>NC_058520.1:527136082-527761082 GCF_904849725.1 Hordeum vulgare subsp. vulgare | reverse complement strand
TGATTTTTTCAGGGATTTTAGGAATATGTAGGCGAAAGACCTAGGGCAGAGGTGGCCCCGGGAGCCCACAAGCCTGGGAGGCGCGGGACCCCCCTGGCCGCGGCTAGGGGGCTTGTGGGGTCCCTGCTGGCCCCCTGCCCTGATTCTCAGGCTTCCCGATCTTCTTCTGTTTCGTAAAAAATATTTTTGGAAGTTTCGTTCCGTTTGGACTCCGTTTAACATCCTCCTCTGAAAGGGGTCAAAAACATGGAAAAAATAGGAACTCGCACTTGGCACTGAGTTAATAAGTTAGTCCCAAAAAAAATATAAAAGGCATACAAAACATCCAAAGTTTGACAAGATAATAGCATGAAACCACCAAAAATTATAGATACATTGGAGACGTATCACTCCACTACAGACCTAAGGGTCCATAGAAAGTACTTAGATCTTCAATACAAAGTTCACCATG
Organism: Hordeum vulgare subsp. vulgare; assembly: GCF_904849725.1. Lineage (NCBI taxonomy): Eukaryota > Viridiplantae > Streptophyta > Magnoliopsida > Poales > Poaceae > Hordeum > Hordeum vulgare. The sequence goes on along the minus strand of NC_058520.1, from coordinate 527,760,631 downwards.
ATTTTCGTGGTGACCTACTCGATGTAATCTTCTTTGTGTTGTGTTTGTTTGTTGGGATCCGATGAATTGTGGGTTTATGATCAGGTTATTCATGAATATGAATCGAGTTTTCTTCGAATTATTTTATGCATGATTAATATAGCTTCGCATTTCTCTATGATCTATCGGTTTGGTTTGGCCAAATAGACTAATCTATCTTCAGTGGGAGTGGTGCGTTGTGATTGGTTCATTCTTGCGGTGCTCAATTCCAGCCACAGAATGGGACATGGCATGTATTGTTGTTGCTTCCATTAAGGATAAAACGATAGATTTATTCATATTGATTGAGTTTACTTTGTCTATATCATGTCATTTTGCCCAAGCATTACTGTGTTTCATACTTAATAATTTGGATGCATGTTGGATAGCGGTCGATGAGTAGGGTAATTGTAGTAGATCTAGTACTTATTTATAGAGGTGATGCCTATATACATGGTCATTGTCTTCAATAAGATGTCATAATTATGCACTATTCTGTCAATTGTCCAATAATAATTCGTCTACCCACCGTATACTACATTCATGAGAGAAGCCTCTAGAGAAATATGTTACCCCTGGATCTTATAAAATTACATTACAAAAACTATAAAAATATTTCTACCATTTATTTTATGTTATTTACTTTTATATTTATATTATGTATCTATCAGTATTTAATCATTGCAAGTAACGAGTTCAAGGGGTTTGATAACCCTCTTGTGTGTGTTGTGTGCAAATATTTGGTTATGTGTGTGTAGATGTTGTTAAAGAAGGTTTGCTTAATATTCCTATTGGTTCGATAACATTCGTTCTCACTGAGAGAAATAATTATCTCTATTGTGCTGCATCTCTCGTTCTCTTTAGGGAAAATTCCAACCCAGTTAATCGAAAAAGGGTTTCCCCCCGCTTTGTCTTACAAAGCAACCAACACCGATTACAGAGCAAACGCTGCGGCGAGCAGCACAACAAACAAAAAGAAACAAAAGAAAAAGAAATAATGCCAACACACACAGCTCGACAAAGCGTGGATGAACCGTAACCGTTGCCCCCTCCGGAATCTACCCACCACGATCCAAGGCTCTGATCCTCGCGTACCAAGCAGCACCTCCAACAAGGGATGCGACGACGTTGCTGCCCGGACGTGTCCTAGGGTTTCCCCTGGTACGCGGAGGGGAGTGGGGGATGAAGACAGCCGACACCCTTCACGAAGGAATGGTGGCATCCAGAGGCGTCACCGCATCGTAGCCGGATGAACCGGCAAGGATTTCTCCCGCACTCCAAACCCTGCCGTCCAACCGGACCGGAGCCAACCAACCAACTCACCGCCCACCAGCATGCGTCACCGCGGTCGCGACGCCACCCACGCTGCCTCACTCAGATCACCACCACGAGGCCAAGAGGACGAAGGGATGGCGCTTGGCGACGAGGAGGAGCAGCACCGTAGCCGCGCGGGAGGGAACCACCTCCACCGTCGTTGTGCGGAGGACCCCTGCCTCCAGCACCGCCGCAGTCGTCGATCGGACGCAGTAACAGGGTAAACCGGGCCACCCCTGGCCCGGCCAGGCCCGAATCTGGCCCGCTAAACCCTGCCGGCCACACTGCAGCAGGGCGGCGCCATCGCCGCCAGCACCCCATAGTCCATCGCCGCTCCCCCGGCTCCTGGAAGCCACGTCGCTGACCCGCCCCGTCGTCGGCCCGCCCAGGCCGAGATGGGCCCCCAAAGGGCCCATATCTGGGCCGAGCGGGCGCCGCGAGGGCGTGCCGTCGCGCCACCCCCGTCGCCAACGACGTCGCCGCCGCCCAGCCGATCTCCCGCGTCACACCAGGAAACCTGGCCGCCAGGCCGGACCGCCTCCACCTAGGAACATCCCTCGACGTCGCTCCGCCCCTTGCCGGAGAGAAACCGAGAGGGGAATGGTCAGGGGCCGCCGCCGCTAACGTCGCCCGGGCCATGCCCGACAACGGGCGTCAACGACAGTGGCGATGAGGGAGGGGTGAGGGAGAGCTGGAGCAGGAGGGCCCAGGCGTGGCCGGTCTCCCACGAAGGCGACGCGGCCGCGAGAGCGAGAGGTCTTCAACACAGTTTACAAATAGCACCCCCACGTTTACCTTCGGTTTGCGACAACGGCGATGCGGGAGGACAGAGCGTCCATCCTTACGAAGTGGCCATTTGATATACAGTGTTTAGTTTTTCTTATATAGTTTTTGATAGGACGGTCGAAAAATCAATCAGTTACGTATGTAACGTATATTATATACGAAAATCTGTATGAAATATGTCCGGTATACACGAGTTTCGTTCAGTTAATTCAAACTGATGTCAAAATGTATGCAAACAACATTTAATGACTGCCAACAATGTTTGCAGACTGATTCTCTATTCGCGGATGCGTGAAAAAAATTGTGGGTCGCGGTTGAATGCCTTTGTTCGTCGGAATGGAGGGAGTAGAGTAGTAGCACCGGACTAGACGAAACGTCCGTTAGGCCGAATGGGCTGCGCATTTCCGCGTCGGGTTAAAATGCAACATATTCTGTCACTGTGTTGGTCAACTCCGGTGGAGAATATGGCCGCGTTCACCGTCGTAGCGTGCATGGCCACGTACGTGGTGTGGACAAATTTCTTTTGAAAAATCATTATTTGGATGAGCTCTTAGTCACCAGTCTCATTTTGAGTCTCTTTTTGGGTGGGTAGAGTAGCTAGCTATTGCGGACAGCTTGTGCCCGCCTTAATCAAAGGATGTATAATCATGTATGTATAGTGGGATACCACGGCCGGTACGATGGCACACATGTATTTTCAACTCAGCTCGCGTCTCCTCGCGGTGCACCAGCATCAGGCTGTACTGTACCCACCATCCAGCATCGATCCACGCATCATGCATGGAGTCATGGAGATTGGAGCACCAGCTCCTCGCGCAGCATCATCCATATGCATGGAGATGGACGGAGTGGCACTTTGACCAGCGTCCAGCGCCCCTCGATCGCAGTGTGCCCAGCACCAGCACCGGCACCGGCACCGGCACCGGCACCGGCACCAGCAACACACATCATACACAGTGAGGGTGAGATCCTGTACATGAAAGTGCGCGCTGCCGTCCTGCTGGATGTATAGGTAATCGATGGCTACGAAACCAAGCCCACCACCACTACCGGGGAGGAAAAGCGAAAGGCGTGTGAAGGAAAAGCACGCATTTTGACCCCGGCGGGGCGAGCACGAGCTGACGGAAAGAGGGAGAGAAAGACTCGTGATGGATGGACGGATGGACGAGAGAGCCCGGCCAGGCGGTCGACGTGATGCGATGCGATGGTGCTTTTGGACCAGATCGTGCCACTACTCCAGCTCCTACCTACGCGCATGCACCGCACTCGACTCCACACTGCAGCTCCCCTTGGCCCCGAAATTCGACCGCGCGTCGCCCTCCCCTCCCTGGGCTCCTTCCGACAGTGCATGCAGTCCGCGGTCGTTTTGTAACTTTGTACCACTACGTAAACTTCAAGTTTCAAGAAGAGGAAAAATGACATGACACAGCTCCTTTTGGAGTTGAATGACATGACACAGCTTCTTTAGAGCAACTTCAACACGCTTTACTCGTATTTTATCTGTTTGGGTTGATTAGACGGACATATGTGTCCGCTTTTGTAATTCGATCGGTATTTATACCCAATCCGATCATGACCTATTTTTAGATGACACAAAAAAAAAGATCATAAATATTTTGAAAATGTAAAATCCATCAATTAAACATTAATGCCGGTATGAAAGGCCGACGATAGTCCCACGAATCCACATTACATTGAAAAATAATAAACTAAAAACGAGGAGGTACGCTGTCCTAAGCGTCCTCGTCGTCCTCGTCGTTGGGGCCGGTGGGGTCGAGGGGCGTTGACGCCATGCGAACCCAGAGGAAGGACGTCTCCCACGAGGCGGCGACGTCGTTCACCGGTGACTGCACCGACGCTCGCTGGGCAGCGCGTCGCTCCTCCTCCTCAGCTCCGGCGTCGCGCTCCATTAGCTCGATCCGTCGGGCCTCTGCGCCCTCCTCTGACACCCGCCGCCGCTGCCAGTGCTCCACGTAGGTCGCCTCCTGCTCCGGCGTCGCACCCAACCAGACGGGTGGCACGCTGACCCACTCGCACACCACCCCGTCCCACGCAAACAGCTTGGGCCTGAGGACCAGAGACCCTGACTCGGCCTTCGTGAGGGACGAAGGGACCAGCGGCGGCACGAGTGTGTCGCCGGCAGCTGAGAGCGTCACGTCGTCCGCCATCTGCTTCCTCCTCCTCCTCCTCCTTGAGGCGCGCTTCTTCCTCGCTTCCATGCAGGACGGCCGCCAGCGTGTTCTGGTATGCGGTCTCCGCCTTCTGGTCTTCTTCTCGCACGACCAGGGAGGGCAGCGGTCCGACCACCACATCACGGACGCCACACCGTCACTGCTCCTCGTGCTCCCACGCAAACCAAGCCTCTTATTCAGGAGAGTCTGCAGCGTACACGGGGTTGCGTCGCTGCTATGGTGTTGGCTGCTGATGTCTGCGCCTCACCTCCTCCGCATGCGCCCGCGTCGACCACGGCACTCCAGGCACTGGGATCCTCTCCGGATCTAATTGCCAGCCGTGCGACAACATGACATCGCGGTAAGGGAGGGGGACACGGTGCTCCCAGTGCCTCCTTGCCTGGTGCACTGGTACGCTGACCCGCTGTCGAGGCAGACAAGATGACGCCGGCGACGGGAGCGCGCTGACAAGGAAGGTGGGGGACTTGCCCTTGTCTTTGCTGGAGAAGAAACCCATGATGTCTAGGGTTTGCCATCGGTGAGGGAGCATCGGGTGGATGGATGTGGATGGAGGTGACTTATGGAAGAGGATGAGCCCCCCCCCCCCCCGGCTCGAATTAAAAAAGGACACTTGTGGGTTGTTGCCACACGGGCCCGTAGTGGGCGGTTGTCGTTAATAAAAACGACGTTGGTTTAGACAGGGCATCACATGTGGAGGGGCGCGGACATGAGAAGGTGTGCTCCGCGTCCTTGCCGATACATTTCACGCGCAATGCGGATGTGTTTTGGGTTTGGGCCGTGTAAAACTTAGGTTTAGAGAACTGCTCGACACCCTTTGGTGGGTGCGGCTATCTCATATATATAAGAGGTGTACAAAGATGTACGTTACAGATTACAAGTCATGTACATAGGATACGTATATATACAGTCTAACACCCTCCCTCAATCTTAACTTTGGCCTGAGGTACAAAGCAAGTTAAGATTGCGCCTACAACCTACAAACTGTGGATGTGGTAAAGGCTTCGTGAAGATGTTAGCAAGTTGATCTTTAGAAGAGATGAACTTGATGTGTATTAGCTTCTGTGCAACACGTTCCCTCACAAAATGATAGTCAACCTCGATGTGTTTCGTTCGGGCATGGAACAATTGATTGGACGACAAATATGTAGCACCGATGTTGTCACACCAAAGAAAAGGTGTGTGAGCTTGAGAGATGCCCAGTTCTTTCAATAAAGACTGTACCCAAATAATCTCAACGGTGGCATTAGCAACTGCCTTGTACTCAGCCTCGGTATTGGTGCGAGACATTGTAGGTTGTTTGCGAGCATTCTAAGCGATCAAATTAGGACCAAGAAAGACTGCATATCCCCCCGTGGATCGCCTATCATCAGGACTCCCAACCAATCCGTATCAGAAAACGCTGAAAGCTGAGAGGAAATTGCACGTTGAAGAAGTAAACCATACGAGGCAGTGAGGCGGACATAACGAAGAATACGCTTGAGAGCTGACCAATGGGAAGTCCAAGGAGCATGAAGATACTGACACACATGATTCACTGCATAGGAGATATCAGGTCGAGTGATAGTCAAGTACTCCCTCCGTTCCTAAATATAAGTCTTTTAAGCGATTTCACTAGGTATCTACATACGGAGTAAAATGATTGAACGTACACTCTAAAGTATGTCTATATTCCTTCGTATATAGTCCACTAGTGAAATCTCTACAAAGACTTATATTTAGGAACGGAGGGAGTATTATAGACCTCCAACAATACTACGGTACTTAGTGGCATCATCAGGATTGAGAGGATCTCCATCAAGGGCAGATAAACGATTAGTGGCAGACATAGGAGTAGCAGCATGTTTGCAGTTGAGCATACGAGCACGTCGCAACGGATCCCGAGAGTACTTCTGCTTAAGGAGACCCTCACACATGTGCTTGAAATTGCAAAAACACATCAAACACGTCAGATTTACGCATAATAAGATAAAGCCAAGTAAATTGACTATAGGCATCAATGAAACTGGCATAGTAATTATGACCACTAACGCGAGGTTGAGCATGACCCCATGCATGAGAAAACATAAGCTTAAGTGGAGTTTTGACTACACTACTCGACTCTGAAAACGAAAATTGATGACTCTTTCCTTGCTGACATGCATCACAAATTGTAGCATGGTTTTTATTGGACACAACTGGAAGAGCATGTCGACGAAGAACATGGCTGACGATGGGGGGCGGCAGGATGCCCAAGCCGCGTGTGCAAATGAGTAGACTACATGTGCACACCGCTGAAGACCTAGGGAGTAGGCGGCAAATCAAGTGCACAGAGTCCATGGTGTAGACGACCCCTAAGAAGAACGTCCCTCGTGTCCCGTTCCTTGATAAAAGAATGAAAGGGGTGAAACTCAGTGAAGACATAATTATCACCAATAAGCTTAGGAACTGACAATAAGCTATGTGTAGCAGAAGGAACATGGAGGACGCTAAGAAGATGTAAGGATTTAAGTTTATGAGTAAGAAGCAAAGCCTGACCAACATGCGACATGTGCATACCTGCTGCGCTAGCAGTGTGAACCTGATCATGACCGCGGTATGGCTCCTGAGTGGAGAGCTTGCTCATCTCGCTCGTGGGGTGATGAGTAGTCCCGGTATCCATGTACCATGTCGGATAATTGGGATAAGATGGAGTGTGGCCCTACTCATTGATACGTCTCCAACGTATCTAATATTTTCGCTTGTTCCATGCTATGGTATTATTATTCTTGCATGTTTTTATTATCATTTTATACCTTTTTATATCATTTTTGAGGACTAACCTATTAACTTAGTGCCAAGTGCCAATTCGTGTTTCCTGCCCTGTTTTTGTTTTGAAGGAAATCAATATCAGATAAGATCAAATCGTCCCAAAACTTTTTGACGTTTTTTTATTGAATATAAGGATCACCTGGAACTTGGAGGCCAATGAAGATCTTGCCGGAGGGCCCCACACAATACCAGGACGCGCACCAGGGCGCACCCCAGGGGGGCCACCCTGATGTTGTGTGGCCCCCTCCACGCTCCATTTGCCCTACCTCCTCCACTATAAATTCAGCAACATTCCAAAAACCTCAATGGGAGTCCACGAAATACTTTTTCCGCTGTCGCAAGCCTTTGTTCTCGCAAGATCCCATCTGAAGGCCTTCTTCGGTACTCCGCCATAGGGGGGACTCATCACGGAGGGGCTCTACATCAACCTTGTTGTCTCTCCGATGATGCGTGAGTAGTTCACCGCAGACCTACGGGTCCATAGGTAGTAGCTAGATCGCTCTCTCTCTCTCTCACTCTCTCTCTCTCTCCCTCCCTCCCTCCCCCTCCCTCCCTCCCTCCCTCTCTCTCTCTCTCTCTCTCTCTCTCTCTCTCTCTTTGTATCTCAATACAACGGTCTCCATGATATTCATGGAGATCCATTCGATGTAATAACTTTGTGCGATGTGTTTGTTGGGATCCGATGAATTGTGAGTTTATGATCAGATCTATCCTTGTTTTATTTTAGTTCTTTGCTGATCTCTTTTATGCATGATTTAGTATAGCCTTGTATTTCTTCTCCGAAGTTTTGGTTTGGTTTGCCCAACTAGATTAGATCTTCTTTCAATGGGAAGTGGTGCTCGGTAATCGGTTCGATCTTGCGGTGTTCAGTCCTAGTGACAGAAGCAGAGTTGATACACATGTGTTGTTGCCATTAAGGATAATAAGTTGGGATGAATTATTATATGCTTTTGTCTTGACTACAACATGTCATCGTTCTTATTGCATTACTTCGTTCTTATGAACTTAATAGACTAGATGCATGTTGTATAGCGGTCGATGTGCGAAGTAATAGTAGTAGATGCACGCAGGAGTCAGTCTACTTTATTTGAATGTGATGCCTACATTATGATAATTGTCTTGGATAGCGTCATAATTATTTTCTTTTCTATCAATTATCCAAAAGCAATTTCTATACCCACAATATCTATTTTCTTGAGAGAGATGCCACTAGTGAATCCTACGCCCCCCGGGTCTACTTTTATTATAAGATCAATCTCGTTTACTTATACAAAAATACCAAAAAATACTTGCTGCACCTTTTTATCTTTTATTTATTTATCAATCTATCATGTATCGTTTAATATCGTTTCTTGACCGCCGAGAGATTGACAACCTCTCGTTTGCATTGGGTGCGAAGGTTTGCGTTGTGTGTGCACGTGCCGGTGTTGCTTGGTTCTCCTACTCGATTGATAACCTTGGTTTCCTACTCGATTGATAACCTTGGTTTCTTAACTGAGGGAAATACTTACTCTACTATGCTGCATCATCCTCTCCTCTTCAGGGATAAAAATCCAACGTTGTTTACAAGTAGCACTCATGAGTCGCCATGGTAGCGTGCTTGTTGCTCCTTTTACCGTTGTTGTCGACGCCAAGGAAGTCCTGCTTGAAGCGGCGATGACAGCGGGAGGCAATGTGCCCCGAAATAGCGCAAAGCTGGCAAGGGAGTTGAATCCCACAGGAGGGGCATCATGCACACAGGAAGCTGCCCCCTAATAGTCAGCATGGGCCGTGCCGCAGGTGGCCGTGGGGCCTGCGAGATCAGATGGGGTACTACCTTACCCCGAGCAGGCGGCGACTTGAAGGGCATCCCTTTGCCGCGGGTGGCAGCATTTGCAGAAGCAAAATCGGGGGTGACACGACGGGACTTGATGCATTGTTCCGTGGAGAGGAGGCGTGAGTAGAGCTCACGAGGCTACAGTGGGTTCTCACAACCATTGATGTTCTCGACGAGATTATCATAGTCGTTGTCCAACTCGTTCATCACGAAGGTGGTGAAGTCCTCGGGACTAAGAGGCTGGCCAATGGAGGCCTGAGTGTTGGCAAGGCTCGACGTGTTGTTGAAGTAGTCGGTGATGCTGAGGTCAAGAAGCTTGGTCTTCACAAGCTCGATGCGGATGGCATGAGCACATGTCTGCTACTGAGACGTGAAGCTAATGTGCGGAGCAGACCATGCACCCGGAGAGGTGGCAGCAAAGAGAACAGGCGACGAGACACCTTTCGTGAGCGAGGACTGAATGGTCGAAAGAATAGCTTGATCATGGGCCACCCATGCATGATATGACAGATGGTACGACGGTGGACACGGAAGAGTACCGTCTATGTACCCCTCGAGGTAGCGGTTGCGAAGTAGAGGCAGCACATGTGCATGCCACGCCAAGTAGTTGTTCGGCGTGAGCTTCACCGGGATGAGGTGTGTGAAGTAGAACGGGGTTGCGGCTGCAGCATGATCCCCGAGGCATTGCACTAGCAGGAACAAGCAAGGAAACCTCCTTCTCCAACGCTGAAAGATGAGCCCTATAGCCCATGGACATCGGCGACGGTGGATGAGACGGGGGTGTCCCATATGGAGAGACGGAGAACCCATCGTACGACACCGACGAAGAAGCCCCGTAGGGCCATAGATGTGTCCTATAGGGCGACGATGGATGCGCCTCATAAGGCTGCTATTGGGGAACATCGCATGGGAAACAATAATTTTCCTACGCACATGCAATGCCTATTATGGTGATGTTCATTTACGAGAGGAGATTTCCGATCTACGTACCCTTGTAGATCGCACAGCGGTAAGCGGTAAGAAACGCGGACGATGTAGTGGAACAGCTTGTGTGATTCAAATCACCGTAGTCGTACACTCCATCCCACGATCCCATCACGATCCATCCCACAAACTTCATCATGATCCGTCCCGCGATCTCATCATGATCCTTCCCGGTCTAGTGCCGAACGGACGGCACCTCCGCGTTCAACACACGTACAGCGCCGATGATCTCCGCCTTCTTGATCCAGCAAGAGAGACGGCGAGGTAGATGAGTTCTCCGGCAGCATGACGACACTCCGAAGGTTGGTGGTGATCTATTCCAGCAGGGCTCCACCCGAGCTCCGCAGAAATACGATCTAGAGGGAAATCTACGAAGTAGAGGTGTCGGGATGCACGTGGCAAAAAGTTGTGTCAAAACACCCGAGACCTTCAGTATATAAAGTAGGAGGGGAGGGACCTTGCCTTGAGGCTCAAGGGAGCCTCAAGGGTTTGGTCGAAGGGGGAGGAGGAGTCCCTCTCCAATTCGGTTTGGAGGGGGAGGAGTCCTCCTCTTTTGTCCCACCTCCTCTCCTTTTTTTCCCTTTTCTCCCTTGTTGGTTTTTTTCCTTCTTCCTGCGCAAGGGCCCTCTTGGGCTTGCCCACCAGCCCACTAAGGGCTGGTGTGCCTCCACAAAGCCTTTGGGATTCTTGGGTGGGCCCCTCCCGGTAGAACTCCGGAACCCATTCGTCATTCCCGGTACGATGTCGGTAATGCCCGAAAACCTTCAGGTAACCAAATGAGACAAACCTATATATCAATCTACGTTTCCGGACCATTCTGGAAACCCTCGTGACGTCCGTGATCCCATCTGGGACTCCAAACAACATTTGGTAACCAACCATATAACTCAAATACGCATAAAACATCGTCGAACCTTAAGTGTGCAGACCCTGCGGGTTTGAGAACTATGTAGACATGACCCGAGAGACCCCTCGGTCAATATCCAATAGCGGGACCTGGATGCCCATATTGAATCCTACATATTCTCCGAAGATCTTATCGGTTGAACCCCAGTGTCAAGGATTCATATAATCCCGCATGTCATTCCCTTTGTCCTTCGGTATGTTACTTGCCCGAGATTCGATCGTCGGTATCCGCATACCTATTTCAATCTTGTTTACCGGCAAGTCTCTTTACTCATTCCGTAATACAAGATCCCGTGACATACACTAAGTCACATTGCTTGCAAGGCTTGTGTGTGATGTTGTATTACCGAGTGGGCCCCGAGATACCTCTCCATCACACGGAGTGAAAAATCCCAGTCTTGATCCATACTAACTCAATGGACACCTTCGGAGATACCTGTAGAGCATATTTATAGTCACCCAGTTATGTTGTGACGTTTGATACACACAAGGTATTCCTCCGGTGCGAGTGAGTTATATGATCTCATGGTCATGGGAATAAATACTTGACACGCAGAAAAAAACAGTAGCAACAAAATGACACGATCAACATGCTACGTTCATTAGTTTGGGTCTAGCCCATCACATGATTCTCCTAATGATGTGATCCCGTTATCAAGTGACAACACTTGCCTATGGTTAGGAAACCTTGACCATCTTTGATCAACGAGCTAGTCAACTAGAGGCTTACTAGGGACAGTGTTTTGTCTATGTATCCACACAAGTATTGTGTTTCCAATCAATACAATTATAGCATGGATAATAAACGACTATCACGAACAAAGAAATATAATAATAACTAATTTATTATTGCCTCTAGGGCATATTTCCAACAGTGTCCCACTTGCACTACAGTCAATAATCTAGTCCACATCACTATGTGATTCTAACGAATCCAATACCCTTACAGTTCTGGGGTTTGATCACGTCTTGCTTATGAGACAGGTTTTAGTCGACGGTTCTGAACCCTTTCAGATCCGAGTGAGCTTTACAAATCTTTATGTCATCGTATAGATGCTGCTACTATGTGCTATTCGGAAATATTCCAAATATCTACTCTACCATACGAATCCGTTTCACTACTCATAGTTATTCGGATTAGTGTCAAAGCTTGCATCGACGTAACCCTTTACGACGAACTCTTTAACCACCTCCATAATCGAGAAAAATTCCTTAGTCCATTAGTTACTAAGGATAACTTTGACCGCTGATCAATGATTCAATCCTGGATCACTCTATGTACCTCTTAACAGACTTGTAGCAAGGCACACATCAGGTGTGGTACTCAGCATGGCATACTTTAGAGTCTACGGCTAAGGTATAGAAGACGACCTTCGCCTATTCTCTTTATTCTGCCGAGGTCGGGTTTTGAGTCTTACTCAAATTCACACCTTACAACACAACCAAGAACTCCTTCTTTGCTGATCTATTTTGAACTCCTTCAGAAACTTGTCAAGGCATGCATCTTGTTGAAACTTCTATTAAGCGTTTCGATCTATCTCCATAGATCTTGATGCTCAACGTTCAAGTAGCGCAATCCAGGTATTCCTTTGAAAAACTCCTTTCAAACAACCTTTTATGCTTTACAGAAATTCTACATTACTTCTGATCCATAATATGTCAACCACATATACTTATGAGAAATTCTATAGTGCTCCCACTCACTTCTTTGGAAATACAAGTTTCTCACAAACCTTGTATAAACCCAAAAGCTTCGATCAACTCATCAAAGCATATATTCCAACACCGAGATGCTTGCACCAGTCCATAGAAGGATCGCTGGAGCTTGCATACTTGTTAGCATCTTTAGGATCGACAAAACTTTCCGGTTGTATCACATACAACCTTTCCGTCGAGGAAAACAATGTTTTGACATCCTATGTGCAATATTTCATAAATAATGCCGCAACTGCTAACATAATTCCAATAGACCTTTAGCATCGCTATGAGTGAGAAAGTCTCATCATACTCAACTCTTTGAACTTGTCGGAAAACATCCTCGCGACAAGTCGAGCTTTTCTTCATGGTGACGTTTCACCATCATCGTCTGTCTTCCTTATAAAGATCCATCTTTACTTAATAGTTCTACGACCATCAAGTAGTTCTTCCAAAGTCTACACTTCGTTCTCACACATGGATTCTCTCTCGGATTTCATGGCCTCCACCCATTTGTCTGAATCTGGGCCCACCATTGCTTCTTGCTACGGCAACAAAAGACCTTCCCTGGCAACGGCGCCAGGAATCCTTCTGCTACGGGCTACGCCTATAGGGATTTTCTTGGCAAATATGCAAAGGATTCCCCCGCGGCCTTGGAGCCTTGCGTTGGTGTTCCCTTGAAGAGGAAAGGGTGATGTCGCACAGCGGCGGTAAGTATTTCCCTGAGTTTGAGAACCAAGGTATCAATCCAGTAGGAGGATCGCGTCAAGTCACAACTACCTGCACAAACACAAAGAGCTTGCACCCAACGCTATGAAGCGGTTGTCCATCCCTTATAGATTGTTTGCAAAGTGAGAACTGAAAGCAAAAGGTAAACAAAGCAAAGTAAAAGTAAAAGTGGAGGCGATAGTTGTGAATAGACCCGGGGGCCGTAGTGTTCACTAATGGCTTCTCTCATGAAAGCAAGTAGGCGGTGGGTGAACGAATTACTGTCGAGCAATTGATAGAACCGCGCAAGGTCATGACGTTATCTATGGCAATGATCATATCTATAGGCATCACGTCCAAAACAAGTAGACCAATACTACGGGCTTCTTCATCATCATCATCGCCCCTCCAATGACTCGTGAGTAGTTCACTTCAGACCTACAGGTCCGTAGTTAGTAGCTAGATGGCTTCTTCTCTCTCTTGGATCTTCAATACAAAGTTCTCCATGATCTTCATGGAGATCTATCCGATGTAATCTTCTTTGGCGGTGTGTTTGTCGAGATCCGATGAATTGTGGATTTGTGATCAGATTATCTATGATATATATTTGAGTCTTTGTTGATTTCTTATATGCATGATTTGATATCCTTGTAAGTCTCTCCAAGTCTTGGGTTTTGTTTGGCCAACTAGATCTATGATTCTTGCAATGGAAGAAGTGCTTGGTTTTGGGTTCTACCATGTGGTGACCTTTCCGAGTGACAGTAGGGGCAGCAAGGCACACATTAAGTAGTTTCCATCAAGGGTACCAAGATGGGCTTTGTCCTTGATATGAGATTGTCCATCTACATCATGTCATCTAGATTAAGGCGTTACTCTGTTCTTTTGGACTTAATACACTAGATGCATGCTGGATAGCAGTCGACGTGTGGAGTAATAGTAGTAGATGCAGAAAGTATCGGTCTACTTGTTTTGGACGTGATGCCTATAGATATAATCATTGCCATAGATATCGTCACGACTTTGCACGGTTCTATCAATTGCTCGACAGTAATTTGTTCACCCACCATCTACTTGCTTTCATGAGAGAAGCCACTAGTAAACACTACGGCCCCCGGGTCTATTCACATCCATCGTTTACACCTCCGCTTTTACTTTGCTTTGTTAATTTGTTGCTTCCAGTTCTCACTTGGCAAACAATCTATAAGGGATTGACAACCCCTTCATAGTGTTGGGAGCAGGTTCTTTGTGTTTGTGCAGGATCTTGTGATACTCCTCCACTGGATTGATACCTTGGTTCTCAAACTGAGGGAAATACTTACCACCGTTGTGCTACATCACCCTTTCCGCTTCGAGGGAACACCAACGCAAGGCTCCATAGCCGTAGCAGAAGGATTCCTGGTGCCGTCGACACGACTATTCCTGTCGCCGTTGCCGGGGAAGCACAGCTGACATCAGAAGTATTTCTGGCGCCGTTGCCAGGGAGGAGAGATCAAGATCTATCCAAGTAGGTCTCACAAACTCATCTCATGCATTTACTTTTGTTGCCAATTGCCTCTCGTTTTCCTCTCCCCCACTTCACATTTGCCGGTTTCATTTGCCTTTCTCCTTTGCCGTTTTCTTTTGCTTTTTGCCTTTTTCGTTCGCCCTTTTCTCTCGCTTGCTTTCTGTTTGCTTGTGTGCCATGTGCCTTCAATATGCTTGCATCTTCGCTTGCTGAAAATCTAGTGACATGGATCCTCATGCACTAGCTAATCTCTTTAAGAGACCCACTTATGTGGAACGAATTGCTAGTAAGTTGAGGGCATTTGACTATTTTTATGGAGTTTTGCTTGAGATTCGTTAATCTCTAAATTGTGAGGAAGAAATTTATGAAGTGATTCACGAGGTCTCCTTGGATGAAAAGCATGATTGCAATGGTTTCACTATAAATTCTATTAGTGATAATCATGTTGAAATTATGCAAAACCCTAAGCTTGGGGATGCTAGTTTTGCTTTGTCCACTACTTGTTTCAATAATCATGATTGGGTGATGATCTTTCTTATGATATTGAAAACTTGTTCAAACCTCATGATGAATATGATATTTGCAATAATATTGAAAGTTGGTTTGGAGACGTCATGACTATAGTTGGTGATAATCCCACTATTTTTGAAGAGCGTCAACTTTGCATGCATGTGGATCATGAAAAGAATATCCTTTGTGATAGCTATATTGTTGAATTTGATTATGATCCCACATGTAATTGCTATGAGAGAGGAAAATATTGTGGTAGAAACTTTCATGTTACCAAATTACCTCTCGTTATGTGGAGATTGCTATTGTCTCTTCTTCCTTGCATATGGCAACTATTGGTTGTCTTGACAATCTGTTTTCCTATAAAATGCCTATGCATAGGAAGTATGTTAGACTTAGATGTGATTTTCACATGCTTTATGATGCTCTCGTTGTGCTTCAATCCTTATCTTTTATGTGAGAATCATTGAAATCCTTATGCCTAGCTAAGGGCGTTAAACAAAAGCGCTTGTTGGGAGGCAACCCAACAAATCTATCCTTTTTCTTTCTGTTTTGTGTTTTCCACACTTTCATAATTATGTTATGATTGTGTTTTTTGTGTTTATTTTTGCGTTTGTGCCAAGCAAAATCGTTATGATTAGTCTTGGGGATGATCGTTTGGTCATGCTGGAAAAGACACAAACTTTCTGTCACTAAAAGAATTTTCATTTTTTTCTGTAAGAGCTTTTGAGTTGATTCTTTTTGCTGCTGATTGCTACGAAAATTCTTTAGACTGTCGTAATTTTTCAGAATTTTGGAAGTACCATAGGTATAAGAAATATACAGATTGCTACAGGCTGGTCTGCTGTTAACAGATTTTGTTTTTGTTGTGTTGGTTGCTTATTTTGATGAAACCATGGATAGTATCGGGGGGTATTAGCCATGGAAGATTGAAAATACAGTAAACCAACATCAGCACAAGTAGAATTTAAGTTTGATACAGTACCTAAGGAAGTGGTGGTTTGATTTCTCATACTAATGTTATCACGAGTTTCTGTTTAAGTTTCGTATTGTGAAGTTTTCAAGTTTTGCGTGAAGTTCCTATAGAAAAAAAGATAAAGAGTAGCAGGAGCTCAAGATTGGGGATGCACAAGGCACCCCAAGAGATTCAAGGATGTCGTAAAAGCCTAAGCTTGGGGATGCCCCGGGAAGGCATCCCTCTCTCATCTTCAATCCATCGGTAACGTTACTAGGGACTATATTTTTATTCACCACATGTTATGTGTTTTTCCTTGGAGCGTCTTGTATCGTAGGAGTCTTTTATTTTTGTTGTGTCACAATCATCCTTGCTGCACACCTAGAGAGAGACATGCACTCACCGTGATTTTGTCGAGCTTCACTTATATCTTTTGGTAGACAATTCAGCTCACATGTGCTTCACTTATATCTTTTGAGCTAGATACTTTTGCTCTATGTGCTTCACTTATATCTTTTAGAGCACAACGATGCGTGGCTTGGTAGTTGATCTATTCTTTGAAAGTAGTCTCAAAAGGGGTAGTTATCCAAAGGGATATGAAAACTTCCAACTTCATGTGCATTGAATAGTTAGAGAAGTTTGATTCATCTCAATTAGTTTTGAGTTGTGGTTATGGTAATATTGAAGTCATGCTAGTAAGGTGTTGTGGATCTAGAAATACTTGTGTTGAAGTTAGTGATTCCCATAGCATGCACGTATGGTGAACCGCTATGTGATGAAACTTGAGCATGATTAGTATATTGATTGTCATCCTTTGCGTGGCGGTCGGGATCGCGCGATGGTTTATACCTACCAACCCTTCCCCTAGGAGTATGCGTTGAATGCTTTGTTTCGATTACTAATAAAACTTTTGCAACAAGTATATGAGTTCTTCATGACTAATGTTGAGTCCATGGTTTATATGCACTTTCACCTTCCACCATCACTATCTTCTTAGTGCCGTGCAACTTTCGCTGGTGCACAAAACCCACCATTAGCCTCCCTCAAAACAGCCACCATACCTACCTACTATGGCTTTTTCAAAGTCATTCTGAGATATATTGCCATGCAACTACCACCATGACATGTGCCACCACGTCTACATTGCCATTTCATGATCGTAAGATAGCTAGCATGATGTTTCCATTAATCTCTATGTCATGCTAGATCATTGCCACAGTACACTACCGAAGGCATTCCATATAGAGTCATTGTTGCTCTAAGTTTTGAGTTGAAAGTGTGATGATCATCATTAATGGAGCATTGTCCCATGTGAGGAAATAAAAGAGGCCAAATAAGTCCACAAAAAAAAGAGGCCAAAGAGCCCACCAAAAAAATAAAAATAAATGAGAGAAAAAGAGAGAAGGGACAATGCTACCACTTTTTCCACACTTGTGCATATTAAGCACCATGATCTTCATGATTGAGAGTCTCTCGTTTTGTCACCACCATATAGCTAGTGGGAAGTTTTCATTATATAACTTGGCTTGTATATTCCAATGATAGGCTTCCTCAAAATTGCCTTAGGTCTTCGTGAGCAAGCAAGTTGGATGCACACCCACTAGTTTTCTTTAAGAGCTTTCACATACTCGTAGTTCTAGTGCATCATTTGTATGGCAATCCCTACTCATTCACATTGATATCTATTGATGAGAATCTCCATAGCTCATTGATATGCCTAGTTAATGTGACTATCTTCTCCTTTTTTGTCTTGCAACCTCCACCACACTCCATACCACCTATAGTGCTATAACCATGGCTCACGCTCATGTATTGCGTGAGAGTTGAAAAGGTTTGAGAAAGTAAAGGTGTGAAACAATTACTTGGCCAATGCCGGGGTTGTGCATGATTTAAATTCGTTGTGCAATGATGATAGAGCATAGCCAGACTATATGCTTTTGTAGGGATAACTTTCTTTTGGCCTTGTTATTTTTGAAAGTTCATGATTACCTTGCCAGTTTGCTTGAATTATTATTGTTTCCACGTCAATAGCAAACTATTGTTTTGAATCTAATGGATCTGAACATTCACGTCACATAATAGGAGTTACAAAGGACATCTATGCTAGGTAGCATGAAAGCATCAAAAATTCATTCTTTATCACTTCCCTACTCGAGGACGAGCAGGATTTAAGCTTGGGGATGCTTGATACGTCTCAAACGTATCTATAATTTTTTATGGTTTCATGTTGTTATCTTGTCATCTTTGGATGTTTTATGTACCTTTTATATCTTTTTTGGGACTAACTTATTAATTCAGTGCCAAGTGCCAGTTCCTGTTTTTTCTGTGTTTTTGGCTCTTTCCAGATCTGTTTTTGGAATGGAGTCCAAACGGAATAAAATCCCCGAAATGATTTTTTCCCGAACGGAAGAAGATCATGGGGCCTATGGGCCAAGCCAGGAGGGCTCCTGGGAGCCCACAAGCCCCCACTCCGCCACCAGGGTGGAGGCGGCGGTGGTAGGGCTTGTGGCCTCCCTGGTCGCCCCCTGGTCTAGATCTTTGGCCTATATATTCCCTAAAGTACAGCAAAATATCAAGGGAGCCTCGAAAATACTTTTCCGCCGCCGCAAGCTTCCGTTTCCGAGAGATCTCATCCGGAGACCCTTCCCGGCACCCTGTCGGAGGGGACTTTGGAGTTGGAGGGCTTCTTCATCATCATCATCGCCCCTCCAATGACTCGTGAGTAGTTCACTTCAGACCTACGGGTCCGTAGTTAGTAGCTAGATGGCTTCTTCTCTCTCTTGGATCTTCAATACAAAGTTCTCCATGATCTTCATGGAGATCTATCCGATGTAATCTTCTTTGGCGGTGTGTTTGTCGAGATCCGATGAATTGTGGATTTGTGATCAGATTATCTATGATATATATTTGAGTCTTTGCTGATTTCTTATATGCATGATTTGATATCCTTGTAAGTCTCTCCGAGTCTTGGGTTTTGTTTGGCCAACTAGATCTATGATTCTTGCAGTGGGAGAAGTGCTTGGTTTTGGGTTCTACCATGTGGTGACCTTTCCCAGTGACAGTAGGGGCAGCAAGGCACACATTAAGTAGTTGCCATCAAGGGTAACAAGATGGGCTTTGTCGTTGATATGAGATTGTCCATCTACATCATGTCATCTTGCTTAAGGCGTTACTCTGTTCTTTTGGACTTAATACACTAGATGCATGCTGGATAGCAGTCGACGTGTCGAGTAATAGTAGTAGATGCAGAAAGTATCGATCTACTTGTTTTGGACGTGATGCCTATAGATATAATCATTGCCATAGATATCGTCACGACTTTGCGCGGTTCTATCAATTGCTCGACAGTAATTTGTTCACCCACCGTCTACTTGCTTTCATGAGAGAAGCCACTAGTAAACACTACGGCCCCCGGGTCTATTCACATCCATCGTTTACACCTCCGCTATTACTTTGCTTTGTTACTTTGTTTCTTTCAGTTCTCACTTGGCAAACAATCTATAAGGGATTGACAACCCCTTCATAGTGTTGGGAGCAAGTTCTTTGTGTTTGTGCAGATCTTGTGATACTCCTCCACTTGATTGATACCTTGGTTCTCAAACTGAGGGAAATACTTACCACCGTTGTGCTACATCACCCTTTCCGCTTCGACGGAACACCAACGCAAGGCTCCATAGCCGTAGCAGAAGGATTCCTGGTGCCGTCGACGCGACTATTCCTGTCGCCGTTGCCGGGGAAGCACAACTGACATCACACACCGAGTGGTGCATTAAGGACATAAGCCTTGTGCGCAGCAATGAGGACAATCCTCAGTTTTACGGACTCAGTCCACAAAGTTGCTACTATCAACTTTCAACTAAATTTTCTCTAGGAACATATAAAAACAGTAGAGCTATAGCGCAAGCTACATCATAATTCGTAAAGACCCTTTTGACTATGTTCAGGATAATTAGAGTTTAACTAATCAAATTACTGATAAACTCCCACTCAAAAAGTACATCTCTCTAGTCATTTGAGTGGTACATGATCCAAATCCACTATCTCAAGTCCGATCATCACGTGAGGTGAGAGTAGCTTCAGTGGTAAGCATCTCTATGCTAATCATACCAACTATATGATTCATGCTCGACCTTTCGGTCTCATGTGTTCCGAGGCCATGTCTGTACATGCTAGGCTCGTCAAGTTTAACCCGAGTGTTCTGCGCGTGCAACTGTTTTGCACCCGTTGTATGTGAATGTGGAGTCTATTGCACCCGATCATCACGTGGTGTCTCGAAACGACGAACTGTCGCAATGGTGCATAGTCGGGGAGAACACAATTTGAGCTTGAAATTTTAGTGAGAGATCACCTCATAATGCTAGCGTCGTTCTAAGCATAATAAGGTGCATAAAGGATTAACATCACATGCAATTCATAAGTGACATGATATGGCCATCATCAAGTGCTCCTTGATCTCCATCACCAAAGCACCGGTATGATCTTCTTGTCACCCGCGCCACAGCATGATCTCCATCATCGTGCCACCATCGAGGTTGTCGTGTATGCTATGCTATTACTACTAAAGCTACGTCCTAGCAATATAGTAAACGCATCTGCAAACACAAACGTTAGTTTAAAGACAACCCTATGGCTCCTGTCGGTTGCCGTAGCATCGACGTGCAAGTCGATATTAACTATTACAACATGATCATGTCATACATCCAATATATCACATCACATCGTTGGCCATATCACATCACAAGCATACCCTGCAAAAACAAGTTAGACGTCCTCTAATTGTTGTTGCATGTTTTACCTCGTTGCCATGGGTATCTAGTAGAATCGCATCTTACTTACGCAAACACCACAACGGTGATGTACGAATTGCTATTTAACCTCTCTCCGAGGACCTCCCCGGTCAAATCCGATTCAACTAAAGTTGGATAAACCGACACTCGCGAGTCATCTTTGAGCAACGGGGTTGCTCGTAGCGATGAAACCAGTCTCTCGTAAGCGTACGAGTAATGTCGGTCCGAGCCGCTTCGATCCAACAATACCGCGGAATCAAGAAAAGACTAAGGAGGGCAGCAAATCGCACATCACCGCCCACAAAAACTTTTGTGTTCTACTCGAGATGACATCTACGCATGAACCTAGCTCATGATGCCACTATTGGGGAACGTCGCATGGGAAACAATAATTTTCCTACGCACACGCAATACCTATCATGGTGATGTTCACCTACGAGAGGAGATTTACGATCTACGTACCCTTGTAGATCGCACAACGGTAAGCGTTAAGAAACGCGGACGATGTAGTGGAATAGCTTGCGTGATTCAAATCACCGTAGTCGTACACTCCAACCCACGATCCCATCACGATCCATCCCGTGAACTTCATCATGATCCATCCCGCGATCTCATCATGATCCTTCCCGATCTAGTGCCGAACGGACGGCACCTCCGCGTTCAGCACACGTACAGCGCGACGATGATCTCGGCCTTCTTGATCCAGCAAGAGAGACAGAGAGGTAGATGAGTTCTCCGGCAGCGTGACGATGCTCCGGAGGTTGGTGGTGATCTATTCCAGCAAGGCTCCGCCCGAGCTCCGCGGAAATACGATCTAGAGGGAAATCTACGAAGTAGAGGTGTCGGGATGCACGTGGCAAAAAGTTGTGTCAAAACACCCGAGACCTTCAGTATATAAAGGAGGAGGGGAGGGACCTTGGCTTGAGGCTCAAGGAGCCTCAAGGGTTCGGCCGAAGGGGGAGGAGGAGTCCCTCTCCAATTCGGTTTGGAGGGGGAGGAGTCCTCCTCTTTTGTCCCACCTCCTCTCCTTTTTTTCCTTTTCTCCCTTGTTGGTTTTTTTCCTTCTTCCTGCGCAAGGGCCCTCTTGGGCGTGCCCACCAGCCCACTAAGGGATGGTGTGCCTCCAGCCTTTGGGCTTCTTCCTGGGTGGGTGGGCCCCTCTCGGTAGAACTCCGGAACCCATTCGTCATTCCCGGTACGATGTCGGTAATGCCCGAAAACCTTCCGGTAACCAAATGAGACAAACCTATATATCAATCTTCATTTCCGGACCATTCCGGAAACCCTCGTGACATCTGTGATCCCATCCGGGACTCCGAACAACATTCGGTAACCAACCATATAACTCAAATACGCATAAAACATCGTCGAACCTTAAGTGTGCAGACCCAGCGGGTTCAAGAACTATGTAGACATGACCCGAGAGACTCCTCGGTCAATATCCAATAGCGGGACCTGGATTCCCATATTGAATCCTACATATTCTCCGAAGATCTTATCGGTTGAACCCGAGTGTCAAGGATTCATATAATCCCGTATGTCATTCCCTTTGTCCTTCGGTATGTTACTTGCCCGAGATTCGATCGTCGGTATCCGCATACCTATTTCAATCTCGTTTACAGGCAAGTCTCTTTACTCGTTCCGTAATACAAGATCCCGTGACATACACTAAGTCACATTGCTTGCAAGGCTTGTGTGTGATGTTGTATTACCGAGTGGGCCCCGAGATA
This sequence comes from Hordeum vulgare subsp. vulgare, assembly GCF_904849725.1. Lineage (NCBI taxonomy): Eukaryota > Viridiplantae > Streptophyta > Magnoliopsida > Poales > Poaceae > Hordeum > Hordeum vulgare. The sequence goes on along the minus strand of NC_058520.1, from coordinate 527,737,939 downwards.
TCTCTCCGTCACACGGAGTGACAAATCCCAGTCTTGATCCATACTAACTCAACGGACACCTTCGGAGATACCTGTGGAGCATCTTTATATTCACCCAGTTACGTTGTGACGTTTGATACACACAAGGTATTCCTCCGGTGCCAGTGAGTTATATGATCTCATGGTCATAGGAATAAATACTTGACACGCAAAAAAATAGTAGAAACAAAATGACACGATCAACATGCTACGTCCATTAGTTTGGGTCTAGCCCATCACATGATTCTCCTAATGATGTGATCCCGTTATCAAGTGACAACACTTGCCTATGTTTAGGAAACCTTGACCATCTTTGATCAACGAGCTAGTCAACTAGAGGCTTACTAGGGACAGTGTTTTGTCCATGTATCCACACAAGTATTGTGTTTCCAATCAATAGAATTATAGCATGGATAATAAATGACTATCACGAACAAAGAAATATAATAATAACTAATTTATTATTGCCTCTAGGGCATATTTCCAACAGCTGCAGCGACGGCACCCCATAGGGCAACGACGACGACTGCACCCCGTAGACCGGCGATGGCGATGCCCCGTAAGGTAGCGTCGGCAGCGTCTGGTAGCGCTGAGCTGGCGACGCCCCATAGGGCGACGACGACGGCTGCACCCCGTAGTCCGACGATGGCGATGCCCCGTAAGGCTGCGTCAGCAGCGTCTCGTAGGGTTGAGCTGGCGACGCCCCATAAGGCTGCGTCAGCAGCGTCTCGTAGGGCTGAGCTGGCGGCGCCCCGTAGGACGACAACGGCGACGACACGTAGGGCTGTGGCAGATGCGATTCCACGCAAAGAATGACACGTGACAATTGGTTCCTTGAGTGTGTGGTGTCAATATTATTGATTTCAAATGGGTCTTCAAGGTCAAGAAACATAATGATGGTTCTATTGAGCGGTACAAAGCACGGTTAGCGACACATAGGGCTGTGGCAGATGCGACCCTTGGGACGGGCCGATGGACCAACACCGAGCGATGCAGATGCGATGGGAGTTGCGGTCGAGGGCGCCGCGATAGGGGCGACGACCGCCCCCGGATGAATCGCGGCCAGCGGTCCAGACGCCATGAACGGCGACTAGAGAGCCAGAGGAGGCGACGACATCGGGGTCGCGGGAGGCGTGGCGGCGGTAGTGAAAGACATAGATCGACCTAAACGGGTACCATGTAAAACATAGGTTTAGATAACTGCTCGACACCCTTTGATGGGTACGGCTATCTCATATATATACAAAGATGTAGTACATTATATGAGGTATACAAAGATCTACATTACAGATTATAAATCATTTACGGATGCTACGTATATATACAATCTAAACAGGTCGATGCATTTGTCCTTTATTTTTATTCCCGTCAACTCAAACGAACACGAACGGATGATCTGAGGCTGGTTGTAATGGGTAGTATCATATACTAGTATCATGCATATGATACTAGTGTATGATACCACATCCGTAATGCATAGTATCATATGTTAGCATCATAAAATATGTCATTTATTGCCATGCAAGACATATAGTAGCACATCATTTAATATGATGCGGTATCATAATATGATACTCAACCATCTCTTTCTTCATTTAATTCTATGTCACATCATCAAAATTGCTTAGAGCAAGTACAATAAGGTACAGTCAGCAGGCTGTAAGGATTAAAATAGTATATTTTTGTTGAGTTGGATGAGAGAGAAGACGAGAGAGAAGAAAAGCGGACTCTTCGTGAAGAGTCAGCTCTAGCACGTGCTCCTAGGTGCTTTGTGAAAATGAAAGGTGGGTAATATATGATAAAAGTAGTGCTTTTTTATAGCTAATTATTGTACAAACTAGCTATGAGATGGGTTATAAGACTGCTTATAGCCAGCAGTTGGCTATACTATTAACCATGCTCTTAGTTCGCATGCATTATACTACCTATGATACTTTCATTACGGACATCCTGAGTCTTTAGGTTGGAATTGCCCTTAGCATCATCTTATTAAAAAAAAAAAAGGAGGATGAAGATTTGTTTATGCTGTGGACAACTAGACCGTGGCCGGCCGGTCTGGTCTTGGCAGGCATGCATGCACGCACATGGACAAACTCACAAACACATGATACCCTCAATTCTCTAATTAACCTCTGTGGTCTGAAAGCATTAACGCCGGATTTTGTCACCATCTGCGCCGCGCGCCCGGAACGCGACACCTAACCGCTTCACTAACTCCAGAAAACCCCTCTCTCTCTCTCCGGCGCTTCGTACCTGAGTTCTTGTCCTTTGTGCACATATTTTCCTGGACATAACAAAAGGCATGGCACGGCTACGTGGAATCGGCTCGCCTGCCCGCCTTTTCTTTTTCCAAAAGTTTGGCCGCGGCGGGAAACGCACGCACGCTCCGGAACGTAGTACGTGGCAGGGCCTAGTCGGCGGCGGGTTCATGCCCCCTGGCTGACCGGAGTGCGCGGGTTCTCCGTGGTCGGGGGCGGAGTCTGGCCAAGCTGCAGCCGCACGGATCATCTGCCGTGTCGCCGATGCGGTGCATCTTTAGTCGGCGTTTGGCGGCGGCGTGGCGTGCTTCGATTTCGTGTTTTTTCCGGTGCTTGTGGCATGCCGGATGGAACCAGATCCTCTGACATATAGTACAAGGGATGTCGCTGAGCTACAGCAAACTCTTGTATAAAATGACGACGGAAAGCAATGGCGGAGCCAAGGGAAAAAAAGGAAAGGGCTAAACGTTGTTAAACCTTCTTGGTGAGGACTAGCCCATTTAAATACATTGATTTAAAAAAAGCAATGTTTATAATATTATTAGGCTCTGTTTTTTTAAAAATCCTACGATTTTTTTAATCCCAACTAGAAAGTTCCTGGTCCCTATCGTTTTTTTCCAAAGACTAAACATGGACTAGAGGTCATTAAATGACATGTAAAAAGACCATATTACTTCTACTCCCTCCGTCACGGTTTAGAAGGCACGTTTGGAAAATCTCTAGAACCAAGGTAGTCACCGATTGGTTGTGAGATGTAGTAGGTATAGATGCTAATGCACCTAATCAACTGAGAAAATACTAGTACTAATGCGTGAGCAGCAAATTAGGAGGGCACATGCATGAGTAGTACTAGTACTAATTAATAAAAGTAATTGCTTTCACGCCTTAAACCTTGTCTATTTTGAAAACGCACGCAAGTTTAACTGTGGCTTCTAAACCGTGACGGAGGAAGTAGTAATGTATTAAAATTTATTAAATGACACGCTAAAAATAGGGACACTTTTGAAAAAAAGTGTCAAAAAAGTCCCAAAAAAACTCTCTCATAGGACTTCTTCCTTTAGTCCCAAATATCTCATTTTAGTCCCTAAAAGTCCCTCCTCTTTCTTTCACATGGGACTAAAAGAGACTTTTTTTGTTCCTACAACAAAAAGTCATGTAAAGAAATACCCCCTTAGGCTTAAATCAGTGACATTAGAGCAAGTACAATAGAGTTGAGTCAACTGGCTATAAGAAATAAAATAATATATTTGTGCTTAGAGCAAGTATAATAAGGTACAGTCAGCAGGCTGTAAGGATTAAAATACTATATTTCTACTGAGTTGGATGAGAGAGAAGAGGAGAGATAAGGGAAGCGGGCTCTTCGTGAAGAGCCCGCTCTAGCACGTACTCCTAGGTGCTTTGTGAGAATGAAAGATGGACCATGTATGATAAAAAATAGTAATCTTTTATAGCTAACTATTGTACAAGCTAGCTATAAGATAGGCTATAAGACTGCTTATAGTCAGCAGTTGGCTATACTATTAACCATGCTCTTAGTTGGAGGGAAGAGAAGAGGAAAGTGAAGGTAAGTGGGCTCTTAGGCTACTTCCAATGCATTGGTGCTAAGAAGAGGTGCTAAGCACATTTAAAAGTTTAGCAACCAAAGCCTCCCATGCACAGGTGCTTAACTTGTTGTAGCTAAGCATACTTTATTTAATGATTTAGCTAGTAAAGTTCTTCATGCATTGGCGGGCTTTCTTTCATTAATTATTTTGCCTAGGTTCACGCGCTTGGCACCATTCCTTTCTCGGGTTGCCACATCCATCTCTCTCCTCTTAAATACCATGACACCTCAATTTTTTTGTCTACATGGCAGTCTTAGCACATGTACAAGGTGGAGCATTGGGAGGGGCATTAGTTAAGAGCGAGCTCTAGCACGTGCTCCTAGGCACTTTGTGAGAATGAAAGGTGGACCATATAGCAAAAAAGTAGTACACTTTTGTAACCAACTATTATACATGTTAGCCACAAGATGGGCTATAGGTGACATGTCAATGCCTTAGGCTGGTTGTAATGGGTACTATCATATACTAGTATCATGCATATGATACTAGTCTATGATACCACATTCGTAATGCATAGTATCATATGTTAGTATCATAGGGTAGTTCATTTATTATCATGCAAAGACACATAGTAGCACATCATTTAATATGATACGGTATCATGATATGATACTCAACCATCTCTTTTTTATTTAATTCTATGCCACATAATCGAAATTGCCTAGTTGACATGTATGATGCTACCTATGATACTTTCATTACGGACAATCTTATAGCCAGCAACTGGCTATACTATTAACCATGCTCTTAGGGTGTGTTTGGTTTGAGAACCAAAAGGAATGACATGTCATGGTCTCGTTTTGAAGGAATAGGTTGGTTTCATTCTTGCGTTCAGTTGAAGATAAAAAATGTCACGGGTTCGTTTCATTCTCGTGTTTGGTTGAAGATATGAAATGAGAAGAATATGACTCAACTCACCTTGTGGGGTTTTTCTTTTTATTTTATCGATATATTATATAAATTCCAACAACATTTCCATTGTATTTTTGGTTTAACAATTAGCAGGGGTATTTTCTTTTTTTCTTCTATCAATACGAGAAGAATAACGAGGTGATTCCTTCGATTTGATGGAATCGGTTGATGAAGCATATATAAGGAATATTTTTTTCTGAGGATCACCCGGTTCCGGTTCCATCCTCAACTAAACACTGGAATGGTGGACTCGGAACGGAATGAATCCGTCTCGTGCCACTATATACTCAAAGCAAACACACCCTTAAGGTGGCAGGGCCTCCTCTGTCTCTACCACTAACGGAGGGGCTACTACTGGCTGTGAATCACTGTAGACTGCTCATATATCCCTGTATGTAATTATTGCTCCTCAATCCATGTGCTACAGTGTGATTCACGATAATTTGGTCAAAGAATGCCAGGGTACTATAGCTTCCTCACCAGATCCTCCTGAGCTGCGATGGCCAGCCCGCGGATCCGATCAGATCCTAGGTGAACTTGTTAGACGTCTCTCAACTGAGTAAATTGCCAAAAACTACCACATTTCGCGCAACCGTGTCCAGTAGCTACCACTTTACGATTTTATGCGGAAAACTACCAAATTTTTTTTAATCTGTGGCAAAAAACTACCAAACTTTTTAACTGCCCGATTTAGCTCTTTTAACCGTTTTTCAGGCAAGGCTGGCCCACATGTCAGGTGCGAGCACGGCCCTGCGCATTTCATCAAACAGCTTCAGCGCGAGCCGCGTCGGCGCTCACCGCGCTGCTCGCGGGCGCGGTCGGCGGCGGAGCGGTAGTACTCCCTCTCCGGCTGCGCGTGCGCCTCCCCACGCCCCGCGCTGTACGGCACCTGCTTCGTCTGCTCCTGCACCAGGAAGTGCTCAACGAGCCGCTTCATGAGGTCGACGTCGTAGGCAGTGTCGGCGCGGCCGGCGGAGGGGATGAGGAGGTCGGGCAGCGCCGCCTGCTCGAACTGCATTCGGACCCGCTTCTCCAGCTCCGTGACGAGCGCCGGGGCGGTCTTGAGCATGATGGCGAGCCGGAGCACGCGGAGGAGGAAGCCGCAGGAGACGTTGTCCCGCTGCAGCGGGATGATGATGATGATGAGGCTCTCCACCACCATGCACTGCTCGTGCGCCGGCACGCTGGTGGCCACGTCGTCCTTGCCACCCGGGCCGGCGATGATCATGTGGAGACCGCCGGCAGCCGAGACCTGTGCCCGCTGCTCGTCGACGCCGCCGCCGACGACGTGGGGCGCGTCCTTGGTGAGCCCCGGCAGTGGTCGATCCGGAGGACGGACACATCCTTGAACCACCAGTCGGGCGGGCGGCACGGGCTGCCGGCCAGGGCTGGACTCCTTGGAGCCGGCGTCGCCGACGACGACGGTGTTCTAGCGGGGGCTCGCCGTGCCGGCGCCGCTCCTGGGCGGGCGGCCACTGGTGGCGCCGATGTAGGCCCAGCAGACGCCGGGTTGGCGCAGGCCTTCCATGCGATGGACTCGCTGCAGCGGCGCACGATCTGCAGGTTCTCTGCCAACGGCGAGAGGCCCTCGCAGCTCTTGAGCACCACGATGGAGTCGCGCCGGGAGGAGAGCACCACGTAGCTGAGGAACGCCTCCGTCTTGAAGATGAGGTTGCCCTCCTCCAGGTCCTCCGTCATCTCCAAGTACTCGGCGGCGCGGCGCAGCCCGAAGATGTTGAAGTTGTTCGATGAAATGCGCGGGTCCATGCTGGCACCTGACATGTGGGCCAGCCTTGTCAGAAAAACGGTTAAAAGAGCTAAATCGGGCAGTTAAAAAGTTTGGTAGTTTTTTGCCACCGATTGGGAAAATTTTGGTAGTTTTCCACACAAAATCGTAAAGTGATAGCTACTAGACACGGTTGCGCGAAATGTGGTAGTTTTTGACAATTTACTCCTCTCAACTTAACATCCCGCACTCGCGTTGTCAAATGAAAGGTGTTTAAGTGTGTGATGTTCGTGTTAAATTATCATCGTGTTTTGACATCTGACTAGCAACAAAAATGACAACATTAAAGCCTACGAGGAAGTTTATGGTTCACACGCTGTTTGAATTGATTTTGTATTTTTTGCCACAAGCTCCTCAGATGTCCGAACACGGTGAGAATTTGCCCAGACATTACCCACTCGAACTTCTTCCACGCCAAAAAAAATCAGATTTCCTTTAATTCTTATAGTATTTTTGAAATTTACTGTTCGCCAAAAGCAGATCAGCATGGTCTCAAAAATGAATGTTCGCTGCCGTTAGGATAATACTCCCTCCGTCCAAAATTAGTTGTTATAAAAATGAATACAAATGAATGTATTTAAAATTATTATACATCTAGATACATTTATTCTCACGACAAGTATTTTCGGACGGAGAGAATAGATGTGACGTCCAAACCATTGCAAAACATAAAAAACAGGGGACAGCATGTAAACGCCTGTGCTATTTCTTCTCGCCAACTGCGAGAGATATCGCCGTCAGGACAGCAAATTGCTGTTCCAACGCACAGGAGGATATCCGACTGGGCCGGTCCAAGTAGGCGACCAGCAGCGAATCTAGAGACCACAAAAAAAAGTAAGCAACCAGCAGTTGAAAAATACGAAACATTTTAGTAAAAATATCAGAACATTGTTTTAAATTCCGGAATGTTTTTTCAAATTTCGGAACATTTTTTCGAATTATGGAACATTTTTTCAAATTCCTGAAAAATAAGTAAATTCTGGAACATTTTTTCAAATTCTGGAACATTTTTTCAAATTTTGGAATATTTTCTAAATTACGAAAGATTTTTTCAAATTCGTTAACATTTTTTCAAATTCCGAAACATTTTTCTGAAAAAACACAAAACATTTTAATAAAAATATCAGAACATATTTTTCTAAGCCCCGACAGGGCGACGCAGAGAGAGTCAAATAGGGATTTCCATCACCACCTCGGCCTCCGCCGCTAGGTGCCTTCTCCTCACTGGGCCGGTCCATCTAAGCGGTTTTGAGAAGGTTCATAGACCAGTTTGCACATGTTTTAGACCTTTCATGTGTGTGTTTTATTATTTATGTTTTTATATGTTTGTTTTATTGATTTTTTTTCAAACATGTGTCGACCTTTTTTAATACAAGTTGTCCATTTTTTATATACATGTAACTTTTTTTTGATACACGTTGAATATCTCTCAAATACACGATTATCATTTTTCAAATATGTGTGTCGAATATTTTTTCCAAAGCATTTTTGAATATGGATTGAAAATTATTTTGAGTCGGACAAATCATTTTTAAAACTATATGAATATTTTTTACATTGTACAAACATTTTTTTAATAAATTTCATGAACATATTATTGAAACGCACAAACATTTTTCTAAATGGCGTGAAACACATTTTCTTTTGTAAAGTACGTGAATAATATTTGACATTGTTCAATTTGTTTTTGAAGTGCGTGAGCATTTTTTTATGGTATGTTTTTTTTAATTGCTTAGAATAATTTACATTGTGTTAGAAATAAATTAATTATATTAATTAAATGGTTAATCCCTGCTATGTCGGTTGCTACTTCTAGCAACTGTCTTTTTATATCCGCCTTTGTATCAGGGGTATATATATCCTCAATTCATTAATGAAAGCAACTGTTGCATCATTTGTTTTCTTTTTCTCGTTTTCAAACTTTACACGTTATCAGCACTTGCTTTACTGAGAGAGACAAGAGAAAAAGGCCGACATAGACAAGAGGAAAAGGTAAGAACATGGCACGAGAGAGCCTGCCATCCCTTTTTCTTTGCCTTCGCTCGCTACATCTAGCGGGTAAGCCGTCGCCGTCGCTTTTCTCGCACTCATCACCAGGCTGTACGTCGTCGTCATGGACTTGGTGTCACGAGTGGCCCTCGACGCCGTTTTTTCGCCAGGAACCACCGGCAAAACCGACGCCGTGGCTATGCCCGGCGAGGCAACCACCCACTACGTGGGCAAGCACCAACGGTGCACCGGGCTTGATCCTCCGCTCCGACCGCTGCTGCAAATGAAGACATGCCTGCAATACATCAGGCCGGGCCTTCGGCTCCGGCCATCGCCGACGACTACATCGTACCGGCTACTCCGTCATCGGCCTTCATCATCTTTCCGCTGGAATGGTTACTTGCAGGACCGTCGGCGCCGTTTCTCGGAGAGGAGGAGATGTTCCTTTGTGAACTCGCGCCGCCGCCCCTGCCACCGTACTGCCTGCATCACGAGTTTGCTCCATGCCCGACGCGTACGGGCGCACCACCGCGACTGCCATCACCGACGTCGTCGGATGAACTGCCGGAGCACCTCTTCCCCCCAGGATACAGCCCCGTCCCGGATCTGCCGTCCTCGACGCCAGCAGTAGTGGAAACAGACGGTTACCCCCCCCGTTCCCGATCTGAACGTTGCCATCATGGTGGAAGAAGAAGAAGAGGGCCAGGGCTCGTCGTCGACGCCGCCTCCACCATCACCGACGACTCCGCCCCCGCCTCCAGCACCACCCCTCCCTCCCACGCCTCCACCAGAGGCACGCCGCATCCTGTGGCAGTTCGCTGCGGCCATGGCACAGAACCGCGCTGCAGTCCGGGGCGCATGGTCGCCGGCGGCCCTCGACCTCACCGGCGCCCCCGGGGCGAGCAACAGTGGTGGTGGACGTGCGGCGCGGGGAACACCCCGCCTCCCTTGAAGAAGCCGCCATGGAGAGAGGAGGGCTGGCGTGGTGAGATGGTGAGCCAGAATCGATGGGAATGGGAGTGGCGGCGCTATGGGGAAACCCTCATGCGTGGCTGCTCTCTGATCCCTTATCTACTGACGCGGTGCATGGGCCAACACCAGGCCACGTTTCCTCTCCAAAAAGGCTTACATGCCAAGAAATAAAGTGACTATTATTGTGTTGTGATTAATCATAGTATTATTATATTGCACTGCAGCCCGTTCCTTTTATTTCAGTGTGATATCTTATTGTATTAAGAACCTCTGCTTATCATATTCACTCAACATTGTATTGTACGTTTGAATACTTAGATTGTATATGGTCTAAAATAAAGTCTCAGACTATGTGTGCATATTCTATATGATTGTCTCGGCATTTTTCATTTTTTTAGAATATGTAGTTCTCAAGTACAACATTTTTTTAATTCAAATTTTGGGATCACAAGGTAGATGAGGCATCTACTGCACTTTGGAGATTATCCTCATCGCCGAAAGATCTACATTTTGCCTTCATTCTTTTGGCAAAATGACTATCTTCGAGTGCTCTTCCGAATATGTGAATTAATGTGACTACCTCGATTTTTTGCAAATCACAAGGTAATTGTGTGATCTACTGCATAATTTGCAGATTATCCACTCTTGCTGAGAGGTCTACATCTAGTCTTTTGACAAGATGACTACCTTGAAAGTGTTTTTGTAAAATATAGTATGACACAAGGTAATGGACATATGAACATCTACTGGTCAAAACCAGACTATGTTCTCCACTACTGTGAGATCTACACCCCAACGGTGACTATCTTCATAGTGTCATATACATAAAATGAGGTCTACACATACAAGTTTAAAGCATCAGCTATACTTGAAAATTTTGCTCCCCCAAAGCATTTGTTGTAACTTATATTTTACTCTCATAGTAAAACTAAAATTATGCATGATAATACCATGCAGAAAATGGCTGGTGTCATGCATCGTGAATTTCATGAACTTGAACTAGATGGTAGTAACTATTTACCATGGACTATGGATGCAAAGATAGCCCTTGAAAGTCGTAAACTCGGTTCCTCTATCATCACACCCATTGAAGGCGCCCGAGAAATCCCCACGGCAATCAAATATATAGCTTTAAGTTTCTTAAGGCACCATCTCCATCCGGACTTAAAGTCGGAATATTTGATGGAAGAAGATCCACTAGCTTTGTGGAACTCTCTCAAGGAGAGATATGACCAACAAAGAGCAGTTATGCTGCCGGAAGCACAGAGAGAATGGTCCCTCATAAGGTTCCAAGATTTCAAATCTGTGGCAGCATATAACTCTGCAGTTCACAAGGTTAACTCAAAACTAAGGTTTTGCAATCAAGTAATTTCCAAAGAAGATCTTATTGAGAAGACTTTGTGCACTTTCCACCCCTCGATGAGAGTACTACAACAACAGTACCGTCAATAAAAATACAAAAAGTATTCTGAGCTCGTATACATTTTACTTCAGGCTGAAAAACATGATGAACTTCTCATGAAGAATCATCAGACACGCCCAACGGGTTCAATGCCACTCCCTGAAGGACATGCTAACACTCAGTTTACTAAAAAATATGGGGGCAACAAAAAGAATTTTAAGAAATTCAATGGAAAGTGGAAAAGGAATAACAAGCAAAAAACCTTTGGTCAATCTAAAGGTAAAGGTCATTTCAAGCAAAATGACCGAGACACCAACTCCGAGATTTGTCAAAGGTGTGGATGTATTAACCATCGTACTAAAAAATGCCGAACTCCCAAGCATCTCGCAGATTTATACCTCAAATCTACTGGAAAAGGCAAACAAGTTCATGGAAAGCCGAAGCTCACTTCAACGCCTTACGACAAGAAGAAAACCTTAAAGCTAGCACTTTTCAAAGCGCTCCTAAGGAAACAAGGCACAAGGATGAAGATCTTCTTGATGTTGACAACATGATGGTGGAATACACCCAAGATGCATATGGAGATCTCATATAATCTCCACATCACTCATTTGATGTTATCAGCTATTTTATTGTAATAATGGATGTTATAGTTTGTATAACTCTAAGTAGAATAAAGTCCTACGGACCAATCGTATTATGTAATTCAAACATAATGTCATATTTATATTTGTAACTATAATATAATTATATATATATATATATATATATATATATATATATATATATATATATATATGTGTGTGTGTGTGTGTGTGTGTGTGTGTGTGTGTGAGTAATATGAATAAAGTCTCATCCTAAAATATTCTTTTACTCTATATAGATTTTACGGGAAAAAATCCAATGGAAGAAGAATTGTGTTTGGTGGACAGTTGTACCACTAACACAATATTAAGGGAATAAAATATGTCCAAACTCTAACTAAGAGAAAAGGAAATATTATGACCATCGCCGATCGCGATGTGTCCATTATTGGTTCAGGACGAGCCACACTCGTTCTACCTATGGATACTACAATTATAATTAAGGATGCACTATTGTATCCTGAATCTACACGCACCCTTATAAGTTTCAAAGATCTCAGATCAAATAACTTCCATTTGGAAACAATATCTGAAAATAATTCTGAACATTTGCTTTTAACAAAGAGTAATAGGTCTGAGAAACAAATTCTTGAGAAATTCCCCTCACTTTCATCTGGATTATATTACAGTTATATAAAGCCTGTATCACATGTTGCGTACAAAATAATTTTTCAAGACCTTGATAAATTCAAGACTTGGCATGATCGCCTAGGTCATCCTGGCATAGGGATGATGAGAAAAATTATTGACAATTCTATTGATCATAGCATTCCAACTAAAAAATTCCGCATATCATCAGATTTTGTGTGCACCCCATGTGCAACTGGGAAATTAATTATAAAACCATCTTATCTTAAGATAAAAAATGAGTCACTTAATTTTCTTGAACGCATTCAAGGAGATATATGTGGTCCAATTCAACCACTATCGGGACCTTTTATGTATTTCATAGTACTCATAGATGCATCTACAAGATGGTCACATGTGTGTCTATTGTCCACACGAAATAATGCTTTTGCCAAGCTAATTGCTCAAATTATCAAATTAAGAGCAAAGCATCCTGAAAATAGGATAAAAACAATTCGAATGGATAATGCCGCTGAATTTTCTTCACGTGCATTCAATGACTATTGCATGGTTATGGGCATTCATTTAGAACATTCTGTGCCTTATGTTCATACTCAAAATGGTTTGGATGAATCTCTCATCAAAAGAGTAAAATTAATTGCTCGACCACTATTACAGAACTGTAAATTACCAGCATCTTGTTGGGCACATGCGGTATTACATGCAGCAGATGTGATACAAATGAGACCAACTGCATATCATACAACCTCCCCGCTACAACTAGTACGTGACACTCAGCCAAGTATTTCCCATCTGCGAAAATTCGGTTGCGAAATATACGTACCGATATCACCACCGCAGCGTACATCCATGGCCCCCCACAGAAAACTTGGGATCTATGTGGGTTATAATTCTACGCCAATAAAATATCTTAAACCTCTTATAAGGGACTGTTTACTGCCCGTTACGCTGATTCTATTTTTGACGAGGACCATTTCCCGGCATTAGGGGGAGAACCAAACCATAGAGAATGCCATGAAATAGATTGGAATGTAACATGCATTCAGTCATTAGATCCACGTACTAAAGAATCTGAAACTGAAGTTCAGAGGATCATATATTTGCAACACATTGCAAATAATCTGCCAGATGCATTTACTAACCATAAAGGTCTCACTAAACACATATTCCCGGTGTTAATGCACCAAAATGAGTGGAGGTACCAATTAAAACCACTCAAACCCCAAACGAGAGTAAGAAGAGGAGAAATCTGGTTAGTCGGAATATAGTGTTAGAAATATGCCCTAGAGGCAATGATAAATAGTTATTATTATATTTCTTGTATAAAGATAATCGTTTATTATCCATGCTATAATTTTATTGAATGAAAACATAGATACATATGTGGATACATAGACACAACAACGTCCCTAGCAAGCCTCTAGTTGGCTAGCCAGTTGATCAAGGATAGTCAAGGTTTTCTGACTATGTGCAAAGTGTTGTTGCTTGATAACTGGATCACATCGTTAGGAGCATTATGTGATGGACTAGACCCAAAGTATGAACGTAGCATATTGGTCGTGTCGTTTTATTGCTATAGTTTTCTGCGTGTCAAGTATTTGTTCCTATGACCATGAGATCATATAACTCATTGGCACCGTAGGAGTACCTTGTGTGTATCAAACGTCACAACGTAACTGGGTGACTATAAAGGTGCTCTACAGGTGTCTCCGAAGGTGTCCGTTGAGTTAGTATGGATCAAGACTAGGATTTGTCATTCCGTGTGACGGAGAGGTATCTCGAGGCCCACTCGGTAATACAACATCACACACAAGCCTTGCAAGAAATGTGACTAAGTGTAAATCACGGGATCTTGTATTACAGAACGAGTAAAGAGACTTGCCGGTAACGAGATTGAAATAGGTATGCGAATACCGACGATCGAATCTCGGGCAAGTAACATACCGAAGGACAAAGGGAATGCCATACGAGATTATATGAATCCTTGACACTAAGGTTCAACCGATAAGATCTTCGGAGAATATGTAGGATCCAATATGGGCATGCAAGTCCCGCTATTGGATATTGACCAAGGAGTACCTCGGGGCATATCTACATAGTTCTCGAACCCGCAGGATCTACACACTTAAGGTTCGCCGATGTTTTAGTATAGTTGAGTTATATGTGTAGTTACCGAATGTTGTTCAGAGTCCCGGATGAGATCACGGACGTCACGAGGTTTTCCGGAATGGTCCGGAGACGAAGATTGATATATAGGATGACTTCATTTGGTTACCGGAAAGTTTTCGGGCATTGCCGAAAATGTACCGGGAGTGACGAATGGGTTCCGAAAGTTCACCGAGAGGGGGGCAACCCTCCCGGGGGAAGCCGAAAGGACCTATGGGTGGCGCACCAGCCCTTAGTGGGCTGGTGGGACAGCCCAAGAGGGCCTATGCGCTAGGAAAAGAAAAACCAAAGAAAAGAGAAAAAAAAGAGAGGTGGGAAGGAAGAGAAGGACTCCACTTTCCAATCCTAGTTGGACTAGGATTGGAGTACGACTCCTCCTCCTCCCTAGCCGGCACACCTTGAGGGCTTGGCCCTCAAGGCAAGCCTCCTCCCCCTCCCTCCTATATATAGTGGTGATTTAGGGCTGATTTGAGACAACTTTTGTCACGTCAACTCAGATCTAGACACCATAGTTTTACCTCTAGATTGTATTTCTGCGGAGCTCGGGTGGAGCCCTGTAGGAGTAGATCCTTCACCACCACCGGAGCGCCGTCACGCTACCGGAGAAGTCATCTACTTCTCTGTCTTGCTTGCTGGATCAAGAAGGCCGAGATCATCGTCGAACTGTATGTGTGCTCAACGCGGAGGTGCCGTCCGTTTGGCTCTAGATCAGAACGGATCGCGGGACGGTTCGTGGGATGGTTTGCGGGGCGGATCGAGGGACGTGAGGACGTTCCACTACATCAACCACGTTTCTTAACGCTTCCTGCTGTGCGATCTACAAGGGTACGTAGATCCAAATCTCCTCTCGTAGATAAACATCACCAAGATAGGTCTTCGTGTGCGTAGGAATTTTTTTGGTTCCCATGCAACGTTCCCCAACATATAGCTTCTCAAAATCCTCCACGGAAACAGAGGAAATCAAATCCTCTACGAGTAAATGCAATTCAACTCAAGTTGAAGGACACCAACCAGATGCTCAACATCTTGAACCTAGCATAAATGCATATAAAAACATAATAGTTGGGACATCAGAACACCATGATTCTATTGTTGTGGGAAATCACATAGAGTGTGAAGTTATAAAAGAAATTTTCATAAACTATACAAAATGAGGAGAATCGTATAATAGAGAGACTACAATTGTCGACATATATTTCGCCTCTCAAATTGCTGAAACCCTTCAACTGGATCCAGAACCAAAGACCGTCAGGGAGTGCCTCAAGCGTCGTGATTAGCCTAAATGGAAGGAAGCAATTGAGGCAGAACTGCGCTCGCTCAACAAAAGAGAGGTATTTTCCTCAGTAATACCTACTCCTCACAATGTCTTCCCTGTTGGAGCAAAATGGGTTTTTGTTCGAAAAAGGAATGAAAACAATGAGGTGGTGAGATACAAAGCGAGGCTTGTAGCACAAGGGTTCATGCAGAGACCCGGCATCGATTAAGATGATACATACTCTCCTGTTATGAGTGGAATAACGTTTCGATATCTAATATCTTTGGCAGTACAAATGAATTTATCTATGCAGTTGATGGATGTAGTGACATCATACTTATATGGGTCACTCAAATCGGACATATATATGAGGGTCCCTGAAGGACTTAAAATGCCGAATCCAAAAGCAAATCGCAACGCATATTGTGTAAAATTACAAAAGTCATTATATGGCTTAAAACAATCAGGTAGAATGTGGTATAACCGACTGAGGGAGTTCCTTATTCAAAAAGGCTACTCAAATAATGATGATTGCCCTTGTGTATTTATAAAAAAGTCCTCAAATGGATTTTGCATCATCTCAGTGTATGTTGATGACCTCAATATCATTGGGAGTACACCTGATATAGAAGAAGCACACAATCATCTAATGGCGGAATTTGAGATGAAAGATTTGGGAAAGACCAAATTCTGCTTAGGCTTACAGCTTGAGCATCTTCCCTCAGGAATTTTAGTATACCAACCTGCTTATATTCAAAAGGTTTTGGAAAAATTTAATATGGATAAATCATATCCAACCAAAACACCCATGTGGTTGTGAGATCCCTTGATATGAATAAATATCCTTTTAGACGTCGGGATGATGACGAAGAGATATTAGGACCTCAGTTCATGTATCTCACTTCCATTGGTGCGCTAATGTACCTTGCAAATTGCACCAGGCCTGATATTGCATTTGCGGTAAATTTACTAGCTAGACATAGCTCTGCTCCAACAAAACGTCATTGGACGGGAGTAAAGAATATCCTTAGATATTTACATGGCACAAAAGATCTTGGCTTATTCTATGAGAAAAACCAAGATATGACTGTGGTAGGATATACTGACGCTGGCTATCTATCTGATCCTCACAATGTCAGGTCACAAACAGGTTTCGTATTCTTATATGGTGGAACTGCTTTTTCATGGAAGTAAACAAAGCAGACTCTCGTAGCAACTTCCACTAATCATTCTGAAATTATTGCATTATTTGAAGCATCTAAAGAATGTGTATGGCTTCGCAGGAGGATTAACCATATTCAAACTTTATGTGGTGTTGGTTCATTAGGATCACCAACTATTATATATGAAGATAATGCAGCCTGCATTGCTCAAATGCAAATGGGTTATGTGAAAAGTAATATCACAAAACACATTTCTCCTAAGTTATTATATCCTCATGCATTACAGAAGGAGGGAGAAATTGATATTTTGCAAACCAAATCATGTGACAATCTAGCAGATTTGTTCACAAAGTCTTTACCAAATTCAACATTCCAGAAACATATTCATGGAATTGGTATGAGACGTTTTCGAGATTTGCAAATTTCAGGGGGAGAAACTCCTAAAATCATAACCCATTAATTATCACCAGATAATAATTATTGTACTCTTTTCCTTTATGAGTTTTACATCAAATTTCTCATAAAAAGGTTTTTAATGAGGCAATATATTATCAAGAATCATATGTCATACTTTCTATTTTCCCTGTTGGGTTTTTAAAGGAAGAACTGAAGACATATTAGTTGTTCTCTAAACTCACCAATGAGTTTTCCCCTTCTTCAAAGGTTTTTCTCATATGGGTTATCAAGAGACAATAATCATTATATGTTGCACTATTTTCTCCTTATTATTTTTCCACCGGGTTTAAAGGAGTTTTAGCAACATATCTACACTATTCTCCTCATATTTTTCCCACATGGTTTTTGGGGGAGAATTTCAAGATTATACAAAGGCTTTCACGGAATGATGAACATTCTCAAAGGCACATAGAAAGAGGAGTCTTTATCAAGATAATAAAAATCCAAGACAAGCATTGATTAGGGGGGTGTTAGAAATAAATAAATTATATTAATTAAAGGGTTAATCCCCGCTATGTCGGTTGCTACTTCTAGCAACTGCCTCTTTGTATCCGCCTTTGTACCAGGGGTATATATACCCTCAATTCATTAATGAAAGCAACTCTTCCATCATTTGTTTCCTTTTTCTCGTTTTCAAACTTTACACTCTTGTATACAATGACGACGGAAAGCAGTGACGGAACCAAAAAAATAAAATGAGAAGGACCAAACGTTGCTAAATCTTCTTAGGACGAGTCCATTAAAATACATTAATTTTAAAAAAAAACAGTGTTTACAATAGTATTAGGCTTGAACCGGTGATATTAAGGGGTGAGGGCCTCCTCTGTCTCTGCCACTGACGCACGGGCTACTACTGGCTGTGAATCACTGTAGACTAACCACTGCTCATATATCCATGTATGTAATTATTGCTCCTCGATCGCTGTGCTACAGTGCGGTTCACGAAAATTTGATCAAGGAGTGTTAGGGTATTGTAGCTTCCTAGCCAGATCCTCGTGAGTTGCGATGGCCAGCCCGAGGATCCGATCACATCCTCGGCGAACTTGTTAGATGTCTCTCGACTTAACATCCCGCACTCACGTTGTCAAATGAAAGGTGTTCAAGTTTGTGATGTTCGTGTTAAATTATCATCGTTTTTGACATCTGAGTAGCTCGCAACAAAAACGAAAACATTAAAGCCTACGAAGAAGTTTATGGTTGACACGCTGTTTGAATTGATTTCGTATTTTTTTGCCACAAGCTCCTCAGATGTCCGAACACAGTGAGAAGTTGCCCAGAAATCACCCACTCTAACTTCTTCCATGCAAAAAAAATCGGATTTCCTTTAATTCTTATAGTATTTTTGAAATTTACTGTTTGCCAAAAGCAGATCACATGGTCTCAAAAATGAATATTCGCTGCCATTAGGATAATACTTCCTCCGTCCAAAATTAGTTGTCATAAAAATGAATACAAATGAATGTGTTAAAAACTATTATACATCTAGATACATTCATTCTCACGACAAGTATTTTTGGACGGAAAGAATAGATGTGACATCCAAACCATCGCAAAGCATAAAAAACAGGGGAAAATATAAGTTTTAAGCATGTAATCGCCAGTGCTGTTTCTTTTCGCCAATTGCGAGAGATATCACCCCCTCGGCCTCTGGCCCTAGGTGCCTTCTCCTCAGTGGGTGGCCCATCTAAGCGGTTCTGAGAAGGTTCATAGACCGGTTTGCACATGTTTTAGACCTTTCATGTGTGTGTTTTCCTATTTATGTTTTTATATATTTGTTTTATTGATTTTTTTTCAAACATATATCGACCTTTTTGAATACAAGTTGTCCAATTTTTATATACATGTAAAACATTTTTTCATACACGTTGAATATCTCTCAAATAGACGAGGATCATTTTTCAAATATGTGTCGAACATTTTTTCCAAAGCATTTTTTAATATGGATTGAAAATTATTTTGATTGGTACAAATCGTTTTAAAAACTATATGAATATTTTTTTTATTGTACAAACATTTCTTTTATAAATTTCATGAACATATTATTGAAACACACGAACATTTTTCTAAATGGCGTGAAGCACATTTTCTTTTGTAAAGTATGTGAATAATATTTGACATTGTTTAATTTGTTTTTGAAGTGTGTGAGCATTTTTTTTATGGTATGTCTTTTTAAAATTGCTTAGAATAATTCACATTGTGTATATTTTTCAAAATACCACAAACATTTATTTGAAGGGCCCTGATGAGGACATCACTGCTACAGTTACGACTATACATACTCGCCTCCATCAGTCCCTCTTATCTGATGAATGTTTGCTGGGAACTAGAGGCATTTGCAAATGTTTGATGGCATTTTTAATTGTGTGCAAGATGGCTGCTTCTTTAGAACGACATGGCATGTTTTGGGAGAGTTCATCCAAGAATATGTCAAGTTGCTTTGAAAAAACTATGGCCCCACACACTAGTAAAAATGCCTTTTCTTTTTGAAATGCTACTTGTTCTTAGTGAAAGTTCGCCAGGACATTAACGCTACTATTAGGGTGGCCATCCAAGAAAGTGTCGCAGACCCGCCAGCCAGTGGGGCCAAGTCTCGGACCCTGGCTCCAGTACTAAGGCCCTGTTTGGTTTCAATAAGTCAGGTGACTTAAAACCGGTGACTTATAAGTCATGCATGTTTGGTTGTTATCTGACTTATAAGTCACCTTCCCATGCAAAAGTAGGTGACTTATAAGTTTTAAGTTGGGGTGGAGCAACTTATGACTTATAGGTTGGGGTGACTTACAAGTTGGGTCTGTTTGACAAATAAGTCACTTTTTGCACTTTTCAACTTATAAGTTGGTGACTTATTTGAAACCAAACAGGGTCTAAGAACTAGCATGACGCCAAATGCACATGTTCGAACTGCCACATGCTTCGAGCAAGTGGTTGTGCCTATCGAGAACTTCTTCAGAACGGAAAAATGCTTTTTTAATGAGAGGCATGATATTACTTTTTCAAGAGGCACGAATCTGCTTTCGCAAGAGGTATGTCCGACCCTCTTGGAAATGAAAAAAAGAACGTATTTTTTTTTCTGTGAGAGGCACAATTTTGCTTCTGAAAAAGACATGATTTTGCCTTCGTGAGAGGCACGACCTGGCTGCTTGAAAACAAAAGAAACAACGTGTTTTTTCCACAAGAGGCACGATTTTGCTTCCACGAGAGACACGGTTTCGTCTTCCTTTTTTCTGTTGTTGTTTTTCTATCGTGAGAGACACGGTTTTTCTGTCCGGTTTTCTTCGTAAAAAAAGTTCGTAAACACTTATCAACGTGGTATCTAGTTTTAAAGATCTCGACGCGAGAAACGCAATGATGAAAATAATTCAAGATTTTAACGCACAATTTAAGAGATAAAACGTTTTGAAATTACGGATCTACGAAAAAGGGAAGAATGCGAGGTTGCAACAACTCACACATATGCAGTGCGTCATTTGTCACAACCTGAAAAGGTGGGAGTATTCTTTGAAAAAACTACTTCCCAATTAGGCTTTGTTTCTTTCATAAGTCATAAAACTTTTTTAAGTCCCAACTTATAAGTCCCGAGTCCCTACCTGTTTGTTTACACGGACTTATAAGTCCCGAGTCCCTACCTGTTTGTTTACACAGACTTATAAGACCATGTGTCGGTGAATACTCACAACATATGTCATAGGTAGGCTAAAGTCGATGAGAACCGAAGGGACAAAGGTGGGTGCTGGGAACGAGGTTGGTACACGCATGGGACGCACGATGTACCCAGGTTCAGGGCTCTCCGTAGAGATAATACCCCTAATCCTGCTGGTGTGTTTGATGTATGGGAACAGAGTACAATGTTGCTCCTAGAGCTGTGTTGGGAGGAGGAAGAGGGGAGCAGCCCGCTCGTCTCGACCTTGCTCTCTGTTAGTTGGTGAGTGTGTAGTGTTGAATGACTGGCAAGCCCCCTTGCATGGGGGGCGGCCGGGGGGGTTTTATAGACGAACCCGCCGGCCTACAATATGGATAAAGGGTACATGTGTGGGACCCCGCTGGCCGCTTCGCCGGCTGGACAGGGGCCCACAAGGGTCTTGTCTTGTCGATGAGGGGCCCGCCGGCTGCATGGTCTCGATTGCTGGTGGGACCCGCCAGCTGGCCAATGGGGCTCCCGCGTAAGGTTGACGCTGAGCACACGCGGTACGTCGAGCGTCGCCCCACGAGATTCTTCATGGGCAAGCAGTACGACCGCCTCCACTGTTCCCCACGCCGAGTGCAGTAATGGAGTGGGAGTGTGACGGTCCGACATCAGGCTAGGTGATGGATCAGAGCCGAGGTAGGTCAGCGGCGTGGTCGCCGACGCTCGTACCTGCCGGACACCCTGATTCAGTACCTTTGCTGACGTGTAGCTACCTTTAATCGTGAGGTCCTTTCCTGACCTACGATCTGATGTGACTGGTGATCCTCGGCCGGCTAGCCTGCTTGGTCAGCCGGCTTGAGGGTGGCCGCCTCCTCCTTAGTCCGGCTGGCGGGACCAGGCCGGGTCTGAAGGGGAGGCCGCCTAGATTCTAGCCGGCAGGGGTTGCCTGGCCGGCCAGAAGGGTGGCCGCCTCGTCTTCGAGCCGACAGGTGATGCCTAGCCGGTCAGAAGACTTGGGCCTTGAGAATCTCCGCGGCTTCACGCCCATTGGGTCGGAAATGAAGGAACACGCTTGATGAGCCTACCCCGGGGTTATCCCCCCGACAGTAGTCCCCGAAGCTGGCGAGGTCTGCCGCCTGCTGGCGGGCGGCCTCACCGGCTTGTTGATTTGTCTTGATATTTTGGCCGTTGTTTGCGGCGAAGGACGCCGGCTTCGGAGCCGGGTAGCTTCGAAGCGACACCTCAGTCCGGTCGTAACTGGCCCTGAGAGCACCACGTGCCAGGCCCCGCCTGGCGTAATGATGGCGATTACTGCTGACGGGACCGGGCCTGGGCCCTGGGTCCCGCCACGACGCCCCCTCGGCCTCCGCGCGGGAGATCCTCTGCGGATTTACTCCGTGACGGTTGGGCTTAGGGGGGCGTTACCGCCCGTAATACATGGAATTAATAGGGCCCGGCGCGCACCTGATCCCCTCCCCACGATGCTTCGTGGGGTTTAAATGGGACGCGAGGGTTTCGAGGAGGCCATTCGCCCCCTCTTCTCGCCCTGCTCCGTGCTTTCTTCCTCCTTGCGTCCTGAGAAGAAGAGCTCGCGCCCTTCGTCTCCTTCTTCTTCGCCGCCGAGACCTCCGCCGACCGCTTCGAGCTCTCGCCACCCGCAACCATGGCCGGTGGATCTTCCTCAAAGAAGTCGTCGGCGCAGCAGGCATCCTTGCAGGTGGCCTGGCTGGGCAGCGATGTCGACGAGGAGCTCATCGATGCGCTCCATCATCATCGTCTGCTGCCCCGGGCCTCCCAAGTGTCGGTGCGCCTTCCTGGCTCCGAGGCCTCTCCCGCACCTGTCGCGGGGGAGGTTGTGGTCTTCTCCGAGCATTTCTACTGGGTTTTCGGGCTCCCGGCTAGCTCTTTCTTCGCCGAGTGGCTCCAGTTCTTCGGTCTGCAGTCGCATCATCTGGCGCCGAACGCCATACTGCAGCTGGCCGCCTTCGTGGTCATGTGCGAGGGCTTCGTGGGGGTTGAGCCTCGCATCGATCTATGGTGCAGCCTGTTCTTCTTTAAGCAGCAATCCATCGCCATGGAGAAATCCAAGGTGGAGAAGCTCAAGGGGCCGCGCCCCATGACGCCGTGCGGGGCCGCGTTGGTGCATCACCGCCTGATGTCCGACTTCCCCCAGATGCCTTTGCAAGACTCCATCAAGCATTGGCAGAAGGGGTTCTTCTATGTGAGGAGCACCGACCCAGCCGAGGACGCCCTCAACATGCCCCCGTTCGCCATCGCCCCTCCGACGCGGGAGAATTGGGACGCAAAGACTCCCAAGCCACATCCTGAGGTGGCGCTTATTCGCGCCCACCTCGATATCTTGAGGGAGAGCGGCCTCCTCGGCCGCGACCTTCTCGCCACCATGGTGGTCCGCCGGATTCTGCCTCTGTAGAGGCGGCTGCATCTGGTCTGCCAGATGAGCGGCCGACTTGATCCATGCCGGCTGTCTATCAAGAGGTTCACCCCGGGTGCGGTAGCACGAAGGGTGAACCTGATCTCCACCGCCCGCATGGATGATGGCGGGGAATGGACATGGGGGATGTCCCCGTTCAACTGGGCTCATCCGCCTCCGATGGTAGCCTTACTTCCTTCTTTTCTGTCGTTTGTTTTGAAGCCGGTGGCGTTTGCTGAGCCTGGTTGAATTCCTTTCTTGTAGATGTTCAAGACCCTGCAGGGGTCCCTCTCTCAGCCTTCTCCTGACGTGGAGGCGTCCGGCACCTCCGAGATGGAGGATGAGGATGCGATGGAGCCCCGCTCAGACTCCTCCGCCGACACGGGAGATCCCTTGGAGTCGGAAGGGACCGAGCCGTCTGGTGAGTACCCGCGGCACGCCCTAGCAGACTGTACGGACGACGATGAGGAAGCCTCATTCTGCTCTGATGCAGCCTTCGAGGGAGACTCCGACGAGGTGGAGGAGGTCACTGGCCCACTACCGTCGCGCAGCCGGCGTCAAGGTGGCGGAGCGACCGCTGCTGACGATGCAGCCGGGAAGAAGGGCAAGGGTTCCATAGCTTCCCCGCCGGCCTCTAAGAGACCGGCGTCGGGTCCTCTAGCCGGGCAGTGAGCAGACGGCGCCAAGAGGCGCCGTGGCGGTGGCCGGAGGCAGGTCCCGGTAGTTGCAGGGTATGGTTTCCTCCTCTTCTCCCTTCCATATTTTGAGATGAACTTTGTTCCTGAGAAGCTTGGCTTGACAGGGAGGCGGAGGATGCGGATGAAGACACCGCCTCCGTAGCCGAGCGGGCCGGCTGGGCAGCAGCTGATGCTGCCGATAGGGAGCTCGAGATAGAATCCAAGCGCCGGTGGGACACGGCCGCAGGGAAGACCGCCGTGGATCAGCCTTGCCCCAGCCGGGTCGAGAAGCTGGCGGAGAAGCGTGCAGAGGCTAGACAGGACCTCTCCGCACATGCCCGTGTGGAGGAGCCAGCTAGCGAGGCCGCCTCCAGGCCGGCCCCGAGGACCGAAGGGGCCCAGCCGTCTGAGCCGGCAGCCCCGGGGCAGGTGGACCTGGAGACGGTCCCAGTTTCTCCCCGGGTCGAAGCAGCTCCCGACGCGCCGGTGCTAGATCTGATCGCGCCGAACGCGGCCCCTGATGTCCCAGGGGCGACCATGGGTGCGCCGGACGCGGCTCATCCGCCTCGTGCAGAGGAGGTAGCACCGGCTGGGACGGCGCCCGAGCCGGCCGTCGAGCCGGCACCAGGAGCCGGCGCCATCGTCGTCCCCCAGCACGACCCTATTGCGCCAAGGGCAGGGGGGCGACCAGGGAGCCGACCCATGAAGTCATGGCGGTCGGCGAACTTGGCCCGCCTACGAATGCCCGCTCGCACCGTTCTTTCCGGCGTGCCGGAGCTGGTGACGCTGTTTGACAGCGGCCGGTCGAAGGTGGAGCAGGCGGCCCGCGTGGTATGCGGCGACAAGGAGCGCCTGGAAGCCCGCACCCAGATAGGCCTTGCCTGTTTTTCTTTGCGCTTTTTTCTCTTCTCTTGACGTCAGTGGGGGCGCGACAGCGCACCCACTGGGTGTAGCCCCCGAGAATCGGGCGGGTTGATTGCCAACCGGTCCGAATCTCTTCGAGGCTTTTTTCTGTGCATATTTTTCTTCAGTGGGGGCGCGCAAGCGCACCCACTGGGTGTAGCCCCCCGAGAATCGGGCTGGTTATGCTTTTAACCAGGTCGAATCTTAATCATGTTCCCTTGCTCTCCCCTTTGGCAGGCGCTTTATGAAGCTCGGGTACAAGCATACAACGAGCTTCGGGACCAGCACGTGGGGGCTGATAGCCGGATCGCCGAGCTTGAAGCCCGGCTGGGCGAGGCCGCCGCGGAGCGTGATTCCCTTCACGGAGCCGGCGGCCGGCTCCAAGAGCAGCTGGACCTTCTTCAGGCAGAGAAGAAGGAGCTCGAGGCGGCCGGCCGGGCCGAGTTGGAGCGGCTGCGGGCCACGCTGCAGGAGAAGGAGGCCTCCTACTCTGCTGACGTGGAGCGCCTCGTGTCGCTTCACCTCGAAGAGGTGAACCTCAAGGACGCCGCCTTTGTTGGAATTATGCCCTAGAGGCAATAATAAATATAGTTATTATTATAATTCTTGTATCAAGATAATCGTTTATTATCCATGCTATAATTGTATTGAATGAAGACTTATATACATGTGTGGATACATAGACAAAACACAGTCCCTAGCAAGCCTCTAGTTGGCTAGCCAGTTGATCAAAGATAGTTAGGGTCTTCTGATTATGAACAAGGTGTTGTTGCTTGATAACTGGATCACGTCATTAGGAGAATCACGTGATGGACTAGACCCAAACTAATAGACGTAGCATATTGATCGTGTCATTTTGTTGCTACTATTTTCTGCGTGTCAAGTATTTGTTCCTATGACCATGAGATCATATAACTGTGTGACACCGGAGGAATGCTTTATGTGTATCAAACGTTGCAACGTAACTGGGTGACTATAAAGATGCTCTACATGTATCTCCGAAGGTGTTCGTTGAGTTAGTATGGATCGAGACTGGGATTTGTCACTCCGTGTGACGGAGAGGTATCTCGGGGCCCACTCGGTAATACAGCATCACACACAAGCCTTGCAAGCAATGTGACTTAGTGTAAGTTGCGGGACCTTGTATTACGAAACAAGTAAAGAGACTTGCCGGTAAACGAGATTGAAATAGGTATGCGGATACTGACGATCGAATCTCGGGCAAGTAACATACCGAAGGACAAAGGGAATGACATACGGGATTATATGAATCCTCGGCACTGAGGTTCAAACGATAAGACCTTCGTAGAATATGTGGGATCCAATATGGGCATCCAGGTCCTGCTATTGGATATTGACCGAGGAGTCACTCGGGTCATGTCTACATAGTTCTCGAACCCGCAGGGTCTGCACACTTAAGGTTCGACGTTGTTTTATGCGTATTTGAGTTATATGGTTGGTTACCGAATGTTGTTCAGAGTCCCGGATGAGATCACAGACGTCACGAGGGTTTCCTGAATGGTCCGGAAACAAAGATTTATATATAGGATGACCTCTTTTTTTTTGACCGGCTACTGTAGGGAAAACCCCCCACAGCCATTTTCTGTATTTCAACTATGGAAACTGTATGTACAATAGGGGTTGTAGAATGTACAAAGGGGGAGGAGCAGAGGTATACAAAACTCAAGGAGGCAAAAAGGAAATCCACTTAAGGAGATCATCCCTGAAACTAGCCTTAATTCTATGAGCTAACAAAGAAATGTCATGAAGAAATCCAGCTCTCCATTTCCTGAACTTTGGCTGCTCCTGGTTGAAGACCTTTGCATTTCTGGTAGTCCAGATATTCCAACAGGCAGTGAAAACAACCTCAGCAAAGAAAGGATAAGGGAAGTCCTTTTTAGCTGCAGTAGTAGCAGTCCACATAGATGACCCCTGCCAAGTGATCTGCAGGTAGTTCCAAACCCTGGTGCTGAATAGGCATGTGAAGAATAAATGATCTCTGTCTTCCTTGACTCGAGCATGGCATAAAACACAGAGATTAGAATCAGGGACCTTCCAGTGACGCCTCTCCAGCATGTCCTGAGTGTTCAGCCTGTCCATGATGAGCAACCAGGCAAACATCTTAACCTTCATGGTACAGCAGCTTTTCCAGATCCAGTTAAGCAAAGGGTTAGGTACAATACTGCTATGAACATGAGCATAGTATGCCTTGGGTGTGTAGACCTTAGCATCCTTACGCCCTACCCATCGGTCAGAGGCCTGATGATCAAGGTCCAGGTCCAGAAGTAAAGATTGGACCGCAGTCAGTTCCTGATAAGCTTGAGCAGACAGTGGAAGGTGAAACATGGAGAGCATACTGTCATCAGAAAAAGCAGCAAAGACTTCTTGAGCTGTGCAGAAAGGGTCAGCCACAAAGGAGAACAATCTTTGGAATCTGGCTGCCAATGGCATAGTGGCATTTCCAAGTAACCAGGAATCAGACCAAAACAAGGAGTCACCCTTATTAGGCAGAACATAGGTAACAGCTCTGAATTTGTCAAGACCTTTACAGATGTCTTTCCACCAATAGGAGCCACAAAGTGCAGTACCCTGAGGTACAGTGTTATGATAGTAAGTGTTCCAAATCAGATGAACCCAAGGGATATCAGCATGATTGAGGAATTTATCAGCATGTTTGAGCAGGAGTGCTTCCTTCTGAACTGCTAATTCATAATCCCTAACCCCCCTTTATTTTTAGGCCTGCACACCAGGGGCGAAGCAACAAGAGAGGGTGCATGATCATTCCCATTTCTTCTCCATAGACATTGCCTCTGAATCCTCTCCAATTGCTTCAGTATACCTGGTGGTATATCCAGGCTGCATAAGAAGAAAATGGGAACAACAGACAGTGCTGAATTTACATATTGCAGCCTTCCCCCCTGAGCAAGAAAAGAGGAACTAGCACTGAGCCTTCTTTCCATGTTATCCACCAGAGGCATGAGATCAATGATTCGAGGTTTAGTTGTCCCAACAGGCAGTCCCAGATATGTGAAGGGTAGAGATCCCACCTTACAACCAATGGAGTCTGCCAGGTCCTGCAGATGCGGAGAAGAAGTGTTGACAGGTAGGAGTGCAGATTTGTGATAATTCACCTGTAATCCACTGGACTGGGAGAAAAGCAAAAGCATTTTCTTAAGCTGCAACAATTGGGATTTGTCAGCTGGTAGGATGATAAGAGTATCATCAGCATATTGCACTATAGGGTAATCCTTATCATGACAAGGTATAGGCAACTGAAGCAGTCCATCCACCAGCAGGTGATTAACCAGAGTTTGTAAAAAGTCAGCAGCAATAGCAAACATCAGTGGGGACAAAGGATCTCCCTGCCTGACACCTTTTTTACACATGAACTTCTTTCCAGGCACACCATTGATTAGTACTGAAGACGATCCAGAGGCTAGAAGCTGCCTAACCCAAAGGATCCATCTATCATTGAAGCCCTTGGACTTAAGAATCTGGAAGATGAATTCATGCTCCACAGAATCAAATGCCTTTTCAAAATCCAGCTTAAGGATAACTATAGGCTTATTGGATTGATGACATTGATGCAGATACTCCAGAGTCCAGCCCACACAATCTTGAATGGTCCTAGATTTGATAAAACCGTATTGATTCTTGTGAAGACATTTAACAATCTGCAACTGTAGCCTATTGGCAAGCATTTTTGACAAAATTTTGAGACCCATTCCAGTAAGAGATATTGGTCTATAGTCGCCCACATGTTCAAGTGATCTCTTTTTGGGAATGAGTGTAATATAGGAGGAGTTCATGTTTACCAGCTGGGCTTGTCCAGCATGAAATTCAGCAGCGAGCTGATAAAACTCAGGGGAGATAATGTGCCAGCATTTCTTAAAAAAAGCCCATTGAAACCATCAGGCCCTGGAGCTTTGTCAATAGGCATATCTTGCACAGTTTTATCCATTTCAGACTTGGAAAAAGGTTCTGTGAGAATGTCAAGGCCCTGAACCTCATCCAGTAGGGAGTGTAAGTCAAAAGCCATATTAATGCCAATAGAAGTTCCCATTCGATCCTTGAAAGATGCCCAGAAGCATGCAACAATTTGATCATGATCAGAGATGATAGAACCGTCATTTAACTTGAGAGAGGCAATGGAATTCTTCCTATACCGTTCAGTGGCCATAGCATGAAAAAACTTAGTATTTTCCTCACCAACTTTAACAAAGCGGATAGTGGCCCTCTTCTTCCAGTATAGACACTGAAGGTGTAGGAGATGTTCCAAATGTAGCTTAACAATTTTCCTGAAGTTAGCTTCTGGTCTGAAAAGGGATCTCAGCTCTTCAAGCTCATCCAAGCATAGCACCACTTGATTACATCTGCAAATAAGAAGTTTTCACTGAGACAGAGACGTCTGCCATTTCTTCAGAGCCTGCCTAAGATGCTTCATCTTATCCATGATAATAGCAGAGATGTGTGTCTTTCTTGAAGGAACGAGCCAGGATTGTTGCACACATTCGATGAAGCCCTCCATTTCAACCCAATAGTTTTCAAAACGAAATAAGTTGCATTTGGGGATGGATGTGTTAACAGTGACCACACAAGGCACATGATCAGATGCAGTCTTTGCCAGAGGGAGCACTTGGGTAAGAGGATAAGAGGAGATCCAGCTGGTGGATGTAAAGAACCTATCCAGCTGCTCCAGAAGAGGGGTGTCTTGCATATTGGACCAAGTGTAGGATCTGCCTTTGATGGGAAGTTCCAACAATCCCAGGTGTCCAATAATTTCGTTGAAGATGAACATGTCATTGACATCAGCCCCAGGGAGGTTTCTGTTATCAGGAGAACTAATGAAATTGAAGTCCCCAAGGAGCAGCCAATTAGCCCCAGTGGGGATATGAAGATTGTAAAGCCAGCTCACAAAAAGATCACGGGCCTCCCCTTGACATGGCCCATAGACATTAACTAAAGTCCATGATTCACCCGTGTGATTTGAGGTAAAGGAGGTGATCAAGCCATATGGGGTGCATTCTACTAAATGACCAGTGAGAATGGATGAGTTCCAAAGGGTGATGAGCCCTCCTGATGCACCCCTGGAAGGGGAGTAAGCAAATTGATCAAAACGTTTGGGGCAGAAACCTTTAACTGCCCGAAACTCGATAGACTGCATCTTTGTTTCCTGCAAGCAGACCACCGCAGCAAGGCTCTCATCAATTTTGTTACGGACTGCCTGTTGCCTATGATCCGAATTGAGGCCACGCACATTCCACCACAGCACACGCCAACTCCTCGTTGAACGACTATCCATTGCAGGTTATAGATATAGCAAAAGCAAGGCTATGTAATAGCCATCGCAACCAAGGTTCGAAACACCAAAAGTCAGAGCAAACAGAAGATCGACAGTACATAGAACCAGTACAGTAAGAGCTTAACAATGACGGATTAAACATCAGAAGATGTGGGCGCAGAGTCAGCAGGATCTTCCATAAGTCGATCCACCGTGAGCTTCTCAGGGGCTATGCCCAATGACTGCCCGACCTCCTGGATCACTGGGATAGGAGTGGCGGGAGGTACATCTTCAGTCTCGTGTGTCGTTGAGGACATAGGCTTGGATTTGGGCTTCCGTTTCTTGGGGATGTGTGCAGGTAGCTCTTGCAGAACTGGCTTGAAGCCATCGCGCTTGATTGAGCCACGAGTACACCGCCGCACCGAGGAGTCCACCACCGGTGTGGCCTTCTTGTGGGACCCCTTCTTGGATGGAGCAGGAGAGCGGAAGGATAAGTCCTCTGAGGAAGAAGTTGGGCTGATAGGGGTTACCTCCTGTAATGAGAGCGAGGCAGAGACAGGATCCGACGGTGAAGGTCCTGGAGTATCAGCATCAAAAGCCACGTCCCAGGATCGCTTGGGGATCAGGATGGGCTCAAGGATTGGCAGCTGGAACTGACGAGGTACATGCATAGCAGCAGCAGGGCCCATCAGAGTATCAAAAGTGCGTGCCCAGGACATCACTGGGGGCAATGGAGGCCCGTATAAAACCCTAGCTGTCCCAACAATGAGGTTGGACTGAGCGGGTGGGGGGGGTTGTAAAGAACCATTGCCAGAGGGTTTGTATCATGCACCTCCTCCAACGTATTCACTTCTTCCTCCAGCTCAGCCCCATTGTCCGGGCCAGCATCGGGACCAGCAGCACCAGCCTCCGGCACAGCAGCGTTGTCCGGGGCATTAGCAGGAGCAGCAATATCAGCATCAGCCATATCAACATTAGCAGCATCAGGAAGATGCATGGGTGGTTCTTGAGCGGCCGGTTCCGGCGCCATAACATCCTGCTGCGGATCAAGGTCCACCAATTCGTGCACCGAGTCCGAAGAAGAGGGACTCGGCTGATCAATCACCATTGATTCCTGGTCTTGAACTGGATCAGCATCAGGTGCATCGGCAGGCGCAGCAGGGGCGGCAGCCGGTTCCCAGTCTCCTCCATCAGCAGGCGGGTGACCCCATCCTCCGGCCTCAAGATCAGCAGGCGGCGCGCCCCAGCCACTGTCGTCAGCATCCGCAGCAGCAGGCCCATGGTCTCCAGGGGCGAGCGGCACCGCATTCCAGCCAAGTGCAGGATATGGGGGCAAAGCAAATTGCAAATTGTCATGAACAAGCTGCCCAGGGAGCGGATGAGGGTTGCCATTGAGAGGCATCGGGTCCTCATCATTGGGAAGAATCTCTGCAGCTGTCGTACCCAAAATGTACACAGGAGCAGACCAGGACACCTTTGCGCCACCCCAAGCAGAATATTCTGAGAAACTGATACTGCGAGGTACCAGCCGGTCTTCTGGGAAGGCAGCAAATACAATAGAACGGACCAAATATGGGTCATCACTGACCCAATGATGAAACTCCCCAAAGGTGTTAACAGCCGCCCTGAGATCTTCAGTGTTGCGGAAGTCCAACGGTACCCCCAGAAGCATGAGGCAGCCCTGACGAAAATCCTCTTGGCCGCGGAATCCGAGACCATGATCATGACGTATGAAGCGCACCACAGAGTTTGCAAGAGGCTGTGGAACCATGTGGACTGTAGCATAACTCTCAGTAGCATCTCGGAGCTCAAACAAACCCACTCCCTCAATCCAGGGTTGAGCAGACCAGACATGGAACCCTTGATGCAGGAGTAGGGCAGCGACTTCTTGTCGTACCTGAATCACCTCGTCGGCCGGCGGCGCTGGATGAACTGTAGCGATGATGAAGCGCTCGTGGCGTCTGGTGATGGGTACTGCCGGCATGGTGTAGGTCCGAGGCAGCCGGTCGACCCCTCCATCAATGATGTTGTGACCAGGCGGGAGGAAGAACTCACGGTCAAGCTCGAAGTTCGCCATTGCTGGTGGCGGTGGCAGAGTGACCGGTGGTGTCACTGAGGGAGTTCGAGGAGGCGACGGCGATGAGACAGGATGGAACTGTTTCGCAGGGGTTGCTGTATCGCCAAAAGTATCAGCAGTTCCCGAGATATCAGCGATAGGGGAGGTGGTGGGTCTCTTACAGTTCCAAGTAAGACAATTATTACGCATAAAAGAGGCTCCTCTAGATCGTGCGTGTCCCACCGCGTTGTCAGAGTAGCCGGGCGAAGCCGTACAGTTTGCAGCTAGATGGCCCCGAGCGTTGCAAATAGAGCAAGAAAATATATCCTCAACCATACTATTAATAAGTTCGCCAAAGGCCATATGGGCCTCCTCAGAAGAAGGAATATCCATGATGGGGATAGGTTCGGGCCCAGAGGATGAAAAAACCTTAGCAGGCTCAATAATGACAGAGGAGTTTCGTCCAGAATCCAAACTTGCCCCCGACGATTGATTTCCACTATTCAAAGAACCATGAATCTCGGCTGGATTAGCCGTATCCTCTTGCTGCACGTGGGAAGTTCCGAAAATTTTGGCAGTTTGAAAATTCTCGCTGGGAGAACCGGGGGATGAAACTTGGTAAGGAACTGTGCCAAATGTAATATGCGGCGTGGCTGCCGTCCACCGAAGTTCCGCCGGTGGTGGTGCAGAGATGATGACACGTTCAGGGGTAGGCACCGAATAACCAGCCTGCTCAAGAGTGACTAGCTCAGCATGGGAAACAGGATACCTATAGCCCTTGCAAACCTCATATTGTTGAAGGGATGCAAAAGATAGCTTCTTATGAACAGAAGATCCAGATTTGAGAGAAGACTTAAGTGGTCTGGAATGCATGGCCATCAGACCTAGAGAGGCCCTCCTCTTGGAGGGGCTCACAATAATCCACTCGGCATCACATTGTTTCTTCCAGAGAGCAAATTCCCGACGCCAATTAGGACCTCCATGTCCCCAAAGATGGAAGAAGCACTTAAAACTTGAGCACTTGAAAGAGAGCAATTCCAGAATGTGAAAACCAACTTGCATGCATGAGACCTTGAATGAGAAAACGAATCTGTGATTTGAGAAACACGAAACTCGATAGCCGAACCACCAATCACCGATTCCAGAGCTGCAGCCACTGTGTCAGGCGATAGCCGGAACACATGGCGACCAAAAGAGATGACCATAATGAAAGGGCAACGATGCTTCATAGGGTGCACCGTAAAACCTGAGTGGCGATAAACCGCATGAGAGAAAGCCAATCCATGCGAGAAATCCAGATCCAACGTGGAACCCCCCATGCAGGCCATGTCCGACCGCGAGAGAAGGGTCGAGAAGGTTCACCTGAGCAGAGGGGCGGCGAAGATGGATGAGGTGCCGGCTAGAGTTCCAGATCGCCATTGGGTCGCCGCCCGGGGAGGTGGGAGAGAGACGCCATCCCCATATGCCCGGATCATATCATTGCCCGGATGACCTCATTTGATTACCGGAAGGTTTTCGCAGTTACCGGGAATGTACCGGGAATGACGAATCGGTTCCGGGTGTTCACCGGGGGGGGCAACCCACCCCGGGGAAGCCCATAGGCCTTGGGGGTGGCGCACCAGCGACAGCCCAAGAAGGCCCTATGCGCCATAGGAAGAAAATCAAAGAGAAAAAAAAGAGGAGGTGGGAAAAAGGGGAAGGACTCCTCCTTCCAAACCTAGTTGGATTCGGTTTGGAAGGGGAGGACTCCACCCCTTGGCTCGGCCGACTCACTTGAGGGTCCTTGGACCCCAAGGCAAGGCTCCCCCTCTTCCCCCTATATATACGGAGGTTTTAGGGCTGATTTGAGACAACTTTGCCACGGCAGCCCGAACACATTTCTCCACGGTTTTACCTCTAGATCGCGTTTCTACGGAGCTCGGGCGGAGCCCTGCTGAGATTAGATCACCACCAACCTCCGGAGCGCCGTCACGCTGCCGGAGAACTCATCTACCTCTCTGTCTTTCTTGCTGGATCAAGAAGGACGAGATCATCGTCGAGCTGTACGTGTGCTGAACGCGGAGGTGCCGTCCGTTCGGCACTAGATCGTGGGACTGATCGCGGGACGGTTCGCGGGGCGGATCGAGGGACGTGAGGACGTTCCACTACATCAACCGCGTTCACTAACGCTTCTGCTGTGCGATCTACAAGGGTACGTAGATCGAATATCCCCTCTCGTAGATGGACATCACCATGATAGGTTTTCGTGCGCGTAGGAAATTTTTTGTTTCCCATGCGACGTTCCCCAACAGAGGCATCATGATCTAGGTTCATGCGTAGATGTCTTCTTGAGTAGAACACAAAAGTTTTTGTGGGCGGTGATGTGCGTTTTGCTGCCCTCCTTAGTCTTTTCTTGATTCCGCGGTATTGTTGGATTGAAGCGGCTTGGACCGACATTACTCGTACGCTTACGAGAGACTGGTTTCATCGCTACGAGTAACCCCATTGCTCAAAGATGACTGGAAAGTGTCAGTTTCTCCAACTTTAGTTGAATCGGATTTGACCGAGGAGGTCCTTGTATAAGGTTAAATAGCAATTCATATATCTCCGTTGTGGTGTTTGCGTAAGTAAGATGCGATCCTACTAGATACCCATGGTCACCACGTAAAACATGCAACAACAAAATTAGAGAACGTCTAACTTGTTTTTGCAGGGTATGCTTGTGATGTGATATGGCCAACGATGTGATGTGATATATTGGATGTATGAGATGATCATGTCGTAATAGATAATATCGACTTGCACGTCGATGGTACGACAACCGGCAGGAGCCATAGGGTTGTCTTTAAACTAACGTTTGTGCTTGCAGATGCGTTTACTATTTTGCTAGGATGTAGTTTTAGTAGTAATAGCATGAGTAGGACGACAAACCCGATGGCGACACGTTGATGGAGATCATGGTGTGGCGCCGGTGACAAGAAGATCGTGCCGGTGCTTTGGTGATGGAGATCAAGGAGCACGTGATGATGGCCA
Organism: Hordeum vulgare subsp. vulgare; assembly: GCF_904849725.1. Taxonomy (NCBI): domain Eukaryota; kingdom Viridiplantae; phylum Streptophyta; class Magnoliopsida; order Poales; family Poaceae; genus Hordeum; species Hordeum vulgare. The sequence goes on along the minus strand of NC_058520.1, from coordinate 527,702,741 downwards.
TATCATGTCACTTATGAATTGCATGTGATGTTAATCCTTTTATGCACCTTATTTTGCTTAGAACGACGGTAGCATTATAAGGTGATCTCTCACTAAAATTTCAAGACGAAATTGTGTTCTCCCTGACTGTGCACCGTTGCTACAGTTTGTCGTTTCGAGACACCACGTGATGATCGGGTGTGATAGACTCAACGTTCACATACAACGGGTGCAAAACAGTTGCACACGCGGAACGCTCGGGTTAAGCTTGACGAGCCTAGCATGTGCAGACATGGCCTCGGAACACATGAGACCGAAAGGTCGATCATGAATCATATAGATGATATGATTAGCATAGGGATGCTTACCACTGAAACTATACTCAACTCACGTGATGATCGGACTTGAGCTAGTGTAAGTGGATCATGAACCACTCAAATGACTAGAGAGATGTACTTTTTGAGTGGGAGTTTAGCGAGTAATTTGATTAAGTTAAACTCTAATTATCTTGAACATAGTCTAAGTCCACTTTGAATATATTTGTGTTGTAGATCATGGCTCACACGACAGTCACCCTGAATTTCAATACGTTCCTAGAGAAAGCTAAGTTGAAAGATGATTGAAGAAACTTTGTAGACTGGGCACGTAATCTTAAGCTAATCTTACAAGCTGGGAAGAAGGATTATGTCCTTAATGCTGCGCTAGGAGATGAACCACCCGCTATGGCTGACCAGGATGTTAAGAACGCTTGGTTAACATGTAAGGAGGACTACTCAGTAGTTCAATGTGCAGTCTTGTATGGCTTAGAACCGGGACTTCAACGTCGCTTTGAGCGTCATGGAGCATTTGAGATGTTCCAGGAGTTGACGTTCATCTTTCAGAAGAACGCCCGGATCGAGAGGTATGAGACCTCCGATAAATTCTATGCTTGCAAGATGGAGGAGAACTCGTCTGTCAGTGAACATGTGCTCAAAATGTCTGGGTACTCAAACCGTCTAGCTGAGCTGGGGATTGAACTCCCGCAATAGGCTATCACTGACAGAATCCTTTAATCACTGCCGCCAAGGTATAAAGGCTTTGTGTTGAACTACAACATGCAAGGGATGAACAAGTCACCCGGCGAGTTGTTTGCGATGCCGAAAGTCGCAGAGTCTGAACTCCGTAAAGAGCATCAAGTGTTGATGGTGAATAAGACCACTAGTTTCAAGAGAAACGGCAAAGGCAAGAAGGGTAATTCAAAGAAGAGTGGCAAGCCTGTTGCCAATCCGACGAAGAAACCCAAAGCTGCACCTAAGCCTGAAACAGAGTGTTACTATTGCAAGGGTATGGGTCACTGGAAGCGCAACTGCCCCAAGTATCTGGCTGACAAGAAGGCGGCCAAAGAAAAATCAGGTATATTTGATATACATGTTATTGATGTGTACTTAACCGCCTCTCGTAGTAGTGCCTGGGTATTCGATACCGGTTCTGTTGCTCATATTTGCAACTCGAAACAGGAACTGCGGAATAGACGAAGGCTGGCAAAAGATGAAGTGACAATGCGCGTAGGAAATGGTTCCAAGGTAGATGCAATCGCCGTCGGCACAGTTTCACTTCAGTTACCATCAGGATTAGTTATGAACTTGAATCATTGTTATTTAGTGCGTGCGTTGAGCATGAACATTATATCTGGATCTTGTTTATTGCGAGACGGTTACTCTTTTAAGTCAGAGAATAATGGTTGTTCTATTTCTATGAGTAACATCTTTTATGGTCATGCACCCAATGTGAGAGGATTGTTCATATTGAATCTTGATAGTGATACACACATACATAACACTGAGACTAAAAGAGTTAGAATTAACAATGATAGCGTCATATTTTTATGGCACTGCCGCTTAGGTCATATTGGTGTAAAGCGCATGAAGAAACTCCATGCCGATGGACTTTTGGAGTCACTTGAATTTGATTCACTTGACACGTGCGAACCATGCCTCATGGGCAAGATGACTAAAACTCCGTTCTCCGGAACAATGGAGCGTGCAAGTGACTTGTTGGAAATCATACATACCGATGTGTGCGGTCCGATAAGCGTAGAGGCACGCGGCGGATATCGTTATTTTCTCACCTTCACTGACGATTTGAGTAGATATGGTTATGTCTACTTAATGAAGCACAAGTCTGAAACATTTGAAAAGTTCAAGCAATTTCAGAGTGAAGTTGAAAATCATCATAACAAGAAGATCAAGTTCCTACGGTCTGATCGTGGGGGTGAATATCTGGGTTTCGAGTTTGGTGCTCACTTAAGACAATGTGGAATTGTTTCACAGTTGACACCGCCTGGAACACCACAGCGTAATGGTGTGTCCGAACGTCGTAATCGTACTTTATTAGAGATGGTGCGATCTATGATGTCTCTTACCGATTTGCCGTTATCGTTTTGGGGTTATGCATTAGAAACAGCTGCATTCACTTTAAATAGGGCACCATCAAAATCCTTTGAGACGACACCATACGAACTGTGGTATGGCAAAAGGCCAAAGTTGTCGTTTCTTAAGGTTTGGGGATGTGATGCTTATGTCAAAAAGCTTCAGCCTGAAAAGCTGGAACCCAAAGCGGAAAAGTGCATCTTTATAGATTACCCAAAAGAGACAGTTGGGTACACCTTCTATCTCAAATACGAGGGCAAAGTGTTTGTTGCTAAAAACAGAGCTTTTCTCGAGAAGGAGTTTCTCTCGAGAGAATTGAGTGGGAGGAAGATAAAACTTGATGAGGTTGTCGAACCTCTCATCCCTCTAGATGGTGGCACAGGGCAAGGGGAAACCTCTGTCATTGCGACGCCGGTTGAGGAGGAAGTTAATGATGATGATCATGAAACTCCGGTTCAAGTTCCTGTCGAACCACGCAGGGCAACGTGATCATGTGCTGCTCCAGAGTGGTACGGTAATCCCGTCATGTCAATCATGTTGTTAGGCAACAATGAACCTGCAAATTATGAAGAAGCAATGGTGGGCCCAGATTCCAACAAATGGCTAGAGGCCATGAAGTCCGAGATAGGATCCATGTATGAGAACAAAGTATGGACTTTGGAAGTATTACCTGAGGGCCGCAAGGCTATTCAGAACAAATGGATCTTTAAGAAGAAGACGGACGCTGACGGCAATGTGACCGTTTATAAAGCTCGACTTGTGGCAAAGGGTTTTTCACAAGTTCAAGGAGTTGACTACGATGAGAAATTCTCACCCGTAGCGATGCTTAAGTCCGTCAGAATCATGTTAGCAATAGCTGCATTTTTCGATTATGAAATCTGGCAGATGGATGTCAAAACGGCGTTCCTTAACTGTTTCCTTAAGGAAGAGTTGTATATGATGCAACCCGAAGGTTTTGTCGATCCTACGAATGCTAACAAGGTGTGCAAGATCCAGCGATCCATTTATGGGCTGATGCAAGCATCTCGGAGTTGGAACAAACGCTTTGATGAGGTGATCAAAGCATTTGGGTTTATACAAGTGGTTGGAGATTCTTTTATTTACAAGAAAGTGAGTGGGAGCTCTGTGGCGTTTCTAATATTATATGTGGATGACATATTGCTGATTGGAAACAACGTAGAGTTTTTGGAGAGCATAAAGGATTACTTGAATAAAAGTTTCTCTATGAAGGACCTAGGAGAAGCTGCTTACATTCTAGGCATTAAGATCTACAGGGATAGATCGAAACGCCTGATAGGACTTTCACAAAGCACATACCTTGATAAAGTTTTGAAGAGGTTCAAAATGGAACAGTCCAAGAAAGGGTTCTTGCTAGTTTTACAAGGTACGAGATTGAGTAAGACTCAGCGCCCAGCAACTGATGAGGATAGAGAGCATATGAGCACCATCCCCTATGCTTCAGCCATAGGTTCTATCATGTATGCAATGTTGTGCACTAGACCGGACGTTAGCTTGGCCATAAGTATGGCAGGCAGGTTCCAGAGTAATCCAGGAGTGGATCACTGGACGGCGGTCAAGAATATCCTGAAGTACCTGAAAAGGACTAAGGAGATGTTTCTCGTGTATGGAGGTGACGAAGAGCTCGCCGTAAAGGGTTACGTCGATGCAAGCTTTGACACAGATCCGGACGACTCTAAGTCGCAGACCGGATACGTATTTATTCTTAATGGGGGTGCGGTAAGCTGGTGCAGTTCCAAGCAAAGCGTCGTAGTAGATTCTACATGTGAAGCGGAGTACATGGCTGCCTCGGAGGCGGCTAAGGAGGGTGTCTGGATGAAGCAGTTCATGACGGATCTTGGAGTAGTGCCAAGCGCACTGAATCCAATAACCTTGTTCTGTGACAACACGGGTGCCATTGCCCTAGCAAAGGAACCACGGTTTCACAAGAAGTCCACACACATCAAACGACGCTTCAACCTCATCCACGACTACGTCGAAGGGGAGGACGTAAATATATGCAAAGTGCACACGGATCTGAATGTAGCAGACCCGCTGACTAAACCTCTTCCACGGGCAAAGCATGATCAACACCGGAACTGTATGGGTGTTAGCTTTATTACAATGTAATTTGCATGATGATGTGAGGGCTAGATTATTGACTCTAGTGCAAGTGGGAGACTGTTGGAATTATGCCCTAGACGCAATAATAAATATAGTTATTATTATAATTCCTGTATCAAGATAATCGTTTATTATCCATGCTATAATTGTATTGAATGAAGACTTATACACATGTGTGGATACATAGACAAAACACTGTCCCTAGAAAGCCTCTAGTTGGCTAGCCAGTTGATCAAAGGTAGTCAGGGTCTTCTGATTATGAACATGGTGTTGTTGCTTGATAACTGGATCACGTCATTAGGAGAATCACGCGATGGACTAGACCCAAACTAATAGGCGTAGCATATTGATCTTGTCATTTTGTTGCTACTGTTTTCTGCGTGTCAAGTATTTGTTCCTATGACCATGAGATCATATAACTCACTGACACCGGAGGAATGCTTTGTGTGTATCAAACGTCGCAACGTAACTGGGTGACTATAAAGATGCTCTACAGGTATCTCCAAAGGTGTTCGTTGAGTTAGTATGGATCGAGACTGGGATTTGTCACTCCGTGTGACGGAGAGGTATCTCGGGGCCCACTCGGTAATACAACATCACACACAAGCCTTGCAAGCAATGTGACTTAGTGTAAGTTGCGGGATCTTGTATTACAAAACGAGTAAAGAGACTTGCCGGTAAACGAGATTGAAATAGGTATGCGGATACTGACGATCGAATCTCGGGCAAGTAACATACCGAAGGACAAAGGGAATGACATACGGGATTGTATGAATCCTTGGCACTGAGGTTCAAACGATAAGATCTTCGTAGAATATGTGGGATCCAATATGGGCATCCATGTCCTGCTATTGGATATTGACCGAGGAGTCACTCGGGTCATGTCTACATAGTTCTCGAACCCGCAGGGTCTGCACACTTAAGGTTCGACGTTGTTTTATGCGTATTTGAGTTATATGGTTGGTTACCGAATGTTGTTCGGAGTCCCGGATGATATCACGGACGTCATGAGGGTTTCCGGAATGGTCCGGAAACGAAGATTGATATATAGGATGACCTCATTTGATTACCGGAAGGTTTTCAGAGTTACCGGGAATGTACCAGGAATGACGAATGGATTCCGGGTGTTCACCGGGGGGGGCAACCCACCCCGGGGAAGCCCATAGGCCTTGGGGGTGGCGCACCAGCCCTTAGTGGGCTGGTGGGACAGCCCAAGAAGGCCCTATGCGCCATAGGAATAAAATCAAAGAGAAAAGAAAAAAAAGAGAGGAGGTGGGAAAAAGGGGAAGGACTCCTCCTTCCAAACCTAGTTGGATTCGGTTTGGAAGGGGAGGACTCCCCCCTTGGCTCGGCCGACCCCCTTGAGGGTCCTTGGACCCCAAGGCAAGGCTCTCCCTCTTCCCCCTATATATACGGAGGTTTTAGGGCTGATTTGAGACAACTTTGCCACGGCAGCCCAAACACATATCTCCACGGTTTTACCTCTAGATCGCGTTTCTGCGGAGCTCGGGCGGAGCCCTGCTGAGATTAGATCACCACCAACCTCCGGAGCACCGTCACGCTGCCGGAGAACTCATCTACCTCTCCGTCTTTCTTGCTGGATCAAGAAGGCCGAGATCATCGTCGAGGTGTACGTGTGCTGAACGCGGAGGTGCCGTCCGTTCGGCACTAGATCGTGGGACTGATCGCGGGACGGTTCGCGGGGCGGATTGAGGGACGTGAGGACGTTCCACTACATCAACCGCGTTCACTAACGCTTCTGCTGTGCGATCTACAAGGGTACGTAGATCGAATATCCCCTCTCGTAGATGGACATCACCATGATAGGTCTTCGTGCGCGTAGGAAAATTTTTGTTTCCCATGCGACGTTCCCCAACAGCCTTGAGGGCGAAGGATGAAGCCCTTACCCAGAAGCAAGCGCAGCTGGCTAAGGCGCTGGAGTCCGTCGCGACCCTCCAGGAGGAAATCGCCCGCCTCACCCATGCGAGTGAGGTGCGGGAGCGCGAGGTCCTCGAGGTCCTTCAAGAGACCGACGTCGCCTTCCAGCGTGGGTCTTTCTTCCTTGTTTTGTGTTTGATCTTTTGGCCGTCTCCTCCTCTTGTTGTGTTCTTACGTCCCGGCTGTCTTTACCCAAGATCTCTTCTCCGAGACCCAGGTCGCAGCCGACACCGCCGTTGAGGTGTGCCGTGAGGAGCGCCGCGCGGCCGGACAGGAGGTGGATGCTACCTTCGGCTGGAGCGTAGAGGAGATCGGGGCGGGCCTTCGGGCCCGCCTGCACGTCTTGGGCGAGTCTGTGACTCGGCTCCAGGTTGCAGGTTCGTCGATGGTGGCGGCCCTGTGGCCGGAGGGCGTGGAGCCGACGACCATGAGCCGGCTTGCCCGCTGGCTTGTAGCGGGTGGAGAGCGCCTGGATGCCTGGCGTGCCTCCGCAGCGTGGTCTGGGGCTTATATGGCCCTACGCTTGGCCAAGTCATGGTATCGCAACCTGAACTTGGGCAAGTTGGCTGCCCAGCGCGACGGCTCAGAGGCGGAGCTGCAAGGCATGGAGGAGGAGCTCCAGGTGAGAGCCAGCGCCATCGCCGAGTACGAAGCCTGGGATGACTTCGTCTTGGAGCGGGGTGAAGACGGCGGCGTGTTCGATGAAGATCTGCACGGCCTTCAGCCCTATGACGCCGACGGCAGCTCCGACGAGGCGGTCCGGGTTGCGGAATCTGCGGCCGCCTCTAGCGGTGGGGCGTATGCTGACTCTGGGATCAGCGGAGCCGGGGGCCGCAACGGGGGAGACCGTGCACCCCCCTCGGGAGGAGCCGGAGGCAGCGATGCTACCACATCAGGAGCAGCAGCCGAGACGACCCCTCAGGCCGTTGTCCCGTAACTGGCGTCCTTTTGTGTTTTTGGTTCTACCCCCGGAGGGATGTAACGAACGTGGTCCATGGGCCAATGCTTTTTATGAATGTATATATTCAGCATTATATTCGTCACCAAGCGTGTTGTCTTATGATCCCGTCTTTTGGTTCCTGGTTGACTTCTCTTATCCGAAGCCATCAAGACGTAAAGAACAGGACATAAGCCAATCAGAGGCCGGCTTGAATGAACCAACTCGAGCCGGTCGTCACTAGTATAGCCGGATTGTGCATGTATTCGACCTGACCCGACGTCACATCGCGAATGAGCGACCAGAGCCAGCCCGCAGGTTCAAGCGATGGACCGGGAATCAGCCGGTACACTATGTGCTGGACTACAAGGATTGACCGTCCGAGCGGCTGGCGAGCCCCCGAGCTTGTTTAAAGCTAGCAAGGGGCCGCGCTGCATAGCCTCCGATCTTTATTAAGCCAACAAGAGGTTTTACGCGGTGTAGCCCGTACACTGAGTGAAAACTCTTTTAGCAAGAGAAAGCATGGAGCCTGCTTTTTTCGTCATGTTTGTTGTTCCCGGCAGTCAGAGGCCGTCTTGAGTCTTGAATGAGATCGTATGTACGATCGAGCCAGCCCGAGCCGGTCGTCGCCAGTATAGCCGGACTTTGCATGTATTCGACCTGACCCGGCGTCACATCGCGAATTGAGCGACCGGAGCCAGCCCGCAGGTTCAAGCGATGGACCGGGAATCAGCCGGTACACTATGTGCCCGACTACAAGGATTGACTGTTCAGGCGGCTGGCGAGCCCCCGAGCTTGTTTTAAGCTAGCAAGGGGCCGTGCTGCGTAGCCTCCGAGCTTGGTCAAGCCGGCAAGAGGTGGTACGCTGTGTAGCCCGTACACTTGAGTGAGAACTCTTTGACAAAAAGAAGCATGGAGCATGTCCTTTTTATTGCCTTTGTTGTTTCCCTAAAGAGGGAGGTAGATACATGTGCATGTTCTTTCCTTTGCTTGTCTTCCGCCTTTTAGCAATAGAACGGGCGAAGCAACGCCGCGTTCCATGGGCGCTCCGTTTCTTGGCCGGAGTCGTCCCTCTTGCGCTTCCTTGGCTTCTGGGCGTCAATCAGGTAGTAAGCGTTGTTGTGCAGCGCCCTACTGATGATGAAGGGTCCCTCCCAGGGGCTGGCCGGCAGTGCGCTGGATTCTTCTGAGGATCAAGTCTCCCTCCCTGAAAGAGAGAGGCCCGATCCTTTTGTTGTGGTAGTATCTCAGCTTCTGTTTGTAGATGGCCGTCCGGCTCAAAGCCAAGTCCCTTGCTTCTTCGAGGAGGTCCACACTATCTTCTTTGGCCTCCTTCGCCTCCGTTTCCATGTATAGGGTGACCCGAGGCGAGTCGAATTCGACATCCGTGGGGATAATAGCCTCGGACCCATATACCAGAAAGAATGGAGTGAAGCCGGTCGACCGGTTGGGTGTGGTGCGGAGGCTCCATAGTACAACCGGCAGTTCTTCAATCCAGCAGCCGGCTGACCTGACCAGTGGTGCCACCAGTCTTGGCTTGATGCCGGCTAGGATCAGGCCGTTGGCCCTCTCCGCTTGGCCGTTTGACTGAGGGTGCGCCACTGAGGTGAGGTCGAGCCGGATGCCTACCTTGGAACAGTAGAGCGCCAGGGCGCCCTTGGCGAAGTTGGTGCCGTTGTCAGTGATGATGCTGTGGGGAACGCCATATCGGACAGAGATGTCCGTGATGAACCTGACAGCAGTGGGGCCGTCAAGCTTCTTGATAGGCCTGGCTTCGATCCACTTGGTGAACTTGTCGACGGCTACCAGAAGATGCGTCATCCCTCCGTGAGCCGTCTTGAAGGGCCCTACCATGTCCAGCCCCCAGACGGCGAATGGCCATGATAAGGGAATGGTTTTCAGCGCTGAAGGCGGCATATGGCTTTGTGCACTGAAGCGTTGGCAGCCTTCACATTTGTCCACCAGATCCATAGCCTCCTCGAGGGCCGTGGGCCAGTAGAATCCATGGCGGAATGCTTTGGCCACCAGGGTTCTAGAGGCGGCGTGATGCCCACACTCCCCCTGGTGGATGTCTCTGAGGATCTCCTGCCCTTTTTCTGATTCGACGCAGCGTTGGAACACGCCGGTCGTGCTGCGTCGCACCAGCTCGCGATTGATGATGGTGTAAGCGGTGTACCTGCGCTGGGTCTGTCTCGCCTCCGCCTCATTCTGCGGAAGTTTGCCGCGAAGAAGGAAGGCCAGAATGGCCTGAGCCCATGATGGAGCCGACAAAAGGGTCGCCTCCGCTTCGTCTTGACTGTTGGGGACTTCTGCAGCCCCCGAGCTTGATGGCGTCTCCGGTGCTATTGCTGCAGCCGGCTCATCGTCTATCTCCATGGCGTCCACCCACTGGGAGGATTCGAGCCCGGGCAGAGCCGGGGTTGTCGTTGTAGCTGGTGCCGTTGTTGGAGTCGGGTGGACCAATGGAGCCGGATTAGGATCCGAAGCTGGCGTAGTTGGTGGAGCCGACGTCGCTTGCACCGTAGACTCAGTCGGTGCCGCATTTGGAGCCGGTGCCGTCAGTGCAGCCGGCGTGGGGTCCACAGCCGGCATAACTGGCGGAGCCGGCGGCGCTTGTATTGTAGGGTCGGCCGGTACGAAGATTGATGCCGACTCAGGAGACGGCTTGGTAGACGGCTTGTGGAGTTGCTCAAGGGAGACGCCGGCTGGGATGGCCTGCCTCGTGGAGCCGATCTTTGCCAACGTATCGGCCACCTCATTTTCCGCCCTGGGAACATGGTGGAACTCACAACCCTCAAAGGGGCCGCTGAGCTGCTGGATGAGGAAGCGGTAGCTCGCCATGTTGGCGTCCCTGGCATCCCATTCGCCAGAGACCTGTTGCACCACCAAGTCTGAGTCACCGAAGCATATGAGCCGCCGGATGCCAATCTCCTTGGCAAGCCGGAGGCCGTGAGCCAGTGCTTCGTACTCGGCGACATTGTTGGAGGTGGCGAAATGGATCTCGAGAGCGTACTTGAGCTGGTCCCCTTTCGGAGACGTCAAGATGATGCCGGCTCCCAGTCCTATCCGCATCTTCGAGCCGTCGAAGTGCATCCGCCAATGCGTGGAGTCTGGAGGCGGTGGCTCGAACTGGGTCTCGGCCCAGTCGACTAAGAAGTCTGCCACCACCTGTGATTTGATGGCGGTGCGAGGCTCGTACCGAATATCATGGTCTGCCATGGCGATGGACCATTTGGCAATTCTGCCCATGGCATCACGGTTGCCCATGATCTCTGAGAGCGGAGCAGTGCTCACCACAGTGATGGCATGCTCTTGGAAGTACTGTTTTAATTTCTTTGCAGCAAGGTAAACACCATAACACATTTTCTGATAATGAGGGTAATTCTGCTTAGAGGCGGAAAAGACCTCGCTAAGGTAGTAGACAGGGCGCTGTACTGGCAGGGCCTTGCCTTCCTCTTTGCGCTGAACTACCAACACTACGCTGACCACGCGAGTGGTCACCGCGATATATATGAGTATGGGTTCCCTTTCAGATGGGGCTGCCAAGATTGGGAGGCTCGAGATTACCCGCTTGAGGTCGCGGAAGGCTTCGTCTGCCTGGTCGTTCCACTCGAACTTCGTCGTCTTCTTCATGAGCTGGTAGAGTGGAAGGGCCTTCTCGCCAAGCCGGCTGACGAACCGGCTGAGGGATGCCAAGCAGCCGGCGAACTTCTGGACGTCGAGGATCCGAGCCGGCCGCACCATCCGCTCGATGGTGCTGATCCTCTCAGGGTTCGCCTCGATGCTGCGGGCAGATACGAAGAACCCCAAGAGTTTGCCGCCTGGGACCCCGAAGACGCACTTCTCAGGGTTGAGCCGGATCTTGTATTCGCGCAGATTGGCGAATGTCTCCCGCAGGTCGTCGACGATGCTGAAGTGTTGCTTTGTCTTGACGACGATGTCATCCACATAGACGTGGATGTTTCTGCCAATCTGTGGCAGCAGGCACTGCTGCATGCAGCGTTGGAACGTCGCACCTGCGTTCTTCAGACCGAACGTCATGGTGGTGTAGCAGTAGGCCCCGAAGGGCGTGATGAAGGAGGTCTTCAGGCGATCAGCTCGATCCAGCTTGATTTGATGGTAGCCTGAATAAGCATCCAGAAATGACAGCAGTTCGCAGCCTGCAGTGGAGTCGATCACTTGATCTATCCTAGGCAACGCGAAAGGGTCTTTCGGACAGGCCTTATTCAGGCTAGTGTAGTCGATGCACATTCGCCATGTGTTGTTCTTCTTCAACACCAGGACTGGGTTCGCCAGCCAGTCCGGGTGGAAAACCTCCATGATGAAGCCGGCTGCAAGGAGCCGGGTGATCTCTTGTCCGATTATGCGCCGCTTCCCCTCGGCGAAGCGGCGCAAAGGTTGTTTCACCGGCTTTGCATCCGGTCACACGTGAAGTTTTTGCTCGGCGTACTTCCTCGGAACACCCGGCATGTCCTTGGGGGACCATGCGAAGATGTCCCGATTCTCACGAAGGAAGTCGACGAGCTCGCCTTCCTATTTGGGGCTGAGGCCAGCCCCGATGGTGACGCACTGCTTTGGGTTGGCAGGGTCGAGTGGGACCTGCTTTGTCTCTTTGGCCGGCTTGAAAGAGCCCTCGCCGGCCGATTGGGACGGAGGAGAAGGAATCGCCGGCTGCTCGGTAGCCTGGGCCACGAGCCGGTCGATCTGCCGCTTCTCCTCGGCAATCACCAAGGCGTCGGCGAGGCGGCTTCTATCTTGGCCGCACTCAAGCGACTTCTTGTAGTCGCCGACAACAGTGATGATGCCCTTGGGACCCGGCATCTTCATCTTCAGGTAGGCGTAGTGCGGAATAGCCATGAACTTGGCCAAAGCCGGTCTTCCCAGCAGCGCGTGGTACGGGCTACTGAGGTCCACTACCTCGAACCATATGGACTCTCGGCGGAAGTGGGCCTTATCGCCGAAGAGGACGTCCAGCTGGATCTTGCCAATGGGCGAGCATGACTGCCCAGGCACGATGCCATGGAAGACAGTGCTGGTTGGCAGGACGTCTGTCTCCTTGAGCCCGAGCTTGCGGAGAGTGTCGAGGTAGAGGATGTTGATGCTGCTTCCGCCATCGACCAGCACCCGGGAGAATCGACAGGTGAGCCTCTTGGAGACGAAGGTGGGGTCGAGGACGAGTGCGTATGACCCCGGGTTGGGCATCACCGCAGGATGGTCCACCAGGCTCCATGTGATTGGTTTATCAGACCAATGCATGTACTGGGGAACCGGGGGGACAGTGGCGTTCACCTCGCGCCGCCTTTGGCGCAGGCTGTGCTTGTCGTCGCCTTCGCTGGTGAAGACGGCGAACGCTCCGTCTTGATGCGGATAGTCGTCGGGGTGTGGGCCGTCGTCCCGAGGCGGCGGCGGAAGCGGAGCGTTATGGGGAGCCGGTGCATGGGGCGTCGCCTGCGCACCCGGAGGAGCGGGCAGGCCCTCCCCTTGCGACAGCCGGCGTGCGATGCTACACTGCTGAAGGGTATGGGTAGACGGCGTCGCCCCAGAATGTATCTTACATGGGGCGTCGAGTAGCTGCTCGAGAGACTGCCTGGGCAGCCAGTTGGGGTTTCCCTGGTTGCGACGCTTTCGTGGAGGGCCGGCTTGGGAAGCCGACGCCTCGCCCTCCACGTTGGCCACTAGCTTATTGTTGGAGCGGGGATCCATTTGATCGGCCTTGCGCTTGTAGTTGTTCGGGCCGCCTCGGTTGTCCCTAGCCGGCTTGGGAGTAGCCGGCGCAGGCACAACCTTGTCCAAGGCGGTCACCTTGATGCGCATTGCGGAGTCGGCCGTGGCGTACTTGTCCGCCTTGGCCATGAGCACCGCCAAAGAGGTGGGCTCGGCGCACATGAGCTTGTGCTTGAGGAGGATGCCGTCTCGGCATCCGTCGATGAAGTATTGGATGGCTTGTACCTCATGCACCCCCTCACAGGAGTGACGGAGCTCCGTCCACCGGGTGACGTAGTCGCGGAGGGGCTCGTCGGCCTTCTGGACGCACATGGCCAGCTCGCGGGGCCGGCCAGGGCGCTTGTAGGTGCCGGTGAAGTTGCGGACGAACGCCTCCTCGAAGTCCACCCAGGAGCTTACGCTGCCGGCCGGGAGGCTGTTAAACCAGGTCTGGGCCGAGCCGGCCAGCATGAGTGGCACGCGGCGAACCGCCACGCGCTTGTTTCCCATGGCGATGCCCACGGCCGTGGTTTAGTCGATCAGCCAGTCTTCTGGCTTGGCCGTGCCGTTGTACTTCAGCATATCCCCAGGCAGGGTGAAACCTCGGGGGAACGGCTCCCCTCGGATCCGGGGGCCGAAGCACGCCGGACGACGGGTCCGTCTTCCTCTAGGAGGGCCGAATGGGCCAGGGCGATGATGCGCCGGCGGGCGTCCCGCTCGTCCTGGGAGGCGGGGGCGCCAGCCCCGGTTGCGAGAGGGGAGGCTCCTCGGGAGCCGGAGGTGTGAGTTCTTCGCGGGGGAAGATCCCCGTACTCCGAGTCGCCCTCGTCGCCTCCGCGACGTAAGCCCGAAGTGTGCTCGCTCTGGTGCTGCGAGCACCGGCCTTGGCTTCCCTCGCCCCTCCAGCCGGAAGGGCGATGCGAGGAAGAGCCTTCGGCGTGGTGCTAGCCGCTAGGGTTGCGGCGAGCCCCCGAGTTCGGTCCCGGGGACTCTGAATGAGCCTGGCCGGGGTCGAACCGAGCGTGCTGCTGGTTCGCAGCGTCAAGGAGATCCTTGACACGCTTATCCTAGAAGGCGCGCTCCTCGCCTTCCAGGCTTGCCATGTCCTCCATGGCCACCTGCGATGCCCGCATGTTGGCCGCGGGAGTCTCATAGGTGGGCAGGTCCCCGCCTAGAACCTCGGCGATGAACCGTTCGCGGCTGCGGACCGCTCCAAGCCAGCTGGGGGCCTCGGAAATCGGAGTAAGGCCGTATGCGGAGTTATACTCACGATGTGTAGCCTCCAACCGACGTTTCGCCGAGGCCACGGTGATGCCCTCCTCCAAGATACGCTTGCGATCCTCCTCCAGTGAGGCCCGAGCGTCTGCAGGATCGGCGGAAGCGGTGACCGGTGTCTTCAGGCCGGCGATGGCGTCCCGAAGAGTATCAGCGGTGTCCGCAGTGGGATCGCCGGTGCCTGCGGATGCCTTGCCGGGAGCCGTGCTGGTGCTAGCACCGATAACCATCACCTCCACGGCGTTGGAGACGGCAGCGACGTGGTATGGGGTGAAGAACCCCATCGATGGCGGAGGGCCGTCGAAGATGATGACGTTACTGGGGTAAACGTTGTGGGCAGGCGTCTCAGCGACAGAGAGCCTGCTGAAGCTGGCGCAGAGCGCCTCAACGTCGTAGTCCTCGCCGAAGTAGCGCGGGCCGTCGTTGAGGCGAAGGTCGCTGAAGAGAACGGTGAGGTTCTCCATAGCAGCGACGACAACGCTAGGGAGCGCCTCGTCATTAGAATCTTCGTCCGAATCCGCATGGCGGATGGGGACGTCGATCATCATGGGAGTCGCCTCGTCAAAAGCGAGCTCCACGGGCATGCAGACTGATCCGGATGCGATGCATCCGGTGGTGTAGGTGCGGGGCCCCGCCCAACGCGTGAAGCGAGTCGATGCCGTGATCGGCCCCATGGTGGGCGCCAAATGTCGGTGAATACTCACAACATATGCCATATGTAGGCTAAAGTCGGTGAGAACCGAAGGGTCAAAGGTGGGCGCTGGGAACGAGGTTGGTACATGCATGGGACGCACGATGTACCCAGGTTCAGGGCTCTCCGTAGAGATAATACCCCTAATCCTGCTGGTGTTTGATGTATGGGAACAGAGTACAATGTTGCTCCTGGAGCTGTGTTGGGAGGAGGAAGAGGGGAGCAGCCGGCTCGTCTCGACCTCGCTCTGTGTTAGTTCGTGAGTGTGTAGTGTTGAATGACTGGCAAGTGATCGCCCCCCTTGGATGGGGGGCGGCCGGGGGGTTTTATAGACGAACCCGCCGGCCTACAATATGGATAAAGGGTACATGTGTGGGACCCGGCTGGCCGCTTCGCCGGCTGGCCAGGGGCCCACAAGGGTCTTGTCTCGTCGATGAGGGGCCCGCCGGTTGCATGGTCTCGATTGCTGGTGGGACCCGCCGGCTGGCCAATGGGGCTCCTGCGTAAGGTTGACGCTGAGCACGCGCGGTACGTCGAGCGTCGCCCCACGAGATTCTTCATGGGCAGGCAGTACGACCGCCTCCACTGTTCCCCACGCCGAGTGCAGTAATGGAGTGGGAGTGTGACGGTCCGACATCAGGCTAGGTGATGGATCAGAGCCGGGGTAGGTCAGCGGCGTGGCCTCCAACGCTCGTACCTGCCGGGCGCCCTGATTCAGTACCTTTGCTGACGCATAGCTACCTTTAATCGTGAGGTCCTTTCCTGACCTACGATCTGATGTGACTGGTGATCCTCGGCCGGCTAGCCTGCTTGGTCAGCCGGCTTGAGGGTGGACGCCTCCTCCTTAGTCCGTCTGGCGGGACCAGGCCGGGTCTAAAGGGGAGGCCGCCTGGATTCTAGCCGACAGGGGTTGCCTAGCCGGCCAGAAAGGTGGCCGCCTCGTCTTCCAGCCGACAGGTGATGCCTAGCCGGTCAGAAGACTTGGGCCTTGAGAATCTCCACGCCTTCACGCCCATTGGGCCGGAAATGAAGGAACAGGCTTGATGAGCCTACCCCGGGGTTGTCCCCCCGACACCATGTTACCCCTAATAATAAAACACTGGTCGAAGAGGAGTTGCTGGTACGAGCCCAACTCCGGGAAGCCGTCGACGTTGCTGTTGAGATCCAAAAAACCCATTCCCCTCCCGAGATTTCCGCCGGCGGATGAGCCTTGGGTTGCCTGTTGATGCGAGGGGAACTGGGAGAAAAAGGGCATCTGCTCCTCCTCATCATCGGCCATGGCGCGGTGACCTGGGACACGGGGAAGGAACGAGGCGGGGCAGGATCCAGGCGGGGCGAGGCGGGGAAGGACCGACGGGGGCCATGCGGACAAGGACCGACGGGGGTGGCGCGGGGAAATGAGCGAGCCGGCGACGGTTGGAGCGACGCGGGGCGGTGGCGATTGGAGCGACGCGGGGCGACGCAGGGAACGAGCTAGGCGGAGCGAGTCGGGGTAGGTGCGAGAGTGGATTTTTCCTAACTCATTGCCGGCGCAACCTATATCTGAACCACTCATCATCTTGGATATCAAATCGAGATGCAGCTGGTCCCATGCATGCAGGTCAAATCAATATGTCATATACTTTAATGACAGGCTACTCCACCATAGTAGTATTTGCTAGGAAAAGTTATATGTCGCCCTAACTTTTAAATAAATTATGCAAATTTAAATTCGTTTACGTATTGGAGTTTTTCACGGTTAGCTCTACGAAACAAGTCCAATATCGATATGTTTCTAACAAATTTCATACACTTTTCATCAAAGTTCACGCAAGGTGTCTATAAAATTCTTCGGTTTCAAATACATTCTCTACGAAAGTTCTTTAATATTTTTAGTAAAGTGCAGACCCGCTATTGAGAAAGTTCTTCATCTCCCGATTCTGCTTATTTAGCACTTTGTGATGAAAACTAAAAAGTTCTTCACTATGCCCGGGAAAGTTCCTTACCGAAAACACTGCTAATCTTCCAAAACTCCATATTTCAATTGCAGTTAACAAAAGTTTGTTTAAAGGTTATCCATGACTGATCTTGTTCTAAAGATCTTAGCACCAGCAGGTCAAATGTATATAAAGTTTTAAAAACAAAATTTTAATTTTAAAGATATCAAGCATCTAAACTGTCAAAAAACAACTAAAAGTAATGGAGTTTGAGGAGAGAGGAAAGATGACATAGGCATGCATGCATGTGTGAGCGCGTTAGCAGGAAAAGAGAGAAAGAGGGGTGATGCACATGCAAAACAACCCGGATCCATATGTTGAAGCAATGGCTGTGATAGGCGTTGCGCGCTCAATGAGCTAGGAATAGCTATATTCGGGTATGTGCGGGCCGCGATAAGTTCCAATAAGCTCCTCTCTGAGAGTCTTATTTGATAAGTCCCAAATAGCCATTATAAGTCCCAATAAGTCCCTTGTGTTTGGTTTAGATGGAACTTATAGGGACTTTTTTAAGTCCCTAAACCAATAAGTCCCTGAAAACAAACACCCTCTTAGTAATTTCATGTCTGTCATCTCATGCTAGTTCAATGCGTGGGCCATAATTCTCAAACATAAATAAATGCACGGGCCATATATATGATCATCCGAAAAGGCTCCAAGATCACTGTGTCGGCAGCAAAGATCTCGGGGGGCTCCTATTTGCCGCACGTTGCGGCAAAATGGAATGTGCTATATGCCACATTTTGCGTCAACTAGCTGGTGCTTCGCATCGGCAGTCCTCTCGCTTAATATTCCTATGACGCGATAGGAAAATAGAGACTCAGTAATCGATCCTGAGACTTCGCATCAAGCAGGTTCCTAAACACAATCTATTAGGCAATACACTAACACCGCGTCCCGGTCATAAAATGAGCGAAAACCTATAAGAACGTACAATATGGGTTCCGATTTGGAAAATTTGAAAATATATTTCCTAAAAATTACGTAGAAATGTCTCAATGATTTTCGTGATATTCCTAAAAACGAACATTTTCTGAAAGAGGAACGAATTCAAAAAATACAAATATTTTATAAAAGTACTGGAAATTTTCTGAGATCATGACCAGTGTTAAATTTTGGGGATTTTTTCTGTAAACAATAAACTTTTAAATTTCAGAATAAAAATATATAAAAGAATATTTATTTGAATACTTCGTATTTTTTATACTTTATTTGGGAATGTAAATAAAATATGCACACATGTGAAAAAAAATTGAAGACAAGAATACTTATACAAATCCCTGAATATTTATTGAAATATAAACCTTTATTTTGGGATGCAAACTTAATCTGTAAACAATAACATTTTTTAAAATTCTGGGAATTCTTGAAACTTAGCATTTGTTTAAATTGAGTACAAAATTATGAAAATCAGAACATTTCTATAAATTCCTGAAAAATGTGAATGAAATTTGAAAATGTTTTTTTAATTCGAAAACAATTTTTGGAAAATATAAACAAAAGAAACATGAATAAGAAACAAAAAAATAAAAGGAAAAAAACAAGAACAATTTTTGTAATTCGAATTTAGAAAAAAGAAAAACAAATTTATAATATCGATTTTTTTCTCACATCGTGAACTTATATGCAAACAATAAAATTTTCTGAATTTATGAACAAATTTTTGAAATGAGAATATATTTCGAAACTCCTGCACATTTTCTGAAACATGAACATTTTATGAATTAGATTCTAAAAATATTTTAAAAAGGAGAATATTTTTTAGTTCCTGAACAATTTTTGAAAACATATAGTCCCTCCGTTTCCAAAATAAGTAACACAAATTTAATACTAAGTTAATATAAATATAGTACTAAAGCAGCGACAATTATTACAGGGCGGAGGGAGTACATTTTTTTTAAAGTACATTTTATTTTTAATTTTTTAAACATTTTTTTATATTGTGAACAATAATTAAAATTAAGAGAAAAATTGGAGATAGGAACATTTTATGAAATTCGTTAACATTTTCTTAAAATATAAAAAATGTAAAACCTGATATTTTTTTGAAAATTCCTGAACTATGTTTGAATTGGGAGCAAATATCAAAAGAAGAACCTCTTATAAATTTCTGAATAAATATTTAAAATTTGTAAGGAAAAGATACATGAAAAATAGAAAAATGAAAGAGCAAAGAAAAGAGAAAAAGAAATGAAAAAGAAAAAAAATTATAAAGGGGCAAAGACCAAATAGAAAATTCCGGAGTTCTCAACCCGAGTTTTCTGGTTTTATCAACCTTCTAGAAGGGTCCTGAAAGCCTTGCTCTTTTTTTTTCAATTGCCCTTTAACTTTTCTGTTTCATTTTCGTTTTTTATTTATTATCCCTTTTTCGTTTTTCTCTTCCATTGGTGAACCAAATTTTAGCCTTAAAAAATGTTCTTGCTTTTATATTTTGTCCAGAAATTCCAAAAAAGTTAGAATTTCAAAGTTGCTGAACATGTTTGCATTTTCTAATTGTGTACACAAATTCATTAAATGTTTGTGGATTTCAGAATATGTTCCTGTTTTCAAAATCAGCTGACAAAATAAAATATATTTAGGTTTTCACATTTTTACGCAAATTCAGAAAATAATCAAGGAATTTCATAAAATGTTCATGTTTTAATAGAATGGTCATAATTTGGAGAAACGTAAGCAGTTTGTGAAAAAGGTTCATATTGTGAAAATTTGTTCATAAATTCAAAACAGTTCAGGTTTTGAAAATTGTTCAGGGAATTTCATAAATGTTTGTCTTACGAGAACAATCTTTGCAACTTCTATACATGATTTTAAAAAATAATTGAAAATTCAAACGGTTTTCATGTTTACAAAAAAAAATGAAATTCATTTTTTTAGAAATATGCTAAAATTTCGTGTTTCCAATATCCTAAATGTCCGTGTTTCGTAAAAAATATTTGCGATTTTCTGAAAATAATCCAGTTTTCAAAATTTATTCACGGATTCTAATTAGCTTTGGGAAATTTCATAAAGTATTTTATTAAATTAAATGTTCCTAAGTTTGAAAGTAATTTGTATTTTACAGAAAATGTACCTGTTTTCAATATTTGTTTGCAAATTAAAAAATGTTAATGCGTTCATGATTTGTTCGTAAATTTAAAAAATGTCCGGGGAAGTACATATAATATTCCCGTTTTGAATAGAAAATTATAATTTTCAAAAATGTTGGTATTCAGCATTTTGTTTTTTCATTCCCATAAAACAGGTTATAATTTTGAATGATATTCTCGCTCAATTTTGTTCCATCTTTTTCTTTTCTTTTTTGCATTCTCAAACAACGTTCGTGTTTCCACAAAATATTTGTTTGGTTTTTTATAAATTCAAATATTTTTTATTTAAAAATAAACCAGACTTTAAATTTCAGAAGAATTTTAAAGTTTTATGGCTTATAGTTCAATAAAATCAGGATTTATTAATTTCGCAGCAAAACATGAAAAAGAAACTTTTTTGAACAAAAGGGATATTTTTTAAATCTGTGAAAAAATTGCACTCAGAACAAAATATGAAAAAAGCAAACTTTATTAGTAAATTCAAAACACAAACATTTTTTGAACGTTTATATTTGAACTTATTGAACAAAACACGAATAATGTTAAACAAAATAAAAAAACGAAAAGCATAACTTTTACTAAAAATACCACATATTTTTTTAAATACCTAACAGTTTTTTAAAACCCGAATAATTTTTGAAGTTATGAATATTTTTTAAAAAGGCAATTATTTGAAATTTAGAACTTTTTTATAAAACAAGAACATTTTTGGAATTTTAAGAAAAAAAATAGGAGATGAACTTATTTGAAAAAACTTAGAAAAAAGGAAAAAAAGATACGGAAACGGAGAACAATTTTGCAAACCTGGACCAACTTTCGAAACGTGAATAAATTTTGAATACATCAAGAAATTTTCTGAAAACCGTAACATTTGCTAATCTCTCAACATTTTCTTCAGAATGCGAGCATTTTTCCTCAAAACGAAACATTTTTAAAATACGAACATGTTATGAAATATCTTTAACTTCCTTTGAATTTGTTAACCAAATCTGGGAACTAGAACAATTTTTGGAAGTCTGGACATTTCTTAAATTTAAGAATGATTTTTGAAATGGAGAACAATTTTGCAAACCTCGACCAAGTTTTCTGGAATATATCAACAACTTTCCTGATAACCGTAACATATTTTGAAAATAGGAACATTTTTTTGAAACACTGAATATTTTCTTAAATGCAAACAAATTCGGAATATATTGAACAGTTGTAAACATTTATAAAATTCTAAAATGAGAAAAAGAAGAAACTTAAAAAATTAAAAAGAAAGGGCAAAAAATATAAAAAAACTAGAAAAGGAAATAGAAGAGAGATTAGAAAAATAAATATTAGAAAGAAAATGAAATGAACCAAAAACAAAGGTTCTAGAACCTCCTAGAAGGTTTCTAAAACCAGAAAAAAAAACGGATAGAAACCAGCAAGAAGGTACTAAAAACGGAATCCTTGAAACGTTTCATGGGCCAGCCCACCTCCAAACGGTCGTTGATTTCTCTGCGGCGCCCGGACTATTTGTCTTAACGAGTTCACTTTAAAAAAAAGGACGTGGCTAGAGAGCGACGCTGTGCTGGATAGTTGTTTTTAGCTTATTTAATTATTGCTTTTTTAAGAAACTATATCTTTTAAACCGAGCGTCAGAATTGAGATCCGTTTTCACGGCTGGCTTTATTATGATGAGTTTTCCAAAAGTAATCCCATATGAATATGTTTTGATAAACTTTATTTTTTGGCAACTTTAGAAGATATTGAGGTAACTTTATTGTTAAAGAAAAGCAATTTATTTTTTGGCCTAGCTGGACTACCTATTTGGTTGTTTTTTTGTAAAAATGGGAAAATCAAATAAAACATAAAGCGCATTTATTGCTACGTACATGTGATTGCATGCGGTTGATGCTTAATTGCCTACAAATACTATGAAATTGTCAAACATTGATGCTTAGTTGCTTACTAATGATGACCAGTTGATTATGATTGATGGTCAGTTGCGTACAAATACCGTGAAATTGCTCAATTTTAATGCTCAGTTGCCTATTATCGTTAATCAATTGCCTACGGTTGATGTTCGATTGCCTACCATTGATGCTTAGTTGCGTGCAATTCGTAATTAATTGTCATAATTGCACTTGAGTATCACAAAAAAGTTAGCAACTTTTAATGTATTTTTACGCAACTCGAGTGCATTTAATAAGCAACTCATGTGTGTACACACGATGCAATTCATCTAACATCAAAGTTGCTTGTGTTTAGCACTAAGGTTGCCTCATGTAACATCGAAGTTGCTTTTGAAAAAAAAATCAAAATATATTCATATGAGATCTCGTTTTTAAGAGTTCGTCACGAGGAACCCAACGATAACAACATATCATAATTTCGAAACACGGTTTAGCTTTTTGAAGTTTTTTTACAGGAATTAATGCACATCCAACGCATGAGAAGTCGAGTATGCACATCCAACGCATAATTTAACTATTTCAGTTTGGAAATAGTGACGACATCTGTCATGTGATTGTTAAAGGGTGAAGTTAGTTAACCTTCTAGTCATGTTAGATAATTTTAAAGAAATTTTTGTTGATAGACAATCATACTACGCACACTAATAAGAAATTGTTTTTTTATCACTAAAGTTGCTCAATATCATCCTAAAGTTGTTGAAAAAAAATTGTCAGAACTTATCCATATAAGATCTAGTTTTGAAGTACTCGTCACGACAAATACAATGATAAAACGGATTTGAAATTCGACGCTAGAGTCAAAATTTGTGGATTTTAGAAAAATATAAAGTCTCAAATAAATGCATGCGCGTGAAATTGAAGATGGGTGTGTGCAATCAAATAGATAAGACGCATGCGTTCGGGGAGGCATAAAAGTACAACTGTATTTTTAAGTATTTAGAGCATCTCCAACAGCCGCGCTAAATAAGCGCCGCGCCGCAAATTTACCTATTTTAGCGCACGCACAATCGACAGAGTGTCTCGAGCGGGCGCGCAATAACCGCGCGCGCGGCATATAGAGTTGGGCGCGCGGTCCAAATCGCCATCGCACGCTGCGTATTTGGGACGTCCCCTTCCGCGCGCGACACACACGAGCGCTCACGCCGCACTCTCTCCCACCCCGCCACTTTCGTCCCGCACTCTCTCCCACCCCGTCGTCGTCGCCGTCGCCGCAAACCCTAGCGCTGGGAGCGTTGGCCTCGCCCGAGCCTCCGCCGAAGCTCCTCCGACCATCAGCCTCGCGCACGGCCTCTTCATGCCGCCACGGATGACCTCGGCGGCTGGCATTGTCGCGTCGGCGTCGGCGCCTTCCGTGATGAAGCCCTCAAACCTCCCAAATGCGGCGCAGCCGAAGAAGGGCAAGACATCCGCGAAGAAGAACAAGGCGGCGGGCGGTTCCGGCACCTCGAAGGCGTCAAGGAAGAAGCTTGCAGGGCGTGTGAGGGTCGAGGCGGCTACCGAAGCGACGGCGAGCTCACTTGTTGAGCCAGCGGCCGACGCGCACAATGTGTTCGACGATATGCCCCAAAGGTAGAAACTTTCCCCAACTTTTTTTTTCTTGTTCTTTTTTGAATGCATACATATAGACTTATTTGCATTGTTCTATATACTTTGTAGTGTCAACGACGATGCATAGATGTCAACTATGGGTGTTGGCTCGAACAATTCGCATTGGTCTCAAACCAATGACATGCATTTGGAAGACCATGAGTTCGAGGTGGACGAGGATGGTGAGGGCATTGTCAGCGTACCGAAAGGAAGAGGAGGCAACTACACCAACGAACGTGCTATCCAAAACTTGGTTGGATGTGTGATAACCCACAAGTATAGGGGATCGCAACAGTTTTCGAGGGTAGAGTATTCAACCCAAATTTATTGATTCAACTCAAGGGGAAGCCAAAGACTATTCTCAAGTATTAGCAGTTGAGTTGTCAATTCAACCACACATGAAAGATTTAGTATCTGCAGCAAAGTATCAGTAGCAAGGTAGTATGATAGAAGCAGTAGCAACAGTAACCAGTAGCAGCAAAGTGACAACAGTAGCAGCAAAGTAACAGTAGTAGCAACAGAGTACCAGTAGCAGCAGTGACAGCAGTAGCAGCAAAGTAACGTAGCAAGGACCAGTAGGAAAGGACTCACACGCATTGGATCGGTGATGGATGATTATGCCGGATGCTATTCATCATGCAACAGTTATAACACGGAGAGATAAGTAACTAGCTCTAGTTCGTCAATGTAATGTAGGCATGTATTCCGTATGTAGCCATACGTGCTTAGGAAAAAGAACTTGCATGACATCTATTGTCCATCCCTCCCGTGGCAGCGGGGTCCTAATGGAAACTACGGGATATTAGGGTTCTCCTTTTAATAAAGAACCGTACCAACGCATTAACACTTAGTGAATACATGAACTCCTCATACTATGGTCATCTCCGGGAGTGGTTCCGGCTATTGTCACTCCGGGGTTGCCGGGTCATAACACATAGTAGGTGACTACAACTTGCAAGATAGGATCAAGAACAAACATATATTGGCGAGAACATAATAGGTTCAGATATGAAATCATGGCACTCGGGCCCTAGTGACAAGCATTAAGCATGGCAAAGTAGTAGCAACATCAATCTCAGAACATAGTGGATACTAGGGATCAATCCCCGTCAAAACTAACTCGATTACATGATAGATCTCATCCAACCCATCACCGTCCAGCAAGCCTACGATGAGATTACTCACGAACGGTGAAGAGCATCATGGAATTGGCGATGAAGGAAGGTTGGTGATGACGATGGCGACGATCTCTCCTCTCCGGAGCCCAGAACGGACTCCAGATCTGCCCTTCAGAGGAAGAACAGGAGGTGGCGGCGCCTCCGTATCGTAAAACGCGATGAACTCTTTTCCTTGATTTTTTTCCGGATGAAAGGGACTAAATAGACTTGAGATTGGAGGCGGTGGAGCAACGTGGGCTCCACAAGCCTGCCAGGCGCGGCCAGGGGGGCCCGCACCTGGTGGGCTTGTGGGCTCCACGCTCCACTTCCTCCGTTGATTCTTGCGCTAGTATTTTTTATACATTCCACAAAAAATCCCCGTAAATTTCCAGGTCATTCCGAGAACTTTTATTTCTGCGCAAAAACAACACCATGGCAATTCTGCTGAAGACAACGTTAGTCCGGGTTAGTTCCATTCAAATCATGCAAATTAGAGTCCAAAACAAGGGCAAAATAGTTTGGAAAAGTAGATACGACGGACACATATCAATGTGTCGAGGGATCCGTCAGTTGGAGGTGATCAAAGTAGAGAGGCTTATTGGCTCCAGATGAAAGAACACTTTGATCTTTGCAACGTGAGTGGAATTGACCATTCCGCACGATCGCTTCGCTCCCGGTGGTCGACCATCAACAAGGATTGTCAACAATGGGCGTCCGTACAAAAAGTGGTTGACAAGTTGAACCCAAGTGGCACCAATGATAATGATAGGGTAAGTGTCATTTCATCATTTCTCATGTTCATCATCATGCTTGTCGTGTAGGGGAACGTTGCATGGGAAACAATAATTTTCCTACGCACACGAAGACCTATCATGGTGATGTCTATCTATGAGAGGAGATTTGGATCTACGTGTTGGGGAACGTTGCATGGGAAACAAAAAATTTCCTACGCACACGAAGACCTATCATGGTGATGTCCATCTACGAGAGGAGATTTGGATCTACGTACCCTTGTAGATCGCACAGCAGGAAGCGTTAAGAAACACGGTTGATGTAGTGGAACGTCTTCATGTCCCTCGATCCGCCCTACGAACCATCCCACGAACCGTCCCGCGATCCGTCCCACGATCCTTTCCGATCTAGCGCCGAACGGACGGCACCTCCGCGTTCAGGACACGTACAGCTCGACGATGATCTCACCCTTCTTGATCCAGCAAGCAAGACGGAGAAGTAGATGAGTTCTCCGGCAGCGTGACGGTGATACGTCTCCATCGTATCTACTTTTCCAAACTCTTTTTCCCTTGTTTTGGACTATAATTTGCATGATTTGAATGGAACTAACCTAGACTGACGCTGTTTTCAGCAAAATTGCCTTGGTGTTATTTTTGTGCAGAAATCAAAGTTCCCCAAACGTCCTGAAAATTTACGGGGAGTAGTTTTGGAAAATAAGAAAAATATCTGCGCTAAGTTCCACCTCACGGGGTGGGCCAGTGGGCCACAAGCCCCTGCTCCGCCACCACCCCCTGGTGTCGGTGGGCAGGCTTGTGGGGACCACACGGCTCTGCCGCCCCCAACCTCAGGTCTATAAGTCCCCTTTCGTCCCAGAAAAAATAAAAAGAGAAGTTTTCGTCGCGTTTGCGATACGGAGGCGCCGCCACCACCTATTCTTCATCTGGAGGGCAGATCTGGAGTCCGTCTTGGGCTCCGGAGAGGGGAAATCATCGCCATCGTCATCATCAACCTTCTCCCCTCTCCAATTCCATGAAGCTCTTCGTCGTTCGTGAGTAATCTATTCGTAGGCTCGCTGGGCGGTGATGAGTAGGATGAGATCTATCATGTAATCGAGTTAGTTTTGATGGGGATTGATCCCTAGTATCCACTATGTTCTGAGATTGATGTTGCTACTACTTTGCCATGCTTAATGCTTGTCACTAGGGCCCGAGTTCCATGATTTCATATCTGAAATTATTATGTTGTCACCAATATATGTGTGTTTTAGATCCGATCTTGCAAGTTGTAGTTACCTACTATGTGTTATGATCCGGCAACCCCAGAGTGACAATAACCGGAACCACTCCCGGTGATGACCATAGTTTGAGGAGTTCATGTGTGCACCAAGTGCTAATGCGTTGGTCCGGTTCTTTATTAAAAGGAGAACCTTAATATCCCGTAGTTTCCTTTTCGACCCCGCTGCCACGGGAGGGATGGACAATAGATGTCATGCAAGTTCTTTTCCCTAAGCACGTATGATGACACACAGAATGCATGCCTACATCACATTGACGAACGGGAGCTAGCCACATATCTCTTCGTGTTATAGCTGTTGCATGATGAATATCATCCAAACAAATCACCGACACATTGCCTACGAGTTTGTCCTACTGGTTTTACTTGTCTTGCTCTGCTGCTACTGCTGCTACTACTGTTGCTACTATTGTTACTTGTCTTGCTCTGCTGCTACTGCTGCTACTACTGTTGCTACTGTTTTTACTTGTCTTGCTCTGCTGCTACTGCTACTACTACTGTTGCTACTACTGTCACTTGCTACTGTTGCTACTTGCTACCGCTGTCACTACTGCTATTCCTTGCCACTGCTATTGCTCGTTACACTACTGCTACCTGCTACACTGTTGGTTCACCGGACGTTGATGGGAACTGACAACTTCCATCAACGCGGCAACGGAGGCGCCATTGATACAATTTTTAGGAATAGTCTACCATCAACAGATCGTTTCTGACACCGTTGTTATCATAGTAATTTGCTGTTACTACTGTGCTTGCAGATACTAATCTTTCAGGTGTGGTTGAATCTGACAAATTCAGCTGCTAATACTCAAGAGTATTCTCTCACCTCCTGTAGGCGATCAACAAATTTGGGTCGAATACTCTACCCTCGAAAACTGTTGCGAACCCACGCGCTGGTGGGCCATCAACAACATTCTTCTAGTTTCATTGCCGGGGAGTGCTAGCATCATTCTTCTGGTGCCGTTGCAGGAGAAGGTTTGTTGTCATCAGCATTCGTCTAGCTATCGCCAGAGATTGCAATCAGACGGCGCTCCGGTGGTGGTGATGATCTACTCCTGCAGGGCTCCGCCCGAACTCCGCCGAAATACGATCTAGAGGTAAAACTAAGGTGTCTAGATCTGAGTTGCATGTGGCAAAAGTTGTGTCCCACAAACCCTCAACACCTCTAGTATATATAAGAGGGAGGGAGGGGAGGAGGCAACCTCAAATCCTCAGTTTTACGGACTTAGTCCGCACAGTTGCTACTATCATCTTTCAACTAAATTTTCTCTAGGAACATATAAAAAACAGTAGAGCTATAGAGCAAGCTACATCATAATTCGCAAAGACCTTTTGACGATGTTCATGATAATTGAAGTTTAACTAATAAAATTACTTAATAAACTCCCACTCAAAAAGTACATCTCTCTAGTCATTTGAGTGGTACATGATCCAAATTCACTAACTCGAGTCCAATCATCACGTGAGCTGAGAATAGTTTCAGTGGTAAGCATCTCTATGCTAATCATATCAACTATACGAATCATGGTCGACCTTTCGGTCTCATGTGTTCCGAGGCCATGTCTGCACATGCTAGGCTCGTCAAGTTTAACCTGAGTGTTCCGCGTGTGCAACTGTTTTGCACCCGTTGTATGTGAACGTTGAGTCTATCACACCCGATCATCACGTGGTGTCTCGAAACGACGAACTGTCGCAACGGTGCACAGTCGGGGAGAACACAATTTCATCTTGAAATTTTAGTGAGAGATCACCTTATAATGCTACCGTCGTTCTAAGCAAAACAAAGGTGCATAAAAGGAATAACATCACATGCAATTCATAAGTGACATGATATGGCCATCATCATGTGCTTCTTGATCTCCATCACCAAAGCACTGACACGATATTCTTGTCACCGACGCCACATCATGATCTCCATCAATGTGTCGCCATCGAGGTTGTCGTGCTACTTATGCTATTACTACTAAAGCTACGTCCTAGCAATATAGTAAACGCATCTGCAAACACAAACGCTAGTTTAAAGACAACCCTATGGCTCCTGCCGGTGTCGTACCATCAACGTGCAAGTCGATATTAACTATTACAACATGATCATCTCATACATCCAATATATCACATCAAGTCATTGGCCATATCATATCACAAGCATACCCTCCAAAAACAAGTTAGACGTCCTCTAATTTGTTGTTGCATGTTTTACGTGGCTGCTATGGGTATCTAGTATGATCGCATCTTACTTACGCAAAAACCACAACGGAGATGTGCAAATTGCTATTTAACCTCTCCAAGGACCGCCTCGATCAAAACCAATTACCCTAAAGTTGAAGAAACCGACACCTGCCAGTCATCTTTATGCAAAGAGGTTGCATATCAATCAATGAAACCAGTCTTTCGTAAGCGTACGGATAATGTCGGCCCGGGCCGCTGCAATAACAATACCGCCGAATCGAGAAAAGACTAAGGAGGGCAGCAAATCGAACATCACCGTCCACAAAACCCTTTGTGTTCTACTCGAGATAACATCTACGCATGAACCTAGCTCATGATGCCACTGTTGGGGAACGTTGCATGGGAAACAAAAAAATTTCCTACGCACACAAAGACCTATCATGGTGATGTCCATCTACGAGAGGAGATTTCGATCTACGTACCCTTGTAGATCGCACAGCAGGAAGCGTTAATAAACGTGGTTGATGTAGTGGAATGTCTTCACGTCCCTCGATCCACCCCACGAACCGTCCCACGAACCGTCCCGCGATCCGTCCCATGATCCGTTCCGATCTAGCGCCGAATGGACGGCACCTCCGCGTTCAACACACGTACAGCTCGACGATGATCTCGGCCTTCTTGATCCAGCAAGCAAGACGGAGAAGTAGATGAGTTCTCCGGCAGCGTGACAGCGCTCCGGTGGTGGTGATGATCTACTCGTGCAGGGCTCCGCCCGAGCTCCGCAGAAATACGATGTAGAGGTAAAACTATGGTGTCTAGATCTGAGTTGCACGTGGCAAAAGTTGTGACCCAAAAACCCTCAACACCTCTAGTATATATAGGAGGGAGGGAGGGGAGGAGGCAGCCTCAAACCCTCAAGGTTTGGCCGAAATTGGAGGTGGAGGAGTCCTACTCCAATCCTACTTGGAGTAGGATTCCACCTTCCCACTTGGAAACTCTTTCCACCTTGTGTTTTTTCCTTCTCAAACCTTATGGGCCTTAGTGGGAACTTATTCCAGCCTACTAGGGGCTGGTTTATCTCTTCACATAGCCCATGAGACCCCTTGGGGCGTGACACCCCTCCCGATGGTCCCCGGCACCCCTCCCGGTACTCCCGGTACACTACCGATGAGCCCGAAACTTTTCCGGTGACCAAAACAGGACTTCCTATATATCAATCTTTACCTCCAAACCATTCTGGAGCTCCTCGTGACATCCTAGATCTCATCCGGAACTCCGAACAACTTTCGGTTACCAACACCTATAACTCAACTATACCGAAACGTCACCAAACCTTAAGTGTGCAGAACCTGCGGGTTCGAGAACTATGCACACATGACCCGAGACACTCCTCGGTCAATATCCAACAGCGGGACCTGGATGCCCATATTGGATCCTACATATTCTTCGAAGATCTTATCGGTTCAACCTCAGTGCCAAGGATTCATATAATCCCGTATGTCATTCCCTTTGTCCTTCGGTATGTTACTTGCCCGAGATTCGATCGTCGGCATCCGCATACCTATTTCAATCTCGTTACCGGCAAGTCTCTTTACTCGTTCCGTAATACAAGATCCCCGTGACTCACACTTGAGTCACATTGCTTGCAAGGCTTATATGTGATGTTGTATTACCGAGTGGGCCCCGAGATACCTCTCCGTCACACGGAGTGACAAATCCCAGTCTTCATCTATACTAACTCAACGAATACCTTCGGAGATACCTGTAGAACAACTTTATAGTCACCCAGTTACGTTGTGACGTTTGATGCACACAAGGTATTCCTCCCATGCCAGTGAGTTATATGATCTCATGGTCATCGGAACAAATACTTGACACGCAGAAAACAATGGCAATAAAACGACACGATCAATATGCTACGTTCATAGTTTGGGTCTTGTCCATCACATGATTCTCCTAATGATGTGATCCCGTTATCAAGTGACAACACTTGCCTATGGCTAGGAAACCTTGACCATCTTTGATCAACGAACTAGTCAACTAGAGGCTCACTAGGGACAGTGTGTTGTCTATGTATTCACACATGTATTTGAGTTTCCAGTCAATACAATTCTAGCATGGATAATAAACGATTATTATGAAAAAGGAAACATAATAATAACTAATTTATTATTGCCTCTAGGGCATATTTCCAACACTACGTACCCTTGTAGATCGCACAGCAGGAAGCGTTAAGAAACACGGTTGATGTAGTGGAACGTCTTCACGTCCCTCGATCAGCCCCACGAACCGTCCTGTGATCCGTCCCGCAATCCGTTCCGATCTAGCGCCGAACGGACGACACCTCCGTGTTCAGCACACGTACAACTGAGTTCTGGATCCAGCAAGCAAGACGGAGAAGTAGATGAGTTCTCCGGCAGCGTGACATCGCTCCCTTGGTGATGAGGATCTACTCCTGCACGGCTCCGCCCGAGCTCCGCAGAAATACGATCTAGAGGTAAAACTATGGTGTCTAGATCTGAGTTGCACGTGGCAAAAGTTGTTTCAAATCAGCCCTAAAACACCACTATATATAGGAGGGAGGGGGAGGAGGCTTGCCTTGAGGGCCAAGCCCTCAAGGGGTGCGTCGGCCAAGGGGGAGGTGGACTCCCACCCCAATTCGGTTTGGGGGAAGGAGTCCACTCCTTCCTTCCGACCTCCCCTTTTTCCTTTTCTTTTTCTTTTCTTTTTGGTATTTCTATAAGTGGCGCCATGGGACTCTTAGGCTGATTCCACCAGCCCACTAGGGACTTTTGGCGCCACCCTATGCCCTTGGGCTCACTCCCGGGTGGGTGGGCCCCTCCCGGTGAACTCCCGGAACCCATTCATCACTCCCGGTACACTGTCGGAATTGCTCGAAACTTTCCGGTAACCAAATGAAACCATCCTATATATCAATCTTCGTTTCCGGACCATTTCAGAAACCCTCGTGATGTCCGTGATCTCATCCGGGACTCCGAACAACATTCGGTAACCACACATATAACTCAACTATACTAAAACATCATCGAACCTTAAGTGTGCAGACCCTGCGGGTTCGAGAACTATGTAGACATGCCCCGGGGTAGTCCTCGATCAATATCCAATAGCGGGACCTGTATGGCCATATTGGATCCTACATATTCTCGGAAGATCTTATCGGTTGAACATCAATGTCAAGGATTCATATAATCTCGTATGTCATTCCCTTTGTCCTTCGGTATGTTACTTGCCCAAGATTTGATCGTCGGTATCCGCATACCTATTTCAATATCGTTACCGGCAAGTCTCTTTACTCGTTCTCGAATACAAGATCCCGTGACTTACACTTAGTCACATTGCTTGCAAGGCTTGTGTGTGATGTTGTATTACCGAGTGGGCCCCGAGATACCTCTCCGTCACACAGAGTAACAAATCCCAGCCTTGATCCATACTAAGTCAACGGACACCTTCGGAGATACCTGCAGAACACCTTTATAGTCACCCAGTTACGTTGTGACGTTTGATGCACACAAGGTATTCCTCCGGTGCCAGTGAGTTATATGATCTCATGGTCATCGGAACAAATACTTGACACGCAAAAAACAATAGCAATAAACGACAAGATCAATATGCTACGTTCATAGTTTGGGTCTAGTCCATCACGTGATTCTCCTAATGATGTGATCCAGTTATCAAGTGACAACACTTGCACATAGTCAGAAAACCTTGACTATCATTGATCAACTGGCTAGCCAACTAGAGGCTTGCTAGGGACATTGTTTTGTCTATGTATCCACACATGTATCTATGTTTTCATTCAATACAATTATAGCATGGATAATAAACGATTATCTTTAAACAGGAAATATAATAATAACTATTTATCATTGCCTCTAGGGCATATTTCCAACAGTCTACCACTTGCACTAGAGTCAATAATCTAGCCCTCACATATCCATGTGATTTACATTGTAATAAATCGAACACCCATACAGTTCTGGTGTTGATCATGTTTTGCCCGTGGAAGAGGTTTAGTCAGCGGGTCTGCTACATTCAGATCCGTGTGAACTTTGCAAATATTCACGTCCTCTCCTTCGACGTAGTCGCGGATGAGGTTGAAGCATCGTTTGATGTGTCTGGTCTTCTTGTGAAACCTTGGTTCCTTTGCTAAGGCAATGGCACCAGTGTTGTCACATAACAGAGTTAATGGATCTAGTGCGCTCGGCACAATTCCAAGATCTGTCATGAACTGCTTCATCCAGACACCCTCCTTTGCTGCCTCCGAGGCAGCCATGTACTCCGCTTCACATGTAGAATCTGCTACAATGCTCTGCTTGGAACTGCACCAGCTTACCGCACCCCCATTAAGAATAAATATGTATCCGGTTTGCGACTTAGAGTCATCTGGATCGGTGTCAAAACTTGCGTCAACATAACCTTTTACGAGGAGCTCTTTATCACCTCCATAAACGAGAAACATTTCCTTAGTCCTTTTCAGGTACTTCGGAATATTCTTGACCGCCGTCCAGTGATCCACTCCTGGATTAATCTGAAACCTGCCTGCCATACTTATGGGCAAGCTGACGTCTGGTCTAGTGCACAACATTGCATACATGATAGAACCTATGGCTGAAGCGTAGGGGAGGAAACTCATTTGTTCTCTATCTTCCGCAGTTGCTTGGCACCGAGTCTTACTCAATTTTATACCTTGTAATACTGGCAAGAACCCTTTCTTGTACTGATCCATTTTGAACTTCTTCAAAACTTTATCAAGGTATGTTCTTTGTGAAAGTCCTATCAAGCGTTTCGATCTATCCCTATAGATCTTAATGCCTAGAATGTAAGCAGCTTCTCCTAGGTTCTTCATAGAGAAACTTTTATTGAAGTAATCCTTTATGCTCTCCAAAAGCTCCATGTTGTTTCCAATTAGCAATATGTCATCCACATATAATATTAGAAACACCACAGAGCTCCCACTCACTTTCTTGTAAATAAAAGATTCTCCAACCACTTGTATAAACCCAAATGCTTTGATCACCTCATCAAAGCGCTTATTCCAACTCCGAGATGCTTGCACTAGTCCATAAATGGATCACTGGAGCTTGCACACTTTGTTAGCATTCTTTGGATCGACAAAACCTTTGGGTTGCATCATATACAACTCTTCCTTAAGAAAACCGTTAAGGAACGCCGTTTTGACATCCATCTGCCAGATTTCATAATCGTAAAAGGCAGCTATTGCTAACATGATTCGGATGGACTTAAGCATTGCTACCGATGAGAAATTCTCATCGTAGTCAACTCCTTGAACTTGTGAAAAACCCTTTGCCACAAGTCGAGCTTTATAAACGGTCACATTACCGTCTGCATCCGTCTTCTTCTTGAAGATCCATTTGTTCTGAATAGCCTTGCGGCCTTCAGGCAGTACTTCCAAAGTCCATACATTGTTCTCGTACATAGATCCTATCTCAGACTTCAGGGCCTCCAGCCATTTATCGGAATACAGGCCCACCATTGCTTCTTCATAATTTGCAGGTTCATTGTTGTCCAACAACATTATTGATAAGACATGATTATCATACCACTCAGGAGCAGTACGTGATCTTGTCGACCTGTGAGGTCTGATAGGAACTTGATCCGAAGTTCCATGATCATAATCATCAACTTGCTCCTCAACCGGCGCCGCATCAACATGGGTTTCCCCTTGCCCTGCGATACTGATACGTCCATTTTGCATCATGATTTCATGTTGATATTTCTCGCTTTATGGGCTTTTTTTATACTTTGTGGAACCTTACTTATGCCTTTTCTCTCTTATTTTGCAAGGTTTATTTGAAGAGGGAGAATACCGGCAGCTGGAATTCTGGACTGGAAAAGGAGCAAGTCCGAGTGCTCTATTCTGCGCAACTCCAAATGTCCTGAAAATCAACGTGGATTTTTTTGGATTTTATAAAAAATAGTGGGCGAAAGAAGTGTCAAAGGGGAGCAACAAGGGGCCCACAAGCCTGGTTGCCGCGGCCTACCCCCTGGTCGCGACAACAGGGCTTGTGGGCACCCTGGCGGCCCACTGGCCCCCTCTTTTGCTATATGAAGGGTTTCGTTCCAGAAAAAATCATTCGGGAGCTTTTTCGTGGTTTCGCCGCCGCCACGAGGCGGAACTTGAGCAGATCGAATCTAGAGCTCCGACAGGACGATCCTGCCGGGGAAACTTCCCTCCCGGAGGGGGAAATCGCCGCCTTCGTCATCACCAACACTCCTCTCGTCGGAGGGGAGGCATCTTCATCAACATCTTCATCAACACCATCTCCTCTCCAATCCCTACTTCATCTCTTGTAACCAATCTCCGTCTCGCGACTCCGATTGGTACTTGTAAGGTTGCTAGTAGTGTTGATTACTATTTGTAGTTGATGCTAGTTGGATTACTTGGTGGAAGAGTTTATGTTCAGATCCTTGATGCTATTCATTACACCTCTGATCATGATTATGATTATGCTTTGTGAGTAGTCACTTTCGTTCCTGAGGACATGGGATAAGTCATGCTAATAATAGTCATGTGAGTTTGGTATTCGTTCGGTATTTTGATATGTTGTATGTTGTTTTTCCTCTAGTGGTGTTGTGTGAACGTCGACTACATAACACTTCACCATATTTGGGCCTAGAGGAAGGCATTGGGGAGTAGTAAGTAGATGATGGGTTGCTGGAGTGACAGAAGCTTAAACCCCAGTCTATGCGTTGCTTCGTAAGGGGCTGATTTGGATCCACTAGTTTAATGCTATGGTTAGACGTTGTCTTAATTCTTCTTTCGTAGTTGCGGATGCTTGTGAGAGGGGTTAATCATAAGTGGGATGCTTGTACAAGTAAGGGAAGTACCCAAGCGCTGGTCCACCCACATATCAAACTATCAAAGTAACGAACGTGAATCACATGAACATGATGAAACTTGCATGACAGAAATTCCCGTTTGTCCTCGTGAGCGCTTTTCCTCTTATAAGACTTTGTTCAGGATTGTCCCTTGCTACAAAAGGGATTGGGCCACTTGCTGCACCATTGCTACTACTTGTTACTTGTTACTTTTCGCTTGCTACGTTTCACCTCACTACACCATCACTTGTTACCGCTACTTCCAGTGCTTGCAGTTATTACCTTGCTAAAAACCTTTTATTAGAGCCTTCTCCTCCTCGTTGGGTTCGACACTCTTACTTATCTAAAGGACTACGATTGATCCCCTATACTTGTGGGTCATCAAGACTCTTTTCTGGCGCCGTTGCCGGGGAGGTAGCGCCTTTGGTAAATGGAATTTGGTAAGGAAACATTTATATACTATGCTGAAATTCATTGTCACTTGCCACTATGGAAACTGTTCCTTCGAGGAGTTTGTTCGGGGTATCTTCACCATGAACGGAAGCACGAGGAGTTGTTCCCCAACCTGAGGTACCTACTGAAAATTTCTCTTACGAAATCCCTTTGGGTATGCTTGAGAAACTGCTGGCTAACCCTTTTACAGGAGATGGATCTTCACATCCAGACTTGCATCTAATCTATGTAGATGAAGTTTGTGGTTTATTTAAGCTTGCAGGTTTGCCCGAGGATGAGGTAAAGAAGAAAGTCTTTCCTTTATCTTTGAAGGATAAGGCGTTGACATGGTATAAGCTATGTGATGATACTGGATCATGGGACTACAATCGGTTGAAATTGGAATTTCATCAAAAGTTTTATCCTATGCATTTAGTACATCGTGATCGGAATTATATTTATAACTTTTGGCCTCGTGACAGGGAAAGCATAGCTCAAGCTTGGGGGAGGCTTAAATCAATGTTATATTCATTCCCCAATCATGAACTCTCGAGAGAAATTATCACTCAAAACTTCTATGCTCGGCTTTCTCATGAAGATCGTACCATGCTTGACACTTCTTGTACCGGTTCTTTTATGAAGAAGGATATTGACCACAAGTGGAATTTATTGGAAAGAATCAAACGTAACTCTGAAGATTGGGAGCTGGAAGAAGGTAAGGAGTCAAGTATGAATTTCGAGTTCGATTGCGTTAAATCTTTTGTTGAAACAAACACTTCTAGAGATTTTAGTGCTAAGTATGGACTTGACTCTGAGATAGTGGCTTCTCTATGTGAATATTTTTCTGCTCATGTTAATCTTCCCAAAGAGAAGTGGTTTAAATATGATCCTCCTGTAGAAAGCAACATAGTCAAAACCAATCTAGTTGAGGATAAAGTCATTGCTTTTAGTGATCCTGTTGTTCCTTGTGCCTACGCTGAGAAACCACCTTACCCTGCTAGGATAAAGGATTATTCTAAAGCTCCAACTCTGATACGTAGGGATTACATTAGACCACTTGCACCCCCTGAGGAAATTAGAGTTGAACCTAGTGTTGCTATTATCAAAGATCTCTTAGTCGAAGACATAGACGGGCATGTTATCAAATTCTGTGAGGACTCTGCTAGAATTGCTAAACCTCACGCGAAAGACAAATACGGACCTGTAGTTGGCCTATCCGTTGTTTCTGTCAAGATAGGAGATCACTGTTACCATGGTTTATGTGATATGGGAGCTAGTGTTAGTGCAATACCCCGTTCCCTATATGATGAAATCAAAGATGAGATTGCACCTGCTGAGTTAGAACCCATTGATGTCACTATTACGCTAGCTAATAGAGACACTATCTGCCCTCTGGGAATTGTGAGAGACGTAGAAGTCCTGTGTGGTAAGACGAAGTATCCTGCTAATTTCCTCGTCCTTGGTACTGCACAAGATAGCTTTTGTCCCATCATATTTGGTAGACCCTTTCTCAACACTGTCAATGCTCACATTGATTGCATTAAACAGACTGTCACTGTTAGTTTCGAGGGTGTGTCTCATGAATTTAACTTCTGCAAGTTTGGAAGACAACCCCATGAAAAGGAGTCGTCTGGTAGGGATGAAATCATTGCTCTTGCCTCAATTGCCTTACCTCCTATGGATCCTTTAGAGCAATATCTGCTTGAGCATGAAAATGATATGCATATGGAGGAAAGAGATGAGATAGATAAAATTGTCTTAGAACAATATCCTATTCTCAAGAATAATCTGCCTGTTGAACTGCTTGGGATCCTCCCCCACCAAACGGTGATCCTGTGTTTGAGCTAAAACAGTTACCAGATACTCTTAAGTATGCTTATCTTGATGAGAAGGAGATATATCCTGTTGTTATTAGTGCTCACATCTCGAATCACGAAGAGATGAAGTTATTAAAAACCTTGAGGAAGCACTGTGAGGCTATTGGACTCTTGATGATCTTAAGGGTATTAGTCCCAGTCTATGTCAGCACAAGATTAAAACCGATCCTGATTGTAAGCCAGTTGTTGATCATCAACGGAGACTAAATCCGAGGATGAAAGAGGTCGTGAGAAAAGAAATATTAAAGCTTCTGGAAGCAGGAATCATTTATCCTGTTGCTCATAGTGATTGGGTAAGTCCAGTACATTGCGTACCTAAGAAGGGAGGTATCACTGTCGTCCCTAACGATAAGGATGAACTAATCCCGCAGAGGATTATTACTAGCTATAGGATGGTGATAGACTTCCAGAAACTGAACAAGACAACTAGGAAAGACCATTATCCTTTGTCGTTTATTGACCAGATGCTAGAAAGGCTATCTAAACACACACACTTCTGCTTTCTAGACGGTTATTCAGGTTTCTCGCAAATACCTGTTGCATAATCTGATCAAGAGAAAACCACCTTCACATGCCCCTTCGGTACCTTCGCTTATAGACGCATGCCTTTTGGCTTGTGCAATGCACCAACCACCTTTCAAAGATGTATGATGGCTATATTCTCTGACTTTTGTGAAAAGATTGTTGAGGTTTTCATGGATGATTTCTCCGTCTACGGTTCTTCCTTTGACGATTGCCTCAGCAACCTTGATCGAGTCTTACAGAGATGCAAAGATACCAACCTTGTCTTGAACTGGGAGAAGTTCCACTTCATGGTTAATGAAGGCATCATCTTAGGACACAAAATCTCTGAGAGAGGCATTGAAGTTGATAAGGCTAAGGTTGATGCAATTGAGAAAATGCCTTGCCCCACAGATATCAGAGGTATACGAAGTTTCCTAGGTCATGCTGGTTTCTATAGAAGGTTCATTAAAGACTTCTCTAAGATTTCTAGGCCTCTTACCAACCTCTTGCAGAAGGATGTTCCTTTTGTTTTTGATGAGGATTGTGAGGAAGCTTTCGAAATACTTAAGAGGGCTTTGATAACCGCACCTATTGTTCAACCACTAGACTGGAACTTACCCTTTGAAATCATGTGCGATGCTAGTGATTATGCTTTTGGTGTCGTTCTAGAACAAAGAGTTGACAAGAAGTTGAATGTCATTCACTACGCTAGTAAAACTCTAGACAGTGCCCAAAGAAACTGTGCCACTACAGAGAAGGAGTGTTTAGCAGTCGTATTTGCATGTGAAAAGTTCAGATCTTATATAGTTGACTCCAAAGTCACTATTCACTCTGATCATGCTGCTATTAAGTACCTCATGGAGAAGAAGGACGCTAAGCCTAGGCTAATCAGATGGGTTCTTCTGCTACAGGAATTTGATTTCCATGTTGTTGACCGAAAGGGTGCTGATAACCCTATAGCAGATAACTTGTCTAGGCTAGAGAATGTCCTTGATGACCCACGACCTATTGATGAAAGCTTTCCTGATGAGCAATTGAATGTCATCCGCACTTCACATAGTGCACCATGGTATGCTGACTACGCAAATTATATCGTAGCCAAATATATACCACCCAGTTTCACCTACCAGCAAAAGAAGAAATTCTTCTTTGATTTGAGACACTAATTTTGGGATGATCCTCACCTCTATAAAGACGGAGTAGATGGTGTTATTAGACGTTGTGTGCCTGAACATGAACAGGGACAAATCCTGCAGAAGTGTCATTCCGAGGCTTACGGAGGACGCCATGCTGGAGACAGAACTGCTCATAAGGTATTAATCAGGTTTCTATTGGCCCACGCTATTCAAGGATGCCCGTAAGTTTGTCCTGTCTTGTGACAAATGCCAAAGAATAGGGAACCTCAGTAAGCGTCAAGAAATGCCTATGAACTATTCACTGGTCATTGAACCATTTGATGTCTGGGGCTTTGATTATATGGGACCCTTCCCGAGTTCCAATGGGTACACTCACATCTTAGTTGCTGTGGATTATGTCACTAAGTGGGTAGAGGCTGATCACCACACCTCTATTAAGATGCTTAAAGAAGTCATTTTCCCAAGATTTGGAGTCCCTAGATATCTGATGACTGATGGCGGTTCACACTTCATTCATGGTGTTTTCCGCAAGATGCTCGCTAAGTACGATGTCAACCATAGAGTTGCATCTCCTTATCATCCTCAGTCTAGTGGTCAAGTGGAGTTGAGTAATAGGGAGATCAAATTGATCTTACAAAAGACCATCAATAGATCTCGAAAGAATTGGTCTAGCAAACTTGACGATGCACTATGGGCATATAGGACGGCTTATAAGAATCCCATGGGCATGTCACCGTATAAAATGGTTTACGGTAAGGCATGTCATTTACCTCTTGAGCTGGAACACAAAGCTTATTGAGCAATCAAAGAGCTCAACTTTGACTTCAAACTTGCCGGTGAGAAGCGGTTGTTTGATATCAGCTCATTAGATGAATGGAGGGCCCAGGCATATGAGAATGCCAAGTTGTTCAAGGAAAAGGTTAAGAGATGGCACGATAAAAGGATACAAAAACGAGAGTTCAATGTAGGTGACTATGTCCTACTATACAATTCTCGTTTGAGATTCTTCGCAGGCAAGCTCCTCTCTAAATGGGAAGATCCCTACGTTGTCGAGGAAGTATATCGTTCCAGTGCCTTCAAAATCAATAACACAAAAGGCAATTTTCCTAGAGTGGTAAACGGGCAAAGAATCAATCATTATATCTGTGGTACTCCCATAAATGTTGAGACCAATATCATCAATATCATAACTCCAGAGGAGTACATAAGGGATGTTTATCAACCTGTTTCAGACCCTGAAAACCAAGAGCTATCTGTTTTGGTAAGTAATTGGACTCCGAAACTTTTCCAATAGGAAATTTTCTTCGTTTTGAAATTTATTAAAAATTAGAAAAATAAAAAGCAGTCCGGAGAGCGCACGAGGCGGCCACAAGCTTGGTTGCCGCGGCCTACCCCCCTGGCCGCGGCAACAGGGCTTGTGGGTAGCTCGTGTGCCTCCCGGACTCCGTTTTCTTGCGGAGCACTCCTTCTGGTCCAGAAAAAAATCATTATATATACGCCCGAGGGTTTTGATCTCCGTATCACACAGTTTTCCTCTGTTTTCGTTTCGAGCCTGTTGTCTGCCGCAGATTTAGGTCAAGATGTCTTCTCAAGATTCAGAAGAAGAGATCTATGTGGCCGATGACCGTGCTAACTCGAGGATTACTGGGGACTTGGAACCTTATGGCTGGACCACCGACGAGGAAGAGGATTATGAGCCCAAGGGGAAGGAACAAACGAGTTCTGATGAAGAGGAGGCTCCTCTACCCCAACCTAGACGCACTCACGTGGAGTTCAAGAAGTCAAGCCTCCCTGACCAAAGGAAGAAGCCTAAGACCTTGTTTATCCCTTCTCGTTTCTTGCAGGAGAGTAAGCAGGAACTTTATCATAGAGTGTTGAAGCTTTAGGAGGAAAATGACGATCTGAGGGAGCAGAACTTTTTGCTCAAGTGGAAATTGGACAAGCTCAAGACTACTCCAACAACACCACCACCATCACCACCAAAGGAAGACAACTAAGCATTGGTATGGGCAATCCCCTTGGCTTTTGCCAAGCTTGGGTGAGTTTCCCTGGTATCGTATCACCTTTATATCTTTTGCTTTTACCTTTGTTTTAGTTCTTTCCTTTTCAGTTTTTATTTCTTATCTTAGTGGAACAAGTCTTTAGTGTTTTAGTTTGAGTCTTTTGCCTTGTGTCTCCCCCGATGTATTCAAGCTTGCGAGCTATATAATAAAGAGTATCTTAGTCAAGGGCTTTGTTTTGTGCCGTGATCAAAAGTATGAAAAGAACGATAGCATGAAAGATCATGAGATGATCTTGTGGAAAGTAATAGCTTCACATATAACTAGTATGATGATTGAAACTTGTTGAGAGTAGACTAACATAGACCTCAGTCATTATTGCAGTTAATAAGAAGTAATAAGGAAAGAGAGGTTCACATATAAATATATCATCTTAGACACTTTCTATAATTGTGAGCACTCACCAAACTATTACATGCCTAGAAGTAGATGTTGGACAAGGAAGACAACATAATGAATTGTGTTTGCTTGGTTCCAAACAATGTTATATGATTAGAGATCCCTTAGCATGTGACGATTGCTTCCACCTCATATTAGCCAAAACTCCCACACCAAGTAGAGATACTACTTGTGCATCCATAAACCTTCAACCCAGTTTTGCCATGAGTGTCCACCATACCTACCTATGGATTGAATAAGATCCCTCAAGTAAGTTGTCATCGGTGCAAGCAATAAAAATTGCTCTCTAATATGTATGATCTATTAGTGTGTGGAAAATAAGCTTTGTACGAACCTGTGAT
This sequence comes from Hordeum vulgare subsp. vulgare, assembly GCF_904849725.1. Classification (NCBI taxonomy): domain Eukaryota; kingdom Viridiplantae; phylum Streptophyta; class Magnoliopsida; order Poales; family Poaceae; genus Hordeum; species Hordeum vulgare. The sequence goes on along the minus strand of NC_058520.1, from coordinate 527,660,139 downwards.
GAGGAAGCATAAAAGCGACAGACTGCATAATAAAGTTCTTTATCAAAGGAGGCAATATAAAGTGACGTTCCTCCGCACTAAGAGGACACGCATCCAAACCTCAAAAGCGCATGACAACCTCTGCTTCCCTCTATGAAGGGCCTATCTTGTACCTTTACTTTTTGCCCTTGTAAGAGTCATGGTGATCTTCACCAATTCCTTATTTTGCCCTTTTTCTTGGTAAACGTCATATGCTTGGGAAAGATCTATATTCATATATCAACTTGGAGCTGAGTACTTATGCTTTATTATTGTTGACTTTACCCTTGAGGTAAATGGTTGGGAGGCAAATTATAAGCCCCTATCTTTCTCAGTGTCCAACTGAAACTTCAATACCATGAGTACCACATGAGTACTAACAATTGTAGAAAGCAAAAGAGATGATTGAGTATGTGGATTTGCCTTACAAGATCTCATTTGACTCTTTTGGATAATATGATAAATTGCAATTGCTTCAACGACTATGGACTGTTGTTGGACACTTCTCGGTAAGGTTTTTGTTTCATACTTTGCTTTGTGAAGGAATTGTTACTTTCCCATAAGAATCTCTATGATGTATTGTTGTTCTATGTGTGATCATGATGCCCTCATGTCCGTATTTTGTTTTATCGACACCTTCATCCCTAAACTTGTGGACATGTTTTGGGTCTTGGTTTTCGCTTGAGGACAAGCGAGGTCTAAGCTTGGGGAGTTGATACGTCCATTTTGCATCATGCTTTCATGTTGATATTTATCGCTTTATGTGCTGTTTTTATACTTTGTGGAACCTTACTTATGCCCTTTCTCTCTTATTTTGCAAGGTTTATTTGAAGAGGGAGAATACCTGCAGCTGGAATTCTGGACTGGAAAAGGAGCAAGTCTGAGTGCTCTATTCTGTGCAACTCCAAATGTCCTGAAAATCAACGTGGATTTTTTTCGATTTTATAAAAAATACTGGGCGAAAGAAGTGTCAGAGGGGAGCACCAAGGGGCCCACAAGCCTGGTTGTCGCGGCCTACCCCCCTGGCTGCGGCAACAGGGCTTGTGGGCACCCTAGCGACCCACTGGCCCCCCTCTTTTGCTATATGAAGGGTTTCGTTCCAGAAAAAAATCATTCGGGAGCTTTTTCGTGGTTTCGCCGCCGCCACGAGGCGGAACTTGAGCATATCCAATCTAGAGCTCCGGCAGGACGATCCTGCCAGGGAAACTTCCCTCCCGGAGGGGGAAATCGTCGCCTTCGTCATCACCAACACTCCTCTCGTCGGAGGGGAGGCATCTTCATCAACATCTTCATCAGCACCATCTCCTCTCCAATCCCTAGTTCATCTCTTGTAACCAATCTCTGTCTCGCGACTGCGGTTGGTACTTGTAAGGTTGCTAGTAGTGTTGATTACTATTTGTAGTTGATGCCAGTTGGATTACTTGGTGGAAGAGTTTATGTTCAGATCCTTGATGCTATTCATTACACCTCTGATCATGATTATGATTATGATTATGCTTTGTGAGTAGTCACTTTTGTTCCTGAGGACATGGGATAAGTCATGCTAATAATAGTCATGTGAGTTTGGTATTCATTCCGTATTTTGATATGATGTATGTTGTTTTTCCTCTAGTGGTGTTGTGTGAACGTCGACTGCATAACACTTCAACAAATTTGGGCCTAGAGGAAGGCATTGGGGAGTAGTAAGTAGATGATGGGTTGCTGGAGTGACAGAAGCTTAAACCCCAGTCTATGTGTTGCTTCGTAAGGGGCTGATTTGGATCCACTAGTTTAATGCTATGGTTAGACATTGTCTTAATTCTTCTTTCGTAGTTGCGGATGCTTGCGAGAGGGGTTAATCATAAGTGGGATGCTTGTCCAAGTAAGGGCAGTACCCAAGCGCCGGTCCACCCATATATCAAACTATCAAAGTAACGAACGCGAATCACATGAACATGATGAAACTAGCATGACAGAAATTCCCGTGTGTCGTCGGGAGCGCTTTTCCTCTTATAAGACTTTGTTCAGGCTTGTACCTTGCTACAAAAGGGATTGGGACACTTGCTGCACCGTTGCTACTACTTGTTACTTGTTACTTTTCGCTTGCTACGTTTCACCTCACTACACCATCACTTGTTACCGCTACTTTCAATGCTTGAAGTTATTACCTTACTGAAAACCTTTTATTAGAGCCTTCTCCTCCTCGTTGGGTTCGACACTCTTACTTATCGAAAGGACTACGATTGATCCCCTATACTTGTGGGTCACCAGCCACCATCTAGAGGGATTAGAGGTTCGACAACCTCATCAAGTTCTATCTTCCTCCCACTCAATTCTTTCGAGAGAAACTCCTTCTCAAGAAAAGCTCCGTTTTTAGCAACAAACAGTTTGCCCTCGGATTTGAGATAGAAGGTATACCCAACTGTCTCTTTTGGGTAACCTATGAAGATGCACTTTTCTGCTTTGGGTTCCAGTTTTTTAGGCTGAAGCCTTTTGACATAAGCATCACATCCCCAAACTTTAAGAAACGACAACTTTGGTCTTTTGCCATACCACAGTTCGTATGGTGTCATCTCAACGGATTTTGATGGTGCCCTATTTAAAGTGAATGTAGCTGTCTCTAATGCATAACTCCAAAACAATAACGGCAAATCGGTAAGAGACATCATAGATCGCACCATCTCTAATAAAGTACGATTACGACGTTCGGACACACCATTACACTGTGGTGTTCCAGGCGGTGTCAACTGTGAAACAATTCCACATTGTCTTAAGTGAGCACCAAACTCGAAACTCAGATATTCACCCCCACGATCAGACCGTAGGAACTTGATCTTCTTGTTACGATGATTTTCAACTTCACTCTGAAATTGCTTGAGCTTTTCAAACGTTTCAGACTTGTGCTTCATTAAGTAGACATAACCATATCTACTCAAATCATAAGTGAAGGTGAGAAAATAACGATATCCGCCGCGCGCCTCCACACTCATCGGACCGCATACATCGGTATGTATGATTTCCAACAAGTCACTTGCACGCTCCATTGTTCCGGAGAACGGAGTCTTACTCATCTTGCCCATGAGGCATGGTTCGCACGTGTCAGGTGAATCAAACTCAAGTGACTCCAAAAGTCCATCGATATAGAGTTTCTTCATGCGCTTTACACCAATATGACCTAAGCGGCAGTGCCATAAAACATGGCGCTATCATTGTTAACTCTAACTCTTTTGGTCTCAATGTTATATATATGTGTATCATCGCTATCAAGATTCAATATGAACAATCCCCTCACATTGGGTGCATGACCATAAAAGATATTACTCATAGAAATAGAACAACCATTATTCTCTGACTTAAACGAGTAACCGTCTCGCAATAAACAAGATCCAGATATAATGTTCATGCTTAACGCAAGCACTAAATAATAATTATTTAACTTCATAACTAATCCTGATGGTAACTGAAGTGAAACTGTGCCGACGGCGATTGCATCAACCTTGGAACCATTTCCCACGCGCATCATCACTTCATCCTTCGCCAGCCTTCGCCTATTCCGCAGTTCCTGTTTCGAGTTGCAAATATGAGCAACAGAACCGGTATCGAATACCCAGGCACTACTACGAGAGTTGGTTAAGTACACATCAATAACATGTATATCGAATATACCTGATTTTTCCTTGGCCGCCTTCTTATCAGCCAGATACTTGGGGCAGTTGCGCTTCCAATGACCCATACCCTTGCAATAACAACACTCCGTTTCAAGCTTAGGTCCAGATTTGGGTTTCTTCGTCGGATTGGCAACAGGATTGCCGCTCTTCTTGGAATTACCCTTCTTTACTTTGTCGTTTCTCTTGAAACTAGTGGTCTTATTCACCATCAACACTTGATGCTCTTTACGGAGTTCTCACTCTGCGACTTTCAGCATCGCGAATAACTCGCCGGGTGACTTGTCCATCCCTTGCATGTTATAGTTCAACACAAAGCTCTTGTAGCTTGGTGGCAGTGATTGAAGAATTCTGTCAGTGATAGCCTCTTGAGGGAGTTCAATCCCCAGCTCAGCTAGACGGTTTGAGTACCCACACATTTTGAGCACATGTTCACTGACAGACGAATTCTCCTCCATCTTGCAAGCATAGAATTCATCAGAGGTCTCATACCTCTCGATCCGGGCATTCTTCTGAAAGATAAACTTCAACTCCTGGAACATCTCAAATGCTCCATGACGCTCAAAGCGATGTTGAAGTCCCGGTTCCAAGCCATACAAAACTGCACATTGAACTATTGAGTAGTCCTCCTTGTGTGCAAACCAGGCTTTCTTAACATCTTGGTCAACCGCGGGAGGTGGTTCATCTCCTAGCGCAGCATTAAGGACATAATCCTTCTTCCGAGCTTGCAGGAGCAACCTAAGATTACGAGCCCAGTCTACAAAGTTGCTTCCATCATCTTTCAACTTAGCTTTCTCTAGGAACGTATTAAAATTCAAGGTGACTGTCGCGTGAGCCATTGATCTGCAACACAAATATTTTCAAAGTGGACTTAGACTATGTTCAAGATAATTAGAGTTTAACTAATCAAATTACTTGCTAAACTCCCACTCAAAAAGTACATCTCTCTAGTCATTTGAGTGGTACATGATCCAAATTCACTAACTCAAGTCCGATCGTCATGTGAGTTGAGAATAGTTTCAGTGGTACGCATCTCAATGCTAATAATATCAACTACACGATTCATGCTCGACCTTTCGGTCTCATGTGTTCCGAGGCCATGTCCGCACATGCTAGGCTCGTCAAGCTTAACCCGAGTGTTCCGCATGTGCAACTGTTTTGCACCCGTTGTATGTGAACGTTGAGTCTATCACACCCGATCATCACGTGGTGTCTCGAAACGACGAACTGTAGCAACGGTGCACAGTCGGGGAGAACACAATTTCGTCTTGAAATTTTAGTGAGAGATCACCTCATAATGCTACCGTCGTTCTAAGTAAAATAAGGTGCATAAAAGGATTAACATCACATGCAATTCATAAGTGACATGATATGGCCATCATCATGTGCTTCTTGATCTCCATCACCAAAGCAGCGACACGATCTTCTTGTCACCGGCGCCACACCATGATCTCCATCAACATTTCGCCATCGGGGTTGTCATGCTACTTATGCTATTACTACTAAAGCTACATCCTAGCAATATAGTAAACGCATCTGCAAACAAAAAAGTTAGTTTTAAAGACAACCCTATGGCTCCTGCTGGTTGCCGTACCATCGACGTGCAAGTCGATATTAACTATTACAACATGATCATCTCATACATCCAATATATAACATCACGTCACTGGCCATATCATATCACAAGCATACCTTGCAAAAACAAGTTAGATGTCCTCTAATTTGTTGTTGCATGTTTGACGTGGCTGCTATGGGTATCTAGTATGATCGCATCTTACTTACGCAAAAACCACAATGGAGATGCGCAAATTGCTATTTAACCTCTCCAAGGACCGCCTCGGTCAAAACCAATTCAACTACAGTTGAAGAAACTGACACGTGCCAGTCATCTTTATGCAACGAGGTTGCATGTCAATCGATGAAACCAGTCTTTCTTAAGCGTACAAATAATGTCGGTCCGGGCCGCTTCAATCCAACAATTCCACCGAATCGAGAAAAGACTAAGGAGGGTAGCAAATCGAAGATCACCGTCCACAAAACCCTTTGTGTTCTACTCGAGATAACATCTACGCATGAACCTAGCTCATGTTGCCACTGTAGGGGAACGTTGCATGGAAAACAAAAAATTTCTTACGCACACGAAGACCTATCATGGTGATGTCCATCTACGAGAGGAGATTTGGATCTACGTACCCTTGTAGATCGCATAGCAGGAAGCGTTAAGAAACGCGGCTGATGTAGTGGAACGTCTTCACGTCCCTCGATCAGCCCCACGAACCGTCCCGCGATCCGTCCCACGATCCGTTCCGATCTAGTGCCGAACGGACGGCACCTCCGCGTTCAGCACACGTACAGCTCGATGATGATCTTAGCCTTCTTGATCCAGTAAGCAAGACACGGAAGTAGATGAGTTCTCCGGCAGCGTGGCGGCGCTCCGGTGGTGGTGAGGATCTACTCCTGCAGGGCTCCGCCCGAGCTCCGCAGAAATACGATCTAGAGGTAAAACTATGGTGTCTAGATCTGAGTTGCACATGGCAAAAGTTGTCTCAAATCAGCCCAAAACACAACTATATATAGGAGGGAGGGGGAGGAGGCTTGCCTTGAGGCCAGGCCCTCAAGGGGTGCGCCGGCCAAGGGGGAGGTGGACTCCCACCCCAATTCGGTTTGGGGGAAGGAGTCCACTCCTTCCTTCCCACCTCCCCTTTTTCCTTTTCTTTTTCTTTTCTTTTTGGTATTTCTATAAGTGGTGCCATGGGCCTCTTAGGCTGATTCCACCAGCCCACTAGGGACTTGTGGTGCCACCCTATGCCCTTGGGCTCACTCCCGGGTGGGTGGGCCCCTCCCGGTGAACTCCCGGAACCCATTCGTCACTCCCGGTACAGTGCCGGAATTGCCCAAAACTTTCTGGTAACCAAATAAAACCATCCTATATATCAATCTTCGTTTCCGGACCATTCCAGAAACCCTCGTGATTTCCGTGATCTCATCCGGGACTCCGAACAACATTAGGTAACCACACATATAACTCAACTATACTAAAACATCATCGAACCTTAAGTGTGCAGACCCCGCGGGTTCGAGAACTATGTAGACATGCCCCGAGGTACTCCTCGGTCAATATCCAATAGCGGGACCTGGATGCCCATATTGGATCCTACATATTCTCCGAAGATCTCATCGGTTGAACCTCAGAGTCAAGGATTCATATAATCCCGTATGTCATTCCCTTTGTCCTTCGGTATGTTACTTGCCCGAGATTTGATCGTCGGTATCCGCATACCTATTTCAATCTTGTTACCGGCAAGTCTCTTTACTCATTCCGTAATACAAGATCCCGTGACTTACACTTAGTCACATTGATTGCAAGGCTTGTGTGTGATGTTGTATTACCGTGTGGGCCCCGAGATATCTCTTCGTCACACGGAGTGACATATCCCACTCTTGATCCATACTAACTCAACGGACACCTTCGGAGATACTTATAGAGCACCTTTATAGTCACCCAGTTACGTTGTGACGTTTGATGCACACAAGGTATTCCTCCGGTGCCAGTGAGTTATATGATCTCATGGTCATAGGAACAAACACTTGACACGCAGAAAACAATAGCAATAAAACGACAAGATCAATATGTTACGTTCATAGTTTGGGTCTAGTCCATCACATGATTCTCCTAATGATGTGATCCAGTTATCAAGTGACAACACTTGCACATAGTCAGAAAACCTTGACTATCATTGATCAAGTGGCTAGTCAACTAGAGGCTTGCTAGGGACATTGTTTTGTCTATGTATCCACACATGTATCTATGTTTTCATTCAATACAATTATAGCATGGATAATAAACGATTATCTTTAAACAGGAAATATAATAATAACTATTTATCATTGCCTCTAGGGCATATTTCCAAGAGTCTCCCACTTGCACTAGAGTTAATAATCTAGCCCTCACATCGCCATGCGATTTACATTGTAATAAATCGAACACCCATACTGTTCTGGTGTTGATCATGTTTTGCTCGTGGAAGAGGTTTAGTAAGCGGGTCTGCTACATTCAGATCCGTGTGAACTTTGCAAATATTCACGTCCTCTCCTTCGACGTAGTCGCGGATGAGGTTGAAGCGTCGTTTGATGTGTCTGGTCTTCTTGTGAAACCTTGGTTCCTTTGATAAGGCAATGACACCAGTGTTGTCACATAACAGAGTTAATGGATCTAGTGCGCTCGGCACAACTCCAAGATCTGTCATGAACTGCTTCATCCATACACTCTTCTCTGTTGCCTCCGAGGCAGCCATGTACTCCACTTCACATGTAGAATCTGCTACGACGCTCTGCTTGGAACTGCACCAGCTTACCGTACCCCCATTAAGAATAAATACGTATCCATTTTGCGACTTAGAGTCATCCGGATCGGTGTCAAAACTTGCGTCGACGTAACCTTTTACGATGAGCTCTTTGTCACCTCCATAAACGAGAAACATTTCCTTAGTCCTTTTCAGGCACTTTAGAATATTCTTGACCGCCGTCCAGTGATCCACTCCTGGATTACTCTGAAACCTACTGCCATACTTATGGCCAAGCTGACGTCTGGTCTAGTGCACAACATTGCATACATGATAGAACCTACGGCTGAAGCGTAGGGGACGGAACTCATTTGTTCTCTATCTTCCGCAGTTGCTGGGCACTGAGTCTTACTCAATTTTATACCTTGTAATACTAGCAAGAACCTTTTCTTGGACTGATCCATTTTGAACTTCTTCAAAACTTTATCAAGGTATGTGCTTTGTGAAAGTCCTATCAGGCGTTTCGATCTATCCCTATAGATCTTAATGCCTAGAATGTAAGCAGCTTCTCCTAGGTCCTTCATAGAGAAACTTTTATTCAAGTAATCCTTTATGCTGTCCAAAAGCTCCACGTTGTTTCCAATCAGGAATATGTCATCCACATATAATATTAGAAACGCCACAGAGCTCCCACTCACTTTCTTGTAAATACAAGATTCTCCAACCACTTGTATAAACCCAAATGCTTTGATCACCTCATTAAAGCGCTTATTCCAACTCTGAGATGGTTGCACCAGTCCATAAATGGATCACTGGAGCCTCACACTTTGTTAGCATTCTTTGGATCGACAAAACCTTCGGGTTGCATCATATACAACTCTTCCTTCAGAAAATTGTTAAGGAACGCCGTTTTGACATCCATCTGCCAGATTTCATAATCGTAAAAGGCAGCTATTGCTAACATGATTTGGACGGACTTAAGCATCGCTACCGGTGAGAAAGCCTTGACTATCATTGATCAAGTGGCTAGCCAACTAGAGGCTTGCTAGGGACATTGTTTTGTCTATGTATCCACACATGTATCTATGTTTTCATTCAATATAATTATAGCATGGATAATAAATGATTATTTTTAAACAGGAAATATAATAATAACTATTTATCATTGCCTCTAGGGCATATTTCCAACATGTTGTTGGTGTTCCTTGTGCTAAATATTGCACAAACTTGTTTTGTTTTCATGTAGTTAAATATTGCACAAAACTTGTTCAAAGGAGAGTACAAGAAGACCAAGAAGGGGAAGATAAAGAAAGGAATGACATTTACCTTGCCTCATTGCTACGAAGTATTGAAGGATGATGAGAAATGGAAGAAGCGTGACGATATTGATGATTTGGATTTGAGCAAAAGACGCAAGCGAACAATTGATTTGGAAGATGATGAGGAGGACGATGCATCAAGTTAAGAAGGCAAGAGACGCCCCACACCAAACTCGGTTTCATACTCGAAGCCCAAACGACCGGATGGCACCAAGAAAGACGCAAAAGAAAAGAAGAAGATGAAAGGAGTTGATGAGCTAAAAAATGCTATGGAAGCAATTGTCAACGCAAGAAAATAAGCCAACGAGGTGAGGAAAATGGCAAGGAACCAAGATATCGCGGCCGAGGAGAGGAGGTTGGCGTCCGAGGAGAGGAGGGTGGCGGCCGAGGAGAGGAAAGTGGCATTGGAGGAGAGGAAGGTGGCCATGGAGGAGCGATCTAAATTGTTGGAATGGGAGAAGCATTTCTTCTTCTTGGACACATCTTTGTTCAATGATGCGCAAAAGGAGTATGTCAATCTTGCCCGTGAACAAGTCTTGATCCAAAAAAGAGCCATGATTCGCGCAATGGGTGTCGGTGGCCTTGGCGACATGGGTGGCTTTGGAGCCACCATGGGCGGCTTGGGTTCCATGGGTGACTTTGGAGCTACCATGGAGACCATGGGAGGCATGGGTGGTTTCGGACCACCTCCGGGCGGCTTGGATGACACGGATGGCATGGGTGGCATGAGTTTTGCGGCTCTCATTGGCGGCATGGGTGTACCTCCGGGCACCGATGTGCCACCTTCCCACGATCTTGGCAACACCCCGAGCTTCACGTGATGAGGATGCGGCGTGCAACAATGGAAAGGAGGAGGAAGGATCGTCTTTGGCGGAGTCGGATGAATCGGAGGAAGATGAGGATGAAGACGAGGATTGATTGTTGTGCCTTTCGTTTGTGTCATGAACTTGGTTTGCATTTTGCACTTCGTTGTGGGCATGAATTTGAACTTATGGGCATGAATTTTTGGACACAAACTTGGTTGAATGATGTTTGTGATTTAAATTATATGCCATGTGTTTTGTGTTGAATGAAATATGTGAAATTTGTGTCTAAAATGAAGAAATGTGAGACGTCGGCTGCGCGCGCTGCATTTTAACGCGTTGCTGGAGCTGCACGCCCGTGCTGCATGCAGCACGGCTGCGTGAGCCAGCGCTGCGCGCCGTGCCAAACCTGACGACGGGCACGCTGTAAATCAGTTTTTTGGACGCCGGACGAAGTGTGCCCGTTGAAGATGCTGTTAGGCTTAAAAAATATAAAAAATTGCTGCAGGGAGCGGTAAATAGAGTTTTCCAAGATCTCGAGCTTAACCGTCGTCCGGGGCGGAACGGCGGGGAGCGCTCGAGCTTCAGAATTCTGAAAGCGCCACCAGTCCACGCCGCCGCCGCCGAGGAAAATGGCGGCCCTCTACGTCCCGCTCCGCGCCATCGTCTCCCACCCGCGCGCCCCCAGCCGGCGCCTACTCCTGCGGCTACACGCGCACCTTCTCGCCTCAGGCCGCCTCGCCTCCACCCCCGCCATGCTCACTTCTCTGGTCTCCCTCTACGCGCGCGTCCCGGCCCTCCACCCCGTCGTCCACCACCTCCTCCCGCCCACCTCCCCTCTCCCCTGCTTCAACGCTGCGCTCTCCCTCCCCTACCCGCTTGCACTCCGCGTCTTCGGCCGCCTCCGCCTCCTCCACTCCCCCGACTCCTTCTCCTTCCCAGCGCTCGCCTCCTCCGCCCCGTCCCCGCCCCACCTCCTCGCGATCCACGCCCTCTCGCTCCGCTGCGGCGTCGCCCACGACCTCTTCTGCGCCAGCGCCCTGCTCCGCGGCTACCTCAAGTTCGGCCTCGCCAACTACGCGCACCGCCTGTTCGACGAATTGCCCCTCCGGGACGTCGTCGTCTGGAACGCGATGGTCAATGGTTTCGCCAAGCTCGGCTGCTTCGACCACGCCATGGAGTGCTTCCTGCGGATGATACGGGATGGCACCGTGGAGATCAGCGGTTTCACCGTCACCGGCATCCTGTCGGTCTGCACCGCGGCCGCGGATTTTCAGCGCGGGGCTGCTGTTCACGGGATGGTGGTGAAGTCGGGGCTTGACCAAGATGTTTCAGTGTGTAACGCCTTGGTGGATCTGTATGGGAAGTCCCATAATGTGGCCCATGCAGCAATGGTGTTTGAGGGGATTGTGGAGCAGGACAGGGACTTGTTCAGCTGGAACTCGATGCTGTCGGCCTTGCAGTACTCGGCTGACCATATGGGGATAATGAGGCTCTTTCGTAGGATGAGGCATGCTGCAGTGTGGCCGGATGCAGTGACCGTTGCGGCTGTTCTCCCTGCATGTGCGCGGACTGCAGCGCTGAAGGTTGGGAGGATGGTGCATGGGTACATTATGACGAGCGGACTGGCTCGCAATGATGCATTGGAAGTGCGCGCTTGTAATGCACTGGTAGACATGTATGCCAAGAGCGGGGCACTGGGTGAGGCATGCCGTGTATTTTATTGGATGCGCCAACAGGATGTGGCATCATGGAATATTATGATCGACGGGTATGCATCCCATGGGCGTGGGCAGGAGGCACTGAAGTTGTTCCGTCAGATGATAGAGGTGAAAGGTCTGGTGCCAGACAAGGTAACTCTGCTGGCAGCAATGTCGGCGTGCAGCCACTCTGGGTTTGTCGAAGAAGGGAGATGTCTTCTTAAGAGAATGAAAGAGGAATTCGGTTTGGAGCCGCTGATGGAGCACTACGCATGTGTGACCGACATGCTTGGGCGAGCAGGGAGGCTGGATGAGGCGAGAAAGGTAGTAGAGGAGGCAGGGGATGTAGGAGCTGGTGCATGGAGGACATACCTTGCAGCATGCCGGATGCATGGTGATAAAGAGAGGGCCCAAGAGGCAGCTAGGATGCTGTTGACGACGAAGGAGCCTGGGAGTGGTGGATGGGTGCTGCTAGCGAACACATATGGCTGGGATGGAAACTTTGAGGGCCTGGAGGAGGTAAGGGGGGAGATGAGACGGCAAGGAGTGCAGAAGGCTGCACCGGGCTGCAGCTGGGTTGAGGTGGGTGGAGGAAACGGCAAGAGTGGAACAGTGATGCACGCTTTTGTTAGTGGTGATAAGGAACACCCCGAGGCTGACATGATTTATGAAATGCTGCATTCGTTGATAAGTTGGATGAGGGATTGCAGCGATTTGAGTATCATGAATCCATTATATAATTAAATGCTCATATCTGTTCTTATTTGATACAAGCTAGCACCATGTACTATTGCGCAGATATTAGAATGGTGCATCACTGGATACAGATAGGCTTGCACCACTAAGAGCACCACTGAAACTTGGACCTGGTAAGAGGGTTTCACCAAATATCATAGTTCCAGCAGTCAGTGCTCCAGCTCCAAGCCCCATTCCAAAGTTCGGTGCATTATTCTGACCTGCAGGTTTTCTTGGTGGCAGATTTATGTAGTTCTGTGGCACTTGCTCCCTACCGGGATGCTGTGGTGGGAAGAAGCCGAGATTTGAAGTTGGTGGTAGTGGCAGGGTTGATGGAAACATTGGGGGTTGGTAGCTGTAGTTACTTCCTAGTGGTGATGGATCTGGGCGAGGTCCAGGGATCACCGGCCTGGAATTACTATAGTGATCAGCATCTTCGCTGTGGCCCCTATAATGGTTGTAGGGTGGTGGTGGATAATTATAAACTGGTCCATCTTCTATAGCTAATGTGATGCCGACCTGATCGGAGTTCTTCAATCCTTCAGATAATCCTGCAAATCAACGGAAGATGGTATAGGTTAAAGTAATTATGATATTGTAGTTTTGAAGCTCGTCTTAATTCATGTGCTTTATATTTTGAGCATGCGCTTTTACCCTTTTGATGGTAAGAATCAGAATAGATCCCATGACTATAGCATGGCAGCATACTCCACCAATCCTACTGACTTTTAATCGTTGTTCTGCTAACACTGTTATTATGTTTTAAAGAACAAGTAAATGCTGGTCATTCTCTGTACATTCTAAAGCCTATCAATGGATCAAGCACGCTGTGCTTTTTTGTCAAAAAAATGTGTTGGTCATTTCCTTACAGATTGTGGTCAAATGTGCCGATAAAGATACACCATATACTTTTATTATTGCTGTGAGCCTATGATGTTAAGTTACATACTGAACTTTTTGCAACATACAGTATTTGTTAACCAAAAACAACACCGATTCCTGGTATTATTGTTATTTTAGGTCTGACTGACATTCTATTGTGCTGTGTGGAAGATTTGGAAAATGATACATGTTGCCTACACTCCTACTGTGAAGGTGTTTTGATCACGATATCGAATGGCAGATGCCAAATCAGACAGATTCTTTCATTGCAAACCAGAAATTTCTGTTTACCTGAAAACCGACCATGATCATCTTCTTGGTTGCAGATTCGGATGGATATATCCACAAATCCATGAGCTTTGTCTGACTTCCTCCTCCTAAGCTGGAAACTGCCAGTCTCCTCAATGACTTCAGAACGCTCCTCACCATGTGCGAATTTCTCAAGATACTCCTTCATCTGCACAACTGCAGCTCCCTGGAGATGCTCCCTTAGGAAGATGGGCTCTCTCCTGTAGACTTCAACTGTTAGTTCCATCTGCTTCTGGGCCATATCATGTTCGTCCACCGAGACTGAGAACTTGGTGCCCCAGCTTGCATTTGAGTTTCCTGATGCGTCAATCTTGGTGCAGTACTTGCTGCTGGGATCAACCCATCCAACTGAGAACCATTGTGGCTTCAGCAGCGACGATCTGCGGCCTAGACCGCGCGCGGAGATTATGCAGAACTCGACTGATAGCTTTTTCATTTGTATGAGGGAGGGCGAGAGCGTTGTAGGATGTGATGGAGACCAGGGGAGGGGATACGATGCGGAGATTTATCATCATCCCGTAGGCACCCTTTACCTTGCTGCAAAGTTATTCCAAGACGATGATAATGACTTGTTTCGTGTTGTTTACTTTGTTGCTTCCCTGTGGTAATGGAATCAATCCTAAAAGTTGTGGCACTAGGAGCGGGAAAAGCATAGTCCAAAGACGGTGCTAGTCGAAGCATTTTCTCGGGCCCCTGTTCTGTGGAAAACGCGTACAATTATTACGAGTGTTTATTTTGTTTTTATTTATGTTTGGTATAATTATTTTACTCTTTCTCTGGGGTACCACCATATGTTGTTTGGGCTTCCAATGCTGACCTGTCTGTTAGGGCATGTACAACGCGCCAGCCTGGAGGGTGCTTCACGTGTTCCACGTCGGAGACGAGCCATCGTGGACAAGGCTGACCAAAAAGACATTAGGTTGCAGGTGCCAGGTGCATCCTGCAAGGAGCCAACCGCTTCATTGAAAAAGTATGGTCCTGTAGATAGTTGATAAGAGAGATCTAGACTACTAGAGTGCAGTTGTCAAATTTTCTTTTAGGTACTCTCCTTTGAATATTTTTCCTCACCTCAACAGGCTCCCACATGACATCACATGCGTCGGATTTTTTTGTGTGTGTGTGTGCTATAGCCTGAGCTGATGTGGCACTTGAGACCACCACTAGGTGTTGCTTCCATTGTACATGCCCTTAGGCGAAGCAGGACTGACAACACTTTTACATTTCCGTAGCTAGATGGTGGTTAAGTGACCAGAAGATTTCACTTACAACGCTTTTATACAATCTAAATAATTGTAGTTGGGGATTCTTTCCAACCACAATTATTTAGGTAGAGGGAGTATCTATTTAGCTTGTATACATGGAAAGTTTATCTGAATGATTGTGTGCAACCAAGACACACCTCACACTTGTCCGCTTTTGGACACCTGTTCGTGCTCATCAGCGCCTCGTGCCACTCGTGTTGTTGGATCTGGCATACCTAGAGGAGGAGTAGCATTCTTTTTATACCTCGTGCCACTCGTGCAGACGCGTCGTCGATGATGCACGCACTGTCCTCTCCACCTTGGTTGCCTAGTTGGGAGCATCCGCTTCAATGCTTCACCCGACTCTAGCTTGCGTGTTCGTACTGACGTGTTAAAGAATCTTCCCGGCACATTCAGTTGCGCAAGGCAATAACTCGACGCATCTGCATCTCGCCCCTCCACCAGCAACGTGTATAACGCGGTTCTCTGACCGGGGACGAGATCCAGAACGTCGCCAACATTATTTGCTCAGATCTGCGGTGTTCCAGATCCATCCATAAGCACATGGAGCGATCAAGACACGACAGTTTTGTCTCAACGTGCTGCTGGTACGTTCTGCGACACCGGCAAGCATGCAAAGCCTCGACGCATCGCTGGCGCGGGCTTGTGTGCACATTTATATATGTACCACCATCATGAGTTCGCCCGGTGATATAAACTGACTTATGTATGAAAGCATATCCAGCCGTTCGCCCCCTTCCCCTCCCCAAGGCCCTGAAATAGTGTCGCTTGAGGGGCAAACCAGCACTAAAATCGGCTTGGGGGGCTCGGGCTCCGAGCCGCCGTCAAGGTCGCCCCCACACGTCGTTTTTCAAATTGAATCCAGACCAACTTCGAAGAAATTTAGACGATTTTATTTAAATTTGTATAAATTTTAAAGATACATAAAATATATTAAAAAAACTACGTCGCCTTCATCACCGTCTTGCCGCCGCTAGCCTAGTTCATGCCGAGGAGCTGGTAGAAGGCGGTGTAGTCGTCGTCGTCATCGTCGTCGCCGTTCTGCGTGCCGCTTTCCTACGCGTCGTCCTTACTGCAGCCTTCCCTGGATCGCCGCTGCGGACGGGGGCGGTCTGTGCCGGCGTCTCCTCGCCGCTGTCGTCGAGGACGATGATGTCGCCCTTTTCGCGACCACGGCGTCGTGCGGTGATCTCCTGCAGAGCGCAACGCTGGCGCTCCATTTCCTCCCGAATGTAGTCGTCGCGCGACCAATTCAGGCCAGTGTCCAGGTCGATGGCCATCTCAGCGTGCTCTTGCTTGACGACCACCGGCGACGTCGCCGGCTCCTTCTCCTTCTTCAGCCTGACCAGTCAAAGGTGGCCACGAGGAGGCGAAGGTTAGCGGCGGCCCCCGTTTATAACTAGGTTGCTGCCACGGCTGCCACGACGCTCCTGGGGCTCGACCTTCACGGTGGCGAGTGGCGAGGAGCGGGAGGAGGACGAGGAGGAGGATCCCGTCATTCGCCTCGGCGGCCAGAGCTGCCGCTCCGGCGCGAGAGCGACAACGCCGGGTACTCCAGCGGCGGCCCGTTGTCGTCCTCGATGTGCTCGAGGACGGCGTGGAGCGTGCACTCGGGGACGCCCCACTACTGACGGCAGCCGTCGGAGTTGTGGCGCCCCCTTGGCGTCGGAAACTTGTCGATGGAGGCGAGCTGGTCAGCGTGGCGGCACTGGAAGTACATCGTCCACAAATGCAGGTTGTCAACGGCGTACCTTTCTTCATGTCGCGCGTGCTCCAACAAAGACGTCCGGATGCGCGCGATCTCGTTGCGGCGTTCCGCGGCGGATGATGGAGGGGGCATGGGGACTCCTCCGGCGCTCAGTCTCCAGGCGCCCGACACGAGCATGTTTGGCGGTGTCGGGTAGCTGGCCTCGTGGAGGGCGTGCGTGTCCCACTCGTGCAGTGACCGGCGTCCCCGCTCCGTCGAAGAGGAACCACTCCGCCATGGGCTCGGGAGAGTTTCCGACGATGGAGGCGAGAGAGATGGGAGAAGAGGATGGAGAGGCGAGTGTGCGGCGAGCGGCGGCGATGCGCAGCTTTTATAACGAGGAAGGGGCGGAAGCGATGTGCACGCGTGGCATGGAAAGGGCGGGACACGCGACAGCAATGACATCACTGCGTCGTCGCCTGACCTTGGAATCCGACACGAGGGCCAAGGCGACAAGGAGGGTTTGACCTTGGAATCCGACACGAGAGCCAAGGCGACAAGGAGGGCGAACCGACACTGGAGCCAAGGCGATAAGGAGGACGAACGTTCTTGACGACGCCCAGTCTTGCTGACTCGACAGGTCCACGCAGGAGGAATTTAGCACGGTTTGTTTTCGTGCCAAATTTCTTCCCCCGACACCAATTTCAGTCCAAACCGATGAAAAACGAGATTTGATTTTTTAGCACCGACGAGAAAAAGAGGCCTCGTAGGCCTGTTGGGGGCGCGGCTGAAGATGCCCTGAGCAACAACCACAAGGACAGCACAAAAGGTACAATACGATATACAAAATACGCTTTCATTCAACCGAATAGATAGATCATGGAGTGCCCAAACTATTTGAAATGCGGATCCAAAAGTTTCTCAGGGTGACCTAGTAATAATATGGGCAGGCACAAGCTGCCGCGATTCTCGTCCCTCTCGCGGCAGAGAGAGGGGGGACAAAATTAACATAACGGAAGCATGTACACAAAGATGGGTACGAGGAACCCATTATCTGTACCGATACAACTCGTACCTCCACAGCAGCTGCCACCATGGCTTCAGTAGCTATTGTACACTTCATGACACTATTATCTTCTTCCATGTTTTCTCATGGTATCTACTATTTGCGGATGTTCCAGTTCAGCACAGTATCTGTATGTACATCAAATAAGAGTGATTCATGAGCGTCAAAAATCGCCGTTAATCCACACTGCTGCAGATGAGAGCGCAAAAAAGAAGAAGAAAATAACAGGCATACAAGGGAGCGGCGTACTTAGAAGAGCAACGTCAAGTAGAAAATAATCCACCCCGCCATGGAGAACACTGCAAAAATGTGCACCCAGAACAAGATCGCGGCTGATTCTTTCCCGCACCCTCTTAGGTTGGCAACGGCACCTGCAAACACAACAATCTTTCACCATCAGATTCCATAGCGTGGTTTGCTAACATGCAGCACATGGTAGCCTCACACACACTGTCCCACTGTCTCTTATATACAGATCTCAACCAACAAAGCATTATTGGAGTATTTTAAGGTTTATTGAACATGAACACATGATGGTTACTCCCTAAGTTCCTAAATATAAGTCTTTCTAGAGGTTCAACTAATGGACTACATACGGATGTATATAGACATACTTTAGAGTATAGATTCATTCATTTTGCTTCATATGTAGACACCTAGTAAAATATCTTAAAAGACTTATATTTAGGTACGGAGGGAGTAGATGATAAGCACCGAGCCTTATTTTCTCAACAATCAAAGCATTATTGGAGTTTATAAGGTTTTTAAACAAGCTGGTAAGTGATAAGCAGCTGGCCCTTATTTTCTCATACCTGAGAGCACTGAGGTGGGCATCGAGTGCTGCAGTAGTAGGACAAACTTGAACATTTTGTCATCTTTGGGAATGAAACCGAGTTTGTCAACTAGCATGACGATGCCAACCCCGGCAATTGGAACCAAGATCAGACGTGCAAAGATAATAGCAACGGTGGTCCGCACACCAAGTCTCTTACTCCCTTCACCGGGGCCTGTTGAATAAACAAAATGGCTAGTGTTAAGATATGGAGAAATGCATCTCCACACCATATAATGGCAATGGTTGGGGTGACGTCAGTATAACACGATTTCTCAACAGTTTCAAAGGAAAATAGATTCTTACCATCAACAAGATTACCCCCCACAGCAAGCAAAATGCATGGAATCATAGCTTCCCTGAAAATGAGAGATAGTAGTTTAGATAATAGAAGACATCATGTGTAATATAAGTTCTGTAATTTTACTGGTGCAAGGTCCGTGTATATTGGAAAAGGAATCTGAAAGCAGGACGCAAATACCCAAGAATGAGACAGCTGTCTGTGAAGAAGAATAGAGGCGCATCATCTGTGAATATCAAACCCTTCAAGACTGGAACAACACCGATTCCAATTGCAAAGACCTGTTCCATAGTGTAAAATTATTTTTCAAGCCACAAAATGCAGAGATATTTTTCCGTAATAATTGCTAGTAGAATACATTCCCATCGATACATACAGAGGCAATAATGGGTGGCTGAAGAAGTTGCTTGTCTTTCAGGAATTTCACCACGCATCTAACACAGCTTAGCACCTGTGACAACAGAACACAATTATTTCCATTGCAATATAACTGTATCAAACTGAATGAGAAAAGGCCAAAGTGTATATGAATCACTGCTGACATTTCTTACCTTTGATCCTAGAGAAGTAGTGCCTTTTTGATTCCCCTCGACAGCTAACAAAGGCTCCTCCTCAGGTACAGTACTAGTGTGAGTGCCTGTTGGATATTTACCAAGTTCAGGCATTGCGTTTTCTTCAGATGCCAGAACCGGAAGCTTCTCCCCTTCACCATCAAAGGTCTCTCCTGGTGGTGGAGAAAGCATCTTGAACACATATGTGTAAACAATAATCGCACCAACCTGCCTCAAGTGAAGAATTCATTCAGCAAATGATCTCAAAAAGGTTCATATTCCTGATATAAATGCTGAGCTTTTATTTTCATATCCCAAAGTAATTGTCCTGACTACTAAGTAAAACACTGAACACATGCAACTCCCGAAAAGAAAATGCACATACCCATTGACCAAATGAAATATACGCATTTCCATCTTGGCTGCATTTTTCAGAGTCCCCAAAAGGATTGGATGGGTCCCGACATAATGCTGCAATGAGAACCAGAGGTATATTTCCAATGTTCCCTGTGTCAGAAAAAACAAGCGGTCAGATCCGTACCGGATAGAAGAACCAAAAATGAAATGCAATCTTTTTGCAAAAAGAAGGAAAGAACACCTATTCCAATGTGGATAACAGTAAACTTGAAGTATGGATAAGGAGGTCGGATGATAGACGCCACCACAAAGCCAATCAAGGATCCAGACACGGCACCTACAACAATATTTACTGGAATATACCACCTACAAAGTACAAAAAAGGAGAGAAAATGTCAAATAGGAAGAACACAATCATGGCAGAGTTATTGCCAATGGAAAAGGCTAAAACAGCAAAAAAATAAAATACTGTATGGGTTTCAAAGATAAAGCTTATACAATTCTAACAAGATGAATATTGACAGTAACAATGGTAATTTGAATACTCTAGGTAAATGAATGCACTGAAATAGTTTCTCTAGTGATTTCCATATTTCAGTATATGGTACTAGAAAGAAGTACTGACATTAAACTAACCCAGGAATTTCCATGTTTCAATTCCATTCTAACCCTTAAAATTCCAGTGGAATCAATTAACCTAACAACATACGCTTTCTTCACTCTTGGATGGTACCCCTTTTTGGTTTTTGCATTTATTTTGAGAAACCTGGAGTCGCGGGAGCTAATTTGTCGTATTCGGAAGCTCATGACTAAAAATTGTCAGCATATTCAGTAATAGTAAACCGCTGTGATATTTTGACTAATCTAATAATAGTAACAACATTACGGTCAGTAGCTCACACGACAAAGCAGAGTTACTGAATTGCTAAAGAAAGAAAGTAAGACATCATCGAAATGCAATCCTTACCACTGCACCAACTTCTCGAGAGTGATCGCGCTGCCCAGTTGGGAAAATATAAGGCAAGGAAGTAGAAGCGAGAACACAAGCTGCACCAAAGAGTCAAATATGTAAGTACCACGAAGCTATAGCTAACAGCTTCCTACTCTGTAATCTGGATAACACCTAGCTACCGTTCTTCAAGGTGACAGGTGCAACCACAGGTCTCATTAGCTAGGCATTAACCACAATTCACAAAAGAGAGAAGAGGCAAGGAAAAAAAGCTGACCCCGTTGAGAAGCTTGCGGCCGTTGGGCTGGAGGATGTTGACGTACTTGGTGGCCATGAGGAAGCCCATGAAGCAGACGGTGAAGACCTTGGCGATAGGCAGCACGGCGTACTTGAGCATGGAGAGCACCGAGGTGTCCGTGGAGCCTCCCTGCGCCGCCGTCACCAGCGCCTCCATCAGCGACCTCCTCTCCATCATGGCCTCGCCCAGAAGATTGGCTCGAGCCCTCACGAGCAGGACCGACGCGATTCTGCCATCAAGGAGGACTTATATAGAAGGCGAAATATAGAGGCGACAGCAGGGAAAATCCGAGGACTGCTTTTGACGCCGGGTGCCCCAAAGATGGCCCGACTGGCACAACGCCGTGCCGGACCAACCAAGCTCCGGCGCTAACTACCAGTAACAACCTTCCGGTTCGCGCAAAACCGCGCGGCGCACGGCGGCTGATGCGTGGGGAGAAGAACTTCAAATCGAATCGGGGAAAAAAATACGGAGGGAGTAGTAGATTCCAAACGGATGACGGGATGGATTCCCGAGCGCGTCGCTGGTTGTCGCCACCGAATTCGGTCCGGCGGGGGATCCGGTTCCGCTGCAGTGGCGTAAGCATCCCCGCCGACCCCGTCCGATTCGTCACGCCACGGCCAACCCACTCCCTCCACCCAACGGAAAACCACTCCCCCACCAAAATACACCCGCACGAAAAGCACTCCGCGGAAACCTCAGAGCTCAAAGCTCGGACGCAAACTCCCGAGCTAAGAATCCCAAATCAGCGGTAGGAACCGCGCAGACAGTCCAATGCGCCCGGCCACGGTCCACGGCGGCCAGCGTCCGCGGAGCAGACGGTCCAAACGAGACGGGGATCAGCTGGGGAACTCACCACGAGACCGGGGAGGCGAGGCGATGCGCGCGCGGAGGGGAGGGAGCCGAGCCGCCGCCAAAGGCCGAACCCGCTCCGCCGCGGGGTTGGAGCCGGATTAACAAGGCAGGGGCGGAGAGTGTGATAGGAATAGCGGGGCGCTGTTTGATTCGCGGACTCGTGGGAGACTCGGGAGGGATGAATCTGGCCGCGGTCTCTCTTTCCGTTCGATTGGGGGGCGTAGGTGGGACCTTTTTTCTCTCGCTTCGGATGCTGGCCGGTGGCGCTTGCGCTTGCCTGCTTTTTATATACTCGCACTCCTCTTTTGGCCGGGGTCCGTGGCGGAGGGGCTGCGCTGCGGGAGCAAAGAGGCACAATCAATCGCGCAAGGCGTGACGGACACTCCGTACGCCGTGATCCGGAGGCGCGTCTATCCGGCTGCTCCACCCGGCGCGATGTTGCCGCGGGTCATCCGGCCAGGTGGACGCTCGAGATAATAGCCTTTGTTTCTTCCTCTCTTTTTTTTTTCTTATTTCTTTCGGATTAGCTTTTGCGTTTGTTTTCTTCCTTGCTCTCGCGTGTGCTTGCAAATTGGATTTCTCTCTCGCATAGTCTCAGGGGTTTTGTCCTCGATACGAGTACCTCGATCCATGTTGCATAACCTCAGTCTCTTATATAGACAAAATGTACGGAGATTAACCCTTTAAAAAAACAGAAAACACCACGCGCGAACTCGGCCACAACCCGCGTGTTGTCACGTGCGTCTGAAGGGGGGTGTTGACAAATACTATCACGTTGCACCATCATGGTGACTAACGACCGCGTGAGGTGCATGCAACTCCGGGACGGTAACGATACACAACCTCAACATCACGCTTGTCCTTACTAGAGATCTAAAAACGGTCATTATTGAAGGGAGGCCCTTCTCGCTGCCCAAGCCACAACGCCACACATAATAATCCTTGTGGTGCTAAGCCACTAAACACTATGCTATTGAACTCTACCTGGAGATTTATGCGAGGAAGGAGTCTAGAAGATGGGGATGCTCGACTGAAGAAAGATGGCGTCATGAGAAATGATTGCATTCAAGAATGATAAGAGGTAGGAAACACGGAGGACGATGAAACTAGAGGACAAATTTGACGTGGAAAGTAGGTGTGATTGTTTTTTTCGGTTCTGATATGTCGATGCCGTATGCACATGCTTGTTTTTGTATCCTCTTTTGGAGTTTATGTCATCGTGGCATTCCGTACGGCGTGATCTGGTGGGGCTATTGCTCCACTTGGTTATCGCGTATCGACGGATAGTTGATAATGTTCTAACTTTTTCTGCTTTTTCCTCGGTGCTAGCGTGTGCCTACAAATGATTTATGGCGTAGCTCTTTTAATTCAAAATCCACGATCTTGCACTAGGTTAGACTATAGTAAAATCCAAATATGGTAGAAACTTCAGTAGTACGATCATACTATCTTATGCATAAAGTCACCATGAATGTTGTTAGCCATGAACTTCAGTAGTACAACTATACTATCTTATGCTAAACTAGATGATGCCACTCACGTTGCTTCGGGATTTTTTACCTTCTTTGATAAGACCCAAAGAAAAGCATACATCAGGTGAATGAAAGAAAATACAACATCTAGAGATCCAATATATATTGTTATTCCCATCTGATTTAGTATTACATGTAGACATTCCTAGCCTCCGTAGACAGGTTGGCTTGTAATAATACTGATTTTTTTAGTATAATTGATTGTCTTATAGTGGATTGAAAAGAGGCATTATTTCACATGTATGCAAATATTCAAATTCATATAGCCAAGTCTTACCCACTTGGGAAAAAATGGACATAAAACTTAAGTATAGCCACATGATAGTATACAACTATCAAAAGATGGGGGACCAAAAAGATCCATGTGGAGGAGCTCTAAGGGCCTCTTCGAGTAATTAGTAGTCGTGGAGCGGTGAGGCATCTCATGTAGATTTCCTCAGATACAATCACGGTCTTTGGCAAAACTAACATTTGTTACTCCACGAACATGGTCCCCATTGAGGATACTTTGCAAAGATCTCATATTTAAATGGGATAAACGGTGATGCCAAAGCCATCCCACATCAACTTTAGCCGTTAGACATGTTGCGGTCTTAGTGAGATTCTCTGAGAAGTTGACCACATAGAGACCCTTCTCAACATGTCCAACATAGGCTACTTTAAGAGTGTTGCTCCACAAGAGGGCCACAATATTAATATCAAAGAACGTAGAACAACCCATGAGTGCAAGTTAGCGAATGGAAAGTAAATTGTATGCAAGGGTCTCAACAAGCATGACTTTCTAAGTGGTTAAATCTCGAGAGATCGCCACCTTGCCAAGACCCAATACCTTTGATGTTGTAGAATCGCCAAATTATACTTGGGTGGCCATAGATGAGTTAGTTTGAATGTCCACCACCAAGTCCTGGATTTTGGTCATATAATTTATTGCTCCACTATCAAGAAACCATGAACCTCCTCCGGAAGCAAACTCCTACATAAGATCAATGCTTGGTTTTAGGTACCCATTTTTGAATGGGTCCTTTGATGTTAGTAACAAGGGTCTCAGGGAACCAAATGGACCATTAAATGTACTCATAAGGAGAACTAACAAATTTTGCATAAACATGCCCATCACTAGCATGGCATAAAACATAGGAAGGGTTAAAATCGCCGACTTTGTTGGAATGACTGGCATTGCCCCTTTTGGCCTTACCACCCATCACTTTGTTCTTTTATCCTTAGGATAACCCTCTCCCTCCTTGACAAATGCTTCTTTAGTAGGGAGAGCTTGCTTGGTCTTGCCTTTCTTCTTGGATTTCTTCTTCTTTGACTTGGGGACAAACCCAAGTCCCTCCTTAGACACAACTTCCTTTTGATTGCTCAAAAGGTCGTTGAGGTTCTTCTCGCCTTGATACAAGTCATAAGGCCCTTCTCAAGTTGCTCTTTCAACTTGGCATTTTCCTTCACAAGGTGCACATGCTCAAAACAAGGGTTGGAGGCATGAACATTATCAATTAGCACAAAGGGAGGGCAAGTGGCTATTTCCATAGTGAGTTTTTCTTGGAGTTGATCATGAAAAACCTTGAGGGAGGTGTGAAAAAATTTCAAGGCCTTATGAGCCTTGTCAAGTAACTCAAACTCCACTTAGAGTTTCTCATGGACAACCCCAAGTTCATCATTCTCGATCTTAAGAACACAAGCAAGAACTTGAGCATGATCATGATCTTTCTTTCAACATTGTGTGACTCCTCAAGAGCCAAACGAAGACCTTGCTCTTCCTCAAGAGCATGAGAAAGATACTTGATCTCATCGGCATACTCACGGCTATGCCCTTCCATCTTAGTGATGGTGTCTTTGTGAGACTAAATAATATCATTGGCCTCACTTAATTGTTCTAAGAGAGCGATGATGTGCTTCTTTGTCCCACCTTTGAGTTTACGCATGAATTTTTCAAAGGCATTATCATCTACTTTTACCTCCTCTTGTTGATCCACACTATCCCTTGAAGATGGAGTAGTAGATATGGTAGTTTTGTTGTTGGAGGTTACCTTGTTGGTGGATTCGGCCATTAGGCATTTGGTGATGGGGATGTGGTCCTTGTTAGGGAGTCGAAGAGCGACACCATGGTTGGGAAAGAGGTGGAATAGCCATGGAGGCCGTTGCCATCCCTTTGGCACGAGCATCATCATCATCATCATCATTGAAGTTGTACTCTTCGAGCACCGTCAACCCCTTTTGTGGCACCATCTTCATGATGTAGTTCTTGTTGGGGAAGGACTTGCTCTTGTCCTAGCGAATGAGCTTGCCTCCATTCACTTTACGCTTCTCATAAGGGCAATCTACAACAAAGTGACTTATATTACCGCAATTGTAGCATGACCTCACTCGTTGCTTCCATTGGATCCACTTGAGAAATTGGTCTTGGTATTTCTCTTGTTGCCCCAAAATTGCCTTGATGCAATAGCCATGTGCTCGTGGTAAGCATATTTGGTGTCTTCAGGATAGAACTCTTCCGTCCGGTCAAAGGACTTTGAACGTTAGATTTTTCTATACGCACACTTAACGGTCAAAGGCTTTTGATCGGACAAAAAATGTACGTAAGGGCATTTATATAACTGCACTTAACGGAAGAAGGGCAAAATTGAGCACATTTCGGAATTAGGGGCAAATTTGAGTAGTGGGATCCAATCAAGGGCAGAAATAGAATTGTCCCTTGAAGCAAACCCTCACAAGATCAAGTCGGTGACTTCACTAGGTAAGCTGGCTAATGTAAACTAGGTCCAATGCCTCGCAGGCTGATATGTCCATTTTGCATCATGCTTTCATGTTGATATTTATCGTTTTTTGGGCTGTTATTACACTTCACGGTACAATACTTATGCCTTTTCTCTCTTATTTTGCAAGGTTTACATGAAGAGGGAGAATGCCGGCAGCTGGAATTCTGGCCTGAAAAAGGAGCAAGTTTGAGATACCTATTCTGCGTAACTCCAAAAGCCGTGAAAATCAACGTGGATTTTTTTGGGGATTTATAAAAAATACCGGGCCAAAGAAGTGCCAGAGGGGTGCCAGTAAGGGCCCACAAGCCTGCTAGGCGCGGCCACCCCCTCGCCGCGCCTAGGGGGCTTGTGGGCTCCCAGCTGGCCCTATGGCTCCCCCCTTTTGCTACAAGAAGGGTTTCGGTCTGGAAAAAAAATCAGGAGGAGGCTTTTCGGAGGATTCGCCGCCGCCACGAGGCGGAACTTGAGCAGAACCAATCTAGAGCTTCGGCAGGACGATCCTGCCGGGGAAACTTCCCTCCCGGAGGGGGAAATCGTCGCCATCGTCATCACCAACAATCCTCTCATCGGAGGGGACTCATCACCATCAACATCTTCATCAGCACCATCTCATCTCCAAACCCTAGTTCATCTCTTATAACCAATCTCCGTCTCGCGACTCCGATTGGTACTTGTAAGGTTGCTAGTAGTGTTAATTACTCTTTGTAGTTGATGCTAGTTGGATTACTTGGTGGAAGAGTTTATGTTCAGATCCTTGATGCTACTCATTACCTCTCTGGTCATGAATATGATTATGCTTTGTGAGTAGTTACTTTTGTTCCTCATGACATGGGATAAGTCATGCTATAAGTAGTCATGTGAATTTGGTATTCGTTCGATATTTTGATGTGATGTATGTTGTTTTTCCTCTAGTGGTGTTATGTGAACGTCGACTACATAACACTTCACCATTATTTGGGCCTAGAGGAAGGCATTGGGAAGTAGTAAGTAGATGATGGGTTGCAAGAGTGACAGAAGCTTAAACCCTAGTTTATGCGTTGCTTCATAAGGGGCTGATTTGGATCCACTAGTTTAATGCTATGGTTAGACTTTGTCTTAATTCTTCTTTCGTAGTTACGGATGCTTGCGAGAGGGGTTAATCATAAGTGGGATGCTTGTCCAAGTAAGGTCAGTACCCAAGCGGCGGTCCACCCACATATCAAACTATCAAAGTAATGAACGCGGATCATATGAACATGATGAAAACTAGCTTGACAGAAATTCCCATGTGTCCTCGGGAGGGTTTTACCTCCTATAAGAGTTTGTCCAGGCTTGTCCCTTGCTACAAAAGGGATTGGGCCACTTTGCTGCATCGTTGCTACTTTTGTTACTTGTTGCTTGCTACGAATCATCTCACCACACAACTACTTGTTACCAATAATTTTAGTGCTTGCAGATATTACCTTGCTGAAAACCACTTGTCAGATCCTTCTGCTCCTCGTTGGGTTCAACACTCTTACTTATCGAAAGGACTACGATAGATCCCCTATACTTGTGGGTCATCAAGACTCTTTTCTGGCGCTGTTGCCGGGGAGTGAAGCGCCTTTGGTAAGTGAAACTTTATAAGGAAACATTTATATAGTGTGCTGAAATTTATTGTCGCTTGTCACTATGGAAACTAATCCTTTGAGGGGCTTGTTCGGGGTATCTTCATCTCGAACGGAAGCACAAAGAGTTGCTCCTCAACCTGCTACACCTACTGAAAATATTTGGTATGAATTTCCTTCTCATGATGATCGCACCATGTTTGACACTTCTTGTACCGGTTCTTTTATGAAGAAAGATATTGACTTCAGATGGAATTTATTGGACAGAATTAAACGCAACTCTGAAGATTGGGAGCTTGATGAAGGTAAGGAGTCATGTATGAATTTCAAGTTTGATAGCATTAAATCCTTTGTTGAAACAAATACTTTTTGTGACTTTAGACCTAAGTATGGACTTGACTGTGAGATAGTAGCTTCATTGTGTGAATCATTTGCTGCTCATATTGATCTCCCCAAAGAGAAGTGGTTTAAATATCATCCTCCCTTAGAAGTCAGTGTAGTTAAACCCAATCCAGTTGAAGAGAAAGTCATTGCCTATAATGATCCTGTTGTTCCCAGTGCTTACATTGAGAAACCACCTTTCCCTGTTAGAATAAAGGATCATTCTAAAGCTTCAACTGTGATACGTAGAGTGTACATTAGAACACCTACACCCCTGAGCAAATTAGATTTGAACCTAGCATTGCTATTATCAAAGATCTCCTGTCTGACAATGTTGATGGCCATAATATTCACTTGTGTGAAGATGCTGCTAGAATTTCTAAACCACACGCTAGAGACAAACATAGGCCTGTTGTTGGCACGCATGTTGTTTCTGTTAAGATAGGAGATCATTGTTATCATGGTTTATGTGACGTGGGTGCTAGTGTTAGTGCAATACCTCATCCT
This sequence comes from Hordeum vulgare subsp. vulgare, assembly GCF_904849725.1. Taxonomy (NCBI): domain Eukaryota; kingdom Viridiplantae; phylum Streptophyta; class Magnoliopsida; order Poales; family Poaceae; genus Hordeum; species Hordeum vulgare. The sequence goes on along the minus strand of NC_058520.1, from coordinate 527,631,523 downwards.
TATATGATGGAATTAAAGACGAGATTGCACCTGTTGAGATAGAACCTATTGATGTCACTATTCAGCTTGCCAATAGAGATACTATGTGCCATGTGGGAATTGTTAGGGATGTTGAAGTCTTGTGTGGTAAAACGAAGTATCCTGATAATTTCCTCGTTCTTGCTACCACCCAAGATAGCTTTTGTCCCATCATATTCGGCAGACCCTTCCTCAATACCGTCAATGCTCATATTGATTGTGAGAAGCAAACTGTCACTGTTGGCTTTGAAGGTGTGTCATATGAGTTCAATTTCTCCAAGTTTGGTAGACAACCTCATGAAAAAGAGTCGCCTAGTAAGGATGAAATTATTGCCCTAGCTTCTATTGCCGTGCCTCCTACTGATCATTTAGATCAATACTTGCTTGAGCATGAAAATGATATGCATATGGATGAAAGGGATGAGATAGATAGAGTTGTCTTAGAACAATATCCTATCCTTAAGAATAATTTGCCTGTTGAACTTCTAGGGGATCCACAACCACCAAAGGGCGATCCTGTGTTCGAGCTTAAATAGTTGCCAGATACTCTTAAGTATGCTTATCTTGATGAAAAAGAGATATACCCTGTTATCATTAGTGCTAGCCTCTTAGAGCATGAAGAAAAGAAGTTACTAAAAACTCTGAGGAAGGACCGTGCTGCTATTGGATATACAATTGATGATCTTAAGGGCATTAGTCCCACTCTATGCCAGCACAAGATTAAACCTGATCCTGATTCCAAACCAGTTTCTGATCATCAAAGGAGATTGAATCCTAAGATGAAAGAGGTAGTAAGAAAAGAAATACTAAAGCTCCTGGAAGCAGGTATTATCTATCATGTTGCTCATAGTGATTGGGTGAGTCTGGTGCATTGTGTCCCTAAGAAGGGAGGTATTACCGTTGTCCCTAATGATAAGGATGAATTGATCCCACAGAGGATTATTACTGGCTATAGGATGGTGATCGATTTTAGGAAATTGAATAAATCCACTAGGAAAGATCATTACCCTTTGCCTTTTATCGACCAAATGCTAGAAAGACTGTCTAAACACAAACACTTCTGCTTTCTAGACGGTTATTCTGGTTTCTTCCAAATACCTTTTGCACAATTTGATCAGGAGAAAACCACTTTCACCTGCCCTTTTGGTACCATTGCTTATAGACGTATGCCTTTTGGCTTATGTAATGCACCTGCTACCTTTCAAAGATGTATGATGGCCATATTCTCTAACTTTTGTGAAAAGATTGTTGAGGTTTTGATGGATGACTTCACCGTTTATGGGTCTTCTTTTGATGATTGCCTCAGCAACCTTGATCGAGTCTTGCAGAGATGTAAAGACACCAATCTTGTCTTGAATTGGGAGAAGTGCCACTTTATGGTTAATGAAGGCATCGTCTTAGGACATAAAATTTCTGAAAGAGGTATTGAAGTCGATAAGGCTAAGGTTGATGCAATCGAGAAAATGCCATACCCCACAGATATCAAAGGTATAAGAAGTTTCCTTCGTCATGCTGGTTACTATAGAAGGTTCATTAAAGACTTCTCTAAGATTTCTAGGCCTCTCACCAATCTCTTGCAAAAGGATATTCCTTTTGTTTTTGACGATGATTGTGACGAAGCCTTCGAAATACTTAAGAAGGCTTTGATAACTGCACCTATTGTTCAACCACCTGATTGGAACTTACCTTTTAAAATCATGTGTGATGCTAGTGATTATGCTGTAGGTGCTGTCCTAGGGCAAAGAGTTGATAAGAAGTTGAATGTTATTCACTATGCTAGTAAAACTCTAGACTGTGCCCAAAGAAACTATGCTACTACGGAAAAGGAATTTTTAGCAGTTGTGTTTGCATGTGAAAAGTTCAGGTCTTACATAGTTGATTCCAAAGTCACTATTCACACTGATCACGCTGCTAATAAGTACCTCATGGAGAAGAAATACGCTAAACCTAGACTTATCAGATGGGTTCTCTTGCTACAAGAATTTGATTTGCATGTTTTTGAAAGAAAGGGTGCTGATAACCCAATAGCAGATAACTTGTCTAGGTAGGAGAACGTTCTTGATGACCCACAACCTATTGATGATAGCTTTCCTGATGAGCAATTGAGTGTCATCAATGCTTCACGTAGTGCACCGTGGTATGCTGATTATGCAAACTATATCGTTGCCAAATATATACCACCTAGTTTCACATACCAACAAAAGAAGAAATTCTTCTTTGACTTGAGACATTACTTTTGGGATGATCCCCACCTTTATAAGGAAGGAGCAGACGGTGTTATTAGACGTTGTGTACCTGAACATGAATAGGGACAGATCCTACAGAAGTGTCATTCCGAGGCCTACGGAGGACACCATGCGGGAGATAGAACTGCGCACAAGGTATTGCAATCAGGTTTCTATTGGCCCACTCTCTTCAAGGATGCCCGTAAGTTTGTCCTGTCTTGAAACGAATGTCAATGAATAGGTAATATCGGTAAACGTCAGGAAATTCCTATGAACTATTCACTTGTCATTGAACCATTTGATGTTTGGGGCTTTGATTATATGGGACCTTTTCCAAAGTCCAACGTGTATACTCACATCATAGTTGGTGTTGATTACGTCACTAAGTGGGTAGAAGCTATCCCCACTAGTAGTGCTGATCACAACACCTCTATCAGGATGCTTAAAGAAGTTATTTTCCCTAGATTTGGAGTCCCTAGATATCAAATGACCGACGATGGTTCACATTTCATTCATGGTGCTTTCCGTAAAACGCTTGCTAAGTACGATGTCAACCATAGAATTGCGTCCCCCTATCACCCTCAGTCCAGTGGTCAAGTAGAGCTAAGAAATAGAGAGATTAAACTAATTCTGCAAAAGATTGTCAACAGGTCTAGAAAGAATTGGTCTAAGAAGCTCGATGATGCACTGTGGGCTTATAGAACTGCCTATAAGAATCCCATGGGCATGTCTCTGTACAAAATGGTGTACGGTAAAGCATGTCATTTACCTCTTGAGCTAGAGCATAAAGCTTATTGGGCAATCAAAGAGCTCAACTTTGATTTCAAACTTGCTGGTGAGAAGAGGTTATTTGATATTACCTCACTTGATGAATGGAGAACTCAGGCATATGAGAATGCCAAGTTGTTCAAAGAAAAGGTTAAGAGGTGGCATGATAAAAGGATACAAAAGCGTGAATTCAATGTAGGTGATTATGTCTTGCTATATAATTCTCATTTAAGATTTTTTGCAGGCAAGCTTCTCTCTAAATGGGAAGGTCCCTATATTGTTGAGGAAGTATATCGTTCCGGTGCTATCAAGATCAACAACACAGAAGGTAATTGTCCGAGAGTGGTTAACGGGTAGAGAATCAAGCATTATATCTCAGGTACTCCCATAAATGTTGAAAGCAATATTATTAATACCATAACTCCGGAGGAATACCTAAGGGATATTTATCAGTCTGTTTCAGACTCCAAAAACGAAGAGGTATGTGTTTCGGTAAGTAAACAGACTCCAAAACTTCTCCAGTAGGAATTTTTCTCCGCTTTGGAATTTTTAGAAAAATAGAAAAAATTGAAGTAGTCCGGAAAGCACACGAGGAGGCGACAAGCCTGCCAGGCGCGGGCCACCCCCCTGGCCGCGCCTGGGGGGCTTGTGGCCACCTCGCGTGCCTCCCGGACTCCGTTTTCTTGCGGAGTACTGCTTCTGGTCGAAAAAAAATCATTATATATTCCCCCGAAAGGTCTAACCCTCGTATCACGCAGATTTCCTCTGTTTTCGTTTCGAGCATGTTTCTGTTGCAGATCTAGATTGCTATGACGTCCCGAGAAGCTCGTAAGGACAAGATCTTCGAGAAGGTCATCAATCCCTACCTCAAGGGAGTGCTGCAACACCCTCAATCTATCGAGATGCGTGAGGGGATGTTGCACATCCATGATGTTGAGGGGCCTAAGAAGACTGTAAGCATGGAGGCGAGGCTCGAAGCAATGGAGCAACAAGTCTTCAAGTGCCAAGGGATGGTGGAGCATGGACTCAACGCCAACCACATGATGATCACGGAGTTCACCAACAAGCACAAGATCGATGCCAATGACATCGGGAAGCACCTCTCCAGGCTCTATGACAGAATTGATCACCTCCAAGCCGAGATCTATGACCCGCAGAACCAAAATTGTGAGTATGAGTATAGATTTAAATCAGTATGGTTTGTTGCAGATTTGAGGATTCCGGAGACTCGGTCATATTTCCATGATGGAGCACCTATGCCTTGGAAGACGGAGGATCAAGCCCATGTTGCAACAACTCCACCACCATCACCTCCAAAGGAATACAACTAAGCATGGGTATGTGCAATCCCCTTGGCTTATGCCAAGCTTGGGGAGTTTCCCCGGTATCGTATCACCATCACATCTTTTTCCTTTACCTTTGTTTTAGTTTGTTCCTTTTCAGTTTTCTCTTTCTCTAGTAGAATAAAGGCCTTAGTGTTTTAGGCTTGAGTTTTGCTTTGTGTCACCCCCGATGTATTCGAGTTCGTGAGTCATATAATAAAGAGTGTCTTAGTTAAGGGCCTTGCCTCATACCATGATCAAGAGAATGAGGAAAGAACAAAAGCATGAAAGATCATGCAATGATCTTATGGGAAGTGATGGCTTCACATATAAAAAGAATGATGATTGAAACTTGTTGAGGGTAGACAAACGTAGACCTTGGTCATTGTTGCAATTAATAGGAAGTGATAAAGAAGGAGAGGTTCACATATAAATATATCATCTTGGACACCATCTATGATTGTGAACATTAACTACACTATTGCATGCTTAGAAGTAGATGTTGGACAAGGAAGACAACATAATGAATTGTGTTTGCTTGGTTCCGAACAATGTTATATGATTAGAGATCCCTTAGCACGTGACGATTGCTGCCACCTCATATTAGCCAAAACTCCCGCACAAAGTATAGATACTACTTGTTCATCCATAAACCTTCAACCCAGTTTTGCCATGAGAGTCCACCATACCTACCTATGGATTGAATAAGATCCCTCAAGTAAGTTGACATCGGTGCAAGCAATAAAAAATTGCTCCCTAATATGTATGATCTATTAATGTGTGTAAAATAAGCTTTGTACGAACCTGTGATGAGGAAGACATAAAAGCGACGGACTGCATAATAAAGTTCTTTATCACAGGAGGCAATATAAAGTGACATTCCTTTGCACTAAGAGGACACACATCCAAACCTCAAAAGCGCATGACAACCTCTGCTTCCCTCTACGAAGGGCCTATCTTGTATCGTTACTTTTTGCCCTTGAAAGAGTCATGGTGATCTACACCAATTCCTTATTTCGCCTTTATGTTGGCTAACGTCATATGCTAGGGAAAGATCTATATTCATATGTCAACTTGGAAGTAAGTATTCATGAATTATTATGTTGACATTACCCTTGAGGTAAATGGTTGGGAGGCGAAACTATAAGCCCCTATCTTTCTCTGTGTCTAGCTGAAACTTTGATATCATGAGTACCACGTGAGTTGTAGCAATTGTAGAGAATGAAAAGATGATTGATTATGTGGATTTGCTTCATAAGCTCTTATTTGACTCTTTCCGATGTTGTGATAAATTGCAATTGCTTCAATGACTAAGGGCTATCGGTTGTTAATTCTCGGTAAGGCTCTTGATCCATACTTTACTTTGTGAAGGAATTGCCACTTTAGCATAAGAGTTGATATGATGCTATTGCTGTTCTGATCATGATCATGATGCCTGCATGTTCGTATCTTGTTTTGTCGACACCTCTCTCCCAAAACATGTGGGCATGTTTATTGATCTAGGCTTTCGCTTGAGGACAAGCGAGGTCTAAGCTTGGGGGAGTTGATACGTCCATTTTGCATCAACTTTCATGTTGATATTTATCGCTTTTTGGGCTGTTATTACACTTCACGATACAATACTTATGCTTTTTCTCTCTTATTTTGCAAGGTTTACATGAAGAGGGAGAATGCCGGCACCTAGAATTCTGGCCTGAAAAAGGAGCAAGTTTGAGATACCTATTCTGCGCAACTCCAAAAGCCGTGAAAATCAACGTGGATTGTTTTTTGGGATTTATAAAAAATACTAGGCCGAAGAAGTTCCAGAGGGGCGCCAGCAGGGGGCCACAAGCCTGCTAGGCGCGGCCACCCCCTGGCCGCGCCTAGGGGGCTTGTGGGCTCCCAGCTGGTCCTATGGCTCCCCCCTTTTTCTACAAGAAGGGTTTCCACCTGGAAAAAATCAGGAGGAGGCTTTTCGGATTATTCGCCGCCGCCACAAGGCGGAACTTGAGCAGAACCAATCTAGAGCTCCGGCAGGACGATCCTGCCGGGGAAACTTCCCTCCCGGAGGGGGAAATCGTCGCCATCGTCATCACCAACAATCATCTCATCGGAGGGGACTCATCACCATCAACATCTTCATCAGCACCATCTCATCTCCAAACCCTAGTTCATCTCTTATAACCAATCTCCGTCTCGCGACTCCGATTGGTACTTGTAAGGTTGCTAGTAGTGTTAATTACTCTTTGTAGTTGATGCTAGTTGGATTACTTGGTGGAAGAGTTTATGTTCAGATCCTTGATGCTACTCATTACCTCTCTGGTCATGAATATGATTATGCTTTGTGAGTAGTTACTTTTGTTCCTCATGACATGGGATAAGTCATGCTATAAGTAGTCATGTGAATTTGGTATTCGTTCGATATTTTGATGTGTTGTATGTTGTTTTTCCTCTAGTGGTGTTATGCGAACGTCGACTACATAAAACTTCACCATTATTTGGGCCTAGAGGAAGGCATTGGGAAGTAGTAAGTAGATGATGGGTTGCAAGAGTGACAGAAGCTTAAACCCTAGTTTATGCGTTGCTTCGTAAGGGGCTGATTTGGATCCACTAGTTTAATGCTATGGTTAGACTTTGTCTTAATTCTTCTTTCGTAGTTACGGATGCTTGCGAGAGGGGTTAATCATAAGTGGGATGCTTGTCCAAGTAAGGGTAGTACCCAAGCGCCGGTCCACCCACATATCAAACTATCAAAGTAACGAACGCGAATCATATGAACATGATGAAAACTAGCTTGACAGAAATTCCCATGTGTCCTCGGGAGCGTTTTACCTCCTATAAGAGTTTGTCCAGGCTTGTCCCTTGCTACAAAATGGGTTGGGCCACTTCGCTGCATCGTTGCTACTTTTGTTACTTGTTGCTTGCTATGAATCTTCTCACCACACAACTACTTGTTACCGATAATTTCAGTGCTTGCAGATATTACCTTGCTGAAAACCACTTGTGAGATCCTTCTGCTCCTCGTTGGGTTTGACACTCTTACTTATCGAAAGGACTATGATAGATCCCCTATACTTGTGGGTCATCACAGGCCGTATCGCAGCATTGAGCGAGTTTATAAGCCGCTTGGGGGAGAAGGTAATCCCTCTCTATCAATTGCTAAAAAAGACAAACAATTTTGTTTGGAGTGGCGCGACTAATGAAGCTTTTGAAGCCCTTAAGAAGCAGCTGGTTGAGCCGCCCATTTTAGCCGTCCCGACCGACAAAGATACCATGCTCTTGTACATCGCTGCCAATTCAAAGGCAGTAAGTGTTGCAGTTGTTGTTGAGCGGAAGGAGGCAGGGAAGGAATATCTGGTTCAACGGCCAGTCTATTTCGTCAGTGAAGCCTTGACCTTATCCAAGCAACGATATCCACATTGGCAGAAACTGGTCTTTGGAGTATTTATGCCAAGTCGGAAGTTAAAGCACTACTTTCAGGAGCATCCTATTACTGTGGTCTGTTCAGCACCCCTTGGTGATATCATACAAAACTGAGAGGCCACTGGTCGAATCGCTAAGTGGGCACTCGAGTTCGGCCCACATCATGTGAAATACATGCCCCAAACAACCATTAAGTCCCAAGCTTTGGTAGATTTCATCAATGAATGGACGGAGCTACAAATTCCAAAAGACACGCCAGATAACACGTACTGGACCTTGCACTTTGATGGGTCCAAGCAATTAGAAGGATTCGGGGCTGGGGTCGTGTTAACTTCTCCATGAGGTAACATATGATGTTATGTTTTATGGCTCATGTTTCCCTGTACTAACAATGCAACTAAGTATGAGGCCCTTTTACATGGGCTAAGGATGGCTAAGGAAATGAACCTCAGCGGGTTGAGGTGTTTGGGCGACTCAGATTTGGTGGCACAACAAGTTTCACGGACCTGGGATTCTAAAGATCCTTTGATGGCGACTTATCGACCAACAGTTGCTGACGTGGCGGGTTATTCTAATGGCTATGAAGTCGATCACATAGATCGCTTGCTCAATGAGGCGGTAGATGCTTTGTCGCGACTTGGTTCACAGCGGAAGACGGTTCCTCCTAATGTATTTTTGGATGTCCTTCTCAACCCCTCAATGAAATTACCGCCTAAAGAGGATATAGCTATTCCTGACCCGGAATCACAGCTGGTGGCGGCTCTTCGAGCTACCCCTAACTGGACGGTACCATATTTGGCTTATTTCACTCGAGGTGATCTCCCGGCTGAGGAAGTCGAGGCCCGCCAAATAGTTCGACGATCCAAGTCTATGACTATTGTCAGGGGCGAGTTACATCGGCAAAGCATCACTAGTGTGTTTCAACACTGTGTATCTCATGAGGAAGGGCAAGAAATTCTCAATGAAATCCATGCTGGTGATTCTGGACATCATGCCATCTCAAGATCTTTGGTGGCAAAGGCCTTTCGACATGGGTTTCATTGGCTAATGGCTCATGCAGACGCAAAAGACCTCGTACACAAGTGCGATGGATGCCAAAAGTTTGCTCGACGGGCCCATGTGCCGGCTCAAGCGTTGCGCATGATCCCAATTATGTGTCCATTTGGAGTCTAGAGGCTTGATATGCTTGGTCCATTCAAAATGGCTTCGGATAAGAAGACCCACCTGTTGGTGGCAGTTGAAAAATTCACCAAATGGGTTGAGACAGAACATGTCAACAATTGCGATGCGGAAACAACGGTAAAGTTCTTGAAGAACTTGATCTACCGTTTTGGCTATCCTCATAGTATTATCGCGGACAATGGCACCAACTTATCCAAAGGAGCTATGGAACAATTTTGTCAGAAAGAGCATATCCGGCTTGACCTGGCGTCAGTAGCACATCCGCAATCTAATGGGTAGGCTGAAAGACCAAATCAAGAGATTTTGAGAGGGATCAAACCCCGGCTCATGATTCCGTTGAAATGTACCCCGGGTTGTTGGGTTGAGGAACTCCCCTTAGTACTGTGGAGTATCAGAACGACTCCAAACAGGTCCACTCGATACACGCCTTTCTTTCTGGTTTATGGTGCTGAGGTGGTATTACTGAGTGATATCTGTCATGACTCTCCTTGAGTTGCTCCTTGTTGAGGACGACAATGAACAAGCACAACAATATTCTTTGCATGCTTTGGAGGAAGAGCCAGACTTAGCAGCAACTAGGTCAGCCATATATCAACAATACATACGTCGCTATCATAGCCATAGGGTAAAAAGCCGCACCTTCCAAGAAGGCGACTTAGTGCTCCGCCTGTTTCAAGACCAAACATGGATGCATAAACTTTCACCACCGTCGGAAGGCATGTTTATCATCAGCAAAAACCTCAACAATGGTTCCTATTACTTGATCGATATGCGACCCAGTAAAAACACGTCTGAAGCAGAGATAACCCGGCCTTGGAACATTTCTCACCTACGGCCTTATTATATTTAGAGCCACCGACTCATTATTTTTTGTACCTCCCCCAATTTATGTACATACTTCTATAGTTTCTAACATAATAAATCCGGCATCCTCGAATCTTGGGGCCTCCATCGTTTTCAGCCTACAAGTTAAGCATGAGTCTTTATTATTTCAAAACATGTTACTTGGGGGCTTCTGGTCCAAACAAACCATCATGATCAATGGAATAAAGCCGATTTATTTGAACTCTAGATGTTTTGTAATAGAAGCATTGTCTCCTGTATATCCTATGATGGGCTTTTTTATTGGTCATAGGTCACTTGGGGACTTCTAATTCATCGAGTTTAGTTTTCTCACCCTCTTGATCCGGCAAAGACACCACAAAATGGTTAAACCCGCCTGTATGTTCGATGAGACTCCGATGAGGTGACCCCATGTACTCTTGACTAGTCAATCCATTGTGGACCCTAAACTAGCAAGGTTAAAACATTGGCTTGAGTCACGTGAGAGCCGATATACAGAAAGCTAGGATAAACCATGGGTTATCATACCCACTTCGTTGAAACAAGACTTGAGCCTCAAAAGCCGCTCTCTTTACCGAGTCTCAGTGAGCCAAATTATTATCACATTATATATTATTATTATCATCATATGATTTTTCCAGGTATAACACTATTTTTTCGGCTCATAAAAGAGTGCCCGGGTTATGAAGTCATAATACTGTCATGGACAGGGCGAAGTTATATGGCTTAGCAGGCAAATATTATGAAGAAATCTCGCTGACCAAGTTACAATAATGTGCCCCCCGCTGATTCAAGAAACCATATATTAAGCAAGGATCAGCCAAGACATAACAGAGTAAAGGACTAAAAGCTATCTGACTCATATGCATAGGGATTAAAGGCGGATTAACAAAGACTTGGTCGGATATAGATCCCTTTCCATTACAACAAGATCAAGAGTTTGACAACGCGCACAAGGGCACAACACGGGCAAAACAGTTATTGGCTTACAATATATTACAAGGCACTTCAGGGCGAATGGTAGAATCAAAGTTTTTCATAACCCGACCTTTACGTTTTCCGGGTTAAGCTTCGTTCAAGTCTTGTGCATGAGATGTCTCCGTCTTGTCCTCTGCTCGAGTTCCCGGGTCTACAATCTGGAGGTCGTCCAAGTTCCAGTTGCAGTGGGTTAGGGCTTCAAATATGTCTTCTTCATTCAAAATGGGAGACGGGTCAACATCAGGGGTGAAGAGTTGCTTACGACACTACGGGGTAAGACTAACCGATTTAAACAAGGGCGGCTGAACTCGGGCATTGTTTGAGTCATAGGCTGGATGATAGCTCTCCAATGACATGTCATTCACAAGATGACTGATAAACACCCGAGCTGCCTTGACACACTTAAGGTAGTCAACCTTAGTAAAAACTGATCCATCCACCTTTAGCGCTGGAAACCCCCCAACCATTTCCGTCGGGTCAAGCTCCGCTGAGTAAGCCAAACCTCGACTCAAGGAATATGTGGCTCCATCTTGGACAACTGATCTCCTGAGTTCTCCAATTTTCTTTGGGATCGTAGAGAGGAATGTCATCACATCTTTTATGAGCTTAACCGACTCTTTGTTCCCCATGACAACTTTGATTGTGCATAGGCTTCTAGTGTAAAGCTACTCTATCAACGCATATACATCCTTGAGCTTTAGTAATTAATTATCTTGAAGACTGCACATACGGCGGACTACAAAAAATTCAAGTGCATGAGTTGCCATGCAACTTGTCTTCATAAATGAGTATTAGGCGGATTAACAAAAGTTTCTTAGGATACTCACCAAAGATGGTTTGAGTCATGTGGTCAATATGCCTTTTTAACCTGGATAGCTCTTCAAAGACGGCCTTCAATCGATCTTCAACATTTTTGGAACACTTGGTCAAGGTGGCCTTCTCTGTTTCGAAGGATTTCCTTCCTATCTCAAAGCTTGCCTTGATTATTTCCACCTCCTCCAAGGATAATCGAAGTCTTTCCTCAATATTCGCCCAGGCGGTGTTTACCACCTCTATAAAATCAATGACTTTTGACTCAGTGTCCTTCAGAGCTTCCTACACAAATTGGAGTAACCATAAGCCGGAGGCAGGACAATATTGTGACTATGATAAGGAAGATTATAAACAAGTCCCAAGCAGATTGCAAGCAATATACTTGGCACTTGGGGGCTAATACATATGAGTTTTTTCCGAATATATGATAGAAAAGACCTGACTCATCTCAAGAAGATGAGCCGGCCCTCGGGGGCTACACAACAAATTATTATACAAATCATCAAGACCCAACTCATCTCAAGAAGATGTGTTGACCCTTGGAGGCTACAAGTCGACTTCTACAAATCATCAGGACCCGACTCATCTCAAGAAGATGAGTCGGCCCTTGAGGGCTACACGAGGATATATGAAATACAAAATATACAACAAGGTGAAGCATACCTCATATTTTATTTTCATCATGTTCACAATGCCAACTTCCACTTGCCGGCTTGTAGAAAGACGCTCAAGATAACCGATACGTCCATTTTGCATCATGCTTTCATGTTGATATTTATCATTTTTTGGGATGTTATTTCACTTCACGGTACTACTTATGCCTTTTCTCTCTTATTTTGCAAGGTTTACATGAAGAGGGAGAATGCCGGCAGCTGGAATTCTGGCCTGAAAAAGGAGCAAGTTTGAGATGCCTATTCTATGCAACTCCAAAAACCGTGAAAATCAACGTGGATTTTTTTGGGAATATATAAAAAATACTGGGCGGAAGAAGTACCAGATGGGCGCCACCTGGAGGCCACAAGCCTGCCAGGCCCGGCCTACCCCCCTAGCCGGGCCTGGGGGCTTGTGGGCCCCCTGTTGCCCCTCTGGCGCTCATCTTTTGCTATATGAAGGGTTTCGTCCGAAAAAAAATCAGAAGGGAGCTTTTCGGAGGATTCGCCACCGCCACGAGGCGGAACTTGAGCAGAACCAATCTAGAGCTCCGGTAGGACGATCCTGCCAGGGAAACTTCCCTCCCGGAGGGGGAAATCATCGCCATCGTCATCACCAACGCTCCTCTCGTCAGAGGGGACTCATCACCATCAACATCTTCATCAGCACCATCTCATCTCCAAACCCTAGTTCATCACTTGTAACCAATCTCCGTCTCACGACTCCGATTGGTACTTGTAAGGTTGCTAGTAGTGTTAATTACTCTTTGTAGTTGATGCTAGTTGGATTACTTGGTGGAAGAGTTTATGTTCAGATCCTTGATGCTACTCATTACCTCTCTGGTCATGAATATGATTATGCTTTGTGAGTAGTTACTTTTGTTCCTGAGGACATGGGCTAAGTCATGCTAATAGTAGTCATGTGAATTTGGTATTCGTTCGATATTTTGATGTGTTGTATGTTGTTTTTCCTCTAGTGGTGTTATGTGAACATCGACTACATAACACTTCACATTATTTGGGCCTAGAGGAAGGCATTGATAAGTAGTAAGTATATGATGGGTTGCTAGAGTGACAGAATCTTAAACCCTAGTTTATGCGTTGCTTCGTAAGGGGCTGATTTGGATCCACTAGTTTAATGCTATGGTTAGACTTTGTCTTAATTCTTCTTTCGTAGTTGCGGTGCTTGCGAGAGGGGTTAATCATAAGTGGGATGCTTGTCCAAGTAAGGGCAGTACCCAACCGCTGGTCCACCCACATATCAAACTATCAAAGTAACGTACGCTAATCATATGAACATGATGAAAACTAGCATCACAGAAATTCCCGTGTGTCCTCGGGAGTGTTGTCCCTCCTATAAGAGTTTGTCCAGGCTTGTCCCTTGCTACAAAAGGGATTGGGCCACTTTGCTGCACCGTTGCTACTTTTGTTACTTGTTTCTTGCTATGAATCATCTCACCACACAACTACTTGTTACCGATAATTTCAGTGCTTGCAGATTTTACCTTGCTGAAAACCACTTGTCAGATCCTTCTGCTCCTCGTTGGGTTCGACACTCTTACTTATCGAAAGGACTACGATAGATCCCCTATACTTGTGGGTGATCAATAACTAGCGTGCAATTCTTCAATGCTGAGTGCGTCATAACTTGGAAGCTCTAGTTTAGCCTTTCCCTTGTTAGGCTGGAAAACTTCCTCCTTGGTGACAAGCTTTGACAACACATTAGAGGGTCCAGGAGCAGTATAGCTCGACCCAACGATGGCGACTTCTGCATTCTTGTCACAAGAAACATCTTCAATGGGTTCCTGAGGAATGGGTGGATCAGTATGGGTTACCAGGTCAGTTTGAACATCCATATGCGAAGTAGCAGTTGTTTTTGGTTCAGGCTAAGGAGGCAAATCAACTTGGATTTCTTGATGTTTTTCAACATGCTCACTAGCTTGAGGAGCCACCGCACCTGGATTTTCCGTCTCAATGACTTCAGATTAGTATATGACTCACCAAGGTTCCTTTTCTTGGCCCTGGTCCTACAAAACAAGAGGCCAAGATAAAGTATATGCAAACTCATAGTTTTATCGAGCAAACATATGATACAAAGAAGGGAAAACTTACCACTAGTTGATAACAAAGGATGACAACTTCATGGCAGTTGAGTCGCGAGATGAAGGGGGTGGTTCCTGGTAATTTGAATCAGCAGGATCGAAAGGTTGTTTAAAAAGACCAGCCTGAGGATGAGACGAAGTTGGGCTATGAGGCACCTCATCTTGTAGATTACGAGCAGCTGACTTGTTGGGTAAGCCGGTCACAAGAGTACCAGAGCTACTCCGGGTCTGGTGCCTTAAGGCATGTTGGGTCTTCTTCAAAACAAAATTGGGATCCATATAAGCATCTGGGTGAGAAAAACTTACTTTCCAAATGACCCGCCTTATTTTCCGTGAAGACAAGGATTCCGAGCGAGAGGAAATAGAAATTACCTCAGCATTGTCGCCCCGGCTTGTAGCATCATCATCCTGATAGAAAAATTATTAGCAAATTCAATAGAGAAATGGCTAAGGAAATGAAATATTACCTCCGTAGATGCACTAGTTGATGGAGACTCACCCCTAGATGACTGATCGGCTACAGCCGCCTTGTTCCTTTTCTTATTGGGGTCGGCTCTAGGCTTGCTAGCCGATACTTTCCTTTTTTCTTCCAGAACAGAGGAGACGCCCAAGGTTTGTTGATATAAGAAATAGAGCAAAGTATTTAAAATTTGGAGAAGTTTTACAAAGATTATCAAAAGATGGCTGGATAGTTTATATTGAAGGAGCTGGGTTGAGGGTATTAAAGGGCTTCAAGCCAATTTGATCATAGACTGCTCGAGCTTCCCCCATTAGTTTCTTCACAATCTTATTTACGTCATCTTCTACCAAAACCATCTTTCTATATCATTGTTGTTTAGGCACACGATCGAAATAGTCGCAAATCAAATCATTTTGGTGGCTCAACGGGAGGATCATCGAGGATTCCCAACACCGGGTCAAGTCCACTCCAGTTAAAACCCGAGTCTGTAGAGCCACCAATATTGAAAATGCAAAAACAAACTTATCACACTCTTCTTGAGAATACCGACCAGGAAGTTCAAACTCCGTAGCAAGGCGGTCTGATCTATAACCCGACAAGGTGTTCTCGTTCGTAGGAGCGGTGTTCCGACAATAAAACCAAGCTTTAGCCCACCCTTTGGGGTGACTCGGCAGGACAACACAAGGAAAACCATCATCTCTACGTCTTTGAAGTGAAATTCCACCTAGCTCTTGGCTAGGACCATCTGTGCACTTAGTCTGGTGGTTCAAATAGAAAAACTCCAGGAAAAGTGGGACAATGGGTTCCATTTGCAAATAAACTTCACATAAGACTTGAAATTGGCAGATGTTTGATATGGACTTAGGGGCCAAATCTTGCGGATGGAGGTGAAGGAAGTTGAGTGCATAATGTCTACTACGCAACCTTCTCCTTGTAGACGTTGTTGGGCCTCCAAGTGCACAGGTTTGTAGGACAGTAGCAATTTTCCCTCAAGTGGGTGACCTAAGGTTTATCAATCCGCGGGAGGCATAGGATGAAGATGGTCTCTCTCAAGCAACCTTGCAATCAAATAACAAAGAGTCTCTTGTGTCCCCAACACACCCAATACAATGGTAAGTTGTATAGGTGCACTAGTTCAGCGAAGAGATGGTGATACAAGTGCAATATGGATGGTTGATATAGGTTTTTGTAATCTGAAATTACAAAAACAGCAAGGTAACAAATAGTAAAAGCGAGCATGAAAAGTATTGCAATGCATGGAAACAAGGCCTAGGGCTCATACTTTCACTAGTGGAAGTTCTCTCAACAATGATAACATAATTGGATCATATAAATACCCCTCAACATGCAACAAAGAGTCACTCAAAAGTCACTAATAGCGGAGAACAAACGAAGAGATTATTGTCGGGTACAAAACCACCATAAAGTTATTCTTTCTGATCAATCTATTCAAGAGTCCGTAGTAAAATAATACGAAGCTATTCTTTCCGTTCGATCCATCATAGAGTTCGTACTAGAATAACACCTTAAGACACATATCAACCAAGACCCTAATGTCACCTAGATACTCCATTGTCACCTCAAGTATCCGTGGGCATGATTATACGATATGCATCACACAATCTCATAATCATCTATTCAACCAACACATAGAACTTCAAAGAGTGCCCCAAAGTTTCTACCGGAGAGTCAAGACGTGTGCCAACCCATATGCATAGGTTCCCGATGTCACAAAACCCGCAAGTTGATCACCAAAACATACATCAAGTACTCACATGAATATCCCATTGTCACCACAGATAGACACGTGCAAGATATACATCAAGTGTTCTTAAAGACTCAACCCGATAAGATAACTTCAAAGGGGAAACTCAATTCATTACAAGAAGGGAGAGGGGGAAGAACATCATAAGATCCAACTATAGTAGCAAAGCCCGCGGTACATCGAGATCAATACATCTCAAGAACATGAGAGAGAGAGAGAGAGATCAAACACATAGCTACTGGTACATACCCACAGCCTTGAGGGTGAACTACTCCCTCCTCGTCATGGAGATTGCTGGGATGATGAAGCTGGCCACCGGAGATGGATTCCCCCTCCGACAAGGTGCCAGAACGGGCTCCCGATTGGTTTTTGGTGGCTACAGAGGCTTGAGGCGACGGAACTCCCGATATAGGTTACTTTTTGCGGG
The DNA here is from genome assembly GCF_904849725.1 of Hordeum vulgare subsp. vulgare. Classification (NCBI taxonomy): domain Eukaryota; kingdom Viridiplantae; phylum Streptophyta; class Magnoliopsida; order Poales; family Poaceae; genus Hordeum; species Hordeum vulgare. The sequence goes on along the minus strand of NC_058520.1, from coordinate 527,614,568 downwards.
TTTCTGTATTTATAGGAATTTATGGCGGTGGAATGATGTCGGTAGGGCCCACGAGGAGATACCAAGCCTGGTAGGTGCGGCTTAGAGGGGTGGGGGCGCCTCCTGGGCTTGTGACTCCCTCGTGGCTCTTCTCGACTTCTTCCAAAGCTTCGGGGGTCTCTTTTGGTCCAAAAGAAATCATTGCAAAAGTTTTATTCCATTTGGACTCTGTCTGAAAAAGGGTCAAAAACACGGAAAAAACAGAAACTGGCACTTGCCACTGAGTTAATAGGTTAGTCCCAAAAAAGATATAAAATAGCATATTCATGGATATAAAACATCCAAAGTTGACAAGATAATATCATGGAACCATAAAAAGTTATAGATACGTTGGAGACGTATCAAGCATCCCCAAGCTTAACTCTTGCTCGTCCTCGAGTAGGGAAGTGATAAAGACCGAATTTTTGATGTGGAATGCTACCTAACATATTTGTCCTTTGTAACTTCTTTCTTGTGGCATGAATGTTCAGATCCGTAAGATTCAAAACAATAGTTTACTATTGACATGAGAACAATAATACTTCAAGCATACTAGCAAATTGATCATGAACTTTTGAAATAACAAGGCCAAAGAAAGTTATCCCTACAAAATCATATAGTCTGGCTATGCTCCATCATCCCCACAAAACGAATTTAAATCATGCACAACCCCGGTATTGGCCAAGTAATTGTTTTCACACTCTTACTTTCTCAAACCTTTTTCAACTCTCACGCAATGTATGAGCGTGAGCCATGGATATAGCATTGTAGGTGGAATAGAGTGTGGTGGAGGTTGTGCGGCAAAAAGGAGGAGATGGTCACATCGACTCGGCGTATCAACGGGCTATGGAGATGCCCATCAATATATATCAATGTGAATGAGTAGGGATTACCATGCAACGGATGCACTTAGAGCTATAAGTGTGTGAAAGCTCAGAAAGGAGAACTAGTGGGTGTGCACCCAACTTGCTTGCTCACGAAGACCTAGGGCAATTTTGAGGAAGCCCATCATTGGAATATATAAGCCAAGTTATATAATGAAAATTCCCACTAGTTATGGAAGTGTCAAAACAAGAGACTCTCTATCATGAAGAACATGGTGCTTTTTGAAGCACAAGTGTGGAAAAAGATAGTAGCATTGTCCCTTCTCTCTTTTTCTCTCTCTTTTTTTTGTTTGGGCTCTTTGGCCTCTTTTTATTTTTTTTGGTGGGCATCTTTTGCCTTTTTTTTATTATTTCCTCACATGGGACAATGCTCTAATAATGATGATCATCACACTTTTATTTACTCACAACTCAATACTTAGAGCAATAATGACTTTATATGAAATGCCTCCGGCAGTGTACTGGGATGTGCAAAGATCTAGCTTAGTGTATGACGTTGAAACATCTCGCTAGCTATCTTACGATCATGCAATGGCAATATGAAAGTGACGACACATGTCATGAGACGGAACGGTGGGATTTGCATGGCAATATATCCCGGAATGGCTATGAAAATGCCATAATAGGTAGGTATGGTGGTTGTTTTGAGGAAGGTATATGGTGGGTTTGTGCACCGGCGAAAGTTGTGCGGTACTAGAGAGGCTAGCAATGGTGGAAGGTAAAAGTGCATCTATACCATGGACTCACATTAGTTATGAAGAACTCATATACTTATTGCGAAAGTTTTTATTAGTAATCGAAACAAAGTGCTAAACGCATACTCCTAGGGGAAGGGTTGGTAGGTGTTAACCATCGCACGTTCCCGACCACCACACAAAGGATGACAATCAATAAATCAATTATGCTCCGACATCCTAACATAGCGGTTTACCATACGTGCATGCTATGGGAATAACTAACCTCAACACAAGTATTTCTAGATTCACAACACCCTACTAACATGACTCTAATATTACCATATCCATATCTCAAAACTTATTGTGAGGAATCAAACTTCTCTTACTAATCAATGCACTTGAATATGAAAATTTTCATTATATCCTCTTTGGATGCCTATCATATTTGGAACTAATGTAGTGACCCAAGTCTAAAGCTTTCCCTTTTGTAACCTTCTATGTGGGACCAACTTGACATTGTTATGTGAGAGGTCCTTTTGCATGTATGATTTCATGTGTCCCTTATTTTTTTTTCTTCCTTGCATGCATGCATACCATATTGTGACATATCATGCCATGTGTCCTTGTGTTGCATTGAGTTCTTGTGATTCCATGTGGTGCCTTGTGTTGTTGTGCATGTGATGCATAGCTTGTGTAGGGTGATGCATGTGATAGCATATGCTAGGTTTCAAAACCATCTTCACCCCCTCTCTTTTATCTCAAGCCCAGAATTTACTTGTCCCTTCCTTGTTTTAAAAATGTCCATGTTTTGGGTATATTTTGTGGTGGTTGTGTAGTTATGAAGTTGCTGGTTTGAATACTTTGTTGAGAGGTGCAAATATTCACAAAACAGAGGATCAAATTCTGTTTTGCAAATATTTAGTTGCTCTAAAAATTCCTTTGTCATTTTACTCTATTAGGTCATAAGTCCTTATGGCTAGGAATATGTTTGCTTTATTTTTAGCTTCTTTAGATTTGCCTAGGGTTTTATTCCTTCTCTGTTTGTTAAAAAAATTTGAAGAAACACCAGCAGGTTTTCCCTCCTTCGCTATCAGGCGCCAGATGGGCCCCTTCTCCCCCCCGAGGCCCATCCTCTCCTCTCGTGCGTGCGGCAGCCCAGCGCGCCCTTTCTTCTCTCTTCTGACGCCGTTCCCTCCCCGCGCGTGCTTTCCGTCAGGAAGCAGAGAGAGTGCGCGAACGCCGTGAGGGCACCAACGTCGAGGTCCCCTCTTTATATGCGTGGGCGTCCGTGCCTCCCCGAAGCTAGGGTTCCCTCTTCCTCCTCAGCCGCCACCGCCACCTCTCTCCTTTCCCCATCTCTCCTCCCTCTTCCTGGTAAGCTCTTTGTAGATTAGGAGCAGAGAGAGAGAGCAGCCCCGCTGCCGTCTACCCCGCCGTCTCCGTCGAGCAGCGCCGACGGCCATGTCCAGGGGCACGGGGGTGGTGCTCGCGCCCCATTTTTGTCCTCGGTGAGGTCGAGGGGCTTCCTCACCGTCGACCAGGAGCACGCCGTTGCCGCGGACTCGGTGCTCCTTCGGTTCTGCATCAGGGACTCATTCGGTGTTGATTCTTCTTCCTCTCCATCGCCCTCTCCTTCGATCGGTTCCCCTCCTTCCTTCCCCAAGGTGAGGAGCATCACCCCTTCCTTCTTCCTCCTTCCCTCGGCCCGGATCCGCTGTAGTGCACGTCGAGCTTCGCTGTTCGTAGTAGATCGGCAGTAGGTAGGTGTTCATGGTGCAGTAGCTGGGTAGACGCAGTTCTTGTGATGCGGTAGATGGCTGCTCCTGATAGTTGTGTCGTGGCTTAGGCAGTATGTACTCCTTGCATTGCAGCGAGCATAGCGTAGATCCCTTGCCGTGGCGCAGCAGCAGGCCTGCCCGGCGACCTCCCTGTCGCTGGCAACCTCTGTAGACAGAGCAGGACCTCCTGTTTGTTTACCTTGGTTGTGCTTCGCCCTTTGTCAAGCTCATCTTCCGTAGCGAGTGGTATGTCTCCGCGTTTCTATTCGTGAGGTGGTGGGTTCGATCCCAGGGGAAGCCTCCCCCTTTTTTCCATATATTTCGAGAGTGCCTTGCGTAGTATAGCAGGGTTTCTTGCTATGTATCCCTGTTCTGTCAAAGACTGATCCTTAGCAGAGTGGTAGTGGTGTTGTTGTTTAATAGGGGAGGTGCAGGGTTTGATTCCCCCTCACACCCTTTTGTTTTTTGTTATTTCTTTGCTGTTTTTCTCTTGTGTTGCTAGGTGTGATGATATAGTGTTACAACAGCATGTGGATGCTTTTTTTTTCCTCCTTTCAATGCAGCTTGTGGTACTATATCTTGTGCTCCAAGTTACTCATATGTGGGTGCTTGTGAGTAGCTACCCTTTGATCCATGTTGTTGCATGTGTGTGTTGTAGATGTATTTAGAAGAGCTTGGGTAGGTTGTTTTATGCTAGCAAGTTGCTAGCTTATTCTTGTTTATGTGGCTGCACTAGTTGTCTTGTGTGGTGCAACATATAGATTTAGTGGAGTGTGATTTGTGTGTGGATGCCTCCCCCTCACCACATGTATTTGGTGTGTATGTGATGCACTAGGTTGCTAGCTATGATTAGCGTGTGTAGATGGAGTTTGTTAGATAAGATTGTGTAGATTCTTATGTGGGTTGCACCTTGTGGGTGACATGACACCAAGGGTGTTCCTTTGTGGTGCATGTGAGGGTGTGCATCACCACATGCCCATATGTGGAGGTGTGCGTACTCTCTTGTTAGTGTAGGAGTATTTTATTTGTTGTGCTTGTTGCTAGAGATGATGTGGTGATGCGAAAAGCACATAGACATGAGGTCTACCCCTCATGCAACCCCCCCCCCCCCTTGATGTGGTGATCATGTGCACATGCTTGTGTAGGTAGCTCTAGATTTTTTGCACATGTGATGTAGCACTATTCTATATGTAGGAATCTATGTATTTTTCCTTCCTAGTTTGTGGCCACTTGCTCCAAGCAAGTGCATATGTTTTATATATGGTTTTGGGGTAGAAAGATCCCAGGAATCCATTGGTGAAATCATTTTTTCCATTGGAACATTTTTTGGAGATGACATATTTTCATTTTCTTCTATGTTTGGAGCTTGGTTCCATGAGTTGTGGTGAGCCTTTGTGATTGTTTCTTGGTTGTGCTAGTAGAGGGTGACCCCCTCTACCTCATGTAGGTTTCATCTCATGATTAGGATTACATATGTGCAAGTCATGCCCACTCAAAATAGGCATGTGGCTGAAATTCCAGATTAGTGAAAATCTGAGATTTTCACTAAGTCTGAGAATCTGTTTATATTTTCTTCTCCTGTAGATGAGGTTGTGCTGGTCATTGTGTTGTGATCTAGCCTTAGCTTTCAACTAGAAAGTTGGACCTGATATGTTTGTCTAGCTCCCTGTAAAATTGCATGTCCTTTGTAGTCCTGTAGCTATTGTTTTGGCTGCTGTCAAAATGCTTCAGAGCATAGACAGAAAGTGAGAATCTGGAATTTTCACTAAGTCCCTGAAAACTGATGTTTTTGGGCAAGTTTGCAGCCTTATAACTTTCTGTGATTAATTATTTTTTGTGTGTTTCTTGCTTTTGCTTGTAGTATTCTTGGCTAGCTACACCACATATATTATTTGTCATAGTTGGGTGGCTGTAGGTGCTTTGCATGTAGCTCACAAAGTGCTATGATGCAGTTTATGGCAGATTGTGTAGTTTTGTTATTTTGATGTTTGTGAGTGCTTAGTTGATGTTGTGGTGTTATTCTTTGCTCCACCCCATACATGATGGTTTGTTTTATGTCTTGGAAACCTAGAAATACCAGATTTGTGCCATTTGAGTGTGTGGTGATGATTTTGCTACGTAGGGCTTCATATCTTGTTTTGCTGATTCCCGTTGATCCGTAGCTCCGTTTGTAACGTTCTTTATATGCTTTTGCATCATTTTGTCGAGACGCATCTGATCATGTCATTCTCATGCATGTAAAATTAGCTTAGGATACAGTTCTATCCAGCGACATGTATTAGCTTCTCATGTTTGTGCTAGTGATAGAAGTGGTGTTGCATGCTCATATTCATATCATGCATCATGTGCTTGTTGCATCTTGAGGTGCTGTTGTTCATTGGATGTTACTATTATGTTGGGTAGCACCGGGATTGGAGAACGAATACGTGGAGTCAAGAGAGTACGTGTAGAACGATCAAGAACCATTCCAAGCTGAGGACATCACAGGCAAGATGATATGACCTTGATTCCATCTCTAGGCTTGTTATGCTAGATTACGTTTCCTTTGTCATATGCTCGCTGCCTACCATTGAAATATTTGCCTCTTGATATGCCATGAACCCAAACACTGCTCCCTTCCCAGCAAACTTGAGTGGCTAAGTAGGCTTTGCTCAGCTAGTAATGTTGGCGTTGCTAGATGCAGGTGCTTTGACTCATGTGATAACATGAGCTTGATATCATTATCTTAAATTCTGTTATTTAATTAATGCACCTATATACTGGGTAAATAACGGAAGGCTTAGCCTTTTGCCGGGTGCTTTGTTCCATTATTGCCGCCATAGTTACCGGCTACCGGTGTTTGATTCCATAATGATCGCTCCTAACACGTTCGGGGTTGTTATGGGGACCCCCTCGATAAATCACGTAGTGTTAAGGCTTGTCCGGCAGGACCCAACATTGGTGTTAATTTGCTAATCACTTAATAATAATCTGCATAGGGAATGGCCTACCCGAGGAGTTTAATCAACAACCCGGGCCAGTGCTCCTCATGAGTGTTGGTCCAAACTAGAGCACCATGCAGGGCCATCCCGGGGCAACTCGGGAGATTTCTCTGGCCACTGTACGCTTCGCTTATCCGGCATGTCCTGACACTGAGATACGCGACTCTTATCAGGGTCGTCCACACGTCGGGAGGTCCTGCTAGTCTTGCCTTACCTTAGCGATATATCTTGCGTATAGGAATCCCGGTGAAGCTTTGGTTCGCCCCAGAGTTGAGGTTTTCCTCTAAGGAATCCGACGAGATCACGAGATTCATGATAGAGGATTACTTTGCGGCCTGTGTACGTTTGTGATGGACTAGTTGGAGCACCCCTGTAGGGTTTAATATTTCGGAAAGCCGTGCCCGCGGTTATGTGGCAATTTGGAATATTTTGTTAACATACGGTATTAGATAACTTAAACAAAAGCTAATAAAATTGCCAACTGTGTGCGTAACCGTGACTGTCCCCTCGAAGATCTCTCTCCGATCGGGAACACGGTGGGGTTATGATTGACGTAGGTAGGTGTTCAGGATCACTTAGTGATCAAGTATTCTCGATCGCTAGTATAGTCCACCTTCACAAATGTTCTACGTAAGTTAGCCACCATATCAGGCTTAGGATGCTGCAACTTTAAACACTCTACCCTATCCAACCTAATAACTTGACTAGTTCTGGCACCGAGGTCATAGATTGCTGAGTCCCCGTGGCTCACGGATTCCTTCACAACACCAACAGGTTCAGGTACCCCAGAGAAAGGTGATCCCAACGGCACGCAGCTAGCGTGGTAGTACAACGAGGAGTCCGATCACCTGTACGTGAAATATCCAGAAGATTGAGGCGTGGTCGTGATCGTGGGCCAGCAGGCAGGGTAGCATAGCCTTTTCTCTGTTTTGTAGTCCGTAGCGGAACTAATTTGGTTGTATGCATGATGTACTCTGATATATTTATGAGAAGGCAATTGAACCCCTGATTGTCTATCTTTTATTATTATGTATGTGCTGTGTTACCTGTTTACGAGACGCTTAAATGCGCTCCTTTCCAATTCGGGGCCTCGATCCCCAGATCGGAAAGGACCGCATCTTGGTCGTTACAACTAATTTCATCGCACGCCCCAATTACCAAGTTACTTAGAGAGAGCACTCTAAAAAATATAAGTGAAGATCAAGAGTTTTTATTTCTTCAAAATATGACACCGCCGTGCTCTACAAGGATATAAGTGAAGCACTAGAGCAAAGTTATCTAGCTCAAAAGATATAAGTGAAGCTCAATGCGTATTATAACAAATTCACGATGAGTGCATGTCCCTCTCAAAAAGGTGTGCATCAAGGATGATTGTGACACAACAAAAAGCAAAGACTCCTATAATACGCGACGCTCCAAGCAAAACACATATCATGTGGTGAATAAAAATATAGCCCCAAGTAAAGTTACCGATGGATTGAAGACGAAAGAGGGGATGCCTTCCCGGGGCATCCCCAAGCTTAGGCTTTTTGGTGTCCTTGAATATGGCTTTGGGGTGCCTTGGGCATCCCCAAGATTAGGCTCTTTCCTCTCCTTGTTCCATAGTCCATCGAAACGCTACCCAAAACTTGAAAACTTCACAACACAAAACTTAACGGAACTTCGTGAGATGGGTTAGTATGATAACGAGAAATCAACCACTTGGGTACTGTCAAAAAAAGACTCATAATTATTTTCACACAATTCCTACTGTATCTTACTATTTTCACAATTTATATTACTCAATATAATCTATGGAAACACCAAAACAAGCAAACTATGCATTGAAAACAGAATTTGTCAAAAACAGAACAGTCTGTAATGATCTGAATGCTAACCATACTTCTACATTTCCAACAATTATTAAAAAATTATGACAATTAGGAAAATTTTTATATCAATCAGCAGAAAAAATAATCAACCTAAAAGAACTCTTTGGATAGAAATTAGAAATGATTTTGCGAGCGCAAAGTTTCTATCTTTTTCAGCATGATCAAACAACTATCACCCAAACTAATCATAAAGGCTTTACTTGGCACTTTATTGAAACTAAGGCAATAAAACATGATTAAATACAGTAGCTTAATCATGTGAACACACAAAAATAGTAAGTATACATATTGGGTTGTCTCCCAACAAGCACTTTTCTTTAATGCCTTTCAAGCTAGGCATGATGATTTCAATGATGCTCACATAAAAGATAATGATTGAAACATAATGGAAGCATCATGGAGCATATGACTAGCACATTTAAGTCTAATCCACTTCCTATGCATAGGGATTTTGTGATCAAACAATTTATTGGAGCAAGAATCAACTAGCATAGGAAGATAAAACAAGCATGACTTCAAAAGTTTCAACACTTGGAGAGGAAGCTTGATATTATTGCAATACATAGAAGCATATGTTCCTCTCTCATAATAATTTTCTGTAGCATCATGAATGAATTCAACAATATAAGCAACACCTAGAGCATTCTTTTCATGATCTACAAGCATAGAAATTTTACTACTCTCCACATAAGGAAATTCATTCTCATCAATAGTAGTGGGAGTACCATAAAAGACTTGGATACTACAAATAGTTTCCACATTGAAAAAGCAAGGTTTAGCAAAGGGGTACTCAAGAGTATGACAAATTTTATCATCCCTCTTCTTTATAGCATAAGTATCATCACAATAATCACCATAAATAGGAGGCATGCTTTCATCATAATAAATTTGATCATTCAAAGTGGGTGAACTAAAAAGATCATCTTCATCAAACATAACATCCCCAAGCTTGTGGCTTTGCATATCATTAGCATCATGGGTATTCAAAGAATTCATACTAACAACATTGCAATCATGCTCATCATTCACATATTTTATGCCAAGCATTCTATGTAATTCTTCTTCTAGCACTTGAGCACAATTTTCCTTCCCATCATTTTCATGAAAGACATTGAAAAGATGAAGCATATGAGGCAACCACAACATTTTTTTGTAGTTTTCTTTTATAGACTGAACTAGTGATAAAACAAGAAACTAAAAGATTCTATTGCAAGATCTACAGATATACCTTCAAGAGCTAACCTCCCCGGCAACGACGCCAGAAAAGAGCTTGATGTCTACTACGCAACCTTCCCTTGTAGACGTTGTTGGGCCTCCAAGTGCAGAGGTTTGTAGGACAGTAGCAATTTTCCCTCAAGTGGGTGACCTAAGGTTTATCAATCTGCGGGAGGCGTAGGATGAAGATGGTCTCTCTCAAGCAACCCTACAACCAAATAACAAAGAGTCTCTTGTGTCCCAACACACCGAATACAATGGTAGGTTGTATAGGTGCACTAGTTCGGCGAAGAGATGGTGATACAAGTCCAATATGGATGGTAGATATAGGTTTTTGTAATCTGAAATTACAAAACATCAAGGTAACAAATAGTAAAAGCGAGCACGAACAGTATTGCAATGCGTGGAAACAAGGCTTAGGATTCATACTTTCACTAGTGGAAGTTCTCTCAACAATGATAACATAATTGGATCATATAACTGGCCCTCAACATGCAACAAAGAGTCACTCCAAAGTCACTAATAGTGGAGAACAAACGAAGAGATTATTGTCGGGGTACAAAACCACCATAAAGTTATTCTTTCTGATCAATCTATTCATGAGTCCGTGGTAAAATAACACGAAGCTATTCTTTCTATTCGATCCTTCATAGAGTTTGTACTAGAATAACATCTTAAGACACATATCAACCAAGACCCTAATGTCACCTAGATACTCCATTGTCACCTCAAGTATCCGTGGGCATGATTATACAATATGCATCACACAATCTCATAATCATCTATTCAACCAACACATAGAACTTCAAAGAGTGCCCCAAAGTTTCTACCGAAGAGTCAAAACGTGTGCCAACCCATATGCATAGGTTCCCGATGTCACGAAACCCGCAAGTTGATCACCAAAACATACATCAAGTACTCACATGAATATCCCATTGTCACCACAGATAGACACGTGCAAGACATACATCAAGTGTTATTAAAGACTCAATCCGATAAGATAACTTCAGAGGGGAAACTCAATTCATTACAAGAAGGGAGAGGGGGAAGAACATCATAATATCCAACTATAGTAGCAAAGCCCGCGGTACATCGAGATCAAGACATCTCAAGAACACGAGAGAGAGAGAGAGATCAAACACATAGCTACTGGTACATACCCTCGGCCCCGAGGGTGAACTACTCCCTCCTCGTCATGGAGATCGCCGGGATGATGAAGATGGCCAACGGAGATGGATCCCCCTCCGACAGGGTGCCGGAATAGGCTCCCGATTGGTTTTTGGTGGCTACAGAGGCTTGCGGCGGCGGAACTCCCGATCTAGGTTTATTTTTGGGGGGTTTTGTATTTATAGGAATTTATGGCGGTGGAATTACGTCGGTTGGGACCACGAGGAGGTCACAAGCCTGGTAGGTGCGGCCTAGGGGGTGGGGGCGCCTCCTGGGCTTGTGACTCCCTCGTGGCTCTTCTGGCCTTCTTCCAAAGCTTCGGGGGTCTCTTTTGGTCCAAAAAAATCATCGCGGAAGTTTTATTCCATTTGGACTCCGTCTGAAAAAGGGTCAAAAACACGGAAAAAACAGAAACTAGCACTTGTCACTGAGTTAATAGTTAGTCCCAAAAAAGATATAAATAGCATATTCATGCATATAAAACATCCAAAGTTGACAAGATAATAGCATGGAACCATCAATAATTATAGATACATTGGATACGTATCAATGCATCCCGGAAAAACTTTGACCCGGGAGGAGAAATGCCTCTGAAAAGGTGATCTATGAAAACTACAATTTCTCCTTCGCTGGGATTCAGGTGTGCCTCTCCTTGAGGAGCCCGCCATCCAATTGCGTGTTTGGATGGCAACAACCTTGGTCTGCATATTCTTTGAGTACCTCTTCTAAAACTTGTGAAGGCACCCAATTATAGATGGAAGTTTTTGACATAAGGAAATGCCTATACACTAGCAAAGGGGTTACAAGAACACCCATGTTATAATCAAGGGACAGTACAGATGTCTATAGCAAAAGAGATGCCCCAAAGATAAGCCGTCACCCAAAAATTGACAATATCTACATATGGCGGGTTACGATCATAAGGAAAAGCCGACGACTATAAAGGCGCCTTACACCAAATGGAAGGTTTCTGATTTTTTATTAAGTGCGGGACAAACATGTTCCTACCAAATTCGCTATAATCATGGATGTGAAAATGGTTCAGAAAAAGAAGTAATTGCTAAACCTAAAGCAGGAAAGCGACAGTGGTCTGGGCCGCTGGTTCCTAGAAGGGATCTAAGCATACTCGTCTATAATGGAATTGTTGTTTCCACAACTTCGTTCTTACAAGTAAAGTAGATTAGAAACATACACGAAGTGACAATGGCAATGAACAGGAGGAACGTCTCAGTTTTTCTGATGAACTTCAAACGAATCGAGTCAAGATCTAAAGGAAATAGAGATGACCTACCTTGCCGGTTGTCGGAGGCAGGAAAAGTGCTTGGATGAATCTCGGAGGAGATGGATTGCCACTGCAACCGAGAGACGATCGCTAGAGAGGGCAGATGAATAGCAACATTGGCACAACTAGACTTCGGGTCAGAGGAAGAAGAAGAGAAGGTGAGGTAAAAGGTGAAAAGAGGGGCCCTCAACCAATATTTATTCTTATTCTTCTTCTTCTTCTTCTTCTTCTTCTTCTTCTTCTTACTCTTCTTCTTAGTATTCTTCTTATTATTCTTATTCTTCTTTTATTCTTCTTATTCTTGTTAGTATTCTTCTTATTCTTATTCTTCTTATTCTTATTCTTCTTATTCTTCTTTTATTCTTCTTATTCTTCTTAGTATTCTACTTATTCTTCTTATTATTTTTATTCTTCTTTTATTCTTCTTATTCTTCTTAGCATTCTTCTTATTCTTATTCTTCTTCTTTTATTCTTCTGTTCTTCTTCTTCTTCTTCTTCTTCTTCTACTTCTTCTTCTTAGTCTTTGAAGTCTTCTTCTTCAAAGTCTGGCCTTTGTCAGATCACGGAGGACGTTCCTTTATTGGATGGCATGATTGCTTTGAAGAACTTGCGCTTCACGCAATTTTCATCTGTGTCCTTGCTCCCATGGTCTCCAAGAGAGACGACAAGGCTCATGCATCTCCGATAGAGCTCCTGTGGGTCTTAATATTCATTCATCACAACCTCATCGGCTTCATCAGGAACCACGTCAAAGTTGCATTGTTGAATGCTTGAGCTTCCTTTGTACAAGGAGTTGAAGTGTGCTCATGCATCTTTGGCAATGGTGAAGGGGCACAAGTGTGCAAGCTCTTCGGGTGGCATGCCGGCTTGAAGAATGAACAAAGCAGATGCATTGAGTTGATTGTTCACTTATTCTCTTGGAGTCATGTTGTTGGGATCATGAGGGTGAAGGCCCTTCTCGATCACCCTCCACGATTGTGTTGAGCTCAGATTCAAATGAGACTTGATATGAAAAACCCAATTAGGAAAGTTAGTCAAATTAAGTTCAGTTGGAGGCTCATGAGAGTTTATATGAGGAGAAGGAACCAATCGACCATAGCACTGGGGAGGGGCAATCGCTGCATTTGTGCCCTGTCCAATCTTTCCTTGAGAGGAATTATGGATAGTGGCACTAGCCAATTCCTTAGTCTATCAACATCCATTTCCAAAGAAAAGGGGTTAACCATTTCCTTCGGGTCGGTGGGGAGTTTAAAACTCCCTAGGATTTTATTTAGCGTGTCCTTCACCCATTCACCACAGATGATTTGAGAGAGGCTATGACCTCATGCAAATCATTCTGGGTGACGACGGTCTCGGACGCGGTCGCGGAGTGATGTCCTTCTCGAACCTCGTCGTCAGCCATACTCTTTAGGTGGTTCAGCCATTAAAAGAGACGTAGTACTGATACCTAGATAAGCAACTAGGTGAACAACCTATATGATGCTAACAACGACACTAGCAAGCAAGCAAAGGATACAACATAATAAATACTTGCACAAAGTAAAGGTGAGAAGTAACCACAAGTGAAACCGATGGAGACAAGAATGTGTTACTCGAGTTCCTTCCATTTGAGGGGAAGTATGTCTCCGCTCGAGCGATGTGGAGGCACAATGCTCCCCAAGAAGACACCATGGCCACCAGATTCTCCTCACGCCCTCACACAATGTGAGGTGCCTATTCCACTAGTAGTGCCCTTGAAGGCGGTGACTGAACCTTTACAAACAAGGTTGGCGCAATATCCACAACTTAATTGGTGGCTCCCAACACCACCACAGAGCTTCAACATAATGGATTGTGGCTTGGAGATGACCTCTTCTGTCTAGGGTGCTCAAACACCCAAGAGTAACGAGATCCACAAGGGATTAGTGGGGGGGATCAAGTTTCTCTTAGTGGAGGTGTAGATGGAGGCCTTATCCTCCAAACCCTAGAGCATCAACAAATTTCGATGGCTAGGGAGAGAAATTGGGTGAAAATGAGCTTAGGAGCAACAATGTAACTTGGGGAAAAAAGAGGTAGGTCAACTTGGGAAGAAAATTCCCGTATATAGTGAATGGGAAAATCTGACTGTTTTCTACCCAAGTCGTGCATAAGCGGTAGTACCGCTTAGGGGGGCGGTACTACCGCCGAGCGCGGCAGTTCTGGGCTCAGCGTGCAACTAAGTCACCCAGGGACACGGTAGTGCCACCGGAGCGGTACTACCGCTCCCTAGTGTGGTACTACCGCTGATGAGCTTCTCAAAAGGCCCTAAGCAGAAAACAATATAGCTCCAAAGTGTCGGGAAGGAAAGAGGGTGCAAATGTGTACATGTTGATTCCACCCTGACTTTTCCAAATGCGGACCCTCTCTTGATAGTACGGATTTCCTATGATTGAAAATGTCCAAAATGAAATCATCGGAAAATAGTCGTCTTCTCTCTTAAACACCGAGGGGAAATAAGCCGTCTCTTGCCATCTGATAATCTCTGAAATCTAAATGTACACGGTTAGTGTGCAAAGCGCATTGTCATCACCCGCCAAAACCATTTAGGGAGGAATATGCTCTAACAGAATGGAAGGGCACTAAATGGACTATATGCAAACATCTTTTACATGCCCATAATGGGCCTACACACCAAATTTGACTATGTCGAGTGGGCCTTAAGCATGCCTTTGATTGGGCCAGCATTTTTAACAAAATGGGTAACTATTGGGTTGTGTCATGTGTCATCATTTGGTAGGTGCATATTGTGTGTTGGATGGGTGACATTTGTCACAAGGAAGAGTTGGCGCATGGATCGATTGGCGAATGTGAAACCAAGATGTGGAAAATCGTCATTGGTCGATGCTATTAGCGGGTATCAGATCTGAAAGGCACACCTGATTGCTTAACAATGACCCGCTACGGTGGCTGCCACGTGTCATTTACTCTTGACGAAAACTCTTACATGACGATATGCACCTTAGCTTCGGTCCAGCCACATAACACTTATCAAGGCAATGACTGTGAAGTCAAGGAATCATGGTGACAATAAATTGACGATATTCATGTGTGTCATCAAGAGTGTTTTAATCATTATAAGAAGTATCACCGACTTGTCCTTAGCATAATTAAGGATTGGCCACTTGCCGCACCTTGATATTTTTGTTACTTGTTACCAATTATCTTGCCATCAAACTAATTTTCAAAATTATCTTCCATCACTTGCACATAATACCTTGCTGAAAAATGCTTATCAATTCCTTCTGCTCCTTGTTGGGTTTGATACTCTTACTTATCAGAAGGACTACGATTGATCCCCCTTATACTTGTGGTTCATCACATGCCCACTGCTATGCTCTTTTGGTATTGCCTTCACCCTTGATGACCCACAAGTATAGGGGATCTATCGTAGTCCTTTCGATAAGTAAGAGTGTCAAACCCAACGAGGAGCACAAGGATCTGACAAGTGGTTTTCAGCAAGGTATTCTCTGCAAGCACTAAATTATCGGTAACAAGTAGTTGTGTGGTAAGATGATTCGTAGCAAGTAGCAAGAGACAATAGTAACAACGGTGCAGCAAAGTGGCCCAATCCCTTTTGTAGCAAGGGACAAGCCTGGACAAACTCTTATAGGAGGTAAAGCGGTCCCGAGGACACATGGGAATTTCTGTCAAGCTAGTTTTCATCATTTTCATATGATTCGCGTTCGTTACTTTGATAGTTTGATATGTGGGTGGACCGGCGCTTGGGTACTGCCCTTACTTGGACAAGCAACCCACTTATGATTAACCCCTCTCGCAAGCATCCGCAACTACGAAATAAGAATTAAGACAAAGTCTAACCATGGCATTAAACTAGTGGATCCAAATCAGCCCCTTACGAAGCAACACATAAACTAGGGTTTAAGCTTCTGTCACTCTAGCAACCCATCATCTACTTACTACTTCCCAATGCCTTCCTCTAGGCCCAAATAATGGTGAAGTGTTATGTAGTCGACGTTCACATAACACCACTAGAGGAAAAACAACATACAACACATCAAAATATTGAACAAATACCAAATTCACATGACTACTTATAGCATGACTTATCCCATGTCCTCAGGAACAAAAGTAACTACTCACAAAGTATAATAATATTCATGACCATAGACGTATTGAATAGCATCAAGGATCTGAACATATAATCTTCCACCGAGTAATCCAACTAGCATCAACTACAAAGAGTAATTAACACTACTAACAACCTTACAAGTACCAATCGGAGTCGCGAGATGGAGATTGGTTATAAGAGATGAACTAGGGTTTGGAGATGAGATGGTGCTGATGAAGATGTTGATGGTGATGAGTCCCCTCCGATGAGAGGAGTGTTGGTGATGACGATGGCGACGATTTCCCCCTCCGGGAAGGAAGTTTCCCCGGCAGGACGACCCTACCGGAGCTCTAGATTGGTTCTGCTCAAGTTCTGCCTTGTGGCGTCTGCGATTCCTCCCGAAAGCCTCCTCTTGATTTTTTCTGGAATGAAACCCTCCTTATAGAAAAAGAGGGGGGCCAGAGGACCAACAGGGAGCCCACAAGCCCCTAGGCGCGGCCAGGGGGGAGGCCGCGCCTAGCAGGCTTGTGGCCTCCTGCTAGCTCCCCTCTCGTACTTCTTGGGCCCAGTATTTTTTATAAAATCCAAAATAAATCCTCCTTGATTTCACGGCTTTTGGAGTTGCGCAGAATAGGTATCTCAAACTTGATCCTTTTTCAGGCCAGAATTCCAGCTGCCGGCATTCTCCCTCTTCATGTAAACCTTGTAAAATAAGAGAGGAAAGGCATAAGTATTGTACCGTGTAGTGTAATAACAGCCAATAAAGCGATAAATATCAACATGAAAGCATGATGCGAAATGGACGTATCAACTCCCCCAAGTTTAGACTTCGCTTGTCCTCAAGCAGAAACCGAGATCAATAAATTTGCCCACGTGTTTAGAGAGAGAGGTGTCGACAAAACAAAATACGGACATGCAGGCATCATGATCATAATCAGAACAACAATATCATCATATCATCTCTTATGCTAAAGTGATAATTCCTTCACAAAGTAAAGTATGGATCAAGAACCTTACTGAGAATTAACAACCAATAGATTTTAGTCATTGAAGCAATTGCAATTTATCATAACATCGGAAAGAGTCAAATAAGAGCTTCTAAAGCAAATCCACATACTCAATCATCCTTTTATCTTCTACAATTGCTACAACTCATGTGGTACTCATGAGATCAAAGTTTCAGCTGAACACAGAGAAAAATAGGGGCTCATAGTTTCGCCACCCAACCATTTACCTCAAGGGTAAGGTCAACAATAACATTTCATGAATACTTACCTCCAAGTTGACATATGAATATAGACCTTTCCCTAGCATATGACGTTAGCCAAGATAAAGGCGAAATAAGGAATTGGTGTAGATCACCATGACTCTTTAAAGGGCAAAAAGTAAAGGTACAAGATAGGTCCTTCGCAGAGGGAAGCACGGGTTGTCCTGCACTTTTGAGGTTTGGATGTGTGACCTATTAGTGTGAAGGAATGTCACTTTATATTGCCTCGTGGTATAAAGAACTTTATTATGCAGTCTGTCGCTTTTATGTCTTCCTCATCACAGGTTCGTACAAAGCTTATTTTCCACACAATAATAGATCGTACATAATTAGGGATCAATTTTTATTGCCTGCACCGATGACAACTTACTTGAGGGATCTTATTCAATCCATAGGTAGGTATGGTGGACTCTCATGGCAAAACTGGTGTTGAAGGTTTGTAGATGCACAAGTAGTATCGCTACTTAGTGCCGAAGTTTTTGCTGATATGAGGTGGAAGCAATCGTCACATGCTAAGAGATCTCTAGTCATATAATCATTTTCGGAACCAAGCAAGCATAATTCATTATGTTGTCTTCCTTGTCCAACATCTACTTCTAAGCATGCAATAGTTTAGTGAGTGTCCACAATCATAGATGGTGTCAAAGATGATATATTTATATGTGAACCTCTCCTTCTTTATCACTTTCTATTAATTGCAACAATGACTAGGGTCTACGTTTGTCCACCCTTAACAAGTTTCAATCAACATTATTTTTATATGTGAAGCCATCACTTTCCATAAGATCATTACATGATCTTTCATGCTTTTGTTCCTCTATCATTCTTTTGATCATGGCATGAAGCAAGGCCCTTAACTAAGACACTCTTTATTATATGGCTCACGAGCTTGAATACATCAGGGGTGACACAAAGCAAAACTCAAGCCTAAAACACTAAGAACTTTATTCTACTAGAGAAAGATAAAACCAAAAAGGATCGAACTAAGAAAAGGTAAAGGCAAAAGATGTGATGGTGATACAATACTCGGGAAACTCCCCCAATCTTGGCATAAGCCAAGGGGATTGCCCATACCCATGCTTAGTTGATTTCCTTTGGAGGTGATGGTGGTGGAGTTGTTGCAACATGGGCTTGATCCTCCGTCTTCCAAGGCATAGGTGCTCCATCATGGAAAGATGACCGAGTCTCTAGAATCCTAAAATCTATAGCCAACCGTATTGATTTAAATCTATACTCATACTCACAGTTTTGGTTCTGCAGGTCATAGATCTGGACTTGGTGGTGATCAATTCTGTCATAGAGCCTGGAGAGGTGCTTCCCGATGTCATTGGCATCGATCTTGTGCTTGTTGGTGAACTCCGTGATCATCATGTGGTTGGCGTTGAGTCCACGCTCCACCATCCCTTGGCACTTGTAGACTTGTTGCTCCATTTCTTCGAGCCTCGCCTCCACGTTTCCGGTCTTCTTGCCCCCTCAACATCACGGATCTGCAGCATCCCCTCACGCATCTCGATAGATTGAGGGTGTTGCAGCACTCCCGAAAGGTAGGGATTGATGACCTTCTCGAAGATCTTGTCCTTCGGAGCTTTTGGGGACGTCATAGCTTTTGGGTAGCTTTCGGAGCTTCGGAGCTTGTTGCCTCCTCGTGCGCTTTTCGGACTGCTTTAAATTATTCTATTTTTCAAAAATTCCAAAACGGAGAAAAATTCCTACTGCAAAAGTTTTGGAGTCGGTTTACTTATCGAATCACATACCTCTTCGTTTTGTGAATCTGAAACAGGGTGATAAATATCCCTTATGTACTCCTCCGGAGTTATGGTATTGATAATATTGCTTTCAACATTTATGGGAGTACCTGAGATTTAATGCTTGATTCTTTGCCCATTTACCACTCTCGGAAAATTACCTTCCGTGTTGTTGATCTTGATGGCACCGGAAGGATATACTTCCTCAACAATGTAAGGACCTTCCCATTTAGAGAGAACCTTGCCTGCAAAAAATCTTAAACGAGAATTATATAGCAAGACATAATCACCTACATTGAACTCACGTTTTTGTATCCTTTTATCATGCCACCTCTTAACCTTTTCTTTGAAAAACTTGGCATTTTCATATGCCCGAGTTCTCCACTCATCAAGTGAGTAATATCAAATAACCTCTTCTCACCAGCAAGTTTGAAATCAAAGTTGAGCTCTTTGATTGCCCAATAAGCCTTATGCTCTAGCTCAAGAGGTAAATGTCATGCTTTACCATAAACCATTTTGTACGGGGACATGCCCATGGGATTCTTATAGGCAGTTCTATAAGCCCACAATGCATCATCGAGCTTCTTAGACCAATTCTTTCTAGACCTATTGACACTCTTTTGCAGAATTAGTTTAATCTCTCTATTACTTAGCTCTACTTGACCGCTGGACTTAGGATGATAGGGAGATGCAACTCTATGGTTGACATCATACTTAGCAAGCGTTTTACGGAAATCACCATGAATGAAATGTGAACCACCATCAGTCATTAGATATCTAGGGACTCCAAATCTAGGGAAAATAACTTCTTTAAGCATCCTGATAGAAGTGTTGTGATCAGCACTACTAGTTGGATAGCTTCTACCCACTTAGTGACGTAATCAACAACAACTAGGATATGAGTATACCCGTTGGATTTTGGAAAAGATCCCATATAATCAAAGCCCCAAACATCAAATGGTTCAATGACAAGTGAATAGTTCAGAGGCATATCTTGACGTTTACTGATATTACCTATTATTTGACATTCGTTAGAAGACAAGACAAACTTACGGGCATCCTTGAAGAGAGTGGGCCAATAGAAACCTGATTGCAATACCTTGTGTGCAGTTCTATCTCCCGCATGGTGTCCTCCGTAAGCCTCGGAGTGACACTTCTATAGGATCTGTCCCTGTTCATGTTCAGGTACACAACGTCTAATAACACCATCTACTCCTTCCTTATAAAGGTGAGGATCATCCCAAAAGTAATGTCTCAAATCAAAGAAGAATTTCTTCTTTTGCTGGTATGTGAAACTAGGTCGTATATATTTGGCAACGATATAATTGGCATAATCAGCATACCACGGTGCACTACGTGAAGTATTGATGACATTCAATTGCTCATCAGGAAAGCTACCATCAATAGGTTGTGAGTCATCAAGAACATTCTCCAACCTAGACAAGTTATCTTCTACGGGGTTCTCAGCACCCTTCCTATCGACAACATGCAGATCAAATTCTTGTAGCAAGAGAACCCATTTGATAAGTCTAGGTTTAGCGTCTTTCTTTTCCAAGAGGTACTTAATAGCAGCGTGATTAGTGTGAATAGTGACTTTGGAATCAACTAGGTAAGATCTGAACTTTTCACATGCAAACACGACTGCTAAAAATTCATTTTCAGTAGTAGCATAGTTTCTTTGGGCACTGTCTAGTGTTTTACTAGCATAGTGAATAACACTCAACTTCTTATCAACTTTTTGTCCTAGGACAGCGCCAACGACATAATCACTAGCGTCACACATGATTTCAAAAGGTAAGTTCCAATCAGGTGGTTGAACAATAGCCGTAGTTATCAAGGCCTTCTTAAGTATTTCGAAGGCTTCCTCACAATCATCGTCAAAAACAAAAGGAATATCCTTTTGCAAGAGATTGGTAAGAGGCCTAGAAATCTTAGAGAAGTCTTTAATGAACCTTCTATAGAAATCAGCATGACCAAGGAAACATTTTATAACTTTGATATCTGTGGGGCATGGCATTTTCTCGATTGCATCAACCTGAGCCTTATCGACTTCAATACCTCTTTCATAAATTTTATGTACTAAGACGATGCCTTCATTAACCATAAAGTGGCACTTCTCCCAATTCAAGACAAGACTGGTATCCTTACATCTTTGCAAGACTCGATCAAGGTTGCTGAGGCAATCATCAAAAGAAGACCCGTAAACGGAGAAGTCATCCATGAAAACCTCAACAATCTTTTCATAAAAGTCATAGAATATAGCCATTATACATCTTTGAAAGGTGGCAGGTGCGTTACATAAGTCAAATGGCATACGTTTATAAGCAAAGGTACCGAAAGGGCATGTGGAAGTGGTTTTCTCCTGATCAGATTGTGCAACAGGTATTTGGGAGAAACCAGAATAACCATCTAGAAAGCAGAAGTGTGTGTGTTTAGACAGTCTTTCTAGCATTTGGTCGATAAAAGGCAAAGGGTAATGATCTTTCCTAGTGGCTTTATTCAATTTCCTAAAATCGATCACCATCCTATAGCCAGTAATAATCCTCTGTGGGATCAATTCATCCTTATCAATAGGGACAACGGTAATACCTCCCTTCTTAGGGATGCAATGCACCAGACTCACCCAATCACTATGAGCAACATGATAGATAATACCTGCTTCGACGAGCTTTAGTATTTGTTTTCTTACTACCTCTTTATTTAAGGATTTAATCTCCGTTGATGATCGGCAACTGGTTTGGAATCAGGATCAGTTTTAATCTTGTGCTGGCATAGAGTGGGACTAATGCCCTTAAGATCATCAATTGTATATCCAATAGCAGCACGGTCCTTCCTCAGAGTTTTTAGTAACTTCTTTTCTTCATGCTTTGAGAGGCTAGCACTAATAATAACAGGATATATCTCTTTTTCATCAAGATAAGCATACTTAAGAGTATCAGGCAACTGTTTAAGCTCGAACACAGGATCACCCTTTGGTGGGGGTGGATCTCCAAGCAGTTCAACAGGCAAGTTATTCTTAAGGATAGGATATTGTTCAAAGATAACTCTATCTATCTCATCCCTTTCATCCATATGCATATCATTTTCATGCTCAAGCAAGTATTTCTCTAAAGGATCAGTAGGAGGCACAACAATAGAAGCTAGGGAAATAATTTCATCCTTACTAGGCAACTCTTTTTCATGAGGTTGTCTACCAAACCTGGAGAAGTTGAACTCATGTGACACACCTTCAAAGCCAACAGTGACAGTTTGCTTCTCACAGTCAACATGAGCATTGACAGTATTGAGGAACGGTCTGCCAAATATGATGGGACAAAAGCTATCTTGTGTGGTAGCAAGAACGAGGAAATCAGCAAGATACTTCGTTTTACCACACAAGACATCAACATCTCTAACAATTCCCATAGGGCAGATAGTATCTCTATTGGCAAGGTGAATAGTGACATCAATATGTTCCATCTCAATAGGTGCAATCTCGTCTTTAATTTCATCGTATAAGGATTGAGGTATTGCACTAACACTAGCACCCACGTCACATAGGCCATGATAACAATGATCTCCTATCTTAACAGAAACAACAGCGTGCCAACAACAAGCCTGTGTTTGTCTCTAGCATGTGGTTTAGCAATTCTAGCAGCATCTTCAGGGAAGTGAATATCATGGCCATCAACATTGTCGGACAGGAGATCTTTGATAATAGCAATGCTAGGCTCAACTCTAATTTGCTCAGGGGGTGTAGGTGTTCTAATGTAGCCCCTATGTATCACAGTTGAATTTTAGAATGATCCTTTATCCTAACAGGGAAACGTGGTTTCTCAATGTAAGCACTAGGAACAATAGGATAATTATAGGCAATGATTTCTCTTCAACTGGATTGGGTTTAACTACATTGACTTCTAAGGGAGGATGATATTTAAACCACTTCTCTTTAGGGAGATCAATATGAGCAGCAAATGGTTCACACAATGAAGCTACTATCTCAGAGTGAAGTCCATATTTAGAGCTAAAATCACAAAAAGTATTTGTTTCGACAAAGGATTTAACACAATCAAACTTGAGATTCATACCTGACTCCTTACCTTCATCAAACTCCCAATCTTCAGAGTTGCATTTAATTCTTTCAAATAAATTCCATCTGAAGTCATTATCTCTCTTCATAAAAGAACTGGTACAAGAAGTGTCAAGCATGGTGCGATCATCATGAGAAAGTCGAGCATAGAAGTTCTGAATGATAATTTCTCTCGACAGCTCATGGTTGGGGCATGAATATAACATTGATTTAAGCCTGCCCCAAGCTTGAGCGATGCTTTCTCTGTCACAAGGCCAAAAATTATAAATATAATTCCGATCACGATGTACTAGATGCATAGGATAAAACTTTTGATGAAATTCCAATTTCAACCGGTTGTAGTTCCATGATCCTGTATCATCACATAGCCTATACCATGTCAATGCTTTATCCCTCAAAGATAAGGGAAAGACCTTCTTATTAAACTCATCCTTGGGAAAACCTGCAAGCTTAAATAAACCACAAACTTCATCTACATAGATTAGATGCAAGTGTGGATGTGATGTTCCATCCCCTGTACAAGGATTAGCCAGCGGTTTCTCAAGCATACCCGAAGGAAATTCATAGCAAATATTTTCAGTAGGTGCAGAAGGTTGAGGAGAAACTCCTTGTACTTCCGTTCGAGGTGAAGATACCCCGACCAAGCTCCTCAAAGGATTAGTTTCCATAGTGACATGTGACAATAAATTTCAGCACACTATATAAATGTTTCCTTACCAAATTCCACTTACCAAAGGCGCTTCACTCCCCGGCAACGATGCCAGAAAAGAGTCTTGATGACCCACAAGTATAAGGGATCTATCGTAGTCCTTTCGATAAGTAAGAGTGTCGAACCCAACGAGGAGCAGACGGATCTGACAAGTGGTTTTCAGCAAGGTATTCTGTGCAAGCACTGAAATTATCGGTAACAAGTAGTTGTGTGGTAAGATGATTCGTAGCATGTAGAAAGAGACAATAGTAACAACGGTGCAGTAAAGTGGCCCAATCCCTTTTGTAGCAAGGGACAAGCCTGGACAACCTCTTATAGGAGGTAAAGCGCTCCCGAGGACACATGGGAATTTCTGTCAAGCTAGTTTTCATCATGTTCATATGATTCGCGTTCGTTACTTTGATAGTTTGATATGTGGGTGGACCGACGCTTGGGTACTGCCCTTACTTGGACAAGCATCCCACTTATTATTAACCCCTCTCACAAGCATCCGCAACTAGGAAAGAAGAATTAAGACAAAGTCTAACCATAGCATTAAACTAGTGGAACCAAATCAGCCCCTTACGAAGCAACACATAAACTAGGGTTTAAGCTTCTGTCACTCTAGCAACCCATCATCTACTTACTACTTCCCAATGCCTTCCTGTAGGCCCAAATAATGGTGAAGTGTTATGTAGTCGACGTTCACATAACACCACTAGAGGAAAAACCACATACAACACATAAAAATATCGAACGAATACCAAATTCACACGACTACTTATAGCATGACTTATCCCATGTCCTCAGGAACAAAAGTAACTACTCACAAAGCATAATAATATTCATGACCAGAGAGGTATTAAATAGCATCAAGGATCTGAACATATAATCTTCCACCGAGTAATCCAACTAGCATCAACTACAAAGAGTAATTAACACTACTAGCAAGCTTACAAGTACCAATCGGAGTCGCGAGATGGAGATTGGTTACAAGAGATGAACTAGGGTTTGGAGATGAGATGGTGCTGATGAAGATGTTGATGGTGATGAGTCCCCTCCGATGAGAGGAGTGTTGGTGATGACGATGGCGACGATTTCCCCCTCCGGGAGGGAAGTTTCCCCGGCAGGACGACCCTGCCGGAGCTCTAGATTGGTTCTGCTCAAGTTCCGCCTCGTGGCGGCGGTGATTCCTCCTAAAATCCTACTCTTGATTTTTTCTGGAACGAAACCCTCCTTATAGCAAAAGAGGGGGACCAGAGGGCCAACAGGGAGCCCACAAGCCCCCTAGGCGCGGCGAGGGGGAGGTCGCGCCAAGCAGGCTTGTGGCCTCCTGCTGGCTCCCCTCTGGTACTTCTTCGGCCAGTAGTTTTTATAAAATCCAAAATAAATCCTCGTTGATTTTCACGGCTTTTGGAGTTGCACAGAATAGGTATCTCAAACTTGCTCCTTTTTCAGGCCAGAATTCCAGCTGCCGGCATTCTCCCTCTTCATGTAAACCTTGTAAAATAAGAGAGAAAAGGCATAAGTATTGTATCGTGAAGTGTAATAACAGCCCATAAAGCGATAAATATGAACATGAAAGCATGGTGCAAAATGGACGTATCAACCCTCTTCATGGCTTCCACATCATAAGCTTTCAGATTTTACATGATAGTGTTGTAACCACTCAATGTATGTGCACACACCACATCATCAAAATACTTGTAAATGTCACCTCTGAACCCAACAGATGAGAAGTTTGAAAGCACATTCCTCTTGGAAAATATGTGCTCACAACTTGGGAACACAACATGTATTGCATTTAGCAGCCCTTCTGCATGTATGACATGATTGTCCATCCACCACGTTGCTCACCTTGACCCATGACTGACAAGTTTCTCGAGGAACCATGTCCAGTTGTGATTCTTCTCAACATTAACAACTCCAATGGAATATGAAACATGTGGTTGTTTCCATCACTTGTAGAAGCAACTAATAATTGGGAGCCATTAGGAAGCTTAACAAAACAACCATCAATTCCTATGAATGTCATACAATCATTTACAAATCCTTTGATTTATCAACTGAAGCTCAAGAACATACCATTGAACAAAGGATTAAGGCATTTTTCTGGCTCTAGATTTGGTATTATTGTTAGCACAACAATGCTTTGAGGATTCTTCTACAAAAATGTGTGCAAATAATACTTAAGTCTATGATATTGCTTCTCATGAATCTCAAGCACTTTGTATTTTGCATACATTTTAGCTCTGTATGACATCCTCTTTGTGATTTTAGCGTTCGGATCTCTCTTTGCTTCTTTCGTGAAAGCATCAAGCTTCTACTTGGGTTCTTCTCTGAAGTTGTTTTCATAATGAGTTGCTAGCCACACTGAATTTATCCTATTGTCTTCTTTGTTTATACCACAAGTGTGGTTCGATGTTTTTTAACATGCATGTCGCTTCACTTCCAACATTTGATGCCAAAAATTTAAAGGTGTAGTTATCTTCAGAGCATCTTAACTCGATCTTGGTCATCTTGTTCTTCGCAAAACTAAAGCTTCTTCCCTACAATATATGAAACGACTTGACAATAGGCCTGAATTTTTTGACATATTTGAAATGAATGCCCCTAACTAGTACCAGTAGGATCTCATCTACAACTTCCATATATGAATCATCAAACTGCTTTCTAGGGTCTACCTCCTTCTTGGCCTTCTTCTTTTTTCTCTCCTGGAATGCAACTAGAGAATATGTCTCATCATGGAAATATACAGGAGCACGTGGGTGCTCCACCCACTATATGAAAATTAAATTAAAAAAATACTAGAAAAATAAAAAATATCTAAAATCTTGGGATATGAGACTTGGGTGCCCAATCTACACTAGTGCAATGGCGTGCTATACAAAAAGTTTTTACCCCATTTTGTGATGAATGTCTAAACCGTCGATGTGCATGTGTGGGCGATATGGGGGCTATCCTACACAACACGAATAAATTGTCGGTGATGCCTCCGCCCGGTCACACACGCCAGGCAAAAATAGAGCGTATGCGATTGGTAGGACCATCACAAATAGACATATTGAAGAATTAATGGGAGATGTGCTTCGCATACCACACAGGGAATCTCAAAGATACGTATCTGTTCGTACTTCACATCACACACAATTTTGTGCATCACAGCGTCTATGAGAGGGGTAGCGGTCACACACGATCGTCTGTGTTATTCAATACATCATTCACGGTGCCTAGAAGAAACTGTTTGACATTGGACTGTCCATCACACACACTTGTTGTGTGAAAACGTTTGTGATAGGGTGGACTAACGCACAAAGTTGTCAACCGGAAGCCGTGTGTGATTGTTCATTGATCCAACACGCTAACTTTCTAGAAACCATGTGGGTTTGTTGAGATCATCGCCCATGGTGTTATCTTAGAAACCGTCTACAATAGGAACCACAATAATCAGCCTAATTTCTCTATTATGTGTGCTCCATTTAGTAATCGAATTAACATTTCATATCAAGCACACAATATATTTCTTATTCGTATTATGGCAACCATGATTTCATAATTGAATTACATTAGGGTACAACATCATATAGGCATATACTACCTAGATACCCAATTGTACAACATGACAAAGTTTTAAATGCAACCACTTCAACACTTTTTTGGACAAGACTCATCTTTCTATTTACCATACATGTGGTTTGAGACATAATCATCAATGAACTGCCATGAAAAGGACTGAAAATAAACATATGCTTAAATATATTTTCTAAAATTTGAAATGGTGCAAAGGGAAAAGGACAAGGTGAAAGAGATGCTACCATGCTATAGTTGACTGATGTCTTCTTCATTATAAAGTCAAACATCTTGTTGTTTTTTGTAGCTAGTTTATTTATCTTAACAATCTTTCTGAGTTTCTTGATTTGGCTGATATTTAAGGACACCTCATTTTCCCACATACAAAAAGGGTCAAACAGTGGGTCAGAACCTCTTACAGGAGGACTTACATGTGCAAGAACAAATTACTAAAATCTTAATATTAGAATGCTTCCTGCAATTGCACAATAATATGTTATTAGCCAAAGGACCATGGATGTGCAAACCTCGATGGTAAACTTTAGTGTCTCCTATTGTTTACCCATGCAACATATTTAAGATAGATATTGATCAGGTTATAAGTGATATTTGGCATACTATCAGTAAAATATGTTAATGAAAAATAAACACATTGCGGATCCAACAGATTAATTCGAGCCACATGGAAAAGCCAGTTATCTAAACCAAGTGTGCTAAGAACTAGGAAATATAACACTTGTATATGTTTCACATGTATTTAGTACAACTAAATTCTATTTATTTCTCACATGCATAACAATAAAAAATTGTACCAACAAAAATCGAACATCACATTGCAGAATCAAACTAAATAGTTAAATGATCACCACAACAAATGAATGAAATAGTTAACTAAGCACCACATTGCACAATAGAACATAGAAGATCACATTGCAAGTAGCATTACATTGGGAATTTCACTGGAATTTCTAAATGGAAGGCAGGAGCAGCACATGCAATAGGTAAACCAAACATGCTTTGCCGGTGTAGCTAGCTAAACATAGGTACTTCGTGATAAAAGCTAATAAAACAAGCTATTCCTCGTCGTCAGAGATATCAATGACAATGGGCTCCTTCAACTTGGAAGAGGGTGAGGCCTCAACACTGTGGTTGCACCCCTCGTAGTGGTGAGTGGCCCGAACCTGCCCTGGCACCAACATGTCTGCTCTGGAGCTGAGGTAAGAGTGGGCACACTGAGAATACACATAGTAGTCTTCGTCAAACGCACCGGCGGTGCCCTCTAAAAAATACCATGAGCTATCATTTATAGCATCCAACCCTATGGCGGCGTCCGCGCGCGTGGCCTCAATGGTGGCCTCGACGGTGAGGTTCTTGACTCTGTGACAACAAACCTTCCCCTGCAACGGCACCAGAAGAATGCTGCTAGCACTCCCCGACAACGAAACTAGAAGAATGTTGTTGACGGCCCACCAGCGCATGGGATCGCAGCAGTTTTCGAGGGTAGAGTATTCGACCCAAATTTGTTGATACGCCAATAGGAGGTGAGAGGATACTCTCAAGTATTAGCAGCTGAATGTGTCAGATTCAACCACACCTGAAATATTAGTATCTGCAAGCAAAGAGTCAGCAACAAAGTAGTATGATAACAACAGTGTTAGAAACGATCTGTTGACGGCAGACTATTCCTAACGATTATATCAATGGCGCCAGAAGTTGCCCGTTGACGGAAATTGTCTGTTCCCGTCAACGACCAGCGTACCAAAGTTGTAACAGGTAGCAGCAGTGTAACGAGTAATAGCAGTGGCAAGGAACAGCAGTAGTGACAGCAGTAGCAAGCGATAGTAGTAACAACAGTAACAACAGAGCAAGACAAGTAACAGCAGTAGGAGCAGAGGAAGACAAGTGACAGCAGCAGTAGGACAAACTCGTAGGCAATGGGTCGGTGATTTGTTTGGATGATATTCATCATGCAACAATTATAACACGGAGAGATATGTGGCTAGCTCCCGTTCGTCAATGTGATGTAGGCATGCATTCTGTGTGTCCTCATACGTGCTTAGGGAAAAGAACTTGCATGACATCTATTGTCCATCCCTCCCGTGGCACCGGGGTCCAAAAGGAAACTACGGGATATTAAGGTTCTCCTTTTAATAAAGAACTGGACCAACGAATTAGCACTTGGTGAACACATGAACTCCTCAAACTATGGTCATCACCGGGAGTGGTTCCGGTTATTGTCACTCCAGGGTTGCCGGGTCAGAACACATACTCCCTCCGTCCCAAAATAACTTTCTCAACTTTGTACTAGTGCTAGTACAAAATTGTACTAAGGTTAAGACACTTATTTTGGGACAGAGGGAGTAGTAGGTAACTACAACATGCAAGGTCAGATCTAAAACACACATATATTGGTGACAACATAATAATTTCAGATCTGAAATCATGGCAGTCGGGCCCTAATGACAAGCATTAAGCATGGCAAAGTAGTAGCAACATCAATCTCAGAACATAGTGGATACTAGGGATCAACCCCGTCAAAACTAACTCGATTACATGATAGATCTCATCCTACTCATCACCGCCCAGCGAGCCTACGAATAGATTACTCACGAACGACGAAGAGCTTCATGGAATTGGAGAGGGAAGAAGGTTGATGATGACGATGGCGACGATTTCCCCTCTCCGGAGCCCAAAACAGACTCCAGATTTGCCCTCTGGATGAAGAACAGGATGTTGCGGCGCCTCCGTATCGTAAACGCGACGAAATCTTCTCTCTTGATTTTTCTAGGACGAAAGTGAATTTATAGAGCTGAGATTGGGGGTGGCAGAGCCATGTGGGCCCCACAAGCTTGCTAGCTGCGACCAGGGGGGTGGCGGCTACAGGGCTTGTGGCCCACTGGCCCATCCCCTCTGGTGGATCTTTGCGCAGGTATTTTTCATATTTTCTAGAAATATTCTCCGTAAATTTTCAGGACGTTCTGAGAACTTTCATTTCTGCACAAAAACAACACCAAGGCAATTCTGCTGAAAATAGCGTCAGTCCAGGTTAGTTCCATTCAAATCATGCAAATTAGAGTCCAAAACAAGGGCAAAAGAGTTTGAAAAAGTAGATACGATGGAGACGTATCAACTCCCCCAAGCTTAAAATCTTGCTTGTCCTCAAGCAACTCAGTTGACAAACTGAGAGAGAAAGAAAAACTTTGACCAAGTCTGTTTGATCTTGTTGTTGCAACTATGTCTAACTCATAACCAAAATTTCAGCAAGATCACAAGTTAACCAGAGAAGCAAGTAACACAAAGGTCTCATGGTAAACTAATATCAATGGCATAATCAGCTAACGAGCAAATAATAATGAGTTTCAAATACGAACACTTCAATCAAAACAAGCATGAAGCAATATGAATAGGTGTTTGATACTCTCAAACGTATCTATAATTTTTGATGGTTTCATGCTGTTATCTTGTCATCCTTGGATGTTTTATGTACCTTTTATATCTTTTTTGGGACTAACTTATTAATTCAGTGCCAAGTGCCAGTTCCTGTTTTTTCTGTGTTTTTGGCTCTTTTCAGATCTGATTTTGGAACGGAGTCCTAACGGAATAAAATCCGCAAAATAAATTTTTCTTGAACGGAAGAAGATCAGGGGGCTTGAGGGCAAGCCAGGAGGGCTACAGGCAGACCACAAGCCCCCTATCTACCACCAGGGGCGGCGGATGGCAGGCTTGTGGCCTCCCTAGCGCCCCCTGACCTAGCTCCTTCGCCTATATATTCCCTAAAATACAGAAAAAATCAAGGGACCCACGAAAATACTTTTCTGCCGCCGCAAGCTTCCGTTTCTGCGAGATCTCATCTGGAGACCCTTCCCGGTGCCCTGCCGGAGGGGACTTTGGAGTTGGAGGGCTTCTACATCAACATCATCGCCCCTCCAATGACTCGTGATAGTTCACTTCAGACCTACGGGTCCGTAGTTAGTAGCTAGATGGCTTCTTCTCTCTCTTGGATCTTCAATACAAAGTTCTCCATGATCTTCATGGAGATCTATCCGATGTAATCCTCTTTGGCGGTGTGTTTGTCGAGATCCGATGAATTGTGGATTTGTGATCAGATTATCTATGATATATATTTGAGTTTTTGCTGATTTCTTTTATCCATGATTTGATATCCTTGTAAGTCTCTCTGAGTCTTGGGTTTTGATTGGCCAACTAGATCTATGATTCTTGCAATGGGAGAAGTGCTTGGTTTTGGGTTCTTACCGTGTGGTGACCTTTCCCAGTGACAGTAGGGGCAGCAAGGCACACATCGTGTAGTTGCCATCAAGGGTAACAAGGTGGGCTTTGTCGTAGATATGAGATTTTCCATCTACATCATGTCATCTTGCTTAAGGCGTTACTCTGTTCTTTTGGACTTAATACACTAGATGCATGCTGGATAGCGGTCGACGTGTGGAGTAATAGTAGTAGATGTAGAAAGTATCGGTCTACTTGTTTTGAACGTGATGAATATAGATATAATCATTGTCATAGATGACGTCACGACTTTGCGCGGTTCTATCAATTGTTCGACAGTAATTTGTTCACCCACCGTCTACTTGCTTTCATGAGAGAAGCCACTATTAAACACTACGCCCCCCGGGTCTATTCAGACTTACCGTTTCCACTTTCACTTTTACTTTGCTTTGTTAATTCGTTGCTTTCAGTTCTCACTTGGCGAACAATCTATAAGGGATTGACAACCCCTTCATAGCATTGGGAGCAAGCTTTTTGTGTTTGTGCAAGCACTTGAGATACTCCTTCACTGGATCGATACCTTGGTTCTCAAACTGAGGGAAATAATTACCACGGCTGCACTACATCACCCTTTCCGCTTCGAGGGAACACCAACGCAAGGCTCCAAGTCCACGGGGGAAATCCTTTGCATATTTTCCTAGGAAGTCCCTTAAGGCGTAGCCGTAGCAGAAGGATTCCTGGTGCCGTTGCCGAGGAGAATCAAGACAAGAACAGTCTCCCGTCAGCACGTGTTTCTGGCGCTGTTGGAATGTCTTTTATTGCAGTAGCAGAAGTATTTCTGGCGCCGTTGCCGGGGAAGGAGAGATTTATCCAAGTAGGTCTCACAAACTCATCTCTTGCATTTACTTTTATGCCACTTGCCTCTCATTTTCCTCTCCCCCACTTCACATTTGCCGTTTTCATTTGCCTTTCTCCTTTCCCGTTTTCTTTTGCCTTTTGCCTTTTTGCCATTTTCCTTTGCCGGTTTTCTTGCTTGCTTGTGTGCTTGTTTGTTCGTTGAAGTCAACATGGCTGAAAACACCAAACTTTGCGACTTCTCAAGTACCAATAATAATGATTTTATTAGTACTCCGATTGCTCCTGCCACTAGTGCGGAATTGTATGAAATCAACGCAGCTTTGCTGAATCTTGTTATGAAGAGCAATTCTCTGGCCTTCCTAGTGAAGATGTTGCATTCCATCTCAATACCTTCATTGAGATTTGTGATATGCAAAAGAAAAGAGATGTGGATAATGACGTGATTAAGTTGAAACTTTTTCCTTTCTCGTTGCGAGATCGCGCAAAAACTTGGTTTTCTTATTTGCCTAAAAATAGTATCGATTCTTGGGATAAGTGCAAATATGCTTACATATCCAAGTATTTTCCGCTGGCTAAGATCATCTCCTTACGTAACGATATCATGAATTTCAAGCAACTTGATCATGAACACGTTGCACAATCATGGGAGAGGATGAAGTTTATGATTAGAAATTGTCCCGCTCATGGCTTGAGTTTGTGGATGATTATACAAATCTTTTACGCTGGTTTGAATTTCGCTTCTCGCAATATCTTGGACT
Source organism: Hordeum vulgare subsp. vulgare (assembly GCF_904849725.1). Lineage (NCBI taxonomy): Eukaryota > Viridiplantae > Streptophyta > Magnoliopsida > Poales > Poaceae > Hordeum > Hordeum vulgare. Next base: position 527,581,426 of record NC_058520.1, on the reverse strand, counting down.
CCGCCTCAGGTGGAACGTTCATGGAAATCACGTTAGGAGACGCTACAAAACTCCTAGACAATATCATGACCAACTACTCTCAGTGGCACACTGAAAGGTCACCTGCTAGCAAAAAGGTACACGCTATAGAAGAGATTAACTCGCTTAGTGCTAAGATGGACGAGTTGATGAATTTGGTTGCTAGTAGAAATGCTGTTGTAGATCCTAATGACATGCCACTATCTTCTTTGATTGAGAGTAGCAACGCTAGTTTGGACGTGAATTTTGTTGGTAGGAACAATTTTGGCAACAACAATGCTTTTAGAGGAAACTATGTTCCTAGGACTTTTCCTAGTAACTCATCTAACAACTATAGCAATTCCTACAACAACACTTATGGAAATAACAACAAATTACCCTCTGATTTAGAGAGTAATATCAAAGAGTTCATCAACTCTCAAAAGATTTTCAATGCGTCCATAGAGGAAAAACTACTCAAAATAGAGGATTTGGCTAAAAGCGTTGATAGGATGTCTTGTGATATTGATGCTTTGAAAGTTAGATGCGCTCCTCCCAAGGTCAACTTGGATGAAACTTCGAAAGCTATGCGTGTCTCCATGAATGAGAGCAAAGAAAGAACCGCCCAAATTCGCGCTAGGCATGAATGGTTTAAAACGTTGCGTTCTAGTGATGCAAATCACGAAGATCTTAAAGTGCTTGGTGTGTCTCCTCTTGAATCTTTGTTTTCGCATGTCAAACCTATTGATGGAGCGGTGGATATGAATCCACTTTGGTTGAAAAACTCCCCAATGATTCGGAGTCCACACATCTTGATGATAAAGGTGTGGAGAGTGGAGTAGAAGAAATCAAAATTTTGGGTAGTAATGGAACTCCCTCTTTGGATTTCAAGGAATTCAATTATGATAATTGCCCCTTGTTTGAATGCATTTCTTTGATGCAATCCATTGCAAACTCTCCACACGCTTATAGCCAAAGCAAAGCCTTTACCGCGCATATCATAGATGCTATGATGAAATCTTTTGAAGAGAAGCTCGAACTAGAAGTCTCTATACCTAGAAAACTTCATGATGAGTGGGAACCTACTATCAAAATCAAGATAAAAAACTATGAGTGCAATGCTTTGTGTGATTTGGGTGCTAGTGTTTCCGCGATTCCAAAGTCTTTATGTGATATTCTTGGTTTTCATGAGATTGAAGAGTGTTCTCTTAATTTGCATCTTGCGGATTCTACTGTCAAGAAACCCATGTGAAGGATCAATGATGTTCTTATTGTTGCAAATAATAACTATGTACCCGTGGATTTAATTGTACTTGACATAGATTGCAATCCTTCATGTCCCATCATTCTTGGTAGACCTTTCCTAAGGACTATTTGTGCTATCATCGATATGAAGGAAGGGAATATTAGATTTCAATTTCCTTTAAAGAAGGGAATGGAGCACTTTCCTAGAAAGAAAATAAGATTACCTTATGAATCTATGATGAGGGCTACTTATGGTTTGAGCACCAAAGATGACTATACGTGATTCCATCACCTTTTGCCTAGCTAAGGGCGTTAAACAAAAGCGCTTGTTGGGAGGCAACCCAACGAATCTATCCTTCTTATTTCTGTTTTGTGTTTTCCACACTTTCATAATTCTGTTATGATTGTGATTTTTGTGTTTCTTTTTGCGTTTGTGCCAAGCAAAACCGTTATGATTAGTCTTGGGGATGATCGTTTGGTCATGGTGGAAAAGACAGAAACTTTCTGCTCACGAAAAGAATTTTCATTTTTTTTATGTAAGAGCTTTTGAGTTGATTCCTTTTTCTGCTGATTGCTACGCAAATTATTCAGACTGTCATAATTTTGCAGAAGTTTTGAAGTAACAGAAGTATATGAAATATACAGATTGCTACAGACTGGTCTGCTGTTAACAGATTCTGTTTTTGTTGTGTTGGTTGCTTATTTTGATGAAACTATGGATAGTATCGGGGGGTATTAGCCATGGAAGATTGAAAATACAGTAACCAAACATCAGAATAAGTAGAATTAAAGTTTTCTACAGTACCTTATGAAGTGGTGGTTTGCTTTCTCATACTAATGTTATCACGAGTTTCTGTTTAAGTTTCGTGTTGTGAAGTTTTCAAGTTTTGGGTGAAGTTCTTATGGACAAAGAGATAAAGAGTGGCAAGAGCTCAAGCTTGGGGATACCCAAGGAATCCCAAGAAATTCAAGGATGCCGTAAAAGCCTAAGCTTGGGGATTCCCCGGGAAGGCATCCCATCTCCCGTCTTCAATCCATCGGTAATGTTACTTGGGGCTATATTTTTATTCACCACATGTTATGTGTTTTTGCTTGGAGCATCTTGTATCATAGGAGTCTTTTATTTTTGTTGTGTCACAATCATCCTTTCCGCACACCTAGAGAGAGAGACATGCACTCACCCTGATTTTCTCGAGCTTTACTTATATCTTCTGGTAGACAATTCATCTCACATGTGCTTCACTTATATCTTTTGAGCTAGATACTTTTGCTCTATGTGCTTCACTTATATCTTTTAGAGCACAGCGGTGCAGGGCTTGGTAGTTGATCTATGATTTGAAAGTAGTCTCAAAAGTGGTAGTTATCAAAGGGGATACAAAAACTTCCACCTTCATGTGCATTGAATAGTTAGAGAAGTTTGATTCATCTCAATTAGTTTTGAGTTGTGGTTTTGGTAATATTGAAGTCATGCTAGTAAGGTGTTGTGGATCTAGAAATACTTGTGTTGAAGTTAGTGATTCCCGTAGCATGCACGTATGGTGAACCGCTATGTGATGAAATCTGAGAATGATTAGTCTATTGATTGTCATCCTTTGCGTGGCGGTCGGGATCGAGCGATGGTTTATACCTACCAACCCTTCCCCTAGGAGTATGCGTTGAATGGTTTGTTTCGATTACTAATAAAACTTTTGCAACAAGTATATGAGTTCTTCATGACTGATGTTGAGTCTATGGTTTAGATGCACTTTCACCTTCCACCATCACTATCTTCTTAGTGCCGTGCAACTTTCGCCGGTGCACAAAACCCACCATTAGCCTCCCTCAAAACATCCACCATACCTACCTACTATGGCTTTTTCAAAGTCATTCCGAGATATATTGCCATGCAACTACCACCATGACATGTGCCACCACGTCTACATTGGCATTGCATGATCGTAAGATAGCTAGCATGATGTTTCCATTAATGTGTATGCCATGCTAGATCATTGTCACGGTACACTACCGAAGGCATTCCATATAGAGTCATCGTTGCTCTAAGTTTTGAGTTGAAAGTGTGATGATCATCATTGATGGAGCATTGTCCCATGTGACGAAATAAAAGAGGCTAAAGATGCCCACCAAAAAAAGAGGCCAAAGAGCCCACAAAAAAGAGAGAGAGAAAGAGAGAAGGGACAATGCTACCACCTTTCCACACTTGTGCATATTAAGCACCATGATCTTCATGATTGAGAGTCTCTCGTTTTGTCACCACCATATAGCTAGTGGGAAATTTTCATTATATAACTTGGCTTGTATATTCCAATGACAGGCTCCCCCAAAATTGCCTTAGGTCTTCGTGAGCAAGCAAGTTGGATGCACACCCACTAGTTTCCTTTAAGAGCTTTCACATACTCTTAGCTCTAGTGCATCATTTGTATGGCAATCCCTACTCATTCACATTGATATCTATTCATGAGCATCTCCACAGCTCATTGATATGCCTAGTTAATGTGACCATCTTCTCCTTATTTTGTCTTGCAACCTCCACCACACTCCACACCACTTATAGTGCTAAAACCATGGCTCACGCTCATGTATTGTGTGAGAGTTGAAAAGGTTTGAGAATGTAAAGGTGTGAAACAATTACTTGGCCAATACCGGGGTTGTGCATGATTTAAATTCGTCGTGCAATGATGATAGAGCATAGCCAGACTATATGCTTTTGGAGGGATAACTTTCTTTTAGACTTGTTATTTTGAAAGTTTGTGATTACCTTGCTAGTTTGCTTGAATTATTATCTTTCCACGTCAATAGCAAACTATTGTTTTGAATCTAATGGATCTGAACATTCACGTCACATAAGAGGAGTTACAAAGGACATCTATGCTAGGTGGCATGAAAGCATCAAAAATTCATTCTTTATCACTTCCCTACTCGAGGACGAGCAGAAGTTAAGCATGGGGATGCTTGATACGTCTCAAACGTATCTATAATTTTTGATGGTTTCATGTTGTTATCTTGTCATCCTTGGATGTTTTATGTACCTTTTATATATTTTTGGAGACTAACTTATTAATTCAGTGCCATGTGCGAGTTCCTGTTTTTTTCTGTGTTTTTCGCTCTTTTCAGATCTGATTTTGGAACGGAGTCCAAACGGAATAAAATCCCTGAAATAATTTTTCCCCGAACGGACGAAGAACAAGGGGTTTGAGGGCCAAGCCAGGAGGGCTACAGGGGGCCCACAAGCCCCCTATCCGCCACCAGGGGGGCGGCGGATGGCAGGCTTGTGGCCTCCCTGGTGCCCCCTGACCTAGATCCTTCGCCTATATATTCCCTAAAATACAGAAAAAAAATCAAGGGATCCACGAAAATACTTTTCCGCCACCGCAAGTTTCCGTTTCCGCGAGATCTGATGTGGAGACCCTTCCCGGTGCTCTGCCGGAGGGGACTTTGGAGTTGGAGGGCTTCTACATCAACACCATCGCCCCTCCAATGACTCGTGAGTAGTTCACTTCAGACCTACGGGTCCGTAGTTAGTAGCTAGATGGCTTCTTCTCTCTCTTGGATCTTCAATACAAAGTTCTCCATGATCTTCATGGAGATCTATCCGATGTAATCCTCTTTGGCGGTATGTTTGTCGAGATCCGATGAATTGTGGATTTGTGATCAGATTATCTATGATATATATTTGAGTCTTTGCTGATTTCTTTTATGCATGATTTGATATCCTTGTAAGTCTCTCCGAGTCTTGGGTTTTGATTGGCCAACTAGATCTATGATTCTTGCAATGGGAGAAGTGCTTGGTTTTGGGTTCTTACCGTGTGGCGACCTTTCCCAGTGACAGTAGGGGCAGCAAGGCACACATCGTGTAGTTTCCATCAAGGGTAACAAGGTGGGCTTTGTCGTAGATATGATATTGTCCATCTACATCATGTCATCTTGCTTAAGGCGTTACTCTGTTCTTTTGGACTTAATACACTAGATGCATGCTGGATAGCGGTCGACGTGTGGAGTAATAGTAGTAGATGTAGAAAGTATCGGTCTACTTGTTTTGGACGTGATGCCTATAGATATAATCATTGCCATAGATGACATCACGACTTTGCGCGGTTCTATCAATTGCTCGACAGTAATTTGTTCACCCACCATCTACTTGCTTTCATGAGAGAACCCACTAGTAAACACTACGACCCTCGGGTCTATTCACACATATCGTTTCCACTTTCGCTTTTACTTTGCTTTGTTACTTTGTTGCTTTCAGTTCTCACTTGGCGAACAATCTATAAGGGATTGAGAACCCCTTCATAGCGTTGGGAGCAAGCTTTTTGTGTTTGTGTAGGAACTTGAGATACTCCTTCAAAGGATCGATACCTTGGTTCTCAAACTGAGGGAAATACTTACCACCGCTGCGCTACATCACCCTTTCCGCTTCGAGGGAACACCAACGCAAGGCTCCAAGGCCACGGGGGAAATCCTTTGCATATTTGCCTAGGAAGTCCCTTAAGGCGTAGCCGTAGCAGAAGGATTCCTGGTGTCGTTGCTGAGGAGAATCAGGACAAGAACAGTCTCCCGTTAGCACGTGTTTCTGGCACCGTTGGAAGGTCTTTTGTTGCAGTAGCAGAAGTATTTCTGTGGTATCTCGCTAGCTCTTTCTGAGACCGCAAAACATAAATGTAGAGCACTTTCAAAGATCAAGGGCTGACTAAACATTGTAATTCATAGCAACGAAGATCCAGTCATAATCATACTCAATATCAATGAAAAAGCAAAGCATAAAAATGATAGAGGTGCTCTCTAATTGGTGCTTTTACAAGAAGAGGATGACTCAACAGGAAAATAAATAGACAGGCCCTTCGCAGAGGGAAGCATTGATTTGCAGAGGTGCCAGAGCTCAAGCTTTGAAAACAGAGATAATAATTTTGGGTGGCATGCTTTCATTGTCAACGCAATGACCAAGAGTTCTCAATATCTTCCATGCTACTCATGCTATAGGCGGTTCCCAAACAGAAAATAAAGTTTTAACTCCCCCACCACCAATCAATCACACTCCACGGCTAGCCGAATCCTCGGGTACCGTCCATACTAACATCAATCTGGGGGGAGTCTTGTTTTACAACTATGTTTTTGATTTAAGCGTGGAACTGGGCATTCCAATTACCGGCCCCTTTCTCGTGTATGACAGTGAATAAACACATGTCGAGGATAACACTCCTAGCATGGAAGATACCAATAGCCCCATGTCACCACATGAGTGGTTCGGGCATGCAAAACAAATTATTTCTTGAAGATTTAGAGAGTGGCACATGCAAATTTACTTGGAATGGCAGGTAGATACCGCAAATAGGTAGGTATGGTGGACTCTCATGGAAATTTTTTTGGGTTTATGGAAGTGGATGCACAAGCAGTATTCCGCTTAGTACAAGTGAAGGCTAGCAAAAGACTGGGAAGCGACCAACTAGAGAGCGACAACAATCATCAAGATGCAATGAGTTTGACTAACATTGAATGCAAGCATGAACAAGATATAAATCACCATGAACACGAACATCATAGAGGCTATGTTTATTTTGTTTCAACTACATGCATAAACATGGGCCAAGTCAAGCCACTTGAATCATTCAAAGGAGAATACCATCCTATCATACTACATCATAGTCATCTCAATATCTATGTTGGCATTCAAGACAAACCATTATAAGCTCTCGGCTATTTAAGCATGGCATCAGAAACTATGATCTCTAAGTTGTCATTGCAAACATGGTTCTCTCACAACAAAGCTGAATTAGGCATGACAAGCTAGTCATATTTACAAAAACAAAATAGATAGAGTTCATACCAGCTTTTCAGTCTCAGTAACTTCATCATATATCATCATTATTGCCTTTCATTTGCACGATCGAACGATATGAACAATAATAAGAGCGCTCGTGCAATGGACTAAGATGAATCTACAGGCAAACACAAAGGAGAAGACAAAGTAATATGGCTCTTTGAAAGCTAAATAGGTAAACATGCAAGAACCACTAAACATTGTAACCAATATCTTCTACCTTGACCCAAAGAAAAAGAAAACTATTTACACGGGAAAGCTCCCAACAAGCAAAATAAGAAATAAAAATCTTTTTGGGTTTTCTCGAAAGGACACAAAACAAGAAAACGAAAATAAACTAGCATGGATAATACAGTGGCAAAGTGTAAACACCAGATAACAAAGTAAAAGCATAAGCATGAATGTAAAGTCGGTGAGAACACGTACTCCCCCAAGCTTAGGCTTTTGGCCTAGCTTTGTCTACTCCCATGGCAGGAAATAACCAGCTCCGGGATACTCTGGAGCAGACTGTGGATGCCACTGCTGTGTGAGCTCTTCTGGCTCCCACTGATAAACTGGCGTTTGGTACTCGACTGGCCGCTCGGGCACGGGCACCTGTGGTTGGGCCAAGCCCCAATATGCGTAGATGTCCGAGCGCATAATAGTGTACCTGCCTGCATGAAGATCGAACAAAGAAGGAGCAGGCAAAGTAATAGTCGCTCGAGTACCCTGACTAAATACCAGGTTATAAATCATCCGTCTACTAGCATCTCTATCCAAAAAATCATGGAGAACCATGCTGTCATAATCCAGATATTTCTCAGGGAGAAGCATCTCTCCTTCCTCTCCCAGTCTAATGGGTATCTCGAAGTGTGTGGCAAGACGAGTAGCATAGATACCTCCATAGACGACACCCTTGGAACGGTTGGTGTTCAACCGCTGGGCTACTATAGCACCTAGGCTATAAGTCTTATTGTTATAAAGGCCTTCGCGCAAAACCGCAAGGTCTGGAGAGCTAAGTGATCCAGCCTCCCCACGGCCAATCAAACATATCCCACAAATAATGAGAAGTACCGAAGCACAGGAAAATGTATACTAGCAATCCTAACGCGAGACACTCCTCTCTCCTCTCCAACAACAATAGTACCAATGAAATCCTCCAAGTCCCGTGGACGAGGGTCACGGATATCCCCAACATAAGGTAATTTGCATACATCGCAAAAATCATGTAGCATCATGCACTGGGGGACATCGTATATCATGAACTCAACCATGGGAGGATTCTTTCTCGGATAAAAGTTGAAGCTTTGAACGAAAATATTGGTGAGGAGGAGGTATTGCGAGCACTTATCTTCAACGAACGTAGTAAGACCTGCGTTCTCCACCAAGTAATAAACGTCTTCATAAAGCCCATCGGCGCGCAAAAAATCATCACTTGGCCATTCGCACGCTAGAACTTCTGTGACACGAGGGACTACGTACTTGGGGTGGTTCTTCTCATCCTCCTTGGGGTTACGGCTTGAAGAGCCTCTCAAGAACCTCCTCATCTTTTCCCTTTTCTAGCTCTGAAAAATTCTGAAATTTTTAGAGACTTCGAAAGAAAAGTGAATAAAGATTAACCCAACTTATAGCAACCACTCCTACTACTTCCTAGAGACCGTATCACGCGCTAAAACTACTTGGGACCAGCTAAAATCAACATTTCTAGCTCAAGAACAGGGTCACCAAGGTAGCAAGTATACGCGAAGGATAAAGCACTAGAGCAAAAACTAATTGGACCAATGGAGGAGTCACTTACCAAGGAGTAATCTCCCAAAACGGTTCGGAGAATGGTGCTTTGAGCAAGGAGATCGAAAATCACAGCCAAATGAGCAAGAACACGGGTTTGAGCTGTGAAACAATTTTTTTCTGGAGGTGGAAGAAGAGGATGGGAGCTGGAATGAGTGGAGGGGGTCCCTGTGGGCCCCACAAGCTTGCTAGCCGCCACCAGGGGGTGGTTGCACAGCTTGTGTTCCATTGGTCTGGTCCCCAGGCCAGCTCTCAGGCCCATTATTTTTCAAATATTCCAGAAAAAATCATACTAAATTTTCAGGACCATCAGAGAACTTTTATTTTTGGGGTATTTTTCTCCGGGACGCTAAAATAGAAAACAGGAAAAACTAAACTAATTCTATCATTTTTCTTCTAAGCAACAGAAAATGAAGCTGAAAACAGAGGTATGTGACTCTTTGATTCATCCATTTCATGGTCATCGAAAGAAATCCGTCAATGGGGTTGATCAAGTCCTCATGACAAAACCTTCTCGAATCGCAAGAGAGAATGGAGAATTTTCGAATAGCCACTAAGTCACCTCAATGGGGATATATATCTCCCCAACAAGCAAATCATACTTCATCTTGACACGAGGAATAGGGCATTCAAAGCTCCCAATAAGAATCGATGAAGCCTTTTCGATAGCATTGATGCAATGAACTTGATATCGTTTCTTCGGAAAGTGCAGTGTGTGCTCATTACCGTTGACATGGAAAGTGACATTGCCTTTGTTCCAATCTATAACAGCACCTGCAGTGTTTAAAAAGGGTCTTCCGAGGATGACAGCCATGGCACCGTCCTCGGGAATATCCAAGATAACAAAGTATGTTAAGATAGTGGTGTTAGCAACCACAACAGGCACATCCTCGCAAATGCCGATAGGGAAAGCAGTTGATTTGTCGACCATTTGCACAGAAATTTCAGTGGGTGTCAACTTATCCAATTCAAGTCTATGATAAAGAGAGAGCAGCATAACACTAATGCCGACTCCAAGGTCACATAAGGCAGTTCTTACGTAGTTTCCTTTAATGGAACAAGGTATAGTGGGCACTCCGGGATCACCAAGTTTCTTAGGAGTTCCACCTTTGAAAGGGTAATTGGCAAGCATGATGGAGATCTCAAGATCTGGTATCTTCCGTTTATTAGTCATGATATCTTTCATGTACTTAGCATACACAGACATTTTGAGCATATCAGATAACCGCATCTGCAGAAAGATGGGTCTTATCATCTCAACGAAGCACTCAAAATCCTCGTCATCCTTTTTCTTGGATGACTTAGGAGGAAAGGGCATAGATCTCTGAACCCATGGCTCCCTTTCTTTACCATGCTTCCTAGCAGTGAAGTCATTCTTATCGTATCTCTTAGGTTGTGGGTTATCAGGATTAACCATAGGTTCAATCTCCACATCCTCATCATTGCTAGGTTGAGCATTATTATGAACATCACTGTCCATATTGTCACCAGGTTCATGTTCATCACCAGATTCTGTTTCTGCATCAGACGCAGAAATATCATTAGGTTCTTCAGGTGTGACAGTATTTGGTGAACTGGCATGTAGGTTTCTATCATCCTTCTTCTTCTCCTTAGGATGACTGGGTGTATCAGCATTAATTCCTTGAGAATCTTGATCAATTCTCTTAGGATGACCTTCAGGATACAAAGGTTCCTGAGTCATTTTGCCTCCTCTAGTAATGACTCTGACGAAGTTGTCATTTAATTCATTGAGAAAGTCATTCTGAGCTTTAAGTACTTGTTCTACCTGAGTAGTAATCATAGAGGCATGTTTACTCAGAAGCTTTAGATCATTGACATTTCTGTCTACACAAGCACTTAAGTGGCTAAGCATACGAGTACTTTGTTCCAAATGTCTGCTAACATAATCATTGAAACTCTGTTGTTTGGCAACAAAGTTGTCAAATTCATCAAAGCATAGGCTAGCAGGTTTGTCAAAAGGAATATCACTCTCGTCAAACCTACGCAGAGAATTCACTTCTAATACTTGTATCGGGTTATCGAGACCATGGATCTCTTCGATAGGTGGTAGATTTTTGACATCTTCAGATCTAATGCCTTTCTCTTGCATAGATTTCTTGGCTTCTTGCATATCTTCGGGACTGAGGAATAGAATACCTCTTTTCTTTGGAGTTGGCTTAGGAGGTGGTTCGGGAATAGTCCAAGCATTATCATTGATTACGATGTTATTTAGTAGGGTCTCAGCTTGTTCTACACTCTGTTCCCTAAAAACACAACCGGCACAACTATCTAGGTGGTCTCTAGAGGCATCGGTAAGTCCGTTATAGAAGATATCAAGTATCTCATTCTTCTTAAGAGGGTGATCAGGCAAAGCATTCTGTAGCTGGACGAGCCTCCCCCAAGCTTGTGGGAGACTCTCTTCTTGGAGTTGAGCAAAGTTGTATATTTCCTGCAAGGCAGCTTGCTTCTTATGGGCAGGGAAATATTTCTCACAGAAGTAATAGACCATATCCTCGGGACTACTCACACATCCAGGAGAAAGAGAGGTGAACCAGGCTTTAGCGTCATCCTTTAAAGAGAAAGGAAACAGCTTAAGGATGTAGTAGTGGCGGATCTTCTCCTCACTAGTGAAAAGGGTGGCTATATCGTGTAGTTTGGTAAGATGGGCTACGACCGTCTCAGACTCATAACCGTGGAAAGGATCAGATTCGACTAGAGAGATTATCTCAGGGTCGACAGAGAATTCATAATCCTTATCGGTGATAAAGATGGGTGAAGTGGAAAACTTCGGGTCGTATTTCATCCTAGCTTTCAGAGATTTTTCCTTCCACTTGAGAAGTAATTTCTCAGCGTCATAGGCATCCTTACACGCAAGAAAATCCTCAGCTATCTCTCCCTCCATAACGTAACCCTCAGGTATATCAGGCAATTCATATCTAGGAGAGCTAGATCTAGCAGGAGCAAAAACAGGTTCTATCTCAATAGTATCGGCAGTTTCAGAAGCATCACGAGCATTGGCACTAACTCTAGCAATATGAGCATCAAGGAACACCCCTAGTGGAACATCAGGCAAAGTAGTATCTCTAGCAGTATCAAGCATAGCATCATCAGGCATAATAGCATCTCTGGCATCATCAGGCATAGCAGTATCATGCATAGCATCTCTAGCAGTATCAAGCATAGCAGTATCATGCATAGCATCTCTAGCAGTAACATCATAAGCATCATCAAGCACAGGCGACATATCAAGATTTCTAGCAGGAGGTGATGTCGCAAACTTACTCATAACTGAAGGTGAATCAAGTGCAGAGCTAGATGGCAGTTCCTTACCTCCCCTCGTAGTTGAGGGCAAGACTTTGGTTTTCGGATCCTTCAGATTCTTCATAGTGATCAGCAAATATAAATCCCAAGTAACTCAGAGAATATAGCAATACCTCCCCGGCAACGGCGCCAAAAAAATGCTGACTCTGTGACAACAGACCTTCCCCTACAACGGCACCAGAAGAATGCTGCTAGCACTCCCCGGCAACGAAACTAGAAGAATGTTGTTGACGGCCCACCAGCGCGTGGGATCGCAGCAGTTTTTGAGGGTAGAGTATTCGACCCAAATTTGTTGATACGCCAATAGGAGGTGAGAGGATACTCTCAAGTATTAGCAGTTGAATGTGTCAGATTCAACCACACCTGGAAGATTAGTATCTGCAAGCAAAGAGTCAACAAAAAAGTAGTATGATAACAACGGTGTGAGAAACGATCTGTTGACGACAGACTATTCCTAATGATTGTATCAATGGCGCCAGAAGTTGCCCGTTGACGGAAATTGTCTGTTCCCGTCAACGACCAACGTACCAAAATTGTAGCACGTAGCAGCAGTGTAACGAGTAATAGCAGTGGCAAGGAACAACAGTAGGGACAGCAGTAGCAAGCGACAGTAGTAACAACAGTAACAGCAGAGCAAGACAAGTAACAGTAGTAGCAGCAGAGCAAGACAAGTGACAGCAGCAGTAGGACAAACTCGTAGGCAATGGGTCCATGATTTGTTTGGATGATATTCATCATGCAACAATTATAACACTGAGAGATATGTGGCTAGCTCCCGGTCGTACATGTGATGTAGGCATGCATTCCTTGTGTCGTCATACGTGCTTAGGGAAAAGAACTTGCATGACATCTATTGTCCATCCCTCCCGTGGCAGCGGGGTCCAAAAGTTGATATTAAGGTTCTCCTTTTAATAAAGAACCGGACAAACGCATTAGCACTTTGTGAACACATGAACTCCTCAAACTATGGTTATCACCGGGAGTGGTTCCGGTTATTGTCACTCCGGGGTTGCCAGGTCATAACACATAGTAGGTAACTACAACTTGCAAGATCGGATCTAAAACACACATATATTGGTGACAACATAATAATTTCAGATATGAAATCATGGCAGTCGGTCCCTAGTGACAAGCATTAAGCATGGCAAAGTAGTAGCAACATCAATCTCAAAACATAGTGGATACTAGGGATCAATCCCCGTCAATACTAACTCGATTACATGATAGATCTCATCCTACTCATCACCGCCCAGCGAGCCTACGAATAGAGTACTCACGAACGACGAAGAGCTTCATGGAATTGGAGAGGGAAGAAGGTTGATGATGACGATGGCGACGATTTCCCCTCTCCGGAGCCCAAAAGGGACTCCAGATCTGCCCTCCAGATGAAGAACAGGATGTGGCGGCGCCTCCGTATCATAAACGCGACGAAATCTTCTCTCTTGATTTTTTCTGGGACGAAAGTGAATTTATAAAGCTGAGATTGGGGGCGGCAGAGCCACGTGGGCCCCACAAGCTTGCTAGCCGCCACCAGGGGGTGGCGGCTATAGGGCTTGTGGCCCACTGTCCCATCCCCTCCGGTGGATCTTTGCGCATGTATTTTTCATATTTTCCAGAAATATTCTCCATAAATTTTCAAGACGTTCTGAGAACTTTCATTTCTACACAAAAACAGCACCAAGGCAATTCTGCTGAAAACAGCGTCAGTCCAGGTTAGTTCCATTCAAATCATGCAAATTAGAGTCCAAAAGAAGGGCAAAAGAGTTTGGAAAAGTAGATACGATGGAGACGTATTAGTTCTCCTCCAAGATATGGGGGTTGGCACGCATGGCAGCCATCGCTGCCTCATCCACATGTGCAGCCGCGATTTTCTTCTGTGCTACTAAATGCTCCATGAGATCCTGGCTATATTGCATGCACCATGGCTTTAGGCGGCAATTATTTGGAGGATGGGCCGTGATTTGGGTGGAAGGTGTTGCGTCGATAGTCGGGCATGTGGAATGGAGGAGGAGGGGGTGGGAGAGAGGGGGTATTGGGGAGGTGTCGATTACCTCACTAGATGGACGGGGCCGAGGAGTAGGAAGGAGCATCGCCATTGAGGAGGCGGCGTTGCGCAAGCAGTGAAGGTTTGAACTAGGAAAGGAACGAGGAAAAGGGGGAATGTGGCTTTTGATTGGTACTATGAGGGGTGAAGGAGGTATATATTTCTACGGTAGCCCAACATTTTCATTTCAATGCAACAAAAAATTGTTGGGGAAGTATCATCAGACACAATCCCTTATTCAGAACTATGTGCGGTATTGAAACATCGAAAACGAAACAGGTACTTTACCCCGTGTGTGATGAGCTTGAATGTGCAAATTATTTACAACAGTTTGCAATATTTATACATCACAAACGAAGCATGTGCTATACCCCGTGTGTGATGACCTTGAACGTGCAAATTTTTGTCTCCAAGCTTTCGACGTAAGATTGGATACTATATTGCACATGGTTCGTGCCACCAAATTGTGTGTGATGAAATTGAATTTCATTTTCAATTGGAAGAAGTAATGGGGATATGGCGGCAAATTGTGGTCTGAATTTCCGTGGTTACAATGGTCATCCACGTCTTCGCATAATTTAACATCAATTGCTAATTTGGGTAGTAAACAAAAGAGCCTACACCACATCCCACACTTACTTAATCGAGCAATTAAACAAAGTTGGTTGACCTTAACATTACTCTAACAAAAGAACATCACTGTGAACAAAGACTAAATTTCCGCCTCACGCTCGTCAATCTTCACTACAGCCTCCATGACCAGCTCGCGCTTGATGACTGATACGTCTCCAACGTATCTATAATTTTTGATGGTTTCATGATTTTATCTTGTCAAACTTTGGACGTTTTGTATGCCTTTTATATCTTTTTTGGGACTAACTTATTAACTCAGTGCCAAGTGCCAGTTCCTGTTTTTTCCATGTTTTTTACCCTTTTCAGAGGAGAATTTTAAACGGAGTCCAAGCAGAATAAAATCTGTGGAATGATTTTTTCCATAACAGAAGACACGCGGGAGACTTGAGAACCATGGCAGGAGACCTCGGAGGAGATCACAAGCCCACCAGGCCTGGCCTAGGGGGGCTAGTAGGCTTGTGAGCTCCAAGTGGCTCCCCTGCCCTAGATTTTTCGCCTATATATTCCCTAAAATCCCAGAAAAAATCAAGAGATCATCGAAAGTACTTTTTCGCTGCCCCAAGCTTCTGTCTCTGCAAGATCCCAACTGGGCACGTTCTGGTGCCCTGCCGGAGGGGGATTCGGATACGGAGGGCTTCTTCATCAACACCATGACCTCTCCGATGATGCGTGAGTAGTTCACCATAGACCTACGGGTCCATAGATAGTAGCTAGATGGCTTCTTTTCTCTCTTGGATCTTCAGTACAAAGTTCTCCACGATCTTCATGGAGATCTATCCGATGTAATCTTCTTTTGTGGTGTGTTTGTCGAGATCCGATGAATTATGGATTTATGATCAGATTATCTATGAATCTTATTCGAGTTTCTTCTGATCTCTCTTATATACATGATTTCATATCCTTGTAATTCTCTTCGAGTTGTGGGTTTTGTTTGGCCAACTAGATCTATGATTTTTGCAATGGGAGAAGTGCTTGGTTTTGGGTTCATACCGTGCGGTGACCTCACCTAGTGACAGAAGGGGTAGCGAGGCACGTATCGTGTTGTTGCCATCAAAGGTAAATAGATGGGGTTTTCATCATTGGTTTGAGACTATCCCTCTACATCATGTCATCTTGCTTAAGGCGTTACTCTGTTCGTCATGAACTCAATACACTAGATGCATGCTGGATAGCGGTCTATGTGTGGAGTAATAGTAGTAGATGCAGAAAGTATCGGTCTACTTGTCTCGGACGTGATGCCTATATGTATGATCATTGCCTTAGATATCTTCATGACTTTGCGCGGTTCTATCAATTGCTCGACAGTAATTTGTTCACCCACCATAATACTTGCTATTTTGAGAGAAGCCTCTAGTGAACACTATGGCCCCCGGGTCTACTCCACATTATATTTTCAGCCTTACTATTTTTCTTTGTTGCACTTTCCGCCTTCAGATCTCACTTGGCAATCAATCTTGAAGGGATTGACAACCCCTTTATAGTGTTGGGTGCAAGCTCTTTTGTGTTTGTGCAGGTACTCTGGACTTGACGAGATTCTCCTACTGGATTGATACCTTGGTTCTCAAACTGAGGGAAATACTTACTGCTCCTGTGCTGCATCGCCCTTTCCTCTTCAAGGGAAAAACTAACGCAAGCTCAAGAGACGACAGAAGATCTCTGTCACCGCAACAGAAGAATTTCTGGCGCTGTTTCCGGGGAGGATTAAGTCAAGAACTCATCCAAGTAAGTGTCGCAAACTCATCTCTTGCATTTACCTTTTTTGCCTCTCGTTTTCCTCTCCCCCACTTCTGAAAAACAAAAATTTACAAAAAGATTTGCCTTTTTCTCCCGCTTGCTTTCTGTTCGTTTGTGTGGGATAGTCTACCTGTCCTCATGGCTAGATCCACCACTTCGAACGATACTCCCGAGAATGAAGTTCTCAATTTCAAACAAATTGAGGGAGAAAACTTAAAGGACGCTTGGTATAGGATTTGCAATGCTCAGAGTAGATCTACTCATAAGCAATCTACTACTGTCCTGCTTTGCAGCTTTTATGTGGGTATTTCTCCTTGGAATAGGTATATTCTTGACACCATCGTAGGTGGAAATTTCTTGGGTAGCCATACCGTTGATTCTTATGGAGCTGTCATAAATTTGGTAGGCTCGCCCCCACTCATGGTTAATGGAACTACCTTAACTCTCGAACATGTGATGTGTAGGCTGGATGTCATTGAAAATAAAGTTGATATGATCGAGCTTATTGAGAATTTGGATAAAAAGATCCACAATCAAATCACTCAGTACGGATCCAAGGTAGGAATGGTTTTGAAAAATTTAAAGGAGAAGGAACCCACAGTTAACGAAAAACTAGGTCATGATTCCGCTAGGATTGGCAAACTAGAGGATGTTATAACCAACTTGGGTTTCGCTTTTGCCGCTGTGCAGAATACTCCAATTTTTGCCCACAATAAGGTCACCAAGTCTGTTTTGTTCCCAAAAATAGTGGTGAATCATCTAGCAAGAAATATGATAAGTGATCACGCTACTTATGGTTTGAAGACCAAAGACGACGATACGTGATTTTATCGCCTTATGCCTAGCTAAGGGCGTTAAACAATAGCGCTTGTTGGGAGGCAACCCAATGAATTTATTTCTTTTTGTTTCTGTTTTGTTGCGTCCAAACCGTCATAATTCTGTTATGGTTGTGTTTCTTGTGTTTCTTTTTGTGTTTGAGCCAAGCAAAACCTTTATGACTAGTCTTGGTGATGGTTGTTTAATCCTGCTGGAAAAAGACAGAAACCTTTCGCTCACGAGATGATTTTTCATTTTTATTCAAGAAGAGATTTTGAGTTGATTCTTTTTGCTGATGGTTGATATGCCTTTTTCCCAGGCAGTCGTAATTGTTTAGAATATTTGAGGTACCAGAAGTATACTAAGTATACAGATTTCTACATACTGGTCTGTTTCTGACAGATTGTGTTTTTGTTGAGTTGGTTGCTTGTTTTGATGAAACTATGGATAGTATCGGGGGGGTACTAGCCATGGGAAAGTGATAATACAGTATGCTAACACCAATATAAATAGAAATTAAGATTGCTACAGTACCTAAAGTGGTGGTAGTTTGTTTTCTTGTGCTAATGTTATCATGAGTTTTTGTTTAAGTTTTGTGTTGTGAAGTTTTCAAGTTTTGGGTGATGTTCTCATGGACAAAGAGATAAGGAGTGGAAAGAGCTCAAGCTTGGGGATTCCCAAGGCATCCCAAGCCAAATTCAAGGACACCAAAAAGCCTAAGCTTGGGGATGCCCTGGGAAGGCATCCCCTCTTTCGTCTTCAATCCATCGGTAACATTACTTGGGGCTATATTTTTATTCACCACATGATATGTGTTTTGCTTGGAGCGTCTTGTATCTTAGGAGTCTTTTCTTTTTGTTGTGTCACAATCATCCTTGTTGCACACCTTTTGAGAGAGACAAGCACTCATCGTCATTTTGCTAGAATGCTCATCGTGCTTCACTTATATCTTTTGAGCTAGATAATTTTTCTCTGTGTGCTTCACTTAGATCTTTAGAGCACGGCGGTGCGTGACTTGGTAGTTGTATTATGCTACGAAAGTAGTCCCAAAGGTGATAGGTACCCAAAGAGGATACAAAAACCTCCATCTTCATGTGCATTGAGTAGAAAGAGAAGTCTTGATTCCTCTCAATTAGTTTTGAGACATGGATTTGGTAATATTAAGAGTTATGTTAGTAGGGTGTTGTGAATCTAGAAATACTTGTGTTGAAGTTAGTGATTCCCGTAGCATGCACGTATGGTGAACCGCTATGTTAGGAAGTCGGAGCAAAATTGATCTATTGATTGTCATCCTTTGTGTTGAGGTCGGGATCGCGCAATGGTTAACACCCACCAACCCTTCCCCTAGGAGTATGCGTTTAGCACTTTGTTTCGATTACTAATAAAAAAATCGCAACAAGTATGTGAGTTCTTCATGACTAATGTGAGTCCATGGTATAGATGAACTTTCACCTTCCACCATTGCTATCCTCTCTAGTCCCGCGCAATTCTCGCCGGTGCAGAAACCCACCATATGCCTTCCTCAAAACAGCCACCATACCTACCTACTATGGCATTTTCATAGCCATTCCGAGATATATTGCCATACAACTCCCACCGTTCCATCTCATGAGTCGTGCCGTCACTCTCATATTTCCATTGCATGATCGTAAGATAGCTAGCGAGATGTTTCAACGTCATACGCCAGGTTAGATCGTTGTACATCCCGGTACACTGCCGGAGGCATTTCCTATAGAGTCATCATCGTTCTAAGCTTTGAGCTGTGTGTAAATAAAAGTGTGATGATCATCATTATTGGAGCATTGTCCCATGTGAGGAAATGAAAAAAAAAAGCCCAAAGAGCCCAAATAAAAAAAGAGAGAAAAAGAGAGAAGGGACAATGCTACTATCTTTTTCCACACTTGTGCTTCATAATAGCACCATGTTCTTCATGATTGAGAGCCTCTTGTTTCGTCACCACCATAAGCTAGTGGGAATCTTTATTATATAACTTGGCTTGTATATTCCAATGATGGGCTTCCTCAAAACTGCCCTAGGTCTTCATGAGCAAGCAAGTTGGATGCACACCCACTAGTTATCCTTTTGAGCTTTCACATACTTATAGCTCTAGTGCATCATTTGTATGGCAATCCCTACTCATTCACATTGATATCTATTAATAGGCATCTCCATAGCCCTTTTATACGCTGAGTCAATGTGACCATCTCCTCCTTTTTGTCTCACAACCACCACCACACTCTATTCCACCTATAGTGCTATATCCATGGCTCACGCTCATGTATTGCGTGATAGTTACAAAAAGTTTGAGAAAGTAAGAGTGCGAAAACAATTACTTGGCCAATACCGGGGTTGTGCATGATTTACATTTGTTGTGTGAGGATGATGGAGCATGGCCAGACTATATGATTTTGTAGGGATAACTTTCTTTGGCCTTGTTATTTTGAAAGTTCATGATTACCTTGCTAGTTTGCTTGAAGTATTATTGTTTTCATGTCAATAGCAAACTATTGTTTTGAATCTTACGGATCTGAACATTCATGTCACATGAAAGAAGTTGCAAAGGACAACTATTCTAGGTAGCATTCCGCATCAAAAAATTAGTCTTTATCACTTCCTTACTCGAGGACGAGCAGGAGTTAAGCTTGGGGATGCTTGATACGTCTCCAACTTATCTATAATTTTTGATGGTTTCATGCTGTTATCTTGTCAAACTTTGGACGTTTTGTATGCCTTTTATATCTATTTTGGGACTAACTTATTAACTCAGTGTCAAGTGCCAGTTCCTATTTTTCCGTGTTTTTGACCCTTTTCAGAGGAGAATTTTAAACGGAGTCCAAACGGAATAAAATGTGCGGAATGATTTTTTCCATAACAGAAGACATGTGGGAGACTTGAGAACCAAGGCAGGAGACCTCGGAGGAGGTCACAAGCCCACCAGGCCCGGCCTAGGGGGGCGGGCCTAGCAGGCTTGTGAGCTCCCCGTGGCTCCCCTGCCCTAGGTTTTTTGCCTATATATTCCCTAAAATCCCAAAAAAAAGCAAGAGATCATCGAAAGTACTTTTCCGCTGCCGCAAGCTTCTGTCTCTGCAAGATCCCATCTGCGGCACGTTCTGGTGCCCTCTCGGAGAGGGGATTCGGATACGGAGGGCTTCTTCATCCACACCATGACCTATCCGATGATGCGTGAGTAGTTCACCATAGACCTACGGGTCCATAGCTAGTAGCTAGATGGCTTCTTCTCTCTCTTGGATCTTCAATACAAAGTTCTCCATGATCTTCATGGAGATCTATCCGATGTAATCTTCTTTTGCGGTGTGTTTGTCGAGATCCGATGAATTGTGGATTTATGATCAGATTATCTATGAATCTTATTTGAGTTTATTCTGATCTCTCTTATATGCATGATTTCATATCCTTGTAATTCTCTTCGAGTTGTGGGTTTTGTTTGGCCAACTAGATCTATGATTCTTGCAATGGGAGAAGTTCTTGGTTTTGGGTTCATACAGTGCGGTGACCTCACCCACTGATAGAAGGGGTAGCGAGGCACGTATCGTGTTGTTGCCATCAAGGGTAAAAAGATCGGGGTTTCATCATTGGTTTCAGATTATCCCTCTACATCATGTCATCTTGCTTAAGGCGTTACTCTGTTCGTCATGAACTCAATACACTAGATGCATGCTGGATAGTGGTCGATGTGTGGAGTAATAGTAGTAGATGCAGAAAGTATCGGTCTACTTGTCTCGGACGTGATGCCTATATGTATGATCATTGCCTTAGATATCGTCATGACTTTGCGTGGTTCTATCAATTGCTCGACAGTAATTTGTTCACCCACCGTAATACTTGCTATTTTGAGAGAATCCTCTAGTGAACACTATGGCCCCCGGGTCTACTCCACATTATATTTTCAGCCTTACTATTTTTCTTTGTTGCACTTTCCGCCTTCAGATCTCACTTTGCAATCAATCTTGAACGGATTGACAACCCCTTTATAGTGTTGGGTGCAAGATCTTTTTTGTTTGTGCAGGTACTCTGGACTTGACGAGATTCTCCTACTGGATTGATACCTTGGTTGTCAAACTGAGGGAAATACTAACTGCTCCTGTGCTGCATCGCCCTTTCCTCGTCAAGGGAAAAACCAACACAAGCTCAAGAGACGACAGAAGATCTTTGTCGTCGTAGCAACGACCTCCATGGGAAGGGGCTCCATGGCATCCATCACCACATACCCCACAAGCATCTCGTAGTCCGCGTCCACCATATCTTTGGAAAAGGCCGCCATGAGCTGGGTGTGGGTGGCCGCAGTACGAGCATCCTCCATCTCAGCTATAACAGCCGCCCTTTCGGCGGTTGCATCCACCTTGTCAGAGATTCCGGTTATGCTGATGGACATTGTGAGCGTTTTCATGGCTGATGAGACCGCGCTAAAGCCGTGTTGGGTCCACCTCCTCATCTTTCACGATGCGGATCCACGTCCCCATATTTCACTGTGATGATTGAAGAGTACAATGGTGTTGGGAAGAAAGTGTGACTATGTGGTTGATGCGCTGACGATTGACTATAGCCGATGAAGCTTCTGACGTAAGCCATATATAAGAGTATTGGCCCAAGATATTTTATACCACATCACACACGTTTCATGATCAAGAATTTTTTGCAATCTACTTGATTTTCATATTGTTTTGAAACGAAAAATGAGGTTACATTGGCAATTGAAGGTGTTTGGATTGCAATAACATTTATCTGCAGGGAACGTGTAACTATAGGATTGTCTATTAAATATGTAATTTTCACGATTGTTTAGGCCTCTTTAATAATTTAAAGGTTTTTTAGACACTTCATGTGCATAGTCCAAATATGAACTGTAGTTAAGCACATGCTAGAGGCATGTGGATGGGTTGAAAAACATATATGTGTCACTCAATACATGTTTTGGTCCCATGCAAGAAATGGAAATGAATTTCAAACCTCTCGGTATTGGCTCGGTCGTAAACATTGAGATTCCGTGTGTTTCAAATTCCTGTAAATCCAAATATCATCGGACATTAATGAAACTTTGCATGGTGTCATGTCATAGCTCATGTGTGTTGTGGTAAAAAAATCCCAAATTGGGACAAGTTGTGGCACAAACCTCTTGCAAACCGAAGATTCTCATAAGAAGCCATGTGGTTATGATAGGGAACGTTCACCTTTTATGTGTGAAACAACATCCACTATCTCTTCTCGCCTTAGATTTATTCCTAGAGTCACCATAGAGCAATATGACTATCATGCTAAACTATGGAATTTTCCAGGCTTCGTTTGGCCGTTTTAATACATTACTTGAGTTTTCTAGGCATTTAATGTGCATAATTCAAATTTGAATTACAATCACAAGGTTCAGCGCATAAAAATAGGTTGAAAAATCATATAAGTTTCCCGAGATGCATATTTAGGTCTCATGCAAGAAATGGGAATGATTTTTTAACATCTCAGCATCTTGGCTTGGTCGCAAACATTGGGAAACTTGGTTTTCAAATTCATGCAAATCCAAACCTCGTCAAAAATTCATGAAACTTAGGCATGGTGTCATGACCTTGCCCTGTTGTGTGTTGTGGTAAGAAAAATGCCCAATTTTGGACAAGTTTTGGCAAAAAGACTCTTAAAAACTGAAGATTATCACAAGAAGTCGTGTGGTTCTGATAGGGAACGTTCACCTTTTATGTGTGAAACAACATCCACTGTCTCTTCCCACCTTGAATTTTCTAGTGTTCATTTGGCCTTTTTAAATACGTCAATTGATTTGTCCAAGCATTTAATGTGCATAATTAAAATTGGAACTAAAATCACAAGGTCCATCACATGAAAATAGGTTGAAAAATTATATATGTTTCCCTCAACGCATGTTTAGGTCTAACGCAAGAAATGAGAATGAATTCCAAACATCTCAGTGTCTTGGCTCGCCCGCAAACATTGGGAAATTTGTTCTTTAAATTCCCGTAAATCCAAAACTCGATAGAAATTCATGAAACATGGGCACGGTGTCATGACCTTGCCGTGTTGTATGTTGTGGTAATTTGTTTTCCCAATTTTGGACAAGTTTTGGCACAAGCCGCTTACAAACGGAATATTCTCACAAGAAATCCATGTGGTTCTGATAGGAAATGTTCACCTTTTATGTGCGAAACAACATCCATTGTCTCTTTTTTGCCTTGTATTTATTTCTATAGTCACCATAGAGCAACATGAGTGTCATGCTAAACAATGGAATTTTCGAGGGTTCGTATGGCCTATTTAATACATTGTTGAGTTCTCTAGCCATTTATTGTGCATAATTCAAATTTGAACTATAATCACAAGGTCTAGTGCATGAAAATTGGTTGAAGAAAATAATATATGAGTCCCTGGGTGCATGTTGAGGTCCCATGCAAGAAATGGGGATGAATTTCAAACATTTCAGTTACTTGGCTCGGTCGCAAACATTGAGAAACTTGGGTTTCCGATTCATGTAAATCCAAAACTCATTAGAAATTCATGAACCTTGGTGTGGTGTCATGATAAGGGCACACATACGCTGTGGTAAAAAATTGTCCAACTTGGACATGTTCTAGCACAAAGCCTCTTACAAACGAGAGCTTGTCATGAGAAGCTTTGTGGTTTCGATAGGGAACATTATGCATGTCACATCTGCGGGTGAAACAACATCTGATGCCTCTTCTCTCCTCGATTTTTATAGAAACAACATAGACAAATAGGTGTGATGAGCAAAAAGATGAATAAATTAAGGGATCATCTCGCTTTATAATACATTAATTGAGTTTTCTGTGTGTTTAATGTGCATAATTCAAATTTGTTCTACAATCACAATGTCCAATGCACCAAAATGGGTTCAAAAATTATATACGTGTCCTTGGATGCATGTATTAAGTCCCACACAAGAAATTGGAATGAATTTCAAACATCTCATTGCCTTGGCTCGATGGCAAATTAAACGTTGAGAATTTTGGTTTTTAAATTCCCGTAGATCCAAAACTCGTCAGAAATTCATGAAACTTTGCATGGTGTCATGACAAGTCACACATATGTCGTGGTAAAAAAATACCAACCTAGACATATTTTGGCACAGGCCTCTTACAAACCGAAGCTTCACACAATAAGCTATGTGGTTTCGATAGGGAACATGCATGTCACATCTGGTGAAACGACTACAATTGCCTCTTTTGTCCATGATTTTTTTCTAGAAACAAGATAAACCAATAGGTGTGTACTGCAAAACGATGAAATTATTAAGGGTTCGTCTTGCTTTTTATACATTAATTGAGTTTATGTGCATTTAATATACATAACTCAAATTTGAACTATAGTCGCAAGGTCTTTGTTGGGTAGGGCCTTGTCATATGGCACAAATATGTTGTGGTAGTTTTAGTGGCCACTTTGAGAGAAGGCACAAACATTTTTAATAGCCAACACAAATATTTTGGAACAAAAAGCTCTCACAATACCATCGCAAACGGTCGTATTATTTATAAATCATGGACGTTCTACTGACCATTTACGTGCTGCCACACATTTGCGCTGTATTGGCTAGGAGGTAGCATGTAGACATGTGTTTGAGTAGATCTAAGGCATGTGAGCAGTCCCCTGCATGCTCATCGGGGAGGCGTGTCCTTTCACCGTCATAGCAAACTTTCAGATTGAATACATATATGCAAACCGAGGGAAAGGGTTCCTTCTCTACTAAGCCAAGCCAAAATTTCGCGCGAAGGGTTTTTTCCATTGCGTCATCGCAAATGGTTGTGTATGATGACCAGTGTGCTTAGTACATACAATGATATTTGCATCTGTCCTATTGGGTAAATTGCCATTTGTCAAATTAGACACATTGGCATTTATCGATCTAGTACAATTAACATTTAACTATTGGAAATATGCCCTAGAGGCAATAATAAATTGGTTATTATCATATTTCCTTGTTCATGATAGTCGTTTATTATCCATGCTATAACTGTATTGATTGGAAACTCAAATACATGTGTGGATACATAGACAACAAAGTGGCCCTAGTAAGCCTCTACTAGACTAGCTCGTTGATCAAAGATGGTTAAGGTTTCCTAGCCATACACATGAGTTGTCATTTGATAACGGTTTCAAATCATTAGGATAATTATGTGATGGACTAGGCCCAAACCGTAAGCATATCGTTTGATCGTATCAAGTTTACTGCTAATGCTTTCTGTATGTCAATGTATTTGTTCCTATGACCATGAGGTCATGCAACTCCCTGACACCGGAGGAATGCATTGTGTGTATCAAACGTCACAACGTAACTGGGTGATTATAAAGATGTTCTACATGTATCTCCGAGGGTGTATGTTGAGTTGGCATGAATCGAGACTGGGATTTGTCACCCCATATGACAGAGAGGTATCTCTGGGCCCACTCGGTAATACAACATCACGAAAAGCTTGCAACCAATGTGACTAAGGAGTTAGCCGTGGGATATTCTATTATGGAACGAGTAAAGAGACTTGTCAGAAACGAGATTGAACTAGGTATGGAGATACCGATGATCAAATCTCACGCAAGTAACATACCAATCGACAAAGGGAACTGCATATGGGATTGACTGAATCCTTGACATAGTGGTTCGACCGATATAGATCTTTGTAGAATATGTAGGAACCAATATGGGCATCCAGGTACCGCTAAGAGAGGGAGAGAAATCACACACAAGAGCCAAAGTGCAGCCCTCCTCACTCTCTCGTAGTTCTTCTCCCTTGTTCTTGTCACGACACCGCTTGGCGAAGCCCTGTCGGGACAACTCCACCACCTCCGCCACCATGACATCATACTCCCGAAGAACCCAAGCTACTACTTCACCTATGCTCGCTGGATCGAGGTGGTGAAGGCGTCATTGAGCTGTACATGTGCTAAGCGCGAATGTGCCGTCCATTCGACACTTGATCGGGATGTTCATGATTGGATTGCGGGACGGATCATGATTGGATCGCGAAGACGTTTGCCTACATCAACCACGGTTCTTAAAATTTTCTCTTAGCAATCTACAAGGGTGTGTAGATGCACACCCCCTCTCATAGGTTTTGATCTCCATAGATTGGTCTTGGGTGTGCGTAGGAATTTTTTTGTTTCCCATGCAACGTTCCACAACAGTGGCATCATGAGATAGTTCTACGCGTAGATAACATGTACGACTAGAACACAAAGTGTTTGTGGGCATTTATGTTTAGATTGCTTACTTCCTAAGTCTTATTTTGATTTGGTGGTATTTTGGGATGAAGAGGCCCGGACCAACCTTAATCACCCACGTACGAGAGACTGGTTCCATCGACTGACATGTAACTTGGTTGCATAAATATGTTGGCGAGTGTCTATCTCTCCCACTTTAGTTGAATCTGATTCGACAGAGGCGGTCCTTGTGGAAGGTTAAATAGCAAATTGAATATCACCATTGTTTATTTGCGTAGGTAGGAATGGTTCTTGCTAGTTACCCATAGCAGCCACGTAAAACTTGCAACAACAAAGCAGAGGACGTCTAACTTGTTTTTGCAAGGTATGTTGTGATGTGATATGGCCAAAGACATGATGTGATATATGTGATGTATGAGATGATCATGTTTTGTATAGTTTATCATGACTTGCATGTCGATGAGTATGGCAACTGACAGGAGCCATAGGGTTGTCTTTTATTTATTTGTGCCTTTTTGCTTTACTTTATCGCTACCAGTTAACGATAGTAGTAGAAGCATAGTTGGCATGACAACCACATGATGACACAATGATGGAGATCATGATGATGGATATCATAGTGTCATGCCGGTGACGATGGAGATCACGCCGGTGCTTTGGAGATGGAGATCAAAAGCACAAGATGATGATGGAAAAATTATGTCACTTATATGATTTGCATGTGATGTTAATCCTTTTATGCATCCTATTTTGCTTAGGACGACGGTAGAATTATAAGATGACCCCTCACTAAAATTTCAAGATAAGATTGTTCTCCCCAGGTGTGCACCGTTGCGAAGGTTCGTCAATTTGAAGCACCACATGATGATCGGGTGTGATAGACTGTATGTTCGCATACAACGGGCGTAAGCTAGTTTTGCACATGCATGACTCTTGGGTTAAACTTGACAAGCCTAGAATGTACAGACATGGCTTCGAAATACAAGAGACCGAAATGTAGAGCATGAGTCATACAGTATATATGATCAACATGGATATGTTCACCATTGAAACCACCTCATCTCACGTGATTATCAAACTTGGGTTGGTGTATTTGGATCATGTTACACTCACACAACCTAAGGGATGTTGATTTGAGTGGGAGTTCTTAAGTAATGTGATTAATTGAACTCATTATCATGAACAATAGTCTAAGTTGTCTTTGCAAATTATGTTGTAGGCTAATGGCTCGCGCAGTAGCTCCCATGTATATTCATACATTCCTAGAGAAAAACTAAGTAGAAAGATGATGGTTGCAATTATGCAGACTAGGTCCGTGATCAGAGGATTGTCCTCATTGTTGCACAGAAGGCTTATGTCCTTGATGCACCACTTCATGCGCCACCCCCTCTAGTGTCGCATGTGGATGTTGTGAACGTCTCATAGTCGCGCGCTGATGACTACTCGATAGTTCAGTGTGTCATGCTTTACGACTTAAAATTAAGGCTCCAAAGATGTTTTGAATGTCACGGAGCGCATGAGATGTTCCAAGAGCTGAAATTGGGGTTGTAGGATCATGCCCGTGTTGAGAGATATGAGACCTCTGATGAGTTCTTTCCTTGCAAGATGAACGAGAATAGCTCGGTCAGTGAGCATGTTCTCCAATTGTCTGGGTACTACGATCGCTTGAATCAAGTGGGAGTTAATCTTCCAGATAAGATAGTGACCGACAGAATTCTCCAAGTTAGTGCCACCAAGCTACCGGAGCTTCATGATGAACTATAACATGCCAATGATGGAGAAAGGGATCCCTGAGCTATTCGTGATGTTTTACACCACGAAGGTAGAAATCAAGAAGGAGCATCAAGTGTTGATGGTTAGTAAAACCACTAGTTTCAATAAGGGCAAGGGCAAGAAGGATAAAAAAATTCAAGAATGGCATGCGAGTTGTCGTTCTAATAAAGAAGCCCAAGGTTGGACCCAAATCCGAGACTGAGTGCTTCTATTGTGAGGGGAACGGTCACTCAAAGCGGAACTACCCTAGATGCTTGGCAGATAAGGAGGCTGGCAATATCAACAAAAGTATATTTGATATACATGTTATTGGCGTCTACCTTACTAGTGCTCGTTGTATCGCGTGGGTATCCGATACCGGTTCAGCTGCTAATATTAGTAACTCAAAACAGGAGTTGTAGGATAAACGGAGACTAGCTAAGGGCAATGTGATGATTTATGTTGGAAGTGTTTCCAAGGTTGATGTGATCACCATCACAAGCTCCATCTACCTTTGGGATTAGTGGTAAACCTAAATAAATGTTATTTGGTGTCTCTGTTGAGCATGAACATTATATGAATTTTTATTGTGAGACGATTATTCATATAAGTTAGATAATAATGGGTTATTATGTTTACATGAATAATACTTACATGAATAATATATTTAATGATCATGCACCCAATGTGAATGGTTTATTGAATCTCGATCGTAGTGATACACATGTTCATAGTATTGATGCCAAAAAATGTAAAGTTAGTAATGATAGTACCACGTATGTGGCACTACCGCTTAGGTCATATTGGTGTAAAACGCATGAAGAAACTCCATGCTAATGGATCTTTGGACTCACTCAATTTTGAATCGCTTGAGACATGCGAACCATGCCTCATGGGCAAGATGATTGAGACCCCGTTTTCTCGTAAGCTGGAGCGAGCAACTGACTTATTGGAAATAATAAATTTTGATGATGTAGTCCAATGGGTGCTGAAGCATGCAGTACATATTGTTATTTTCTTACCTTCACAAATGATTTGAGTAGATTGAAAAGTTCAAGCAATTTTAGAGTGAAGTTGAAGATCACAGTGACAAGAGGATAAAATATCTACAATATGATCATGGAGGTGAATATCTAAGTTACGACTTTGGTATACATTTAAGACAATGTGGAAATTGTTTCACAACTCATGCCACGTGGAACATCATAGTGTAATGGTGTGTTCGTATGTTGTAGTCGTGCCCTATTGGATATGGTGCATACTATGATGTCTCTTACCTATTTGCCACTATCGTTTTGGGGTTATGCATTAGAGACAACCACATTCACTTTAAATAGGGCACCATCTAAGTCCTTGAGATGACACCGTATGAATTATTGTTTGGCAAGAAACCTAAGCTGTCGTTTCATAAAAGTTTGGGGCTGCGATGCTTATGTCAAAAGGCTTCAACATGATAAGCTCGAACCCAAAGTGGATAAGTGCGTCTTCATAGCATACCCGAAGGAACCAGTTGGGTATAGCTTCTATCTAAGATCCAAAGGCAAAGTCTTTGTAGCCTAGAATGGAACCTTTCTAGAGAAAGAGTTTCTTTTGAAAGAATTAAGTGGGAGGAAGGTGGAACTTGGTGAGGTTATTGAACCGTCACTTCAATTAGAGAGTACATGACATGCGAAGGTGTTTTTGTGACGCCTACACCAATTGAAGAGGAAGCTAATGATGATGATCATGAAGCTTCATATCAACTTACTACCAAACCAAGTAGGTATACAAGGACACGTATTGCTCCCGAGTAGTATGGTAATCCTGTCTTGGAGGTGCTGTTGTTGGACAACAATGAACCTACGATCTATGGAGAGGCGATGGTGGGCCCCGATTCCAAAAAATGTCTAGAGGCCATGAAAGCTGAGATAAGATCCATGTAAGAAAACAAAATATGGACTTTGGAAGAATTACATGATGGATCTTTAAGAGGAAGACATACGATGATGGTAATTGTCATCATTTATAAAGCTCGACTTGTCGCAAAGAAGTTTTCGACAAGTTCAAGGAGTTGACTATGATGAGACTTTCTCACCCCTAGCGATGCTACAATCTGTTGGAATCATGTTAATAGTTGATGCATTTTTCAAGTATGAAATCTGACAGATGGTTGTTGCTACTGCAACAAAAGACCTTCCAACGGCGCCAGAAACAAGCGTGCTGACGGGAGACTATTCTTGTCTTGATACTCCTCAGCAACGGCACCAGGAATCCTTCTACTACGGCTACGCCTTTAGGGACTTCCTTGGAAAATATGCAAAGGATTCCCCCGTGGCCTTGGAGCCTTGCGTTGGTGTTCCCTCGAAGCGGAAAGGGTGATGTAGCACAGCGGCGGTAAGTATTTCCCTCAGTTTTGAGAACCAAGGTATCGATCCAGTGAAGGGTTGTCACAAGTACCTGCACAAACACAAAGAGCTTGCACCCAACGCTATGAAGGGGTTGTCAGTCCCTTATAGATTGTTTGCCAAGTGAGAACTGAAAGCAAAAAGAAACAAAGCAAAGTAAAAGCGAAAGTGGAAACGATAGGTGTGAATAGACCCGGGGGTCGTAGTATTCACTAGTGGCTTCTCTCATGAAAGCAAGTAGACGCTGGGTGAACGAATTACTGTCGAACAATTGATAGAACCGCGCAAAGTCGTAACGTTATCTATGGCAATGATTATATCTATAGGCATCACGTCCAAAACAAGTAGACCGATACTTTCTGCATCTACTACTATTACTCCACACGTCGACCACTATCCAGCATGCATGTAGTGTATTAAGTTCATGAGAACAGAGTAACACCTTAAGCAAGATGACATGATGTAGATGGACAATCTCATATCTACGATAAAAGCCCATCTTGTTACCCTTGATGGCAACAACATGATGCGTGCCTTGCTGCCCCTTCTGTCACTGGGAAAGGTCACAACACGGTATGAACCCAAAACCAAGCACTTCTCCCATTGCAAGAATCATAGATCTAGTTGGCCAAACAAAACCCAAGACTCGGAGAGACTTACAAGGATATCAAATCATGCATATAAGAAATCAGCAAAGACTCAAATATATATCATAGATAATCTGATCACAAATCCACAATTCATCGGATCTCGACAAACACACCGCCAAAGAGGATTACATCGGATAGATCTCCATGAAGATCATGGAGAACTTTGTATTGAAGATCCAAGAGAGAGAAGAAGCCATCTAGCTACTAACTACGGACCCATAGGTCTGAAGTGAACTACTCATGAGTCATTGGAAGGGCGATGATGTTGATGTAGAAGCCCTCCAACTCCAAAGTCCCCTCCGGCAGGGCACCGGGAAGGGTCTCCAGATGAGATCTCGTGGAAACGGAAGCTTGCGGCGGCGGAAAAGTGTTTTCGTGGATTCCCCTCTTTTTTCTGTATTTTAGAGAATATATAGGCGAAGGAGCTAGGACAGGGGGCGCGAGGGAGGTCACAAGCCTCGTAGCCGCCGCCCCCTGGTGGCAGTTACAGGGCTTGTGGGCCCCCTGTGACTCTCCTGCCTTGGCCCTCAAGTCCCCTGATCTTCTTTCGTTCTGGAAAATTTTATTTCGGAGATTTTATTCCGTTTGGACTCCGTTCCAAAATCATATCTGAAAAGAGTCAAAAACACAGAAAAAACAGGAACTTCCACTTGGCACTGAATTAATAAGTTAGTCCCAAAAAAGATATAAAAGGTACATAAAACATCCAAAGTTGACAAGTTAACACCATGAAACCATCAAAAATTATAGATACGTTTGAGACGTATGAGTTGTCAAAACATCATTTTCTTAACGGTTTCCTTGAGGAAAGGTTGTACATGATACAACTTGAAGGTTTTGTCGATCCTAAGGATGTTAAAAGGCATGCGAGCTCCGGCGATCCATTTATGGACTGGTGCAAGCATGTCGGAGTTGGAATAGGTGCTTTGATGAGGTGACCAAAGCTTTTGAGTTTATACAAGGTTTACGAAGAAACTTGTATTTACAAGAAAATGGGTGGGAGGACTATAGAATTTGTGATAGGTATATGTGGATGACATATTGTTGATCAGAAATGATGTAGAATTTCTAGAAAGCATAAAGGGTTGTTTGAAAGGAGTTTTTCAAAGGAGAACATGGATAAAGGTGCTTAAATATTGGGCATCAAGATCTATAGAGATAGATCAAGACGCTTGATAAAACTTTCAATCAATGCATACCATGACAAGATTTTGAAGGAGTTCAAAATAAATCAACCAAAAAAGGAGTTATTGGCTGTATTTTTAAGGTGTGAACTTGAGTAAGACTGAAATATCGACCACAATAGAAGAAAGAGTAAGGATGAAGGTCGCCTCCTATGCCTTAGTCGTAGGCTCTATAGTATGCCATGTTGTGTACCGCACCGAGTGGTTCTTGCCATGAGTTTGTCGAGGGGTACAAGAGTGATCTAGGAGTGGATCACTGGATAGCGGTCAAAATTATCCTTAATAACTAAAACACTAAGGAAATGTTTCTCGATTATGGAGGTGATAAAAGTGTTCGTCGTAAAGGGTTAAGTCAATGCAAACTTTGACACCAATCCAGATGGCTCTGAGTCGCAAACCAGATTCGTATAGTGGAGCACTTGTTTGGAATAGCTCCAAGTGAAGCATGGTAGAAGCATATACATTATGACGTAGAGAGTTGCAAAGTACACACGGATCCAAATATTGCATACTCGTTGACTAAAACCTCTCTCACAAGAAAAACATGATAAAACCCTAGAACTCATTGGGTGTTAATAACATGGTGATGTGTACTAGATTATTGACTCTAGTGCAAGTGGGAGACTGTTCGAAATATGCCCCAGAGGCAGCAATAAATTGTTTATTATCATATTTCCTTGTTCATGATAATCATTTATTATCCATGCTATAATTGTATTGATTGAAAACTCAAATACATGTGTGGATACATAGACAACAAAGTGTCCCTAGTAAGCCTCTACTAGACTAGCTCGTTGATCAAAGATGGTTAAGGTTCCCTAGCCATAGACATGAGTTGTCATTTGATAATGGGATCACATCATTAGTAGAATGATGTGATGGACTAGACCCAAACCGTAAGCATAGCATTTGATCGTATCAAGTTTATTGCTATTGCTTTCTCCATGTCAATGTATATGTTCCTACGACCATGAGATCATGCACCTCCGTGACACTGGAGGAATGCCTTTTGTGTATCAAACATCACAACATAATTGTGTGATTAATAATATGCTCTACATGCATCTCCGAGGGTGTCTGTTGAGTTGGCATGGATCAAGACTAGGATTTGTCACTCCATATGACGGAGAGGTATCTCTCGGCCCACTCGGTAATACGACATCACAAGAAGCTTGTAATCAATGTGACTAAGGAGTTAGTCACGGGATCTTGTATTACTTAATGAGTAAAGATACTTGCTCGTAACAAGATTGAACTAGGTATGGAGATATCAATGATTGAATATTGGGAAGATAACATACCGATGGACAAAGGGAACTACATACGGGATTGACTGAATCCTTGACATCGTGGTTCGACCGATATAGATCTTCATAGAATATGTAGGAACAAATATGGGCATCTAGGTCCTGCTATTGGTTATTGACCCTAGAGGTGTCTTGGTCATGTCTGCATAGTTCTCAAACCCACAGGGTCTGCACACTTAACCTTCGGTGACGAGTAGTATAGTTGAGTTATAATGTTGGTGACCGAAGGTTGTTCGATTCCCGGGTGAGACCCCGGACATGATGAGGAGCTTGCGAATGTTCTGGAGGTAAATATTGATATATATGAAGTTGGTATTTGAGTTCGAGAAGAGTTTTGAAAAGTTACCAGTTTTGTGATGGAGGTTCCGGAAGTGTTGTGGGGGTCCATCGGGAGGGTCCACCTGCCCCAAGGGCCCCATGGGTTGTGAGAGGTGGCGCAATAGCCCCTGGTGGGCTGGCCGTCCACCCACATGAGGCCCATGCGACCAAGGAGGTGGGCTGGACCAGAGGTGGCCGCCGCCCCAGATAACTTGGGTGTCAAGCCTCCCTTGGCTGTGGCCACACCCTAGGAGAAACCCTAGGGTGCCACCCCTCCTCCCTTCCCCCTATATATACTAGGGGAGAGGGAGGGAAGCTGCATAGAAGAGACACGGTGCATCGCTCCTCTCTCTCTCTCTCTCTCTTGTAGTTATTCTCCCTCGTTCCTATCACGGCACCGCTTGGCGAAGTCCTGCCAGGATAGCTCCACCACCACCGCCACCATGTCGTCGTGTTGCCGTAGAACTCAAGCTACTACTTCACCTATGCTCACTGGATCGAGGTGTTGGAAATATGCCCTAGAGGCAATAATAAAATGGTTATTATCATATTTCCTTGTTCATGATAATCGTCTATTGTTCATGCTATAATTGTATTAACGGGAAACAGTAATACATGTGTGAATAAATAGATCACAATGTGTCCCTAGCAAGCCTCTAGTTGGCTAGCTCGTTAGTCAATATATGACCATGGTTTCCTGATCATGGGCATTAGATTATATTAATAACGGGATCACATCATTGGGAGAATGATGTGATGGACAAGACCCAATCCTAAGCATAGCACTAGATCATATTGTTCGTATGCTAAAGCTTTTCTAATGTCAAGTGTCTTTTCCTTCGACCGTGAGATTGTGCAACTCCCGGATATCGTAGGAGTGCTTTGGGTGTATCAAACGTCACAACGTAACTGGGTGACTATAACGGTGCATTATGGGTACCTCTAAAAGTGTCTGTTGGGTTGGTACGAATCGAGATCGGGATTTGTCACTCCGCATGGCGGAGAGGTATCTCTGGGCCCACTCGGTAGAACATCATCATGAGCTCAATGTGACTAAGGAGTTAGTCACACGATGACGTGCTACGGAACGAGTAAAGAGACTTACCGGTAACGAGATTGAACAAGGTATAGGTATACCGACGATCGAATCTCGGGCAAGTTCTATACCGACAGTCAAAGGGAATTGTATACGGGATTGATTGAATCCTTGACATCGTGGTTCATCCGATGAGATCATCATGGAGCAAGTGGGAGCCACCATGGGTATCCAGACCCCGCTGATGGTTATTGGCCGGAGAGGTGTCTCGATCATGTCTGCATGTCTCCCGAACCCGTAGGGTCTACACACTTAAGGTTCGATGACGCTAGGGTTATAGGGAATTGTTATACGAGGTTACCGAAAGTTGTTCGGAGTCCCGGATGAGATCCCGGA
This sequence comes from Hordeum vulgare subsp. vulgare, assembly GCF_904849725.1. Classification (NCBI taxonomy): domain Eukaryota; kingdom Viridiplantae; phylum Streptophyta; class Magnoliopsida; order Poales; family Poaceae; genus Hordeum; species Hordeum vulgare. Next base: position 527,545,844 of record NC_058520.1, on the reverse strand, counting down.
CATCACGAGGAGCTCCGGAATGGCCCGGAGGTAAATTTTGATATATAGGATGGATGGTTTTGGACACCGGAAATGTTTCGGGCGTCACCGGTAATGTATCGGGACCACCGGGACCACCGGAAATGGTCCCAGGGGTCCAGCGGGAGGGGCCACCAGCCCCAAGAGGTAGCATGGGCCAAAAGAGGGAGCGCAACCAGCCCAAAGTGGGCTGGTGCGCCTCCCACAAGGAGGCCCAAGGCGCAGGAGGTGGAGGGGGGGAAACCCTAGGCGCTGCTGGGCCTAAGGCCCACCTAGGGGTCCGCCGTCCCCTCCCCCTACCCTGGCCACCGCACCTCCCATCTAGGGGGGCTTCCGCACCACCTAGGGTGGGAACCCTAGGGGTGGCACACCCCTCCCCTCCTCCTATATATAGTGGGGGTTTTTGGGCTGTTTTACATACAGTTTTCCATCTCCCTCGGCACAGCCCTGCCCCCCCTTCTTCCTCCTCTCCCACGGTGCTTGGTGAAGCCCTGCCGGGAGACCTTGTCTCTCCATCGACACCACGCCGTCGTGCTGCCGGAGATCTTCCCCAACATTTCCCTCCTCCTTGCTGGATCAAGGTGCGGGAGACGTCACCGGGCTGCACGTGTGTTGAACGCGGAGGTGTCGTGGTTCGGCACTAGATCGGAAGCATACCGCGATCTGAATCGCTGCGAGTACGACTCCATCAACCGCGTTCTAGCAACGCTTCCGCTTAGCGATCTTCAAAGGTGTGAAGATGCACTCACCCCTCTCTCATTGCTGGTCTCTCCATAGGAAGATCTAAATATGGCGTAGGAATTTTTTTAATTTATGCTACGTTACCCAACACGAGGTGGTGAAGGCGTCATCGAGTTGTACGTGTGCTTAACACAGAGGTGTCGTCCGTTCGACACTTGATAAGGAAAGTTCGTGATTGGATCATGCGATTGATTACGATTGGATCACAGAGATGTTCAACTACATCAACCGCATTTCTTAATGCTTCCGCTTAGCGATCTAAAAGGGTATGTTGATGTACTCCCCCTCTCGTAGATGTTGATATCCATAGATTGATCTTGGGTGAGCGTAGGAAATTTTTTGTTTCCCATGCAACATTCCCCAAGATTAACATCATTGTAACGTTCCCCGTGATATTTTTCAAATTTTGCAGGAACAAAACAACTAGTATGGTGCAATTTTGCAACTGAAATTTAGTACACATAGATTTCATTCATATATTAGGCAGTGGTCCTTGTACAAAACAATTCAACTCGGTAGCTCAACCGAACAAACTTTACCCCAATTGTTGCCAACCACGTAATGAAATAGCTAGTTCAACTATATATACTAGCTAATTTAAAGTACATGGTATAGTTCAACCATATTTATAGTTACATGAACTGAACAAAATAGCCCCTAAATACTAGTACTATGGAGGGGCTTGATACATCTCCAACGTATCTATATTTTTTATTGTTCCATGCTGTTATATTATCATTTTGGATGTTTTATGATCATTTTATAGCAACTTTATATCATTTTTGGGACTAACCTATTGACATAGTGCCTAGTACCAGTTGTTGTTTTTTTGGTGTTTTTTCCTTCGGAGAAAATACATATCACATGAAGTCCAAATGCCACGAAAATTTACGGAGATTTTTTTTGGACCAACAGGAAACTTGTGAGCCAAGAATGTGTAATAGACGAGTCCCACGGGTCCCACTAGATACCAGGGCGCGCCACTGGCACCTAGCGTGGCCTGGTATCTAGTGGGGCCCTCGGGAACCTCCTCCACCGCCTCTGAGCTCTATAAATACCCTAATATTAAGAAAACCCTTGAGGACTCGACGAAAAATCGTTTCAACCGCCGCAAGTTCCAGAGCCATGAAATCCAATCTAGAGCCCATTTTGGAGAGGAACACGATCACGGAGGGGTTCACCATCCTCATTGGTGCTCCTCCAATGATGCGTGTGAGCTAGATGGCTTTCTCTCTCGTTTTGTTTCTCAATACAATGGTCTCTTGGAGATCCATATGATGTAACTCTTTCTTTTGCGGTGTGTTTGTTGGGATCTGGTGAATTGTGAGTTTATGATCAGATCTATGAAAACATATTCATGCTTGGTTATTATAGCCTCGTATTTCTTCTCTGATATTTGGTTTTTGTGTGGCCAACTTGATATTTTATCTTGCAATTGGAAGAGGTGCTTTGTGTTGGGTTCGATCTTGCGATGCTCAATCACAGTAACACAAAGAGACATGACACACATGTATCGTTGCTATCAAGTATAAAACGATGGGGGTCTATTCTTACATGAATAGATCTTGTCTACATCATGTCATTTATTCTTAAGGCATTACTCTGTTTCTCCGTGAACTCAATACACTAGATGCATGTTCGATAGCGGTCGATGCATGGACTAATATAAGTAGATACATCCAAAAGTCAATCTACTTGTCCTCGACTTGATGCCTATATACACGATCATTGTCTTTAATATCATCATAATTATTTGATATTCTATCAGTTGTCCAACGGTAATTCGTCTACCCGCCATTTGCTATTTCTCAAGAGAAGCCACTAGTGAAACCTACGGCCGTCGGATCTCCTCCACATCATTTATTTGCAATCTCTACTTTGCTATTTGAATTTCTATTTTATTTGCTCTTTTGTTTTCAGATCTATATTATCAAAAAAAACCAAAAATACCTTGCCCCGTTCTATTTTCTATCACACTTATTTGCATCTATCAATCTATCCTTACTTTACCCACGAGGGATTGACAACCCCTCCACGCGTTGGGTTGCGAGGATTTAATATTTGTGTGCAGGTGCTTCTTACATAGTCTTGTGGATCTTCCTACTAGATTGATACCTTGGTTTCATAACTAAGGGAAATACTTGTCGTCGATGTGCTACATCACTCTTTAAGCTTGGAGGGAAACCAACACATCAGCGAGGAGTCACAAGATTTCTGGCGCCTGATATGTCTCCAACGTATCTATAAATTTTGATGTTTTCATGCTATTATCTTGTCAAACTTCGGATGTTTTGTATGCCTTTTATATCTTTTTTTGGGACTAACTTATTAACTCAGTGCCAAGTGACAGGTGCTGTTTTTTCCATGTTTTTGACCCCTTTCAGAGGAGGATTTTAAATGGAGTCCAAACGGAACGAAACTTCCAAAAAGATTTTTTCCGAAACACAAGAAGATCGGGAAGCCTGAGAATTAGGGAAGGGGGCCAGCAGGGACCCCACAAGCCCCCTAGCCGCAGCCAGGGGGCCCGCGCCTCCGAGGCTTGTGGTCTCCCTGGGCCACCTCTGCCCTAGGTCTTCCGCCTATATATTCCCTAAAATCCCAGAAAAAAACAGGAGATCATCGAAAGTACTTTTCCGCATTGGTTTGAGTTTATCCCTCTACATCATGTCATCTTGCTTAAGGCGTTACTCTGTTCGTCATGAACTCAATACACTAGATGCATGCTGGAGAGCGGTCGATGTGTGGAGTAATAGTAGTAGTACAGAAAGTATCGGTCTACTTGTCTCGGACGTGATGCCTATATGTATGATCATTGCCTTAGATATCGTCATGACTTTGCGTGGTTCTATCAATTGCTCGACAGTAATTTTTTCACCCACCCTAATATTTGCTATTTTGAGAGAAGCCTCTAGTGAACACTATGGCCCCCGGGGTCTACTTTACACCATATTTTCAGCCTTACACTTTTACTTCGTTGCACTTTCCGCCTTCAGATCTCACTTTGCAATCAATCTTGAAGGGATTGACAACCCTTTTATAGTGTTGGGTGCAAGCTCTTTTGTGTGTGTGCAGGTACTCTGGACTTGACGAGATTCTCCTACTAGATTGATACCTTGGTTCTCCAACTGAGGGAAATACTTACTGCTCATGTGCTGCATCGCCCTTTCCTCTTCAAGGGAAAAACCAAAGCAAGCTCAAGAGACGACACAAGATCTCTGTCGCTGTAGCAGCGCCGTTGGCAAGGAATATCAAGTCAAGATCTATCAGGTTCCTACACACAAATATCATCTCCTTGAAATTACATTATTTGCCATTTGCCTCTCTTTTTCCTCACCCCCACTTCACAAAAATTTGCCCTTTAATTTGCCATCATTCCGTTGCCGTTTTCTTGTTGGATCTCTTGTTTGGTTGGGTTCTTGCTTGCATAGTCACAATGACTTAAGAAAACACTAAGTTGTGTGATTTTTCCAACACCGACAACAATGATTTTATTAGCACTCTGGTTGCTCCTCCCGCCACTAGTGTGAAGTCTTATGATATTAATGCCGCTTTGTTGAATCTTTGTTATGAAAGAGGAATTTTCTGGTACTCCTCATGAGGATGCCGCATCCCATATAATCACCTTCGTAGAATTGTGTGATCTGCAAATAAAGAAATATGTGGACAATGGTATTTTCAAGTTGAATTATTTCCGTTCTCTTTGCGTGATCGTGCTAAAATTTTGTTTTCATGTTTTCCGCGAAATAGTATTGATTCTTGGAACAAGTGCAAAGATGCTTTTATCACAACATATTTTTCTCCCGCAAAAATCATTTCTCTTAGAAATCATATTATGAATTTAAAACAACTTGAGCATGTGCATGTTGCCCAATCTTGGGAAAGTATTAAATTGATTATAATAAATTGCTCAACTCATGGTTTGAATTTGTGGATGACCATACATTTTTTTATGTGGGACTGAATTTTGTTTCTCGAAATATTTTAGATTCCACCATGGTTGGTACTTTTACGGAAATTACTTTGGGTGATGCTACTAAATTTCTTGATAATATTATGGCTAATTGTTCACAATGGCATACTCAAAGAGATCCTACTAGTAAAAAAGTTAATTCTATTGATGAAATTATGCTTTGAGTGATAAAGTTGATGCTCTTATGAAATTGGTTTCTAGTAATCATGCTCCTATTGATCCTAATGATGTGCCTTTGTCTACTTTGATTGAGTAAAATAATGATCTCGTAGATGTGAATTTTGTGTCACGAGACAATTTTAATAATAATGCTTATAGGAACAATTTTAATCCTAGGACTTATCCTGGAAGTTCTACAAATAATTATGGTAATTCCTTTGGTAATTCTCATAATAATAATTCTAGGATACCCTCTTATCTTGAGAGTAATATTAAGAAATTTTATCAATGCGCAAAAAAATTTCAATACTGTGGTAGAAGAAAAGGTGAATAACACTGATGATATGTCTAGAAGCATTGATAGAATTTCGTATGATGTAGAAAATCTCAAGAATAATTTTTTTTCCTAAGGTTTATATTAATTAATAAATTAAAGATTTATATGTTTCCATAGATGAACGTAAGAAAAGAACGTCTATTCTTAGAGCTAAAAGAGAATTTCTAGAAAGAGTGTTTCCCGATTGCTTTCATAAAAATGATGAAGAGATTAAAATGATTGTTGTTTATTCTATTTATTCCCTGTTTAATAATGTTAAAATTAATAATGAGGGAACTGAAGAAGTGACAACTTTAGCTAGAGGGCATTACCATGATTTGTAGTGTGAAAATCTTATTGAAAAAATTATAAAAGTGGGATTGAAGAGGTCAAAACTTTAGCTAGTGATGCACCCACTATTTCTGATTGCAAAAGGTTTAATTTTCATAGTTTCTCTTTTATTGAGTGTATTTACATGTTGCAATATATGATAAATTCACCCAATGCCTATGAACAAAATAAAGCTTTTACTAAACATATTTCAAATGCGGTGATAAAAGCTTTGGAAGAAAAGACAGAGCTAGAGATTTCAATTCCTATAAAATTACATGATGAATGGGAACCCACCATTATGATCAAAATTGAGAATTTTGAGTTCTATGGTTTATATGATTTGGGTGCAAGTGTTTCCACAATTCCAAAATCTCTTTGTGATGTGCATGGTGTTATCAATATTGAAGAATGTTCTCTCAATTTCCACTTGGCGGATTCTACTATTAAAAAGCCTATCGGAAGAATTAATGATGTTCTTATTCTTGAAAATAGGAATTATGTGCCCATATATTTTATTGTTCTTGATATTGATTACAATCTGTCTTGTCCAATAATTCTTGGTAGACCGTTCTTGCGTACTATAGGGGGCGTGATTAATATGAAAGAAGGGAATATGAAATTTTAGTTTCCACTAAGAAAAGGCATGCAACACTTCCCTAGAACTAAAATTAAATTACCATATGAACCAATCATGAGGGCAACCTATGTATCAATCGCGAAGAATGACATCACTTAAAATCTATGATATATGCCTAGCTAGGGGCATAAAACGACATCTCTTGTTGGGAGGCAACCCAATGAATAAAATTTATTTTCACTTTTTCTATTTGTCCTTGAGTGTTTGCAAAATTATTCTACTATTATAATTGTGTTTTTGTGTTTTATTTAGTGTTTGTGCCATGTAAAGCCTTTGGGATCATGTGGGGTGTTAGTTGATTTAATCTTGTTGAAAAACATAAAATTTTGCGTCCAGTAGAAAAAATCCTAAAAATCAGAGGAACATCTAAAGTATATAAATATTTTACACAAGGTTTATATAGAAATTCCCCCACATTGTCCTAATTTTTTGAATTTTTGGAGTTACGAAGTATGAGAAAGTTCAAATATTTATAGACTATTCTCTTTTTGACAGATTTTGTTTTCTTTGCATTATGTGCTTGTTTTGATGATTCTATGGTTTGTATCGGGGGTTATAATCCATGGTAAACTTATAATACAGTGGGTATAATGTAAAAACAAAATTGGAATAGGTCATCAACAGTTCTTATAGTAAAGTTTGGTTTTCTTATACTAACGATCTCACGAAAATGTTGTTGAGTTTTGTGTGATTGAAGTTTTCAAGTTTTGAGTGAGATCACGATGGATGAAGGAATGAGGAGTGATAAAAGAGTAAGCTTGGGGAGGCCCCATGGCACACCAAGGCAATATCTAAGGAGTAACAAGCAACTAAGCTCGGGGAAGCCCCAAAAGGCATCCCCTCTTCTAAAAAACATCGGTAATCTTACTTGGAGCTATATTTTAATTCGTCAAATATGATGAGTTTTGATTGAAGCGTCTTGTATCATTTGTGTCTTTGCTTTCTTTGATGGTTAGTTTGTCATAATAAACCTTGCTGGACACACCCATTTGAGAGAGCCAAATTATGCTAAGATTTGTTAGAATCGCTCTTTATGCTCCACGTAAATTTTTTGAGCCATGGAATTTCTCAAATACTTCACTTATATATTTTTGAGCACGATGGTGATGTTATTTTGAAGAAATTTTCTCTCATTATTCACTTAGATTATTTTGAGAGTTGTTGTAATTTTGAAGAAATCTTCTCTTGCTTCACTTATATAATTTTGGGAGTTGGAAATTTTAAAGGAAATTGTGCTCTTGTTATTTACTTATATTTGTTTGAGAGCTTGTTATCTGCAATGGAAATTTTCTTTAAATGAAAATTAGTTCCAAAGTGGTGAATGTCCAGGAAAGATATAGTACAAACTTTCATGAAGATCATTAGATATTAAACTTGATTCTTTGCAATATTTTGCGATATGAAGATAGTGATATGTGAGTTATGTTGATGAGTAATTATGCTCTACTAAGAATATTGGTGTTAAGGTTTGTGATTTCCTATGCATGCACATGAAGTCAATAATTTTGCTATGAAATTACATCCTACTTGTGTTGCATTATTCGGTGTTAGTTATGTTTAATGTTCACTTATGTTGATTTTTGTTCCTTGGTTGGGCGCTTCTCAATCTATTGCTAGCCTTCACTTGTACTAAGCGGGAATACTGCTTGTGCATCCAAATCCTAAATCCAAAGTTGTGCCAAATGAGTCCACCATACCTACCTATATGCGGTATTTCAACGCCGTTCCAAGTAAAAAAATTGCAAGTCATAACTCTAATGTTCAAAATAAATTTCTGTTTTGTGTGCCCGTACCGCTCATGAAGCGGCGAGGGGTAGCCGACATCTTCCATGTTAAATAGGTTATTCTCAAGATGAGTGTTTATTCACTTGTCATTGCACGAGAGTATGGCGGTAATAGGGATGCTCAGTCCCAAAATGCAAACAAAATTTATCTTATGTTGTCAAATATTAAGTTCCTTGGAAAGTGTTGGTATGGACGCCGTGGATGCGGCTAGCTGTGGAATGTGAAATAATGGTGGAAAAAGGAATAAACTTTATTTTCAGTTTGGGAACTGTTGGAATTATGCCCTAGAAGCAATAATAAATATGGTTATTATTATAATTCCTGTATCAAGATAATAGTTTATTATCCATGCTATAATTGTATTGAATGAAGACTCATTTACATGTGTGGATACATAGACAAAACACCGTCCCTAGCATGCCTCTAGTTGGCTAGCCAGTTGATCAATGATAGTCAGTGTCTTCTGATTATGAACAAGGTGTTGTTGCTTGATAACTGGATCACGTCATTGGGAGAATCACGTGATGGACTAGACCCAAACTAATAGACGTAGCATGTTGATCGTGTCATTTTGTTGCTACTGTTTTCTGCGTGTCAAGTATTTATTCCTATGACCATGAGATCATATAACTCACTGACACCGGAGGAATGCTTTGTGTGTATCAAACGTCACAACGTAACTGGGTGACTATAAAGATGCTCTACAGGTATCTCCGAAGGTGTTGGTTGAGTTAGTATGGATCAAGACTGGGATTTGTCACTCCGTGTGACGGAGAGGTATCTCGGGGCCCACTCGGTAATACAACATCACACACAAGCCTTGCAAGCAATGTAACTTAGTGTAAGTTGCGGGATCTTGTATTACGGAACGAGTAAATAGATTTGCCGGTAAACGAGATTGAAATAGGTATGCGGATACTGATGATCGAATCTCGGGCAAGTAACATACCGAAGGACAAAGGGAATGACATACGGGATTATACGAATCCTTGGCACTGAGGTTCAAACGATAAGATCTTCGTAGAATATGTAGGATCCAATATGGGCATCCAGGTCCCGCTATTGGATATTGACCGAGGAGTCTCTCGGGTCATGTCTACATAGTTCTCGAACCCGCAGGGTCTGCACACTTAAGGTTCGACGTTGTTTTATGCGTATATGAGTTATATGGTTGGTTACCGAATGTTGTTCGGAGTCCCGGATGAGATCACAGACGTCACGAGGGTTTCTGGAATGGTCCGGAAACGAAGATTGATATATAGGATGACCTCATTTGATTACTGGAAGGTTTTTGGAGTTACCGGGAATGTACCGGGAATGACGAATGGGTTCCGGGAGTTCACCGGGGGGGCAACCCACCCCAGGGAAGCCCATAGGCCTTGGGGGAGACACACCAGCCCTTAGTGGACTGGTGGGACAGCCCACAAGTGCCCTATGCGCCAAGGAGAAGAAAATCAAGAGAGAAAGAAAAAAAAAGGAGGAGGTGGGAAGGAAGGGGGACTCCCTCCCACCAAACCTAGTCCAACTCGGTTTGGGGGGGGGGAGAGTCCTCCCCCTTGGACTCGGCCGACCCCCCCAAGGCAAGGCCCCCTCCCTCCCACCTATATATACAGAGGTTTTAGGGCTGATTTGAGACGACTTTTCCACGGCAGCCCGACCACATACCTCCACGGTTTTTCCTCTAGATCGCGTTTCTGCGGAGCTCGGGCGGAGCCCTGCTGAGACAAGGTCATCACCAACCTCCGGAGCGCCGTCACGCTGCCGGAGAACTCTTCTACCTCTCCGTCTCTCTTGCTGGATCAAGAAGGCCGAGATCATCGTTGAGCTGTACGTGTGCTGAACGCGGAGGTGCCGTCCGTTCGGCACTAGATCGTGGGACTGATCGCGGGATTGTTCGCGGGGCGGATCGAGGGACGTGAGGACGTTCCACTACATCAACCGCGTTCTCTAACGCTTCTGCTGTACGGTCTACAAGGGTACGTAGATCACTCATCCCCTCTCGTAGATGGACATCACCATGATAGGTCTTCGTGCGCGTAGGAAAATTTTTGTTTCCCATGCGACGTTCCCCTTCAGGAACCGCCTATGATTTGCTTAGCATGGGATATATTGAAAACTCTTAGTCATTCTCGTTGACACGAAAAGCATGCCACCCTAAGAAATCATCTCTAAGTTTTTCATTTTGAGATTTGGCACCTCTACAAATCCATGCTTCCCTCTACGAAGGGGCTATCTATTTACTTTATGCAATTTTTAGTTTTGAATTTGAGTGTCCATCTTCTCTTATAAAGCACCAACTATGTAACACCATTACCATACTCGAGCATTGGATCTAGTTAATATTTGAGTGTGTTGCATGAATGGATCAGTGATAGAGCATGATGGGCTAGGGATAACGTTCTTTAGTGTTGATATTTTGAAATACTTGGTTGCTTGTTGATATGCTTGAGAATTGAAATTTTCATGTCAAACTATAGACTATTGCTTTGCATCATCTATAAGTACATATGTCCATGCTAAATCTAAAAGAATATGATGAACATGTGAGGAAGCATTCCACATCAAAAATTCTGTTTTTATCATTCAACTACTCCAGGCCCAGGGGGGGCACTAGACACCAAGGCGCGCGTGATGAATTGTGTGACTAGTTAATATCATACCTACGTGTCTGTATGTAGTAGCTAGATGGCTTTATCTCTCATTTTATTTCTCAATACAATGGCCTCTTGGAGATCCATATGATGTAACACTTTATTTTGCTGTGTGTTTATTGGGATCCGATGAATTGTGAGTTTATGATGAGATCTATGAAACCATATTCATGCTTGATTATTATAGCCTCGTATTTCTTATCTGATATTTGGTTTTTGTCTGGCCAACTTGATCTTTTATCTTGCAATGGGAAGAGGTGCTTTGTGATGGGTTTGATCTTGCGGTGCTCAATCTCACTGACAGAAAGAGACATGACACACAGGTATTATTGCTATCAAGGATAAAACGACGGGGTATATTCCTACATGAATAGCTCTTGTCTACATCATGTCATCGTTCTTAAGGCATTACTCTGTTTCTCCAAGAACTCAATACACTAGATGCATAGTGTATAGTGGTCGATGTGTGGAGTAATAGTAGTAGATGCACACAGAAGTCGGTCTACTTGTCTTGGACGTGATGCCTATATACACGATCATTGTCTTGAATATCATCATAATTATTTGCTCTTCTATCAATAGTCCAACATTAATTTGTCTACCCACCGTTGGCTATTTCTCGAGAGAAGCCACTAGTGAAACCTACGGCCCCCAGATCTCCTTCACATCATCTATTTGCAAAATCTACTATGCTATTTGTGTTTCTATTTTATTTTCTCTTTTGTTTTCACATCTATATTACCAAAAAACCAAAAATACCTTGGTGCGTTCTAGTTGCTATCACTCTTATTTGCATCTATGAATCTATCCTTACTTTACCCACGAGGGATTAACAACCCCTCCAGTCGTTGGGTTGCGAGGGTTTGTTATTTGTGTCTAGGTGCTCCTTACATAGTCTTGTGGATCTTCCTACTCGATTGATACATTGGTTTCATACCTAAGGGAAATACTTGTCGTCGTTGTGCTACATCACACTTTAAGCTTGGAGGTAAACCAACGCATCAGCAAGGAGTCAGGGCTTTGTAATACTTCCCGCAACATCTCCTGTGTCGAGCGCGTTCAGTAAGCGGCAGAGGAGGAGGAGCCTACCGATGAGCTAGAGGAGTCGAACCCGTCGCCTTCCGCTGCTGCCCTCCGCTGCTCCTGATGCGCCTCCTCGAAGCGGTGGAACTTGGGGTAGATCTCCTTATTCCACATCATTGTTGCGGCCACGACGATGGTGAGCCTCTTTGCGTGCTCGGCATGGCGCTCCTCCTCCTCGTGCAGGAAGTTGATGTAGCGTGCAAGGCCGCTGATGCAAAAGCCGAGCGGTTGGGCATTGTCAGCAGCCTCCTCCTCTCGCCTTTGGGTCTCAGTGGCAGAGCGGGTGATGGCCGTGGCGGCTGACGGTGGGGTGATGACCCACAAGTATAGGGGATCAATCGTAGTCCTTTCGATAAGTAAGAGTATCGAACCCAATGAGGAGCATAAGGATCTGACAAGTGGTTTTCAGCAAGGTAAAATGTGCACGCACTGAAATTGTCGGTAACAAGTGATTGTGTAGTGAGATGATTCATAGCAACCAACAAGTAACAAAAGTAGCAACGGTGCAGCAAAGTGGCCCAATAACTTTTGTAGCAAGGGACAAGCCTGGACAAAGTCTTATAGGAGGAAAAACGCTCCCGAGGACCCACGGGAAATTCTGTCATGCTAGTTTCATCATGTTCATATGATTCGCGTTCGTTACTTTGATAGTTTGATATGTGGGTGGACCGGCGCTTGGGTACTGCCCTTACTTGCATAAGCATCCCACTTATGATTAACCCCTCTCGCAAGCATCCGCAACTATGAAAGAAGAATTAAGACAAAGTCTAACCATAGAATTAAACTAGTGGATCCAAATCAGCCCCTTACGAAGCAACGCATAAACTAGGATTTATGCTTCTGTCACTCTAGCAACCCATCATCTACTTACTACTTCCCAATGCCTTCCTCTAGGCCCAAATAATGGTGAAGTGTTATGTAGTCGACGTTCACATAACACCACTAGAGGAAAAACAACATACAACATATCAAATTACCGAACGAATACCAAATTCACATGACTACTGTTAGCTTGACTTATCCCATGTCTTCAGGAACAAAAGTAACTACTCACAAAGCATAATCATATTCATGACCAGAGAGGTAATGAGTAGCATCAAGGATGTGAACATAAACTCTTCCACCAAGTAATCCAACTAGCATCAACTACAAAGAGTAATCAACACTACTAGCAACCTTACAAGTACCAATCGGAGTCGCGAGACGGAGATTGGTTACAAGTGATGAACTAGGGTTTGGAGATGAGATGGTGCTAATGAAGATGTTGATGGTGACGAGTCCCCTCCGATGAGAGGAGTGTTGGTGATGACGATGGCAACGATTTCCCCCTCCGGGAGGGAAGTTTCCCCGGCAGGATCGTCCTGCCGGAGCTCTAGATTGGTTCTGCTCAAGTTCCGCCTCGTGGCGGCGGCGAAACCACGAAAAAGCACCTCCCTGATTTTTTTCTTGGACGAAACCCTCCATATAGCAAAAGAGGGAGGCCAGTGGGCCAGTGGGCTGCCCACAAGCCCCCATGGCGTGGCCTGGGGAGTGGCCGCGCCGTGCAGGCTTGTGGGCACCCCCTTGTGCCCCTCTGGCACTTCTTCGGCCCAGTATTTTTGATAAATCGGGAATAATCCCCGTTGATTTTCACGGCGTTTGGAGTTGCGCAGAATAGGTATCTCAACTTTGCTCCACTTTCAGGCCAGAATTCCACTTGCCGGTATTCTCCCTCTTCATGTAAACCTTGCTAAATAAGAGAGAAAAGGCATAAGAATAGTACCGTGAAGTGAAATAACAGCCAAAGAAGCGATAAATATCAACATCAAAACATGATGCAAAATGGACGTATCAACTTCCCCAAGCTTAGACCTCACTTGTCCTCAAGCGAAAGCCTAGCTCAATAAATATGTCCACATGTTTAGGGAGCAAGGTGTCGACAAAACAAGATATGAACATGCATGCATCACGATCAAGATCAGAACAGCAATACCAACATATAATCTGTCATGCTAAAGTGATAAATCCTTCACAAAGTAAAGCATGGATCAAGAACCTTACCGAGAAGTAACAACCGATAGCCTTTAGTCATTGAAGCAATTGCAATTTATCACAACATCAGAAAGAGTCAAATAAGAGCTTGTAAAGCAAATCCACATACTCAATCATTCTTTCATTCTCTACAATTGCTACAACTCACGTGGTACTCATGAGATCAACGTTTCAGCTGGACACAGAGAAAGATAGGGGCTTACAGTTTTACCTCCCAACCGCTTACCTCAAGGGTAATGTCAACAATAATAATTCATGAATACTTACTTCCAAGTTGACATATGAATATAGATCTTTCCCAAGCATGTGATGGTAGCCAAGACAAAGGTAAAATAAGGAATTGGTGAAGATCACCATGACTCTTTCAAGGGCAAAAAGTAAAGGTACAAGATAGGCCCTTCGCAGAGGGAAGCAGAGGTTGTCATGCGCTTTTAAGATTTGGATGTGTGTCCTCTTGGTGCGGAGGAACGTCACTTTATATTGCCCCCTGTGATAAAGAACTTTATTATGCAGTCTGTCGCTTTTATGTCTTCCTCATCACAGGTTCGTACAAAGCTTATTTTCCACACACTAATAGATCATACATATTAGAGAGCAATTTTTATTGCTTGCACCGATGACAACTTACTTGAGGGATCTTACTCAATCCATAGGTAGGTATGGTGGACACTCATGTCAAAACTGGTTGAAGGTTTATGGATGCACAAGTAGTATCTCTACTTGGTGCGGGAGTTTTGGCTAATATGAGGTGGAAGCAATCGTCACATGCTAAGGGATCTCTAATCATATAACATTGTTCAGGGCCAAGCAAACACAATTCATTATGTTGTCTTCCTTGTCCAACATCTACTTCTAGGCATGCAATAGTTTAGTGAGTATTCACAATCATAGATCATGTCAGAGATGATATATTTGTATGTGAACCTCTCCTTCTTTATCACTTCTTATTAATTGCAACAATGACCAAGGTCTACGTTTGCCTACCCTCAACAAGTTTCAATCCTCATTCTTTTTATATGTGAATCCATCACTTCCCATAAGATCATTACATGATATTTCATGCTTTTGTTCTATTCTCACTCTTTTGATCATGGCAAGAGGCAAAGCCCTTCAACTAAGACACTCTTTATTATATGGCTCACGAGCAAGAATACATCGGGGGTGACACAAAGCAAAACTCGAGAATAAAACACTAAGACTTTTAATCTACTAGAGAAAGAGAAAACTGAAAAGGAAAACTAAAACAAAGGTAAAGGCAAAAGATGTGGTGGTGATACGATACCGAGGCAACTCCCCCAAGCTTGGCACAAGCCAAGGGGGTTGCCCATACCAATGCTCAGTTGTCTTCCTTTGGCGGTGACGGTGGAGTTGTTGCAACATGAGTTTGATCCTCCGTCTTCCAAGGCATAGGTGTTGCATCCTGGAAAGATGAACGAGTCTCCGGAATCCTCAAATCTGCAGCCAACTGTATTGATTTAAATCTATACTCATACTCATAGTTTTGGTTCTGCAGGTCATAGATCTGGCCCTGGAGTTGATCAATCATGTCATACAGCCTGGAGAGATGCTTCCCAATGTCATTGGCATCAATCCTGTGCTTGTTGGTGAACTCCGTGATCACCATGTGGTTGGCGTTGAGTCCACGCTCCACCATCCCTTGGCACTTGAAGACTTGTTGCTCCATTGCTTCGAGCCTCGTCTCCACGCTTCCGATCTTCTTAGGCCCCTCAACATCACGGATGTGCAACATCCCCTCACGCATCTCGATAGATTGAGGGTTTTGCAGCACTCCCGTGAGGTAGGGATTGATGACCTTCTCGAAGATCTTGTCCTTCGGAGCTTTTGGGGAAGTCATGGCGATCTAGATCTGCAACAGAAACAGGCTCGAAACGAAAAACAGAGGAAATTTGCATGATGCAGAGGTCAGACCAAACGGAAGTATATATAATGAATTTTCCTGACCAGAAGGAGTACCCTGCACGAAAATAGAGTCCAGGAGGCGCACGAGGTGGCCACAAGCCCTCACGGCACGGCTAGGGGGTGGGCTCGCGCCGTGCAGGCTTGTCACCTCCTCGCGCACTTTCCGGACTACTTCCAATTTTTGTATTTTTTTCAAATATTCCAAAACAGAGAAAATTTCCTACTCGAAAAGTTTTGGACTCTATTTTCTTATCGAATCACATACCTCTTCGTTTTCGGAGTCTGAAACAGGCTAATAAATATCCCTTAGGTATTCTTCCGGAGTTATGGTATTGATAATATTGCTTTCAACATTTATGGGAGTACCTGAGATATAATGCTTGATTCTCTGCCCATTTACCACTCTCGGACAATTACCTTCCATGTTGTTGATCTTGATAGCACCAGAACTATATACTTCCTCAACAACATAGGGACCTTCCCATTTAGAGAGAAGCTTTCCTGCAAAGAATCTTAAACGAGAGTTATATAGCAAGACATAATCACCTACATTGAACTCACGCTTTTGTATCCTCTCATCATGCCACCTCTTAACCTTCTCTTTAAACAGCTTGGCATTCTCATATGACTGAGTTCTCCACTCATCAAGCGAGCTAATGTCAAATAACCTCTTCTCACCGGCAAGTTTGAAATCAAAGTTGAGCTCTTTGATTGCCCAATGAGCTTTATGCTCTAGCTCAAGAGGTAAATGACATGCTTTCCCATACACCATTTTGTACGGAGACATGCCCATGGGATTCTTATAGGTAGTTCTATAAGCCCACAGTGCATCATCGAGCTTCTTAGACCAGTTCTTTCTAGACCTGTTGACAGTCTTTTGCAGAATCAGATTAATCTCTGTATTACTTAGCTCTACTTGACCACTGGACTGAGGGTGATAGGGAGACGCAATTCTATGGTTGACATCGTACATAGCAAGCGTTTTACGGAAAGCACCATGAATGAAGTGTGAACCACCGTCGGTCATTAGATATCTAGGGACTCCAAATCTAGGGAAGATAACTTCTTTTAGCATCTTGATAGAAGTGTTGTGATCAGCACTCCTAGTGGGGATAGCTTCTACCCATTTAGTGACGTAATCAACAGCAACTAAGATGTGAGTATACCCGTTGGATTTGGGAAAAGGTCCCACATAATCAAAGCCCCGGACATCAAATGGTTCAATGACAAGTGAATAGTTCATAGGCATTTCCTGACGTTTGCTAATATTACCTATTATTTGGCATTCGTCACAAGACAAGACAAACTTACGGGCATCCTTGAAGAGAGTGGGCCAATAGAAACCTGATTGCAATACCTTGTGTGCAGTTCTATCTCCCGCATGGTGTCCTCCGTAGTCCTCGGAGTGACACTTCTGTAGGATCTACCCCTGTTCATGTTCAGGTACACAACGTCTAATAACACCATCTACTCCTTCCTTATAGAGGTGAGGATCATCCCAGAAGTAATGTCTCAAGTCAAAGAAGAATTTCTTCTTTTGCTGGTACGTGAAACTAGGTGGTATGTATTTAGCAACGATATAGTTCGCATAATCAGCATACCACAGTGCACTATGTGAAGCATTGATGACATTCAATTGCTCATCGGGAAAGCTATCATCTATAGGTTGTGGGTCATCAAGAACGTTCTCCAACCTAGACAAGTTATCTGCTACTGGGTTATCAGCACCCTTTCTGTCGACAACGTGCAAATCAAATTTTTGTAGCAAGAGAACCCATCTAATAAGTCTAGGTTTAGTGTCCTTCTTCTCCATGAGGTACTTAATAGCAGCATGGTCAGTGTGAATAGTGACTTTGGAATGAACTATGTACGACCTGAACTTTTCACATGCAAACACGACTGCTAAAAATTCATTTTCCGTAGTAGCATAGTTTCTCTGGGCACTGTCTAGAGTTTTACTAGCATAGTGAATAACATTCAACTTCTTATCAACTCTTTGCCCTAGGACAGCACCAACAACATAATCACTAGTGTCACACATGATCTCAAAAGGTAAGTTCCAATCAGGTGGTTGAACAATAGGTGCAGTTATCAAAGCCCTCTTAAGTATTTCGAAGGCTTCCTCACAATCATCGTCAAAGACAAAAGGAATATCCTTTTGCAAGAGATTGGTAAGAGGCCTAGAAATCTTAGAGAAGTCTTTAATGAACCTTCTATAGAAGCTAGCATGACCAAGGAAACTTCTTATACCCTTGATATCTGTGGGATATGGCATTTTCTCGATTGCATCAACCTTAGCCTTATCGACTTCAATACCTCTTTCGGAAATTTTATGTCCTAAGACGATGCCTTTATTAACCATAAAGTGGCACTTCTCCCAATTCAAGACAAGATTAGTGCCTTTACATCTCTGCAAGACTCGATCAAGGTTGCTGAGGCAATCATCAAAGGAAGACCCGTAAATGGAGAAGTCATCCATGAAAACCTCAACAATCTTTTCACAAAAGTCAGAGAATATAGCCATCATACATCTTTGAAAGGTGGCAGGTGCATTACATAAGCCAAAAGGCATACGTCTATAAGCAAAGGTACCAAAAGGGCAGGTGAAAGTGGTTTTCTCCTAATCAGATTGTGCAACTGGTATTTGGGAGAAACCAGAATAACCGTCTAGAAAGCAGAAGTGTGTTTGTTTGGACAGCCTTTCTAGCATTTGGTCGATAAAAGGCAGAGGGTAATGATCTTTCCTAGTGGCTTTAATCAATTTCCTAAAATCGATCACCATCCTATAGCCAGTAATAATCCTCTGTGGGATCAATTCATCCTTATCATTAGGGACAACGGTAATGCCTCCCTTCTTAGGGACCCAATCGCTATGAGCAACATGATAGATGATACCTGCTTCCAGGAGCTTTAGTATCTCTTTTCTCACTACTTCTTTCATCTTAGGATTCAATCTCCTTTGATGATCAACAACTGGTTTGAAGTCAGGATTAGTTTTAATCTTGTGCTGGCATAGGGTAGGACTAATGCCCTTAAGATCATCAAGAGTATATCCAATAGCAACAAGGTGCTTCCTCAGAGTTTTTAGTACCTTCTTTTCTTCATGCTCTGAGAGGCTAGCACTAATAATGATAGGATATATCTCCTTTTCATCAAGGTAGGCATACTTAAGAGTATCAGGCAACTGTTTAAGCTCGAACACAGGATCACCCTTTGGTGGGGGTGGATCCCCAAGCAGTTCAAAAGGCAAGTTATTCTTAAGGATAGGATATTGTTCTAAGACAACTCTATCTATCTCATCCCTTTCATCCATATGCATATCATTTTCATGCTCAAGCAAGTATTGCTCTAAGAGATCGGTAGGAGGCACGGCAATAGAAGCTAAGGCAATAGTTTCATCCCTACTAGGCAACTCTTTTTCATGAGGTTGTCTACCAAACTTAGATAATTTGAACGCATGTGACACACCTTCAAAGCCAACAGTGACAGTTTGCTTCTCACAATCAATATGAGCATTGACTGTATAGAGGAAGGGTCTACCAAATATGATGGGACAAAAGCTATCTTGTGTGGTAGCAAGAATGAGGAAATCGGCGGGATACTTCGTTTTACCACACAAGACTTCAACATCCCTAACAATTCCCACAGGGCAGATAGTATCTCTATTAGCAAGCTGAATAGTGACATCAATAGGCTCTATCTCAACAGGTGCAATCTCATCTTTGATTTCATCGTATAAGGACTGAGGTATTGCACTAACACTAGCACCCACGTCACATAAGCCATGATAACAATGATCTACTATCTTAACAGAAACCACGGGCATGCCAACAACAGGCCTATGTTTGTCTCTAGCGTGAGGTTTAGCAATTCTAGCAGCATCTTCACAGAAGTGAATATTATGTCCCTCAACTTCTTCAGACAGAAGATCTTTGATAATAGCAATGCTAGGTTCAACTCTAATTTGCTCAGGGGGTGTAGGTGTTCTAATATAGCCTCTACGCATCACAGTTGAAGCTTTAGAATGATCCTTTATCCTAACAGGGAAAGGTGGTTTCTCAATGTAAGCACTCGGAACCACAGGATCATTATAGGCAATGACTTTCTCTTCAACTGGAGTGGGTTTAACTACATTGACTTCTAACGGAGGATGATATATAAACCACTTCTCTTTGGGGAGATCAATATGAGCATCAAAGAATTCACACAATGAAGCTACTATCTCAGAGTCAAGTCCATACTTAGCGCTAAAGTCACAAAAAGTATTTGTCTCAACAAAGGATTTAACGCAATCAAACATGAAAATCATACCTGACTCCTTACCTTCTTCAAGCTCCCAATCTTCAGAGTTGCGTTTAATTCTCTCCAATAAATTCCATTTGAAGTCAATATCTCTCTTCATAAAAGAATCGGTACAAGAAGTGTCAAGCATGGTGCGATCATCATGAGAAAGCCGAGCATAGAAGTTCTGAATGATAATTTCTCTCGAGAGTTCATGATTGGGGCATGAATATAACATTGATTTAAGCCTCCCCCAAGCTTGAGCGATGCTTTCTCTGTCACGAGGCCAAAAATTAAAAATATAATTCCAATCACGATGTACTAAATGCATAGGATAAAACTTTGGATGAAATTCCAATTTCAACCGATTGTAGTCCCATGATCCAGTATCATCACATAGCCTATACCATGTCAACGCCTTATCCTTCAAAGATAAAGGAAAGACCTTCTTCTTGACCTCATCCTCGGGCACACCTGCAAGCTTAAATAAACCAGAAACTTCATCTACATAGATCAGATGCAAGTCTGGATGTGATGTTCCATCTCCTGTAAAAGGATTAGCCAGCAGTTTCTCAAGCATACCTGAAGGAAATTCAAAGAAAATATTTTCAGTAGGTGCAGCAGGTTGAGGAGCAACTCTTTGTGCTTTTGTTTGAGGTGAAGATACCCCGAACAAGCCCCTAAAAGGATTAGTATCCATAGTGACAAGTGACAATAAATTTCAGCACACTATATGAATGTTTCCTTACCAAGTTCCACTTACCAAAGGCACTTCATTCCCCAGCAACGGCACCACAAAAGAGTCTTGATGACCCACAAGTATAGGGGAACAATCGTAGTCCTTTCGACAAGTAAGAGAGTCGAACCCAACGAGGAGCAGAAGGAGCTGACAAGTGGTTTTCAGCAAGGTAAAATCTGCACGCACTTAAATTGCCGGTAACAAGTGATTGTGTAGTGAGATGATTCATAGCAAGCAACAAGTAACAAAAGTAGCAACGATGCAGCAAAGTGGCCCAATCCCTTTTGTAGAAAGGGACAAGCCTGGACAAAGTCTTATAGGAGGAAAAACGCTCCCGAGGACACACGGGAATTTTTGTCATGCTAGTTTCATCATGTTCATATGATTCACGTTCGTTACTTTGATAGTTTGATATGTGGGTGGACCGGCGCTTGGATACTGCCCTTACTTGGACAAGCATCCCACTTATAGTTAACCCCTCTCGCAAGCATCCGCAACTATGAAAGAAGAATTAAGACAAAGTCTAACCATAGCATTAAACTAGTGGATCCAAATCAGCCCCTTACGAAGCAACGCATAAACTAGGGTTTAAGCTTCTGTCACTCTAGAAACCCATCATCTACTTACTACTTCCCAATGCCTTCCTCTAGGCCCAAATAATGGTGAAGTGTTATGTAGTCGATGTTCACATAACACCACTAGAGGAAAAACAACATACAACATATCAAATTACCGAACGAATACCAAATTCACATGACTACTATTAGCTTGACTTATCCCATGTCCTCAGGAACAAAAGTAACTACTCAAAAAGCATAATCATATTCATGACCAGAGGGGTAATGAGTAGCATCAAAGATCTGAACATAAACTCTTCCACCAAGTAATCCAACTAGCATCAACTACAAAGAGTAATCAACACTACTAGCAACCTTACAAGTACCAATCGGAGTCGCGAGACGGAGATTGGTTACAAGTGATGAACTAGGGTTTGGAGATGACATGGTGCTGATGAAGATGTTGGTGGTGACGAGGCCCCTCCGATGAGAGGAGTGTTGGTGATGACGATGGCGATGATTTCCCCCTCCGGGAGGGAAGTTTCCCCGGCAGGATCATCCTGTCGGAGCTCTAGATTGGTTCTGCTCAATTTCCGCCTCGTGGCGGCGGCGAAACCACGAAAAAGCTCCTCCCTGATTTTTCCTGGACGAAACCCTCCATATAGCAAAAGAGGGGGGCCAGTGGGCTAGTGGGCTGCCCACAAGCCCCCATGGCGTGGCCTGGGGGGCCACGCCGTGCAGTCTTGTGGGAACCCCCTGGTGCCCCTCTAGCACTTCTTCGGCCTAATATTTTTGATAAATCGGGAAAAAAAATCCCCGTTGATTTTCACGGTGTTTGGAGTTGCGCAGAATAGGTTTCTCAACTTTGCTCCACTTTCACGCCAGAATTCCAGTTGCCGGTATTTTCCCTCTTCATGTAAATCTTGCTAAATAAGAGAGAAAAGGCATAAGAATAGTACCGTGAAGTGAAATAACAGCCAAAGAAGCGATAAATATCAACATGAAAACATGATGCAAAATGGACGTATCATGGGGTAAGGGCAAAGGCAGACGATGGTGTAGTGGCGGCCAAGGCGGTTGCTGGTGCGGTGGCGACGATGCCAGTCGGTGGTGGGATGGCAGTCAGGATGGTCATCGGCAACAAGTGCCTTCGAGCAACGGAGCATGCGGTGGGTGGCGTGCAGACACCCAACAAGGATGCCCCGCGCACTACACGCTTTCGGGCACTCCATCACAAACGCGGTGTAGCCTCCCACCTGGATCTGTCCTATGAGAGAGTGGCGGAGTGACAATGAAGGATGTGTGCAGTTGGCGACTAGGGGAGAAGCAAATTAGAGAAGATGCATGGAGAGAGGGGATTAATCGCTGTGAAGATGTCGGACGTCAGGGTTTAAAAGCACGCGGCCAATCATTGGGAGTTTTTGGGATTTCGACGAGTCGGAGGGGAAGCTTGCGCGGGAACTTGCACGGTTGCGCAAGAACGGAAAGGTGAAAAGAAACGCATGCACACTACCGAAGTGTGCACTGGAATCCTGGGGCGGAAACGTGGTGACAAGACGGGATAGTGGAGGGAGAAATGACAAGTACAGAAACGTCTAATGATAAAAAAGTGTTTGTGTTTTATTACATAGAAAACAGTCGTTTAGTACGCACCGTCGCAAACTGCTCTACGCATGAGGCGACTAGTTGAGGCGGTTGCGGCGTGCTCTGCTCGCGTCCGTGCGCACGCTCTGTCGGCGTCCTTCCACGTTTGGGGCACCATATGCATGCGGTCGTGCCACACCCGGAGACAACATGCAGTTATATGTGCGCTACCATGTAGTTAAGCGCTGCAAAATCTATCATACGGACATGCCGAAATTCTAGGCCGTCTGACGCCGACCTATTTATTTTCGTGACCATTAACCTTCATCTCTTAGATCTTTCAATCTTGCCACACAACACAAGAAGCACACCCACGACGACAACTAATAGAGAGGATCTCTTCATCGCTTCAACCTTCCCGCATGGATCTAGTGGCGGCTGCCAGCGACGAGTGGCAGTTCACCACCATTGTCAAAGTGGACACCCACATGAGAAAGACAGATCTCTCGGTGGTGTACACCAACGACCCGGTCATTGTGGAGAACTCCATCAAGAAGTTGGAGCAGCTTCTTGCTGAGGATGACAAGTACAAAATGGTTGGCTTCAACCTCGAGTGCACAGGCGGTTGTGCCGGGCATGATTAGATGGTTGTCGTCGCCGAGTTGTGCATGTGCCATTGCATGCTCGTCTACCAGTACTGTCTGGCCACAAGGCCTTGCGAGCGTTCTGCTAGGTTTCTCAACAACCCCGACTACACGTTCGCAATGGTGGACACCACCAATGATCTCAAGGTGCTCAAGACTTTGGACTTGTCCTGCCAGAAGCTTGTCAACATCCAAGGTCAATACAGGGTCTGGGCAGCGAGAAGAAGAAGCAGAAGGACTCCTTGATTGGCCTCGTCACAACCATCATCGACCCCTACTACAGAGACATGAAGGCTGAGTGCGACAAGGAGAAGTCTGTCTCGCACAAGGCCTGGGTGAATGAACTGATGAAGAACACATCAAGTACGCAACCAAGGATGAATACACAAGCTACGAGATGTAGATGAGGATCGTTGACATGAGGAAGTATCTCCTTCCTACAGACGGCGAGGGATAGCCACAAGCAGAGCAATGGCGGCAACCGTCGTCAGAAGAACAATATGATTTGGTGATCGTCTACTTTTTGTAAATTTATATTAAGGAGTGTACATGTGTTGTGAAGTCACTTATGTAATTGGATGTTAAAGTTGGTTATGTAACAATGATGCTGGTGCTATGTAGAGAGATCATACATGTTGTGCAAACAGAGCAAATCACATCTCATACAACTGTTTCGCAGAAACCGTCTACCCACAATACACACAGCTTGTTCGTCTGAATCGTTTGGGTTATTATTGGTCTTCCTACACAGACTAAACTACGAAACCCGTCGGCGATGATTTCATCAATCCCTGCGAATTCTATACCAGCAAGCGTTTGCCCACAACACACACAGGTTATTAGCACCAATCGTGTGTGTCATTTCTGGTGTTCACACATGATTCTGATTACTCACCTGTTTGTTGTATATCGCACACATCTTGTTATGCCGAATCATTTGTGTTCTGCTCCATTATTGCACACAGTTGATGGTAGTAAACTATGTGCCCCGTATCGCACACATCTTAATCTTTGTAACTGTTCGTGTTATTTTAGCTAATCGTAAACAATTTGTATGGAAGAACTGTATGCAACGAATCGTACACGTAAGTATTTTCTAAATCATATTTGATGGATCCGTCATCGCACACAGTTCACGTTATTGACGACAGAGCTCTAACTATACCGTTTGTGGTTCATGCATCCCACACAGTTTTGTTGAAGGATCTCTCATTGTAGTGTCGCGCTAGTAGCATCCTGCAGTAGTGCTACTCCCTTACGAGGTTTTGTAGAAAAAGAAAAGAAAATCTACCCGTCGCAAAGAAAATACAGCCTGGACTAAAATCCATCCAAACATAGTTTTTCTATATATAGGAGATTTTTTGTCTTTTGTTGCCACATATATGTTTCCTCGCATTTTTCACAAAATTTCACCCGAATGTAGACTGACACCTAGGTTTCATATCCCAAAATTCTAGTTTCTTTTGAATTTTCCTAGTATTTTTTGAACTTAATGTTCATATAGGGGCGTCGAGCACCCAGTTGCTACAAATCCTCTTCGTGTCTCATCATCACTATCTTCTTAGAAAGGGTCACCCCACCATCTAAAAATGAAGCATATGATATTTATAAGTCTTCATCAACTTGCTTCTCCTTTTGCGCCCTTCTCTTTTTCAATGCTAGCTTCCTCTCTGTTATTTGCTTCTTTTGTCTTGCCTCTTCTACCTTTGAAGAAACAATCTCATTAAACATTTATGCTTCTGATTTCTCCATTGCGTCAACATCTTCACCAACAAATAAGTCATCATACTCATCCTCTTGATGAATATCCTATTCTGCAATCACTTTATGCTTCTTCACATATTCTTTTCTCATCATTTTTTCTTAGCAAGAACATAAAAGTTCTTATAATCACCTATGTAATATGCAAGATTCTCCTTATAAATCAATTGCATTTGTTCACCAGCATCACTATACTCCACATCTGTCCACAAATTAAAAGCATCTTCACCATTAGCTTGAGTTAACTGAATTCTTACTCTCCATTGGATTATCAACAAACCCAAAATGGTAATCCTGACTAACTACAAACTTCACCTAGGATGAGATAAAGCTGGCTTGACCATTAGCTAGGACCATCAATATAAATGTTATGATGAGGAGCAACAACAATTGGAGCGAAATATATATACCAACCAGGTTTCCTGTAATAATGCGAATAAACCATTTGGAATGATTTGTATTCTTCAAGCATTTTTGCAACTATAGCTTCATTTGTTAGTTCAACCCATGGTCATCTTGCCACTTGAATTCAACGCTCTTCGATGGTAGCTTTAGGCATTTGTACATAACCCACACTCCAACAATTTTCCCTTCAAGTTACCAATGGTAACTGACTCTGTAAGCATGACCTAGGTGCGGGTTGAGAAACATATTCTTTATGCACAATGAACCTAAGCACGCACACCTTTTCCGTCCGCAAGAGACAAAATCAACATTAATTCAATAATGATTTTTTACACCTATAACTGAACTTTGGTAGAAATCAAAAGTTTTACAGTTCAAACTCTAAACCTTAACTTTGATCACTCCTAAATATTTCCTTTTTTGCCAAAATCCATTAAACCCGCATCATATCCATTAAAAAGCACATGACAAATCATCAAAGCCTTGGCTTTATCTTTGTTAAAACCCTATCTTCCTAAAAGCTTCCTTCATTTTTCACCCTACCTTCTAACGACCAGTGATATATCCAAAACAAATCCTTATAACAAGCACTTCCATATCCACAACCAACCCTAATTTCCTCGCCTCCAACAAAATAGAGCACAATCATGACATTGAGATGAGGTGAGCTAGGACATGGACATAGAGCAGAGTCGTGACATGGCAAAGATGTAGTAGATGAAGGAGATTACCTGTGGACGTCAACCACAATACGTGCTCCATCGAGTGCCCCGTCTCTAGGATCACCTTGAGTGTTCCGTTGCCGAGAAAGGAAAGGAGTGAGAGGGGGAGTGAGAGGATTGGTCCACGCAATAGTGGGAGGAAAAAGATCTAAAGAAGGAAAGAAAGTGCATGGTGCGATTCCACTTGGTGTGGCTTGACCAGTAGGCGCGGCGACCTGGTGCGGTTCGATGCAGACAAAAAACTGATTCAACCGTAGAAAAACCTGGAATGAGAACCCAACATAAAATAAAAACCACCTAGGGGGCATACCAAATCAGCACCAAATTGAAGAAAAAGTTTGAATGAGAGCTCAATTCTGTCACAAGGGGATACAATTTGGCACAAAGGTGAAAATGTGGATATAAATTGATGATATTTAAAAAAAGGTAAAATCTGTCAAGAAGGTGAATCCTGGGTAAAAAATGGAATTAACTCAACTAATAAAGAGGAAGTTTCGCGCGATGTTTCCCAGCCGATCGGCCGCGGCGCTGCCGTTGAAACACCTTTCAACACTTAAAAGAGACGTCTCATTTGCAGGCTGAACATAACGGTAGTGAAAGCCCAAGTTTTCTTCCTTGTATGCGTGTCACATAATCGTAGGCGTCTCTGTCTCCATCGGATCTGCCGCAGCCATCGCGAGCATTAATTTTATCCTATTCTTACGGACGGAGCCATCACAATTTGAAAACACCGGAGTGATTCAGACTCCATCTGATTGAGATTGTTGTCGATGGTATTACTCATGCTTGTTGGGCGCTTGAAAAATTACATCCAGTTTTGATCGCGAGATTCTAAAAACATAGAAATAGAAACAAATATGCAATACAAGCTGTTTGGCTGTAGTATGGGAAAAATCTTGGAAATGTCTTTCAAAGACTAGCACATACCATGTGTAGATTTCATCCACTAAAACTAGTGGCAACGCTTCTTGTTGAGAGCCTTCACACCGCCCGTGTCGCTCCCCCCGTAGAGCGGCCCGGACGTGAAACCCTAGTCGCCCCCCCCCCCCCCCCCCCCCCCACACACACACACAACCCCTCCCTCCGCCGTCGTAGTCACCAGGCAAAGCCCGCGCGGCGTCGGCGGCGACGGGCCTTCTCTTTCTTTTCGTCGGAGCTGGAATTGTGTGGGGCTGCTCCCCTGGGCGGATGAGGCGCTCGGCAACGCGGGTGCTGGGCGCGAGCGCGGCGCGGTCGACGCACGTTGGAGGTGAGAAGGCACACGCGCGGACTGAGGGGCTCTGCGATGCGGGCGCGCGTGGGTCTGACGTGCCGCGGTCGCGGCAGCGGGTATGGCGGACGGCTGGACGTGGGGCGGCGGGCGAGAACTATGCGGAGGCGTGTGGGCGCTCTGGGAGCATGGTGAGCAGGGACCATGCCCGATCTGGGAAGATCGGCTTGTGCGGCGTGCTCTTGGCTTCCTCGGCGCAAATCTGTCCGGGTAGTTGGCCGGCGACCTCCTTGGTGTGGCCTGAGGGCGTGATGTAAAATAGTGCTCGTGCGCCTTGGAGTTGGTATGCAGGAAGAGCTGGCTAGATCACGGGTTTGCGTGGATGTGGCTGCTGGGGGAAACTCCGCTCCGGTTGTGGCCAGTGCAGTCGATGATGGCGCCTACGGGCACCGTTTTCCTTGTTGGAGGCATCGATTTTGCAGTCCATCCCTTTCCTTGCCCGACTTTTCTTCGGGGAAACCCTAGATCCGGTCTTCCGGGTCAGACAATGATGATGCTATCGGCTTTGATTGGTGTCGTATCTTCTCTTGAGGACATCGTCTTGAAGATCGACTCGGCTAGAAGGACTCAGTACTCATGTAGGTGGTTGGCGACGGCTTGTGTAGCATCTCCGGGAGAGCAGCAGATGCACCCTTCACATGCAAGTGTGTCAGGCGAGTAATGTCTGCCAATCTCGCAGGATTGAAGCGGCATATGTTTGCTCTATCGGACATAGCGTTTCTCTTTGATTTCGTCGAGTTACGGATTTGCTGGTGCCTGCCCGGATTGATATAACGGTTTTGGGTGTGCACTTTTCGAGTGGCCGGTCGGGTGTGTTGTGGGGTATTGACCTTCTGGCGCGTTGTATGTTTTGTGGTGCTTTAGGCCTAGTCTTGTTAGGCGCTGCTTAGGTTTTCTCCCGATTTCCCTCGATAAACTCAGCAACCCCTTTTCATTTCTTCTTTTTTAGCACTCGCCTTGCGGTGCGTTCCTCCTCGAGACCTTTCTAGTCAATGAATTTGACAGCTCTTCTGCTAACATTAAAAAAACGATTCTTGTTGAAATGTGAGATGGACCTAGAGCCCATGTGATAAATTTAAAAAAATCTGTAAGGGCCCATGTAGGTGACATGACAAGGAGTGGTGGGAAGTTTAGTCCCACCTTATTAGTGAAGAAGGAGTTAGACCTTCTTATAAGGTTTTTTTAACATGCTATTAAAGCTTGAGAAGAAAATAGGCCCTCATACATTCCTCCTCCTCCGTCGCCCGCCTCGTTGGGTCAAAGGCCTGGTCTTCTTTATAAGCTATGCGGGACCATCAAGAACGGCTACCTCTTGTTTATTCATGGACAAGTCGTATTGATGATATATGTGTTTATTTTTTAATTTTATATGTGAAGGAAACTTGCAAATCAGAGAGACACATGAAGGCGAAAACAGCAGGGCACACGCATGTGAAAGTGCATGCTATGCCCCTAATTGTCTTTTGGTGTTAATGACAATACATACATAGGAAACTAATCATATTTGTTGAGTGTATCTCAGGACGGCAAGTACTTTAGTAGATTAAGATTTATGTGCCAAAGGTTGCCTGAAACGATTGGTGATGTATATTTCAAGAAGACTCGGGATTAAGAAGAGATGTTGTAGAATAGTCTTTTGAGTTTACTGATATTGAGTATAGGGATCCCGCACTATTAAGAGGGGATCACAGGCTTTGCGATAAACTTGCTCATACCACATCTCTACAAACATATCAAACACCACATACTGTCTACAATTCAATATATGTCTAATTACCTCGGACATCCGGCTCCCTCCGGACGTCCGAGGGCCGGACGTCCGGCTGGCTTCGGTAATCCGCAGCCAGACACCAGTAGTCTGTAAGGCTTATATCTCGGAAATCCGTCTCCCTCCGGACGACCGAGGGCCGGACGTCCGGCTGGCTTCGGTAATCCGCAGCCAGACACCAGTAGTCTGTAAGGCTTATATCTCGGATATCCGGCTCCCTCCGGACGTCCGAGGGCCGGACGTCCGGCCAAGCTCCGGAAATCCGGAAGTCAACACCAGTAGAACTTGTGTTGTATAACACGGACTTCCGGGCCACTCCGGACGTCCATATGCTGATGAATTCAAATATGTTCAGGCACACCTACATGCCTCGGACGACCGACCCCTGTCGGACGTCCGGCCGCTGATGAATTCAGAAGAGTTCCAGTCATGCCTACAGGTCTCGGACGACCGACCCCTGTCGGACGTCCGGACCCTCACGGACGCCCGGACTTCCGACAAGTGTCTGACGTCCGGACCCTGTGTGACTTATTGCACCTCCAACGGCTGGATTTCACTCCACACTATAAATACTCTTCTCCCACCTCATGAAAGGGTGTTCAACACAGCTAAGACACATCCAAGAACACCTTTCCTCTCACTCACTCTTGTCTACACCAAATCCTAGATCCCAAGAGCATTTGTGAGTCCTTTTGAGTGTTGTTCCAATCAAAAGATAGATCGTCTCCCTCTCCTCCTTCCCACCAAAGTGATTTGTGATTTCAGCAAGTTTTGAGCAATCCCCGTGATCTTGTTACTCTTGGAGGTTGGAGACTCCTAGGCGGTAGGAGTCTTCGGAGAGGAATCAAACCATTGTGATATCCCCCGGAAAGTTTGTGAAGGTTTGGAAGCCACCTCAAGGCTTACCACTAGTGGTTGAGAAACGCCTTCGTGGAGTTATCTCAAAGGGAGAATAGGGTGAGCCTTCGTGGCGTTGGTGTGCCTTCGTGGAAACATCCGCCCCTCTAACGGTGACGTAGCTTCCCTCCAAGGAAGTGAACATCGGGATACATCCTTGTCTCTCTCGGAGTTTCGGTTATTCCTAACCCTAACTCTCTACTTGTGTTAATCCTTATTAAATACTTGTATTTGCTTATTGTTTACCGCTTGCCTTGTTTCACTCCTAATAGCTTACTCTTTGTCATTGCAATTACTAGGCTTACACTTATATTCCGCACTTTAGCCTAAAATTGCCAAGTAATTATGAAAATTTGGATTTGTTCCTATTCACCCCCCCCCCCCCCTCTAGGTCCATCTCGATCCTTTTCAATTGGTATCAGAGCCTCGTGCTCTATTTGTGTGGCTTAACCGCCCTAGAACGAGATGGACGTGGATCCAGCTGCAGTAGCTCCAGTGCAGAGGGACGGGACTTCCACGGAAGTCAAGTCTTTCACCTCTGAGGACCTGGAACGGTCCCTTGCCAAGCAAAAAGAGGAGCATGATGCTTCTCTTGAGTCCATAATTCAAATGAGACTAGCAGGACTAACCACGGGGACAACCACGTCCCCGAGGGCCTCAGGGCCCCACGTGCACGGTACTTCATTTGGCCAACCTCCTCCGGAGAGGAACCAAACCAGTGTTCCATGGCTTTATGCTAAGTCTCAAATTGAGAAACCTAAGTACAATCCTGGAGGAAAACCTCCCTTGCTTGATGACAATTCCGATTTTGCTTTGTGGAGAGTTGGTATGCAGGATCATCTTAGGTACGCCAATGATGAGATGTTGGACATCCTCGAGCATGGGTACAATCTTGTTGATCCAAGATGCCTCACGCCTAGAGAAACTTATGACAAGCATCTCAATGACACTGCGATCATGTGCATAAGAAAGGGAATGAATGACAAGCAACGAAGACCTTACATTCACATCACAAGTGCCAAGGAATTGTGGGACAGCATCATAAGGACCAAGACCGGTACCTCCACTCTTCGGCTTGCCCAATATGAAATTGCCAAGGGGCAAATACAGAATTTCTGTATGGAAAATGGTGAATCTCCCAAGCAGCTACTAGAACGGCTCATGACTCTCGCCGCAGACATTGAGTCATGTGACTGTGACAAGACGCAAGATGGTTTCAATCTGACCAAGAGATTCCTTGTGGACAAGTTACTTCACGCTCTTGATCCATATCACCATCAAATGGTATGGGACATGAAACAACATCATGCTTTCAAAGAAATGACTCCGGATGACATCATATCCACTTTCCAATTATTTGAAGAGTCAAAGGCAAATGCAACAAAGCACCTAACCATGCATGGCACTTCAACATCAAAGATCAATCTTGCTTTGAAAGCCAAGCATGAGTATGACGAAGAAGAAAGTGAAGAAGAAGAAGGTGATGATGACTGTCAAGATGGTGATGATGTTGACTCTGATGAAAGCCCATCGTTTGAGGACATTGCTCTCTTTGTGAAGAAGTTTAGTGCAGGGAAGTTCAAGGGAAGATTTCCAAAGAAGAAGGTAAGGAAATGCTATAAATGTGAGGAAACCAACCACTTCTCCAACGACTGCCCTTATGAGAAGAGAGAAGACAAACCAAGGTTTCCAAATACCTTTGTAAATAAGAAGTTACCAAACCCTATGAATTCCAAGTCCAAGAGGACAGATGGAAGAGCAATGGTTGCACAAGAAGAATCAGATCCAGAAGATGTTGGTGGAGTTGCCGGAGTAGCTCAAGATACACAGAGTACCTTGAGGCTAGTCAACAAAAGTGGTGATGTTGTTCACTACAACTATATGAAGAACTACAAGGGCAACGCTCACAAGTGTTTGATGGCAAAGACTGCCATGGGAGATGGGGAAGACCAAAGCTCCCATGATAAGGTTAAGGTAACCCCACGGTTAAACTCTTTCAGCCTAGTTTCTACCCACTCTGATGAGTATCTCGATGCGGAAGATCATTATGAGGATGATGATTTAGATCATCCCATGTTTGCTAAAATGAACAAATTTATGTGCTCTCTTAAAGGAAAGAAGCTCACTATGTTTCGCATACTTATGGAAATGGTGAGTAAGCACACCAATACCATCAAGGAACTCGAAACCCTCGTCACTGAGGAGAAGGAGAGAAATGAACTCCTTGAGCAGAAAGTCCTTTATGAGAAGCACAAAATGATGCATTATGTTCAAAAGTAGGTGAAAACCTTGATAAACATGCTAATGATCTTGCCTCCTTGAAAAAGGCTAAAAATGTGTGCAGAGAATTACTAAATGATAAAGACCGACTTGTGAACTCTCATGCTTCTCTTTCTAAGGACTGTGAGCGTCTATCCTTGTCTCGCAAAGACAAGGAAGAGAAACTCATTGTTCTTACAAAGAGCTTTGAGGCACTTAAGGTCACTTATCTTGACACACTAGCTAAGGCCTACTCCTCACCTATTATCAATGTTGATACCTGCACTACTAACCCTAGTAGTGAACTGACATCTATCCTTGAGGAAAACTGTACGTTAAGGGCACAGCTAGACAGAGGTCTCATGACATGTGCACAAGGACAAAAGACTCTCAATGAGATCTTAAGTCGACACAATGGAGGTGTCGCCAAGAAAGGGCTTGGGTTCAACCCAAGCACTGCCAAGAAAAGTGCATCTCCTCTGAAGTGTACCACTCCTCTTAAGGAAATATTTGTACCAGAGGGACACACGAAGAAAGGTAAGGTTGTGAGTGGATCGGCCACTAGGGGTCCGTCTACTCACAACAAGACAACCGAATTCATGCCTCCATCCTATGTACTACACAAATCAAAGGAAGGAGAAGTTTATGCTAAATTCGTTGGTCCCCGTAATGCATTTCGATTCTATGCCATTTGGGTCCCTAAGACTCTTGTAACTAATGTGAAAGGCCCCATGACAAAATGGGTACCTCAAACCAAGTCTTAATTCGTTACAGGTTGTTTTCTCCGGTGGAGCAAAATGGGTGATCGACAGTGGATGCACCAATCATATGACCGGAGATAGTAACTTGCTCTATGACTTCATGCAAGCCATTCGACCATACATGAGCATTGTATTTGGTGGAGGGTCGAAAGGGCAGGTAATTAGGTTGGGCAAGGTGGCAATCACTAATGACATGTCTATTGAAAATGTCATGCTTGTCCAATCTCTTCAATATCATTTACTTTCAGTTCTTCAATTGGCTTTCGTCGGTTATGACACACTATTTGGACTAACGGATGTGAAAGTCTTTAAGAGAGACACTCTTGAAGTGGCTTTTGTTGGAGAGTTGGATGGCAACCTTTACACGGTTGATTTCTCGAAAGAGAGCACTTTCCATACAACTTGTCTAATGGCCAAGGCCGACATGGGATGGCTGTGGCATCGCCGGCTCGCCCATGTTGGCATGAAAAATCTTCAAAATCTCTTAAACGGTAATCACATCCTTGGACTAACAAATGTGTCTTTTAAGAAAGATCGTGTGTGCAGTGCATGCATAGCTGGGAAGCAACATCAATCAAGAAATCCACCCAAGAACGTTGTATCCACTTCGAGGCCGTTAGAGCTCCTTCATGTTGATCTATTTGGGCCTCCTTCATGGGCAAGTCTTGGAGGGAAAAAGTATGGCCTAGTCATTGTTGATGATTACTCAAGATATACATGGGTGTTCTTTCTCAAGTCCAAGGACGAGACGAAGGTCACTTTCATTGACTTTGCCAAACAAGCCCAGCAGAAGTTTGACAAGGACATCAAGGCAGTAAGAAGTGATAATGGCTCTGAGTTCAAGAACTACACCCTCGAAGAATTTCTTAGTGATGAGGGGATTGAACATCAGTACTCCGCACCTTACACCCCCCAACAAAATGGTGTGGCAGAGAGAAAGAACCGGACACTTGTGGAAATGGCAAGGTCCATGTTAGATGAATACAAGTCACCACATAGCTTTTGGGCTGAGGCCGTCAACACAGCATGGCCTGCATCAAACCGACTCTTCCTCCGATCAATATTGGAGAAAACTCCATATGAGCTCCTAACTGGGAACAAGCCCAATGTTAAGTACTTTCGTGTGTTTGGATGCAAATGCTTCATCCTCAACAAACGGGAACGGTTAGGGAAATTTCAATCCAAAACAACTGAGGGGATTTTTGTTGGCTATGGGTCAAACTCTCACGTCTATAGAGTCTACAACAAATCCACTGGATGTGTTATAGAAACCTGTGACGTGACGTTTGATGAATTTAACCGCTCCCATGGGGAGCAAGTTGATCTAAATGATGCAGGTGAAGAAGACTCTCCACAAGATATCTTAAACATGGGTGTAGGTGCACTTCTGCCTATGGAACAAAGACCCCATGATGATGATGAAGATGATGAGAACATCTCGCATCCTCAAGACAGTTCACTACCCGTACCTCCACAAGATATTAGCACACCCATCATGCCAGTTTTTGAGGATCAAGTGCGAGATGACACTCAAGAACAAGTTGATCTTCAAGAGGTAGACCAAAGTATGGGTATGCTTGATGATGAACCTCAACAGGTGCAACGCGAAGAGGAATATCTTCCTCCGCACATAAATGATCCATATGTTGAGGACATTGATGATGGAAACGAAGTTGAATCTCGTGAAACCTTGACCTCCATCATGCCACGTGTGGTCGGTCGTGTTGATATTGATCAAATCCTCACAGGCGTATCGGAAGGTAGAGTGACTCGTAAACAATTAACAAACTTTTGTGCTCACTTTTCGTTTGTCTCTAGTACCGTGCCACACAGGGTTCAGGATGCACTATGTGACAATGACTGGCTACTTGCTATGCAAGAAGAGCTAAACAGTTTCACACGCAATGAAGTATGGTCATTGGTAGAACGACCAACTGAGGAACATAATGTTATTGGAACTAAATGGATTTTCAAGAACAAGGAAGATGAGAACGGGACTGTTCTATGCAACAAGGCAAGGTTAGTAGCACAGGGGTACTCCCAAGTTGAAGGTTTGGACTTTGGTGAAACTTTCGCCCCTATTGCTCGTCTTGAGTCCATTCGCATTTTATTGGCCTATGTTGCTTTCAATGGTTTTACCTTGCATCAAATGGATGTGAAAAGTGCTTTTCTTAACGGTCCTCTACAAGAAGAGGTATATGTATCACAACCACCTGGGTTTGTTGACCCTCATCACAAAGACCATGTATATAAACTTCACAAGGCACTTTATGGTCTTAAACAAGCACCCCGTGCTTGGTACGATCATCTTAAGAAGTTCCTACTCGATGATGGCTTTGTGGTGGCGGTGATCGATCCCACTCTTTTTACTAAGAGGGAAAATGGTGATTTGATCTTATGCCAAATCTATGTAGATGACATCATTTTTGGTTCTCCTAACATCCATTTGTGCAAGAAGTTTGCGGCCTCCATGACCAAGACCTTTGAGATGTCACTCAACACGGACTTGAAGTTCTTTCTTGGTTTTCAAATACAACAATTTCAAGAAGGGATTTTCTTGTCTCAAACTAAGTATCTCAAGGACATTCTTGAGAAATTTGATATGACAAATGCTAAACCAATGAAGACACCCATGGCCACCGATGTAGTTCTAAATGAAGACTCAAACGGTATTCCTTTTGACCCATCTACTTATCGCTCCATGATTGGTTCGCTGCTTTACCTTTGCGCATCTAGACCGGACATCATGTTAAGTGTAGGAATATGTGCTAGATTTCAAGCTTCCCCTATGGAAAGCCATCACACGGCGGTTAAGCACATTCTTAGATACCTTGTTCACACCCCAAAGTTAGGCTTATGGTACCCTAAGGATGCAAAGTTTGATCTTATTGGGTATTCTGATGCAGATTGGGCCGGTGACAAAGTGGGACGGAAATCCACTTCCGGTGCATGTCAGTTTCTTGGACGCTCGTTGGTAAGTTGGTCCTCGAAGAAGCAGAACTGTGTTTCTCTCTCCACGACCGAGGCCGAATATATTGCAGCCGCAAGCTGTGCTACTCAATTGCTATGGATGAGGCAAACACTGAAGGATTATGGTATCATGTATCGACACGTTCCTCTTCTTTGTGATAATGAAAGTGCCATAAAGATCTCCGTAAACCCCATTGTTCACCCTCGCACAAAACATATTGATATTAGGTATCATTTCTTGAGAGACCATGTGCAAAAGGGTGACATTGATATTACCCATGTGGGTACCGACATGCAGTTAGCCGACATTTTCACCAAGCCACTTAGCGTAGCTAGGTTCTGTCAACTTAGGCGTGAACTTGGTATCTTGGAGCTTGACAATATATCTTGAAATCTTGCACACATACATACACTCACATTATGGTTGTGTCTTGATGTGCGCATATATTTAGGGGGAGTGCGTAGTAATTCTATGTGTTTTTAAGCTTACAACGTACGCACAGATCATTTCATGCATGTAATGCTTCTAGGAAAACAGTGCTCATAGTTTGTCTTATATATATATATATATATACCATGCAAGTCATCATCATCAAAACACTCCCCTCCTCTATCTCTCGGACGTCCGGCTCATCTCGGACGTCCGGTGCCAGAACATCCTCCGGACGTCCGACACCTCTCGGACGCCCGACCGCCGGACGCCCGACGCCTCTCGGACGTCCGACGCCTCGGGGCCCCTATATAAAGTTGGGCGCGAGGCTGGGCCTTTTGCCCTAATCCCCAGTGCCCCATTTTCCCCCAGCCGCCGCCGCCAGCCCTGGGAGATGCTCGAGGAGCACCTCCCCAGCGCTGCCACCCTCGAGATCAAGCCGATCTCCTCCATGGCTCCCCTACTTCTCCATCCGTACTCTTCACGGGATCCATCTCAGGTTGCTCCTCCGTCTTTTCTCGCGTTGGATTTGATTCCCCCATGTCTCTCCTTGTTCGTTCCTCATTTGGGGATTCTTCATCCGCGTAGGGATCCATGGGCAAGACCAAGCACACCGCTCGGAAGACCGTGGCCGGCTCATCCTCTCGCATCCCTATGAACACGGGGTCGGAATCGGATGAGCCACACCGTCCCTTCAAACGGGCTGCCCGGCGTTCTCCACCCCGGCGGTCTCCGTCTCCCTCGCCGTCTAATGATGCTGACCCCGACTTCGAGGAGGAGCTTGCCGCCGAGGAACTTCCTCAACCCGTCGCTCGAAGGTCCAAGCTCGGGTCTCGCAGGGCGTCCTACATGCCACAACCGCCTCCTGCCCGGCCTAAAGGTGAAGCTCGCCGCATATCCTTAGAGCCTCCTGCCACGTTAGGTCGTAATATCACAAACTTCACCACACTTGGGGCTGCTTCCTATCTTACTTTCCGCCGCGACGTAAATCAATACGAAGTCGGCAGTGATTCTACGGATTCACGTTTCCGCACAAACGTTGTTAGAGCATATATCTCCATATGTGGTTTTGGTAATTGATGACAATTCCTATGGACTAATGGTTGCCTTAAGTTACATTTATAGGATTTGTCCATAGGCACTTCTTGAAGTCCATCTGTTGGGTTCAAGGAGTTTATATGATGACCAAGATGGTATACAAGGTATTATCCAAAGAATGGTCATAGAGACACATGGTTGATCAAGATCTCAGACAAAGAGTAAATCAAGATGATCAACACAAAAAGCGTACAAGATGTACCGAGAGGGATCAAGTGATCCCATGGTATGGCACTTCTTGAAGTCCATCTGTTGGGTTCAAGGAGTTTATATGATGACCAAGATGGTATTCAAGGTATTATCCAAAGAATGGTCATAGAGACACATGGTTGATCAAGATCTCAGACAAAGAGTAAATCAAGATGATCAACACACAAAGCGTACAAGATGTACCGAGAGGGATCAAGTGATCCCATGGTATGGTAAGCATTGTCCATTACGTATTTGTGTACTAACCCATGGTCTTCGTGAGAGTTCTATGTGGGGGTTATGTGTGTTTCCATGGGCTTGCGTCAAAGGGAAGATCTCATACAACCCATGAGCAAATCAAGATGATCAACACACAAAGCGTACAAGATGTACCGAGAGGGATCAAGTGATCCCATGGTATGGTGTGTTTCCATGGGCTTGCGTCAAAGGGAAGATCTCATACAACCCATGAGCAAATCAAGATGATCAACACACAAAGCGTACAAGATGTACCGAGAGGGATCAAGTGATCCCATGGTATGGTAAGCATTGTCCATTACGTATTTGTGTACTAACCCATGGTCTTCGTGAGAGTTCTATGTGGGGGTTAGGTGTGTTTCCATGGGCTTGCGTCAAAGGGAAGATCTCATACAACCCATGAAGTATGACATCAAGTTGTGATCGTCATCAAGATTGCGATGTGCAAGTTCAAGTGGATCAACACGAAGATATCATGCTTGAAGCTTGCCGTCCATTGTGGTGGCAATGGACTTGTGAAGATATGCTGAAGAGTGGCTCACCCATAGTGAGTATGGGGGAGCAATCAACTAGTCTTCATCAAGCCAACACAATCAAGAAAGGTGGTCCATCTTGAGGAAGCCAAGATCATCATCATCTAGCTCAAGAGAACGAGGTGCAAGGTATAGGTTTGCCCTTGATAGGTTTTCTGTTTAGGATAGATTGTTGTACTATCAAGGGGGCTCTCAAGTGAGTAGCTTGATCGTATCATTCGTTGAGATCTCAAACCATTTGCATCCTTGCATCATACTTCTTGGTTCTTGTTTGGTGTTTCTCTTTGTGAGTTTTAGAGCTTATGGTCATCTTCGTGACAAGCTCGAGTTCATCGAAAACGGAGTCCATATGCATCTACTATGATGTTTTCGATGTTGGAGTTTTTGCCGGTTCTTCATTCATAGAGGACTCACATCTCTATATCTTTGGGTTTGCTCGATTCGGAGCTCGTATGCGAAAGTTATGGCTGTTTCAGTGGCGAGCGGTAGTACCGCTGGACCTAGCGGTAGTACCGCTCGAGTTGGCGGTAGTACCGCTGGCCCTAGCGGTAGTACCGCTGGCTGGCGGTAGTACCGCCCCTGGTCAGCGGTAGTACCGCTCCAGGAGCTTAGTACCGCTTGCCTAGCGGTTGTTCGTGGACGGACCTTTTTGCGAAGACTTTCTTGGCGGTGGTAGTGCCGTTGCACTACGAGGGGCCCAGCGGTACTACCGCTGGGGCCAGCGGTACTACCGCTGGAGTTCTAGCGGTAGTACCGCTGCAGCCAGCGGTAGTACCGCTAGCTGGCGGTAGTACCGCTGGAGCTCGGGCAGAAAGTGGGGGTAACGGTCTGATTCCTTCCCCCACTATATAAAGGGGGTATTATTCCCCCTTGGTCTTATCCATCCGTTGAGCTCTTGTTCTACCTCCATTGTTGACATTCTTAGAGCTTGATTACTCTCAATCCCTCCAATGATTCTTGCTTGTTCTTGAGGGAAAAGAGAGAGGAGATCTAGATCCACATCTCCACCAATCTCTTTCTCCTCTATGTGAGGGGAACCCCTTGGATCTTGATCTTGGAGTTCTTTGTGAACTCCTTGTTCTTCCTCTCATATTTCTCCATAGCTTTTGTTGTTGTGGAGGGATTTGAGTGTGAGGGACTTGACCACTTCGTGTGTTCTTGCCATTGCATTAGTTGCATCGGTTTGAGTTCTCCACGGTGATACGTGGAAGTGAGAAGTTGAGAAGCTTACTACCTTTGGTACTTAGTACCCTTGATATTGTTCTTCGTGGATGCTTTGGCGTCCTAGAAGCTTGGTGGTGTCTCAGAGCTCAATCATTGTGGTGTGAAGCTCCGAGAAGCGGCGGGGTCTCCAATTAGGTTGTGGATATTGCCCCGAGCAATTTGTACGGGTACCGGTAACCGCCCCCAAGGGTTGCCACGTGTACGGGTTCGGTGACCGCCCCCAAGGGTTGCCATTTGTACGGGTTCGGTGACCGCCCTCAAGGGTCCCTTAGTGGAATCACGGCATCTTGCATTGTGCAAGGGCGTGAGGAGATTACGGTGGCCTTAGTGGCATCTTGGGGAGCATTGTGCCTCCACATCGCTCTAACGGAGATTAGCATCCGCAAGGGTGTGAACTTCGGGATACATCATCGTCTCCCCGTGCCTCGGTTATCTCTTACCCGAACCCTTTACTTATGCACTTTACTTTGTGATAGACATATTGTTTATTGTAATATATCTTGCTATCACTTAGTTGTTTATCTTGCTTAGCATAAGTTGTTGGTGCACATAGGTGATCCTAGTTGTTTGTAGGTTTTGTGCTTGACATATTAAACGTTAGTTTTATTCCGCATTTGTTCAAGCCTAAACCTTAACTATTTTAAAGCGCCTATTCACCCCCCCCCCTCTAGGCGACATCCACATCCTTTTCAAACGTCCAGGCGGACATCTTTTCCACCGTCATAGTTCCTAAGGGGTTATCTAATCATCTTTACATTGATGTTGAGCACATTCGCATGCACCCGGCGAAATATCCGGGTGCCATTGAGCTTCTTGAGTCATTGGGGCTTGCCGCCCCGTTTGCTTTTCATTGCGACTATAATGCTGCTGCCATTCACCAGTTCTATGCCACATGTCATTTTGGCTCCGACAACACTGTCACCTGGATCACCTCTGACGTTCGCTTCAAAGCCACTTATGCTACTTTTGTTGCCGCACTGGGTTTTCCCCATTCCGGTTATAAAATACATAAGGATGATCCTAACCATGCGCCTAAGACTATTGACGTGTGTGGACACCTAATCAAACCACTACGTGAGCTTGATGCGGATGAGCGCCTGAAGGACCTTAACCAGGTATCCATCTGGCGCTCACCTTACTTCATTATCTTTCAATGTGTCATCCGCACCATCTATCCCAAGATGGGTGATAAGGGTTCTTGAAGTGGCTATTGTATCGACATCATGTACCACTTGTTCGAGAACCCCAAGAGCAAAATCGATGTGCCCCATTTCCTATGGCATGAGATTCGGCTTGCTAGCTTTCAGTACAAGCGATCCTTTCCTCACGCTCCTTTCATTCAGGCACTTATTAACCACGTTGCTGATTTCTCTGTGGCTACCACTCACATCCATCGCAAGTGGTCCATTCCCGCTCACATGGCGGATGACTTTGCTCCCAAGAACGCCCCTTCTTCCTCTACTACCACTCGCCGCACTGCTGCACGGGCCGCCACCCCTTCATCTAGCTCCGCTTCTCTCGGTCGCATTGCCAAATTCCTTGGCAAAGCTCACTCTGCTTTGATGAAGGCTGTCTCCTTTCAGTGTGGTCAAACCCATGATGTGGTTTCCCGCTTAGTTTCCTCTCAGAATGCCCTCAAGGCTCGTCTGAGAGCCTCGGGCGATCTTACTGTGAGTGATGATGAGGCCCCTCCTGCTGCTCCTTCCATTGATTTTGGCTTCCCTTCTGGTCCTGAGTGGTCTGACTTCTTTGACGAGGCTGGGGGCAGTGGTTTGGCTGATGATGCTGATGATGATGGTGATGCGCCTTG
The DNA here is from genome assembly GCF_904849725.1 of Hordeum vulgare subsp. vulgare. Taxonomy (NCBI): domain Eukaryota; kingdom Viridiplantae; phylum Streptophyta; class Magnoliopsida; order Poales; family Poaceae; genus Hordeum; species Hordeum vulgare. The sequence continues at coordinate 527,504,040 of NC_058520.1, read as the reverse complement.
AGCTTGGTTGGTGCTGTTGATGGCTCCCTTTTTGGTACTTGGTGCCAAAGGGGGAGTAATGTATCGTAGTTAAATTTTTATTCTCGTCATTTTTAGTCTTTGGAGATTTAATGTAATGGATAAAACTCATGTATGGCTACTTATGAATGGTTGTGACTTGCTATGATATCATCATAGACTATTATGTCTTGCTCCTTTATTTCTATGATGATCTATTATCCTTCCATGTTGATCCATTTGGAGCTTCGATTTCTTTATCATGCATATCTTAAGGGGGAGCTCCGTACTAAATATCTCCTAGACTATAATGTATGTTTTAATATTTTTGAGACCTATGTATATGTTGTCATCAACTACCAAAAAGGGGGAGATTGAAAGTGCATGCTATGCCCCTAATTGTCTTTTGGTGTTAATGACAACACATACATAGGAAACTAATCCTATTTGTTGAGTGTATCTCAGGACGGCAAGTACTTCAGTAGATTAAGATTTATGTGCCAAAGGTTGCCTGAAACAATTGGTGATGTATATTTCAAGAAGACTCGGGATTAAGAAGAGATGTTGTAGAATAGTCTTTTGAGTTTACTGATATTGAGTATAGGGATCCCGCACTATTAAGAGGGGATCACAGGCTTTGTGATAAACTTGCTCATACCACATCTCTACAAACATATCAAACACCACATACTGTCTACAATTCAATATATGTCCAATTACCTCGGACATCCGGCTCCCTCCGGACGTCCGAGGGCCGGACGTCCGGCTGGCTTCGGTAATTCGCAGCCAGACACCAGTAGTCTGTAAGGCTTATATCTCGGAAATCCGGCTCCCTCCGGACGACCGAGGGCCGGACATCCGGCTAGCTTCGGTAATCCGCAGCCAGACACCAGTAGTCTGTAAGGCTTATATCTCGGAAATCCGGCTCCCTCCGGACGTCCGAGGGCCGGACGTCCGACCAAGCTCCGGAAATCCGGAAGTCAACACCAGTAGAACTTGTGCTGTATAACACGGACTTCCGGGCCACTCCGGACGTCCGTATGCTGATGAATTCAAATATGTTCAGGCACACCTACATGCCTCGGACGACCGACCCCTGTCGGACGTCCGGCCGCTGATGAATTCAGAAGAGTTCCAGTCATGCCTACAGGTCTCGGACGACCGACCCCTGTCGGACGTCCGGACCCTCACGGACGCCCAGACTTCCGACAAGTGTCGGACGTCCGGACCCTGTGTGACTTATTGCACCTCCAACGGCTGGATTTCACTCCACACTATAAATACTCTTCTCCCACCTCGTGAAAGGGTGTTCAACACAGCTAAGACACATCCAAGAACACCTTTCTTCTCACTCACTCTTGTCTACACCAAATCCTAGATCCCAAGAGCATTTGTGAGTCCTTTTGAGTGTTGTTCCAATCAAAAGATAGATCGTCTCCCTCTCCTCCTTCCCACCAAAGTGATTTGTGATTTCAGCAAGTTTTGAGCAATCCCCGTGATCTTGTTACTCTTGGAGGTTGGAGACTCCTAGGCGGTAGGAGTCTTCGGAGAGGAATCAAACCATTGTGATATCCCCCGGAAAGTTTGTGAAGGTTTGGAAGCCACCTCAAGGCTTACCACTAGTGGTTGAGAAACGCCTTCGTGGAGTTATCTCAAAGGGAGAATAGGGTGAGCCTTCGTGGCGTTGGTGTGCCTTCGTGGAAACATCCGCCCCTCTAACGGTGACGTAGCTTCCCTCCAAGGAAGTGAACATCGGGATACATCCTTGTCTCTCTCGGAGTTTCGGTTATTCCTAACCCTAACTCTCTACTTGTGTTAATCCTTATTACATACTTGTATTTGCTTATTGTTTACCGCTTGCCTTGTTTCACTCCTAATAGCTTACTCTTTGTCATTGCAATTATTAGGCTTACACTTATATTCCGCACTTTAGCCTAAAATTGCCAAGTAATTATGAAAATTTGGATTTGTACCTGTTCACCCCCCCTCTAGGTCCATCTCGATCCTTTTCAGCATGCGCCTCCTTTTAAAAAAAATTAGGTTTCCTTCGCCTCCCATCGACAGTGCCGTTGGTTTGCCTCGTCTACTGTGTTCTTAGAACATCTATAGCTGGACGATTCAAATCCGTCTCAAATGTCACATCGTGCTCATGATTCACTCGGACAATCTTTGGTGATTTCACGTAGTTCGTCCCTTGATACAAGGATGATGTTTTTATTTTTTAATCTTATGTGAAGGAAACTTGCAGATTAGAGAGACACACGACAACGAAAACAGCGAGGCACACGCAGGCGCCTCCTCCCCATAAAAAATAGGGTTCTTCCGCCTTCCACCGACGCAGCCGTCAGTCTGCCTTGTCTACGGTGGCCTTAGAGCATCTACAGCCGGACGATCCAAATTTTCCTCAAACGTCTGGACGGACGGTCCAGTCAGTGACCGATCACAAAAACACAATTCAGACAAACACCTCAAACTAGCCTCAAACACGTGGACTGACCGGCACCCCTCATATCCAACCCAAATTGAGACGGATACGGGAAGCACAGGGCGTCTCCTCCATGTTGGACCCAACCCACGCTGGCCCAGTCGGCCCTACATATATTCGTCCCGATCCCCTCCGAGAATTAAATCCTAGTCACACCACTCCCCTTCCCTTCATTCTACTCCGACACCCAAACTCATCTCCGACGATCTCTCGCCTTCTCCGACATGGTAGGGAGCGGATCCGAGTTCTACACCTCCATATTCGTCGACCATGAGATCATCCGGGCGACGTCTAGGAGGAGATGACCATCCAGCTTACGTTCCACCGCTCCCGGGAGGAGGCCACCTAACCACATCGCTCAGACTCTTTTCATCGGGAATCCATTTCGTCTACACAAATGGTGCATGGATTAGCCGATGGGGGTTCCATCGCTGCCTCACCAGAGGCGGTGCGGTCTGTCCGGCGTCCGGATATGGTGTCGGACGTGTAACCTCTCTGTTGGCGCACCGATCTAGAGGACGCCCCAAAACAAACATGAAGCAGCATGCCTGTCGTGCGAGGCAGCGGGCGCGGGAGCTGGCGGCAGCCCTCGCGCCTTTGGACATGGTGAGGCGAGGTCGCATTCTCCAGCTCCCCATATGATGCACCTGTGCGGGTGCCGCAACCGCATTGTGGTGGGCGTCCGCTCCTTCCAGGACGAATCCATCATCAATCTAATGTCCACCGGCATCGCCAGGGTTGCAGGCTCCGACGAGGAAGAGTAGGGCATGGGAGATGACGGCACCTCGAGTCCCATGAGTCGGCTCGTATCCTATATCCTACTCTACCTCGCCGGCGACCGGATCAGCACTCTTGAGAGTGCAGCCGGCCGCTGGACATTGGCACGACGGAGCCGGACGAACTTCCCTTACTATTAGGTTTATATTGCAAGTAACAGTATGAATTCGTTGTTTCTAATTTGACGTATGCGGTTGTAGAATAAATATTTGAGGCTTGACCGGTCACTATCGTTGGACGCGTCCGTGGGTGTTTGAGCGAACGAATTTGCCAAGTCTGGTTATAGATGCTCTTAGAGCCATGAAGGCACGGTGGATCCCGTCCCTTGCCCGTGGGAGGGCTTCATTTTTAGATTTGGTTTTGAGTTTTATTAGGATTCATGTCCTACTCAGGAAGGTGAGACGACGGTGGTTCCTTGAAGATTGAATAAGGTCCTTCCCACCGAGCCCCATGTTCCGGTAGTGCATCTAGCATCTCAGTGGGCGTGTGGAGTTGTGTCTTCGATGGATCTACCTTTGGTGGATTTGCTCGGATCTGTTCGTCGTTACTCTACGTTCGTGTGTTTGTAAGTTGGATCCTTCCGTTCTATGCTATTCTTTATCGACGTCGGTTGTTGTTCTGGTACGCTGGTCTTGAGCTTGGCGACTTTTCAATTGTCTACTACAATAAGTTTTGCCCAGCTCAGACGAGGGACGGACAATGACGGCGGTGCGCCTTCGGCTCGATTCAGTGCTTGTAGTCGTCACTAGGGCCTATGAATCTGAATGTATTTTTTATTATTTCTGGTGTTCGTTGTACTGCGATGATTGACGATGAATATGTAGGATATTTTAAAAAAACTTGCAGATCAAAGATGTCATTACTTGAATTGAAAAAATCACGTTTTGGACGTAGTTATTGAATTTTTTTGAACTCTTTCTAGACGTATCTGAATTTTATTTTTCAGGTTTGGTATTTAAAATCTTATGCAGGGATTATTTTGTCCCCCCAAAGTATTTTATATTTGCGTTGGGTTATCTAGATAAGTTATGGGATGCATCCCTTGAAGGCATGGGCTCATAAAGGGTGATGCAATCCACGATGCCTCTTCTAGGTCCAATAATATATTCTCTCCAGGGCCTTTATGCCTACTTTGCGTAAAAGAAAAGGGAAATAAGAGTCATTTTCGACGCGCTGACGATCGGTGCAGAATTTCATATGGCTTCTGGTAAGTAGTACGTGGAAGTTGGAACAGGTAGTCATCAAACATGTCGGCTATATGCTTTGGGCGCGCACACGAACGGAAGAGTAAGACAAGCGACGAGCAGAACCAGGGGAGACAGCACCTGGGGCAGGCCCGGGCATGCAATCGCCCTACCCAAGTAAACCTGCTGCCACTTGCTTCCAACAAAAAGCGGCAGGGTTTTTCTTACTCCATCAGCTAAGTGCCACACTTAGTGATGAACACTACTAATGTATACAGTAGATAGATAGATAGAGATGGCTAAGCTCGGATGGATCGCTAGCCGTGCTACGTACCAGACGAGAGCTCGGCTAGACAAATGAAAAAGCAGTTGGGATTCGTTTCCTGAAATGGACGGGAGGCCTCCAAGACGACGTCGCCGTCGTCGCAAGACAGCGTGCGTATAGCCGCCAGGCCGGGACGGTTCACCGCGGTTGCTTCCGGGGGCGGCGGCGACGACGACGATGCTCGCCACCTTTTCTTGCCCTAGATTTCCTAGCGATATTGTGAAGATATTCGCGCGATTTCCTAGCTTTCATGCATCAACCTAGCTTTGTGGTACCACTTCAGTCGACCTAGGACAGGTGGTGAGAGGTGCATATTTGATGGCTTTGAGTTCTTTTTTCTTTCTTTTTTCCTTCAGTTGATATGACTTTGTTATTGATGGCGTTTTTCTTTATATATTGGCGTTGGCTGGATGTATCCTAACTATTCCCTCCGTTCGTAGATATAAATCTTTTTAAAGGTTTCACTAGGGGCCTACATATAGATGTATATAAATATGTATAGATTCACTAATTTTACTTCGTATGTAGTCATTTAATGAAATCTTTTAAAAGATTTATGTTTAAAAACGGGAGTGAGTAATACAGAGACAGAAGGTGTGTTCATGATGTCGGTATCCATTTGGCGTTTCATTTCAAGCCAAGAAGTTTATGCTCTGTCGATGCGATGCACCTAACTCCCACGCGCAGCTAACACGGCGATGCGGTGCACGTGCCCGGCCGGTGTCTATCAGAGACTGATCCGATGGGTACGACTGTTTGACTTTGACATCCGAGCGAGTGGCAGCAGTACGGAAGGACATAGGGAGTTGAAGGAGAGAATGGGAGAGGGACGAGAAGGACGTACGTGGCGTGAGGGTTCCTGCGGCTAGGCAGGTCTGCATCCGGAGAGTGCCAGCCAGTGCTTTTCTCACAACAGCGACCTGCTCCCAAATTTAGCACTTGGGCGGCCCAAGGGACGCCAGCAAATTTGGTGACCTTTCGAATGGAATTCATGTGGCTATCTTGGATTCATGGGAGATTGCGAGGGGTATGTTCAGTGTCCTAAAACGCTATTTCGGCATCCAAAAAGTTTTTTTGAGCGTCTATTGAAGAGGCTATTAGAGCAACGACTATGTTTCAGAGTTTTCGGAGGTTGTGGATACCATGCACAAATGAGTCATCAAAATTTGGCCTTCATATTTTTTTTGATTGCACTAACTTAACACTTTTCTTATAGAGAAACAACATGTGTCCGGTTTTACAGATAAAGCCATCATGCAGAATTCAGCAGTACTCCCTCCGTCATAGTTTATAAGGCATGCACGTGTATCTAGGTCGTTAATTAAACTTATATAAAATATATTGTTTAAAATAAAAATTATATCATTAGAAAATAGAACATCTAATATTTCTAATAATATATATTTTGTAATATATGCATCTCATTAAGTTGGTTAAATTGATGACCTAGATACACGTGCCGGACTTATAAACTAAAACGGAGTAGTACAACCAAACGAACAGACAAGTATACAAAGTTCTGAACAGTTTAACCGATGCAATAGTGACGGTTCGCAGGAGGTCCGCTACCTACGCACAAAAGGAACTGGAACATCGGGGAGACCAACAATCATACGAGGGCGTCGGAGTTTGATCCCAGGATATAGACATTGCCATTGCCCAAACACGCGAGATCAACAGCTCCATGGCCTCCCTGTCGCATCCCTTAGCCCTGTTTGGGATGTTCGTTCTGCTGTTAAATACGCAGATAAGAGCAACTCTAGCAGACCTTGTATCCGTCCGCCTCATGTGTTTGTAGTTTGCGGAAAAACACCTTTACGAACCGGTGCACACGGCCGCGGATGCAGCCACCGCATAACGGATCCGTAAAATGCATATTCGTGGAATATGCTTTTGCGCGGGCTGAAATGTTTCCCACCAACCGCTTCCGCTTATATGCAGAACACCACAACGGCGAGGTGGAAACCCGCGAATACGCGGGTTGGGGCCGAGATTTTGCCGCGCCCCGCAAAAATATTTGCGGGCCTGGGCGGGATGCAGGGTCTGATCGGACAGGGTTTTTTCGCCCCAACCCGCATTTTGACGGTTATTTTCTGGGTCGGAACGGAATGCGGGGTCTGTTAGAGTTGCTTTAAAAAAAATATGGATGTTCGTACACAGTTTTGCTTTTTGTCAAAAAATAGTTATGGATCTATAAGTTACACCGGTATATTTGATACACCTGTATTTAATACGGGTCTTAGTCATTAATTTCCATTACTGTAAAAGAAAAGTAGTTTGAACAGACAATAGGCAGGTTTACCAAAAACAGAGTGTTCATTCGTGAATTTGTTCCTAGTCGTCTAGAACACCCAACACATAGCCAAGAAACCAAACTAAAATAAGTGCCTATTCTGTCACGAAAGAGACTCGGCTAAAGTGTGGAACTCAGCGAAGGAATTACGGGCTCAACGATGATAAAATGCAACTCAAAAATAAGGCAGCCAAGTCACACTTGAAGATGATGTGGTATGTGTACTCTCGAGGAGCCGGGGCAAAATTGGGAAGCCGGGGCATTATGTTTATAAATTTGGTCTGCTGCTCGCAAACGACCACAAATAGCTTGCCACGTGGAGATCTTTATTTCTATGGTAATGCAAAAATTTAATGTTAAAATTTTAAACATGGCAAACCGAACATTTTTTATTGCAAAATTAGTTGGCGCTGTGAGGATGACAAATACTCCCTCCGTCCCAAAATAACTGTCTCAAGCTTAGTACAATTTTATACTAGAGCTAGTACAAAGTTGAGACACTTATTTTGGGACGGAGGGAGTATATTTTATGAGCACAATGATTTTTCTGACAAAAATATAACTGAGCTAGATTTGCCATGTTTACTAACTAAACTTGCCATCCTCGATAAATACAAATTACCGTAAAAAATGTTTGATTTTTCATGGTAAAAAATGATGTCAGATTTATAGTAGAGTCCTACTTTAAGGGTATACAGTCCACCAGACCTAATTAATTACATTTGTATTTAAAGTTGTCAATAAGCCTGACATAGAGAGATTTAACCGAGAAACTACCAGAATAAATATGAGGCCAAATAACCGAGTCTGCTACTCCAAGAACGTAGGAAGGATGGCAGCGAGACGATGCCACTCCTCCATCTCTGCAGGAGACATCGCACGTCTAAGACCACTGTCCCAATTATTTTGGGAAAACCAAGATGGAAATAGCCAAAACCTGATAAAAGTAGTATTACCAACAAGAAACTTGACATGAGACCCAAAAACATTCCTACGTTCAAACATCTCTCGCCAAAGGGAACTGAGAGTCCCCACATGCGGAGGCAACCAAGGGGTTGCAGTTATGGAGATATTTAGCTTCCACAATGTCAAACCACATGACCACACGTGAGGTGGTAAGGATCCCCTATCATCACTTAATAATAAGGCATTTGTTCATAACCGAGGTATTGATAATGCCGAACCCCCAAGGTATTTTTTTGGGCCTACATATGATTTTTCATTTGACATAGTGATATTCTTTTTGACGCGTGACATAGTGGTATTTCTTCTTGTTCTCAGCAAAGTTCCAGTAAAATCAAGTAATTTCAGAAAAAACGTGGTATTTGACATAGCACTTGGGTGGCCCAAGGGACGCCCAAAAATTTGGTGACCTTTCGAATGGTATTCCTGTGGCTATCTTGGATTCCTGAGAGATTGAGAGGTGTATGTTCAGTGGTACTAGAGCATGGTTAGAGCAACTTGCTAGAATCATCATATATTCACAACCTTCATAATGCATATGAAGCGCCCTTCATAGTTTTTGGAGGCTTTGGATACCATTCACAAATGACTCAACCAAATATGGCCTTCCTAAAAAAAATTGGTAGCATCAACTCAATACTCATACACTTAATTGGAGGGATTCAACACTTAAATTCAGATAGCATCACGATACAAAGATTTGTATATGGGAGAAATATCGATTAATGACATTTCGTACATAATTAGTAGCCAAGGGGCTAGAAGCGACTATAGCTTGCATTTTGAGCCGAAGTTTACGGTGAATACTATGAGCGGCGAATATGCTTATGTGACGAGTCAGGTCGAGGATTAAGTCTAGCATTATGATGGTCTAGCACAGTTCACGGCATAGAAAAACTTGTAAAGGCAGCAATGACATGATAGACGCAACCATGGTCCCTCGCAGCACGGGGCGAGCTTGCCTTCATCCCACTTCGCTATTACAACTCTATGTGGTTGTTCGTCGAGGTTTCCCTTGCTACGGCCCATGCCACCTCGAACTCGCGTCATATGTCATGCTTTCTCACCACCGCCAACTCCTTCGTGATGATGGTCTCCCCACAGATTAAACTGGGTGGAGTATGCAGTGTAGCATGCATCTGGTGCCTCCATGATAGTGAGGCATCGGGAATCAGTTGTGGCAAGAAATCGACGCGACATTGGGCGCGGGAATCATCTAGCACGTTCTAGAGATCCCAATCCTCCTCAACAATGAAGGTGGCATCCTCCTACGCCTCCTCCAGCGCATCCTGGCGATTCTCATCATCCTCAACAACGAGGGCGATCTCTCCTTGTGCGGCCTACTCGTCCATCATTCGTTCGTCCTTCCCCATGAGCTGCACCTAGTCCCGCCATAGGGAAAGCAACATAGTGAAGACGAGGGAAGTGGATGCGGAGAAGGAAGTGGATTTTTTTGGGAGGGGGGGGGGGGTCAGCCCGGACGGGGAAGCACGGACCTTACTATAGATGTAGACAACATGAGGGAATGATGCGTCTGATGAAATATTGTGGCAAAAAATGACGCATGAAGGTGGCTACACATTCGTGAACATTAATTTGGCTTTTTTTACGTTGAGATGATCGACTGATTGGACATCCGCACGCCCCATTGGTACGAAGAGATGACAACTCACTCAAGAAGACGAGGAGAGAGGGGCGAAACTTCCCTCCCATATGGGCAATTGGCATTGAAGCTCGTTCCAATACAATGCCCCCAACCTCCCATGTAAATGACGTTCTCACAATACTTGGATCCCATAGCAAAGTAGCTTGAGACAGATTGGGAACGTCTAGAACTCGCTTATTGTGAGACCCCCCCCCCCCCCAATAAATAGATCGGGCCTAGTGCAAAGTAGTGTGCGTTTACCACACATTGCGCATATTAACATTTATTGTTTTGACTAGTTTCATTTTTTTCTCTCCTCAGGTTTTTTCCTTCATTGTTTTCCTTTTCTAATGATCTAATAAATAGATTGGGAACATTTTAGAAGAACCATTCTATATTACCTACAAAGTGTTTGAGAAAACTATTTATCGTATATTTGAAGAAGGTTCATTGTGTGTTTAAAAAATGTTTGTCATGTATTTTAAGATATGTTTATGACATTTTCAAATTCTTCAAAATAATGTAAAAAATGTCCTCGTAATTTGTAAAAAAAATGTAAAAATATATTATTCATGCCACTTAAAAATGTCTAAACTTTTAAAAATATGCTCATTACCAAAAATAAATGTTCATGAAATGTAAACAATTGTTCATCCAATTTTCACAAATGTCTATGGTATTTTTCTAAAATGTTCATAAACCCTTGGTGAATATTTGCAAGTTTTACCAAAGTGTTCATGGCATTTAGAAAATCTGTTAAATGAGTTCGAAAACACATTCTTCAATGTGCATTTTACAAAATTTCAACATTTAATCGGATAAATGTGCAATGTGTATTTAAAAATATGTTTAATGTGTATTACCCATAAAATTCACATCGGGGTATGCAGGATATAAGTTTCATATTGGTTACGTATATTTATAGGTATGTAAATTTACGGGTATATATACATATAAATTTTAAGTTAGCGTATATATATTTGTAGGTATGTATGTAAAATTTCACATCAAAATATGTAAATATGTACATGCACATTTTTATTTTAGTGAACAAAAAATAAAGATGAGTGTAACGTATGTCTGCGCGTATTGTATTCCAATTACAAAGACAAGACAAAAATAAAAGAACGTACACAACATATTTTAGTTTGTACATAATAAAGAAATATTTACAACGAAATTAAGATGTCCCATCATATACGGAAGTGAATCACATGGTATGATAACGATTTGCATTTAATGGCAGGTATATCACACACCAATATTTGAAAAGGAATCAATCATATATATGACAATAGGCGCATGGTGTCTAGGTGCCTCAAATATATATATAAGTGTATTTTTAAAAAGTCAACGTGTATCCTAAAGTTGTGCTTAGTGTGTATTTAAGAAATATCGCTTTAATAACAAAATCAATGTGTATTTTATAAAAGTCTACATATATTTGCGAATTTAGAAAAAGAAGGGGGAAAACGAAAATAAAAAACCAAGAAAGAACCAACAGAGAAAAACATAGAAAATAAAAAAAGGAAATGCTATTTGGTCGAGGTTCTCCAAGAAGGGGGTGGAAAATGAACGTTGTTTGATTCTTCTTTTCTACGGGGAATGAACGTTGTTTGCTGGCAGTCTTAGGCCATTTTCAATGCATTGGTGTTAGGATGAGGTGCTAACCATATTAAATAGTTTAGCAACTAAAGTCCTCAATGCATAGTTGCTTAGCTTATTGTAGCTAAGCATTTTTATTTAATGCTTTTGCAACTAAAGTTATGCACGCGTTGGTGCATTTGTTTCATTTAGTTGTTTTACCTACGTTCACGCGCTTAGCATTGTTTTTTTCTGAGATCACCACAGTCATTTCTCTTATATTAATTAGCTTGTCACATAAGATTTTTTGCCTATGTGACAGCCTTAGCACCTGTACAAGATGAAACATTGGTAGTAACCTTAGTTACGACGCGAGATCAAACGATGCAGTTTTTGCTCGTTGTTTTCTTGAAATTTTCTTCTTCCCAGAAATGGCCACGCGTCTCTGTAAAAAACAACATGCGTGTCTGAAGAAACTGTCAGCATTAAGTTTCGCAAACACCGCCCCTCCATGCCTCACATCGGACGTTCAACAGCTATTGGGGTCCCAAAAAAATGAGGCCGAACCTTACCAAAATCTGGGGAGCTCCTAGTCGGTGCGGCACGCGCCCGATCAGGAACTGACGCCGACAGTGGCTCAGATTTGGGCCGGCCCAGTGGAGCGACGTGTTGCCCCGCTCCAAGCGCTCCTTGCTCCATGTGGTCGCTCGTTTCAACCGTTGACTTTGGAAAAACAGAAAAAAGTTATTTTTTTTATAAAAAATCGAACAAAATTAAGAGTCTAAAACTGTTCATGAATTTTGAAATAGTTCATTTAAATTTGAGAAAAGTTTATCAAATTTGAAAAACATCATTGATTTTTAAAAAAATCGATTTTGAAAAACATTGAACGAATTTTGAAAAATTCACCAATTTTGAAAAAAGTTCATCTATTTTGGAAAAATGGTCATCATATTTGAAAAGAGTTCATGAAAATTAAAAAAAATTCACCGATTTTGAAAAAATAGTTCATCAAATTTGAAAAGAGTTCATCAAATTTTAAAAAAAAATCATCAGTTTTGAAAAGCAGTTCATCAAATTTGAAAAGAGTTCATCAAATTTGAAAAGAGTCCATCAAATTGAAACAAAAATCAATGGTTTTGAAAATAAGTTCATCAAATTTGAAAAAAAAGGTCACTAATTTTGCAAAAAAATCATCGAATTTGAAAGAACTTCATCACTTAAAAAACAACAAATTCGATGAACTATTTTCAAATAGTTGAACCAGGTCAAAGAAGAAAAAAAGTTTTTTTTTGAACTAGGTCAAAGAAATAAAAGAATAGGAAAAAAGAACAAAAAAGAGAATTACAGAATAAAAGAGAGAAAGGTTTTTAAGTTATCAGAAACTGCTTCGTGGTGGGATGGTTGCGTGACAATGTTCCTATGCTGGAGGTTCAAGGTTCGAACTGTTACCAGCGCATTAAATGTTTGCGAATAAAAACATGAAGAAAATCCTACATGGGCAGGCCCAGCACGAGGGCGTTGCAGACGCCCATGGATAAAATCACTGTTCTGACCTTTCATGTTAAACATGAGCACAAAATAAACGTTTATTCTTCGTTGCAACGTCAGTCTAATATGACGTTGATGTCCCAATGTGAAACGCCAATATCACTAGCGTTGCGAGGAGCGAGCAGATCAAGCCACATGCTTGACCCCGACGGCAGGCAGGACACAGCGGAGCTAGCGACTCCGGCAGGCGAGGGGCGAGGCTAGTTCTAGGCATGGAGAGGAGGCCCACATGGCCACTCGCCAACGAGCGGCAAGGGAGGAGCGGTCGTCGCCGTCTTGGGGTTGCTGTTGCCGCGGAGCTAGCACAATATCGCTTAGGTTTTTCTCGACCAACTCGCATATTTGCCGCCCAGGCAGTAACGCCAAGCTGCATGGCGTTTGCAGCCTGCACAGAAACGCCAAGTCCCATGGCATTTCTCATGTGGTCTGCAACGTCAATGTGGACTGGCGTCTATATTTCGAGCAGCAACGTCACAGTAGACTGGCGTTTGTACGTGCAACAACAGCGTCACGGGCTGTAGCGTTTTTAAAAGGGTCAGATCGTAAAATAGTTTCAGGCAAAGATTATTTTGTGCTTATATTTACTTATAAGGTCAAAACAGTAAAAAAGTCCAACGCCCTTTTGCAAAATTTTACAGTAACGGACGTCACAGGCACCAAATAGGATTCGCCCAAAATCGGGCCGAAGTTTTGAAAACCAGTCCTGAGTACAAGACCGCGCAATTAGGCCAGCCCACTAAAATATATTTTTTGAAAAAATAAATAGCCCTCGTGCTCATGTTTGCTGCTCGTGGCGAGGAATAGGTATGATCCGTCGGATGCAACGCCGGCCCATCAACACAACATATTTCTATTTTTTTAAGTTTCATTTAAATTACGTTTAAATTTCCTAAATTAAAAAGAAAGTGGGAATAAGTTTAATAATGGAATAAATATAGAAACAGGGGAGAAGACACGCCTGGGGCAATTATGGCTATAGCCCTAGGCCTAGCAACTTCCCTTATAATTCCTTTACTCCCTCCGTCTGAAAATACATGTCATAGGAACAAATGTATCTGGATGTATATATATTTCAATATATATATATATATATATATATATATATATATATATATATATATATATATATATATATATATATACAAATTTTATCTACTATCAGTGGTAGTTACCACCACTTGTGTTTTCTTTGTTGTATGGAGTATGTATGCGTACTATGTAGTATATAATCATGTTTAGGTAGTATATATACTGTTTTTTTGATAGTATGTATCATATTTTGTGTATACCCTTTTTTACATACAAATATATATGTATTTCACAAATATAATAAAAACTATGGGTCACCTTATAATTTTTTCATATAACTCACTTTGAAAAATATTCTATATAGTATATGAACATAATTAAAATGATAAATTAATATATATACTCCCGCATGGTAATATATTGAACATGTGGGGTAACTACCCCTGGGTGGTAGGATATATATATACATATCTCTCTAATAATAAAGCAAATAGGGTTTCTGGTCGCATAAATTACCCACCATGCCACTGGTAAGTAATAGAAAACGTTTAACAAAGCAAAAAATCTTGGACTGGGCCGGCCCATGTAAAAACCTCATATATTACGCTCTGCACGCTGGTAGAATATCCAGCACACCGTATGGGCCGGCCCATGCACAGGCGCCTGCTTTTAGTTCCGTTTATTTATTTATTTTCAGTTCCGTTTTATTTTTTTATTTAAAATAGTTTAGAACTTCAAATAATCTTTAAAATTTTAATAAACTGAAAATTATAAATCAACATATTTAAAAAATAAAATGTTTGTGACTTCAAAAACTCGCATATACAATAAAATATTGCAATTCTAGAAAAATATTTGTACAATAACAAAAGTCCATGATTTCAAATACAATTCTATGTATTCAAAATTATTAAAGGCATTTAACAAAATGCTTTCTAATTGAAAATTTGTTAATGCATTAAGAAATGTCCTGAAAATTTAAAAATAGCTAATGCCTGTTTTGATAGTTTTTTTATTTAAAATTTTCCATTCCATTTTTGTTTATTTCAAATTTAAATAATTTAGAATTACATAAACTTTTGCATATTAAAAAATAGGAATTTTGAAATAAAATGCTAACGAAAACATAATGTCCATTAATTTAATAAATGTATTACTGATTTATAACAATGTCCATAAATTTAATAAATATATTACTGATTTATAAAAATGTTTGTTGATTTATAAAAACTCCATGCATTTTAAAAAATGTTTGAGAATTTAAAATAAAATCCTCCAACATAAAATATTATGTTCGCCTTTTCTTGAATTGG
Organism: Hordeum vulgare subsp. vulgare; assembly: GCF_904849725.1. NCBI lineage: Eukaryota > Viridiplantae > Streptophyta > Magnoliopsida > Poales > Poaceae > Hordeum > Hordeum vulgare. Next base: position 527,488,894 of record NC_058520.1, on the reverse strand, counting down.
TCGCCAATTCAAAAGAAAATATAAAAAATATAAACCTGTTCGAAATATAAAAAATTTTCACGATTTTTAGTAAATGTTTGTAAATTGTAAAAAATATTCTCGATTTTCAAATTGTTCTCAAATTTGTAAAATTGTTCACGAAAGATCACATGTATGTAGGTGAACATTAATGCTTCTAACTCTTTGTGACAATATAACTTTGTGAAATTTGAACAATTAATTGTTGGATGGATCGAATTATTATCGCATATTTTCTAAAAAAAGATATTAAAATTCATAATAAATCTTAGAGTTACCAAGATTTTTGACAACTATGATATATATTTTTTGAAAATATAAAGATTGCTTCAAGTTGTGAATAAATTTAAAGGAAGAAACTTTTTTTGCATTTGTGCATAAAATTTTAGAATCAAGCGATGATATGTGAACATAATGTGGTCATCATCATTGAAGTTATGTTTTTTTTTCCGTGGCAACGCACAGGCCATTTTGCTAGTAATAATAAATTAAATACGATTTCTGGTTGTCCGTCATGGAAATTTCCCCGAAAGTTTGTACAAATTACCCACCAATGCATCGGTAAGTAATAGAAAACGTTTCCAAAAGCAAAAAAAAAATAGACTGGGCCCGTCCATGTAAAATCTTCTATATTACGCTCTGCATGCTGGGAGAATATCCAGCAAACCGTATGGGCCGGCTCATGCACACGCGCCTGCTTTTAGTTCCGTTTATTTATTTATTTTTAGTTCCGTTTTTTTTTAATAATTTGGAACTTCAAACAATCTTTTAAATTTTAATAAACAGAAAATTATATGTCAACATATTTTAAAAAATAAAATGTTTGTGACTTAAAAAACTGCTCGGAGTTTTGTAAAAAATGCTCGCATATACAATAAAATGTTTGCAATTCTAGAAAAAAGTTTGTACAATAAGAAAACTCCATGATTTCAAAGACAATTCCATGTATTAAAACTTATTAAAGGCATTTACCAAAATGCTTCCTAATTCAAAATATGATAATGCATTTAAAAAATACCTAAAATTTTAAAAATAGGTAATGCCTGTTTTGATAGTTTCCTTTTTTTATTTAAAATTTTCAATTTCATTTTTGTTTATTTCTAATTTAAATAATTTAGAATTACAAAAACTTTTGCATATTAAAAAATAGGAATTTCGTATTAAAATTCTGACGAAAACATAAAATGTTTGTGGATTCAAAAAAAGCGTCGGATTTATATATATTCTTTGCAAATTCCAAAACAATGTACATGAATTTAATAAATATATTACTGATTTATAAAAATGTTTATTTATTCAAAAAAACTTCATGCATTTCAAAAAATGTTTGTGAATTTAAAATAAAATCCTCCAACATAAAAAATTATGTTTGTCTTTTTTGAATTGGTCGCCAATTCAAAAGAAAATATTTAAACCCGTTCGAAATATAAAAATATTTCACGATTAAATGTTTGTAAATTGTAAAAAAGTTCTCAATTTTAAAATTGTTCCCATATTTGTAAAGTTGTTCACGAATGATCTAATGTATATAGTCAAACATTAATGCTTCTAAGTCTTTGTGACAATATATGTGTGTGAATTTTAAATATTAACTGTTGTATGGACTGAATTATTATTGTATGTTTTGTAAAAAACATTATTGAAGTTCAGAATAAATCTTTGAGTTACCAAGATTTTTGACAACCATGATATATATTTTTTGATAATGTAAAGATTGTTTCAACTTGTGAATAAATTTAAAAGAAGAAACATTTTCTTGCAGTGCATAAAATTTCAAAATTAAGCGATGATATGTGAACATAATGTGGTCATCTTCATTAGAAATTATGTTTTTTTCTTGCGTGGCAACGCACGGGCCATTTTGCTACTATTATATATCTTTACCTACTAATAAAGCAAATATTGCTTCTGCCGTACGTCATTCAAATTGCCCCTAAAGTTGGCTAAAATTACCCACCAATGCCACATATAAGTAACAAAAAACGTTTAAAACAGAAAAAATCACCGGACTAGGCCGGTGCATGTAGGCGTCTCCTATATTACGCTCTGGGCATTGGATAAAATGCAGCACACCTGTTTGGCCCGGCCCATGCGTGGGCGTCTGTTTTTTTTAGTTTAGTTTTTAATTTTTCTTTTACGTTTCATTTCGTTTTTCAATTTAAATAATTTAAAACTTCAAATAACTTTTTTCAATTGTAAAAACTGAGAATTTCGAAATAAAATATTTAAAAAAACATAATAGTTTTGAGAATTCAAAAACTACTTAGGAGTTTTGAAAAATGTTTGCATATGCAAAAAATGTTTAAATTTTGAGAAAATATCCATAAAATAAAAAAGTCAATGATTTTAAACAAAAGTCCGTGTAACAATCTTAAAAATAGTTCGTGCCTCCGTTTTTAGTCTCGTTTTCTATTTTCATTTTTCTGTTTTATTTTTTAATTTAAATAATTTAGAACTTTGGAAAATTTATGTAATTTATAAAACTTAGAATTTTTAATAAAAGTTTGAAGAAAACATAAAATGTTTGTGAATTCAAAAAATGCTCGGGATTTTTGTAAAAATATTCGCATATTCAGAAAAATGTTCATAATTTTGAGAACAATGTTGGTGAAAATAATAAAATTCCATGATTTTGAAGAAAAAAAATTAGGTATAATTTTTTGAGTGAAATTGAAAAAGATGTTTGCTAATTCAAAAAATATTCATGCATTTTCAAGAAATGTGCTAAAAATTTAAAGACATAATATGTCCAGCACCATTGGAAATTATAATTGTTTCTCCCGTTGTAACGCACAGACCCTTTTGCTAGTATATATATATATCCCTAATAATAAAGCAAATTGGGTTTCTGGTCGTTCGTCGTGGCGTTTTTGCACAAAAGCCCCTGCCGTTTTCAGTAATCAACTCACACTCGAGTAAATAAGTGGAAATAACGTTTCGTATTTCTGCCCCACGTTCGAGTCGAGCGACCGCACCTCCCAACCCTATCTGGATCCGCCGCCCGTGGTCCTCATCCCGTCCTCCCCGCACCCCCGCCTACGTCATCCCCCGCGCCACCTGAGTCCTCTGCGCGTGTTTCGCCGACGTCGAGGCCCAGGCCGCCGTGCTTCGGGCCCGCGCCAACGACCATGATGGGCTGCTAAACACTCTCCTCGCCGCCACGGACAAACGGCTAGGAGGAAGAGGAGGACGCAAGGGTGGCAGGGCAGCGTCAGAATAAGCGAGCGCCGGATCCGGCCAAGGGTTACGACGAGACGGGCGTGAAAGCTTTGGTCGTGGCCGCCGCGCTCTATGCTCTGCCCCTATTCTAGGCGTCAATCATGGCTGCTCATGAGGTAAGAGAAGGAAAGATGATGAAGGACAGGAACTACACGCCTTTTATATGATTAATTGCAGTGCAGGAAGAAACGGCGGTGGCTCCACCATGGCCTTGATCACGCCTCCACAAGGCAATGGAGGTTGGATGCGGTGGTGAGCGGGATGGGAATGTCACGCCCAAGATGCGACCCTATCCTCAATTTGGCACGAGGGCCTCGTCAGGGATAAAAGCGCATTTCGTCGTGTCGCAAGAATGGATATCGTTACAAGTACATGTACTGAAAAGAATAGATATATAAAGAGTTGGCTTACACTCGCCACAAGCTACATCAGAGTCACATCAGTAGATTACATAAGCATCAAGAGTAAGAGCAGGGTCCGACTACGGACGAAAACAAACGACAAAAGAAGAACGACGTCCATCCTTGCTATCCTAGGCTGCCGGCCTAGAACCCATCCTAGATCGATGATGAAGAAGAAGAAGAAGAAGCAACTCTAAATGAACAATCAACGAGCTCGCGTCAAGTAACCTTTACCTGTACCTGCAACTGGTGTTGTAGTAATCTGTGAGCCACAGGGGACTCAGCAATCTCATTTCCAAAGGTATCAAGACTAGCAAAGCTTAATGGGTGAGGCATGGTTAAGTGGTGAGGTTGCAGCAGCGCCTAAGCATATATTTGGTGGCTAAACTTACGAGTACAAGAATAAGAGGGGGAAGATCTACGCATAACGGACGTAAACTACGGGTGATCAAATGAATGATCCTGAACACCTATCTACGTCGGGCATAACCCCACCGTGTCCTCGATCGGAGTCAGAACTCTCGAAAGAGACAGTCACGGTTACGCACGCAGTTGGCATGTTTTAATTAAGTTAACTTCAAGTTATCTAGAACCAGTGTTAAACAAAGTTTCCTCGTTGCCACATAACCGCGGGCACGGCTTTCCGAAAGATTTAACCCTGCAGGGGTGCTCCAACTAGTCCATCACAAACTACCACAAGCCGCATAGAAATCCTCAATCACGAAGCTCGCGATCTCGTCGGATTCCCTAGTGGAAAACCTCAACTCTGAGATTACCCAAAGCATCACCGGAATCTCGATGCACAAGATATCTCGTCAAAGGTAAAACTAATCCAACAAGGCCGCCCGGCGTGTCGACGATCCCGATAGGAGCCGCGTATCTCGTTCTCAGGACACGATGGATAAGCACAGCGTACGATGGCCTGATAGAAATCTCCCGAGTTGCCCCGGGTTGGCCCCGCAAACGGCTCTAGTTTTGGACCAGCACCAACAGCACTGCCCCCCTGTATTATGTGAAATTACTCCTCGGGTTCATGACGCCCTATGCTTTCAGTATTAACAAGTTATTATGTTGGGCAAATGTAGTACCAATGTTGGGCCTTGCCAAACCAGCTTTAATCTAAAACGACTTATCAAGGGGGTCCCCATAACAACCCCGATCGTGTTAGGAGCGCTCGTTTATGGAACATAACACCGGTAGCCGAAAACTAAGGGGGCAAAGGTGGAACAAAACACCAGGCTAGAAAGGCCGAGCCTTCCACCTTTTACCAAGTATATAGGTGCATTAAATTAAATAGCATTAAATATGGTGATATGACAAGGAACCCATGTTTTCACATGGAAGCATCTGCATCTGCAACTAGCAACGCTAACAACAGGGTTAAGCAAGCGGTAACATAGCCAATCAGTGGTTTGCTAGGTCGAACAGGTTGAAGGTAATCATGGCATTGTTGAGAGGCTGATGTTTAACAGGTGGTAGGCAACGAGACATAAACGATAGCATCGAAATAACTAGCATGGCAATGATAGTAATGGTATCTGGGGAAATGATCATCTTGCCTGAGATCCCGCTTGGAAGAAGAATGCCTCCGTGAAGCAGATGAACCGATGTAGTCCAACGGGTCCTCACATCCGACACGCTTGCGGAACTCTATCGAGACGAAGCAAACCGGAAACATAAATCAACACACGAAATTCACCACACGAAGCACAACACGTATGATGCATGAGCAGCTGAATACATGCAAGTCACGGCATGACAGTTCACACAATCAAACACTACACATTAAGTGAAGTTCAATATGCACGAGTTGCATATTGACGAAACTCCACGTAAAATTATTTAGTTCTATCCCGATTAAATACACGGCAATATTAAATGTGGTTAAACATGCAAGAGGTGAAGCGGAAATTAAACTACCTGTCTAAACATTTTAAATGAGGTCGGAAATGACATATAGCATCTCCGAGACGACCTCACATGTTAATTTACAATTCTGTCCAGATCTGCACTAATGCATTAATTAGTTGTTAAACAGCAAAACAAATAGGTTCACTTGATTCTACGCGTCAAGGCAAGCAATCTACACATAAAGAGCATCTCCAACGGAGCTACGCTCAAAAGATGCAAGCACCGCAAGATATGATGGCATGAATGCAAAAATGTGTGCAACGGCGGCTACGAGCACTTCAAGACATACAACCAGCAAGAGAAAATGAAACTACACGAGATTCTAAGCAAGTTTCATGTAGGACACGATCAAATCGGAGCTACGGTTCAACACCTACGAGCAAAACAAGAAATGACTACAATCTGCCAAAATCAGCCACATAGCACTTTCTACGCCCCCACAACTATGGCTACACAACTCCGATATGCTCAATCAAGGCATGGCACGGAAGAGGGCGAGAAGCACTACTACGAACAACTAACAACAACTAGCTTGGCAGCAAGGAACACTAGGGAAAGAAGTCACAAAATGGCTTCCCACACACTATTTCAGACTTAGTGAAAATAACACCTCATGAAAGTGCAGTTTTCAATCTGAAGCTATATTGACAGCAGCAAAACCTATAGCTACGGGACTCCAAATGACATGAAACTTCACAGCATGCTAGAGAAACACAAGGGCTACAACTTACTCCATCGGACCAACCTCAAAAGAGCTACAGATCACAAGATACAAGCAAGACAAGACAGCAACAAAATATAACAGATTCCAGACTTAGAAATATGTCAGCTCCTCTAAAACAACATTATTTCTAGCAACTTGAGAGCAATCAAACAACACCTAAACATGCATTTCTATTGCAACCAAAAATACCAGGGGCTAAACAAAACATCCAAGATCAACTCCCTAGTTGACAACTAATTCAAACGAGGCACGGAATAAAATCTACGAATTAAACAAAAGGGCATCATGGAAAAATATCGCGTGAACTAACTTACTCAAAAGCTAAAACTAATTGCACAGAAAAATCCAGGGATTTTTCTACCCCGGAAACATATAAAATATGTGGGGTTTGCAACACGAAATAAAGCCACACAATAATGCGGGAAATCCTAGACACGAAAAATAATCTAGCGGCAAATCCCTACACGCAAAAATGTCAATGACCGCTCTAAAATACATGCAAAAATGATTCCTAAAACATGGACATTTCTGTCATGGCATTCGAGCAATTGAAACACGCGTGGAAAATAAATGCGGGCACTTTCCTATTGAGACAGCACGTAAATCCATGCATAGGATACGTCAAACAACGTCAAATAAATATGCAAGTTGCTAAATCGTATTCTACACGACATTCTACACCAAAACGATATAAAGATCACCTCGATCCGAGTAGCGAAATAAAAGATACGGTGTTTTTAATATCGCCTAATTCTGGAATTTAACTAAATCCGAAAAACAACCTAAATATCTGATGGGCCGAACAGTGGGCGCGAGATAGCAAAAGGGTGCACGGGGCGAAGGATACCTTGGGCCGGTGGAGCGGGGAGGCGGCCGAGCCTGGCTGACGATGACGCTAACTGGGCCGGCTCGGGGGCCAGCTAAGCCGCGGTGGTGGCGAGCGCTCGCGAGGAGCTGGGCCGGCCCGCGATGGGCCGGAGGAGCGGCTCCACCTGGGCCGAACGCGGGGCGGGGCCCGAGAGGGAGGCGAGCGCTGCACTCGGCGTCGTCCCCGTCCTCCCGCAACCTCCAGCACGGGACCGACCCCATGGCGCTGCCGGCGACGGCTCGAGGCACGCGGCGGCGCGCGTCGCGAGGAACCCGGGGCGGATCCGACTGGGGAGGCGAGGTCGGGGCGGCGGCACGCCGGTGAGGAGGCGCGGCGACGAGCCGGCAAGGAGGCGCGGGACTGCGGCTCCGGGAGGCGACGGCGGGCGAGGGAGGAGCTGGCGGCGGGGCGCACCGGCCGGCGAGGCACAACGGCTGGGGTGCCGGCACGCGCGGGCTCGGGGGCTCCTCCCCTCGAGCTGGCGGTTGACGGCGGCGGCGCTGGAGACGCGGGGGGGGGGGGATCCGGGGCAGATCGGGGGCGGCGGCGGCTCGGGCCCAGATGGGCTCGGGCGGGCCTGCCTCGGGCTCGCGGGCCCTGGCGGCTGGCAGGAGGGAGGAGGAGAGGCTAGGGTTGGCTCGGATTTCGAGGTGGAGGAGGGAGTGGCTCTCTAATTAATGACGTGGGGGCTATATATAGACAAACGGGGGGGGGGGGGCTCGGTTAACCGGAATCGCGTTCCGGATCCAACCGCGGGGTCGGATTCGGACGATTCCGAACGCGGGAACGGGTACGTGGCCGTGTAGAGGGAATAACCGGAGACGAGAGGGAGAACGGGCGGCGCGGCACGAATTTAAAAACACCGACAAACGTCCGACGAATAACCGGAGACGGTGCCGCTACGGTCGACCGTTCGGGTACCAGACGGACTCCGATCGCGATGAAATTCGACATGCGGCCTAGCTATATATAAATAATACCGAGCGACAAATTCCAGCTCAATCGGAGAAAGTTTTATACACGCTTTAAAAACAGAGTTTCGACGGTGCCGCGGGCGCGTGCGTGTGCGGTCAGGCTCGGAACGAACAACAACGTTAACCCGCAACTAACAACGGATGCAAGTTTTGAAAATGGGCGGCAACGGAGACGCCGATGCAATGCAGACGACGCGCATGATGCGATGATGATGCGGCAACTGAAAATACCCACACGACGAAAATGAAAAGAAAAGGGGAAGCTTCTGGAACGTCGGCATCGGGCTGCCACAGGGATGCAGCTACTCGCAGGGGCAAGGCCTTCGGCGGCCGGCTCTGGGGCATGGGATCCTATTTGTGCGGTGGAGTCAGTTTGCATGTTGATTGAGTGTGCTAGCTTGTTCTGTAGTTACTCTGTAGCTACCCGTGGTCGAAGTTGGAAGCTCAATGTAAGCTGCACAGTTAAGCTTCTTTACTGGTGATGGTTTTTCCATGCTTGATTCTATGGGGCGTAGGAATTTTACTGAAAGTATCTTGATTTCCATAAGAATCTAAACCTGGCGTGAAAGATACATATTTGGGTAGATAAGTTTTAGTGATTGAAACTATTGCATGTTATTATTGGTGAATAAGTTCATGTTCATGGGCAAATAAACTCGAAGATCAGGGATAAATTGCTATCAATTTTGATTTGTTACTCTGACGTATTTTGTTGTCGATAAAATTATATTGTCAAGTGAGGCATGTAGCACATGTATTCAATCAAGACTGATTTTTTGATGGGAATAATTAATCATGAATTTTCTTGGGTTCTCTCGTGATATTTGGCAGTTGTAGAATATCATATTCATTATTCATATGAAATATGACATCTCCATTGTTACTGTAGAATATGATATACATTATTTATTTGATATATGACATCTCTATTATTACTACTGGAGCTGAAAAATATATTTAACAACTACCTAAACATATCTATTTTATCATCTATTACTGACTTTTTGGCTACCAGGTTCAAATAAAAAAGTTGTGCAAGTGCAACCTTATGTATGAATGTACAAAATATCTGTAGGTTAGCCAATAAAAATGATGAGCAAAAGTATTTCATCATAAAGTAGCCATGTGACCATATCTAGATTTATCGTCATCAAACATCTTCCTTCGACACATCATAGCTTCGTCAAACATCAAAGAAAAGTGTTTTTTGTGTTTTCACATTCCACAAGTAATTAAAGCCTTGATTTGCTCTACCCAACTTAGTGAAGAATCATTATGACCTTTTGAGAAACATCCAGATTGCTCCGCTAGGTTGAAATTCAAAAACCCAGTAGCTTATAAAGCCTATAATTAACTTTTCAAGATTATTAGATGATTTTCTGTCAAGATGAATACATGGATACTCCACTATCTACAGTATTGTAATTTTCTCTTCATGTTTGATACAACTCTATGATAGTTGCATCTTCACATAATCCGAAATATTGTTCAAACAAACTAACTCTTGGAGGTTTAGTTTTTTTTCTGATTGCAAAAAATGGATGACAAAGCTGAATTGAGCATCGTTGAGGATTTTGATAACCGACCATCAAAAAAGGCAAAATGCTCTGAATCAGTGTACTACTCTAAATTGCCAGAACGATCAGGTGTCTTGCTATATGAACCTCTAGGCACTCGGAAGGTAGGTGTACTGAGTTTTATTCTTTGTCTGAAGTGAGTTTGCATTCCCATATGCTCAATCACTTAATGAAAGTAAAAGGCCTCAAAAACACTTAGAAACAGCAGCCCTAAAAGCGCACCCCATTCATAAAAAAATTGTTTAGTTTTTGTTTTGTTTGGCCTTTACTCCAACGACACATATATTTGCTAGACTTTTTTTAAGATGGTCTGCTTAAAAAATAATTATTCTTCATGTTAGAGATGTTTGACGTGGGTAATAAATCAAATCATCAATTATGTTTTATACCATGCTTGTTGTCATCACTTATATTTTAAGCGATACTTATGTTTTTTTAAAGAAATCATGATGATTGTATCACGAATACCGGAGTCAATGATATTTTTTTCCCGTTGTAACGCACGGGTCATTTTCCTAGTTTTAATAAAGCAAATAGTGCTTCTTCCGTACGTCATCCAAATTGCCCTTAAAGTTGACTAAAATTATCCACCAATGCCACCTATAAGTCATAAAAAACGTTTCAAACAGGAAAATCTCCAGACTGGGCCGGCCACGTAGGCACCTCCTATATTACGCTCTCGGCGTTGAAAAAAGATGCAGAACACCTGTTTGGGCCGGCCCATGCGTGGGCGCCTGTGTTTTTGTTTAGTTTTTTTTTTCAGTGCCATTTTTTTTTCTACTTTAAATATTTTAGAACTTCAAAACAACTTTTCTCAATTTTAAGAAACTGAGAATTTCGAAATAAAATATTCAAAAAAACATATTTTTTTTGAGAATTCAAAACTACTCGGGAGTTTTGAAAAATGTTTGCATATAAAAAATGTTTAAACATTGAGAAAATGTCCATAAAATAAAAAAGTCAACGATTTTAAACAAAAGTCCGTGTAAAAATCTTAAAAACAGTCCGTGCCTCTGTTTTTAGTCTCATTTTTTATTTTCATTTTTCTGTTCCATTTTTTATTTAAATAATTTAGAACTTTGAAAAACTTTTGCAATTTATAAAACTGGAAATTTTGAAATAAAAGTGTGAAGAAAATATAAAATGTTTGTGAATTCAAAAAATGCTCAGGATTTTTGTATAAATATTCACATATTCAGAAAAATGTTCATAATTTTGAGAACAATGTTGGTGAAAACAATAAATGTCCATGATTTTGAAAAAAAATTTGTGTGTTATTTTTTGAGTGCAATTGAAAAAAAAGGTTGCTAATTCAAAAAATGTTTATGCATTTTTAAGAAATGTCCTAAAATTTTAAAGACATAATATGATCAGCACCATTGGAGATTATAATTGTTTTTCTTACATTGCAACACACGGGTCCTTTTGCTAGTCCCTTATAATTCTTTTACTCCCTCTGTCCGAAAATACAAGTCATAGGAACAAATGTATCTGGATGTATTTTAGTTTTATGTAAATCTATTTTTATATATTTATGCAACAAGTAATTCCGGACGAAGGGAGTAGAAAACATAGAAAATCACAAAAAATTACCACTCAAGACAGCATAGCCCCAGGCTTAACCTGCTGTTATATATAACAGAAATGGTTTATGTATTTTGGAAACTAAACTGTTTGAAATTAAATATTTATGTCATATTTAAAAGTATTCCTGTATAGGGGAACTATCTATTTTACCGAAGTTGGTTTTTTAAAATTGCTCATACGTGCCACCGGTAGGGATGCTAGCGGCGCGGGACAACCCGCTAAGCCGCAACGCCGCCCCGCATAATTAGCCCACTAAACGCCGCCGGACTAATCGCATTAGGTCAAGCGATTCTAACGGTCGGTCCGCAATGTCCAGCAGGATCCCGCATGTCCCGCGTATGAACTGAAATTTTCGCGGAGGCCGCTCCGGGGCAGCCGATGACCGGCAGCGGCGATGTGGTTCCCGCGTGGTTGCAGCGGGCTCTGGAGCTCTTGTTCCCGTCCAACCTCGCAGCGAAGGCGGTGCTTTTCGGCGGCGCTGCTCCCGATGCTGCCCACGAGCCAGGGCCCCGGGATCTGGGACCTGCCGCACATCCTCCTGCTCGGCTTCGTCATTTCCTACGGCGTGTTCGGCCAGAGGAACGCCGACGCCTTCGTCTCCCAGATACTCCAAGGGCCTCTGGTCTTCGAGGGGAACGGCGGCGACGGAGTCAGCGGCGGCGCCAGGGACGGCGGCGTCCAGGCGTGGAGCTCGCAGTACTACCCCGACGATCCCCTCGTCGTCATCGCCGACACCGGCGACGCTGGCGAGAAGCCGCTTCTCCTGCCGGTGAGCAAGCTCAAGCCGTCGGCCGAAGAACCTGCACCGGGCAACATAAGCGACGACGCCACCGATGAAGAAGCAGAGTTCCTCATCTCCAAGGAGGGAACAGGATACGGCGGCGCGCGCGAACACGACATGTCATCGCCGTCCTCCGTCCTCGACGCCGGCTTGACCCTGCAGGCTCGCCCTCGTTTTGACCGGCAGGTTCGACAACTCCTCCTCGTCGATCCACTCCGGGCACAGAGCCACAGAGGCGTTCAGGTGACATTCCTCGCCACGCGGTCCAGGTGCACCGCCGAGGCCACGCGGTCCAGGTGCACCGCCGAGGCCGTCGGCAGCGGCGTCCTCCATTGATCCATCTCATCCCCGTCGAAATTTAAGATCCCCACACGCAATCCATCATCTCCTTCTCGAGCGACTCATTGCACCGTCATGGAGACCCTCGACCAGTCAACCCTCAGGTTGGACCTGTAACCTGAGTCCGGCTCGTCGGCACCGGACATCCTCATCACCGTTGACATTGCTCGGGGTACACATGCTCGCTCGTACGGCAAGACGTTGCAGGCGCCCAGGTTATTAGTTGTCTTCTGCTTACACACTAAATAAATTCCAGGTTTGTGGCGGGTTTATGCGGGCTGCCGCATTGTCCCACCTTAATCCTAGCGGACGGTGTCCGAATGCCGCAAGTGCCCTCAGAATGCGCTGGAGCCCGCAATAACCAGTAGCGGGCAGCCGCAGCCCACCCCGCTTGCATCCTGAGCCACCGGAATGTAAAAAAAGTACTAGTTCACAGAATATATGTTCATACGGATCCACTTCCAATTCCTGGCTAAGGTTCAGTACAGTACTCGAGACATTACGAGTATCTTGAGTACAAAGGTGGCTACATGATGCCTCTGGCCGTAGCCGTAAGATGGAGACCCTGGTCGACGTAGAGCGTGATCATGGTCCTGTAATTGACGCCGGCGTCCTTGTCGCGCAGCTCGAGCACGAAGAAGCGGAGCAGCACGGCCGCGAAGATCTTCATCTGCCTGTAGGCGAATTCCTTTCCCAAGCAGATCCTCGGACCAGCCTGGAAAGCTGTGAACTTGAAAGGGCTCTCCGGCAGGAACTCGCCGCGCTCGTCCAGCCATCTTTCGGGCTGGAAGACAACGGGGCGTCCTCGCCCCACAGCCGCTCCATCCTGCCCATGGCGTAGGGAGCGTAGAACACGATGTCTCCCTTGCCGACGTTGTAGCCGTTGGGCAGAACGTCGTCCGAAAAGCATTCCTTGTTATCCTGAAACACCCCAAAAAATACAGAAGAACTCAGATCTGCAGTTATGATCTTACATGTTGGAATCCCAACAAGTTTAGAGTGTGCCGTCGACTAGTGGTAGATGGATGGACTCACCAGCGGAAGCGAAGGGTACAGACGGAGCGTCTCCGTCAGGGCGGCGTGCAGGTAGTGCATCTTGTTCAGCGCCTCGTCGGTGAGGCTCCGGGAGAAGTCGTCGATGGACGACGTGGCCTCGCCGGCGTCGGCTGCCTCCTTGCTAATCTTCTCCTGGACCTCCGGGTGCTTGCACATCATGTAGAGGAACCAGGCAAGCGCTCCGGCGGTCGTGTCCTTGCCGGCCATGACTATGTTCAGTATGATGTCTCTCAGGTACTTGTAATCCACCTTCCCGGTGTCGCTGTTGGTTGCCAGTATGAATCTGGACAGCAGATCATCCTTCGTCCCCTGTCAAGTCATTATCGTCAAGGAGAACCTGAGCTTCAGTTTCAAGCGTAACACAGTACAGTACTATATACTGTATGTACGTGCAACAAGTAACAACAAGTTAATGCAGGTCAGAACACGTTGGGTCACATACAGCGTCGTGCGCCTTGCCGCCGACGGACATCTCCTCCGCCCTGGCACGGATGTGCTTGTACACGAACTCGTCGACGACCTTGATCCTGTGCCTGAGCGCCGCCTGGGCGCCGACGTTGAGGAACCTCGACACCTTCCAGAACGCATCGACGTAACGGAGCAGGATGAACTCGCTGGCGTCGTCGAACGCCGCGGCGAAGCGGCTCCCCTCGTCCGACCCCGACAGCGTGTCGAGGTCCACGCCGAAGGCGATGGTGAAGATGGAGTCCATCGTCGCTTTCATCAGCAAGGCCTGATCCAAGAAACACATATACACATATTATACACATATCAGCAGTGTTAGGTTAGGTCACATGATGGCCTTGCAATTAACCAGAGCCCGCCAGGTTGACCTGGAAGTCCATGGGTTGCTTCGCGGCTGCGTCGCCGGAGACGATGTGCGCGAGCTTGGCGGCGTTCCGGTTGAAGACGCCGCCGCTGAAGTCCCGGAGGGCCCTCGTCGAGAAGTCGTAGCTGGCGATCTTCCTCTGCTGCTTCCACTTGTCGCCGTCCACCGCGAAGATGCCGTCTCCGAAGAGGTCGCTCATCTTGTCGTAGTTAGACGCGCCCTTTCATTGTGTTTGTTCATAAACATCACACACGCGCATATACTGCTGGGCCACTAATATAATCACTCTCTTGATAAAAATTAGTTAACAGCTTGTGTACCTTGCCGTAGTTGGGGAAGTTGGTCCTGAGGATGTGTTCCACCACCGCCGTGTCGGACGTGTAAATCTGCCTCCGTCCTCCCGGCGCCAGCAGCCGGAACGTCGCGTGCTCGCGGAACAGGTCCGTGAAGTAGTCGTGGAGCCGCCGGAGGTGGTATACCTGGTGGAACACCGTTCCGACCACAGGCGGGTGCGCTGCGCTCCGGCCGCGCCGCGGCCGACAACGATGGTGGCGAGGTACGAGCAGATCGCTAGCACCGCGAGGCCGGCAGCCACCAGCAAGGCCGGAGAGCACTCTGGCATTCCCGTCGCCATTGGTACTCGATCACTTGCTCGCGTCTGTACGTGTTGTGAGCTGAGCTATGAGTGTGACTCGGCCGGACGGCCGGCCGGGGCTTTAACTATTGGTGTCTGCTATATGTTCCATGTCGTGTTAAGCAGCATCAATTAGTACTGATACATGAGGATCTTACTAGGTTTTGACGGACCTAGTTAATTCAGCCAAGTCAACTTCACGTCCATTCAGAATTTGTATAGTAGTGGTTAACTAAGAAGTATGATTGTTCACCAAATATACTTAAGGAGTATGATGCAAGTACAGACCGCTCATTAGTTAAGTTGATTGATACTAGTGCTCTATACAATTGGCATACGTAATTATTACTGTTTTTTTCTTCGCAAAATGCGGTCTATGCGCAATTATGCTGACTTTGTTAGAAGTAAAATGAGAAGCAAGACAAAAGATGTAAATTGAATCGTTGTCTTTATTGATGATTGAGTACAAGGATATATAACCTTCGAGGGGATGCATCCAACAGACGCGATGGTCCGAAGAGACACGAGCGAACAGTCGCATCCCTTGTGCATGGCGGTTAGGGATAGTGGAGATTCTCCTTAATTAACACGTGGGTTAATTAAATCTCAACACTCCCCCTAATCTACACCATCCTTGTAGACATTGTCATCTTAAAAGCTCCTCCAAAAACCCCGTGGAAAAATGTGAAGAGTATAATATTTGATATGTTGCCAAAACTCCTTCAAAATCTAGTGGGAAAAATAAGGAGAAAATGCTGCAACATATAATAGTTGTTGTCTCCCTTAACTCAATATGTGAGAACAGAAAGTAAGACATATGATCTTGTGTTGATATTACCTCATTAAAAACATTTATGAGAACCTGTATAGTAAACTAATGAAGGGAAAAAGAGTATAACATGATGCTTGAACATGAATAATTCAGGAAGATACCCCCATGATCCTTGCAAATTTCGAAGCAGTCACATACCAATTCCATGAACATATTTCTGGAATGTAAAAGTTGGTAGAGACTTCGTAAGAAAATCAATCACATGATTTGATTTGCAAGATATGCATATAACGATGTTGCTTATTGCATAACTTGTTTGCATCCGGGCAACACAAGAAACATTATCATTGAGATAATGGTTGGTGGATGTAGCCATGAGGTGTGTTTCAAAGTCTCTTCATGAGAGGGCTATCGCACCTAGTAGGAACACCAAGATTTTCTATGATCTGACATAGCGAGGATCTGATCAATGTATCCGATGATATTGTTGTTTAGATTACTCTCAAACTTGAGAAACCAGGACAAGATGTTTGATGCCTTTGAAAATATCGATAGATATTCTTGAGTCCCAACCAATTGTGTTTGGTGGATCCAATTGCCTTATGGAACGTTGAGTCCCAATATCTCATTTTCATCGTCTCTTGGTCTAAATAGATCTTTCTCTACATCTAGAGAATGAACTACCACGAGAGTTATCGATGGATAAGATTTGTCCACAATGAATTTCTCCAATATATTTTGGATATAGACAACATAGTATACTATAATGTAGGAATGAATGTGCTCAAGTTGTAGTAACGAGCGGTATTTTGGTTTACCCAAATCCTTCATTTTAAACTCCGTCATTTAGATGATTACATATGTCGTCATTACATACACACAAGCATGGATAATCATCATTGTAGGAGTCATCCTTGTGCATAAGGAACTCACTACGCCGGTTTTACCATATGTACCGACAACAATAAGTCATATCGTGACATACTGATTTTTACACAATGTATCTTGCATTTTGCATTTCGATTCAGAAGTGAGATTCCATCGAGAATCAATCATATATGTCTGAATCTAGTGATCAACATGAATATGTGATCACTACATCTATCCACTACATAGATAGATGATTTTGGACTGTCAAAAATATAAGTTATCGGAAAGAGATTCCACCTGTGGAGATTAGATGGGTATCTCCGTGAACCCTTGTGCTACAATACTTTCTCTTTGTTTCACCACCTCATTGTTCTCAATTCTGTGTCCAGAAGAAAACTGGTGTAGGTTCTGCTTATGAATTGTTGGAAATATGCCCTAGAGGCAATGATAAAATGGTTATTATCATATTTCCTTGTTCATGATAATCATCTATTGTTCATGCTATAATTGTATTAACAGGAAACAGTAATACATGTGTGAATAAATAGATCACAATGTCTCCCTAGCAAGCCTCTAGTTGGCTAGCTCATTAGTCAATGGATGATCATGGTTTCCTGGTCATGGGCATTAGATGTCATTGATAACGGGATCACATCATTGGGAGAATGATGTGATGGACAAGACCCAATCCTAAGCGTAGCACTAGATCGTATTGTTCGTATGCTAAAGCTTTTCCAATGTCAAATATCTTTTCCTTCGACCGTGAGGTTGTGCAACTCCCGGATACCGTAGGAGTACTTTGGGTGTACCAAACGTCACAACGTAACTGGGTGCCTATAAAGGTGCACTACGGGTATCTCCGAAAGTGTCTGTTGGGTTGGTACGAATCGAGATCGGGATTTGTCACTCCGTGTGACGGAGGGGTATCTCTGGGCCCACTCGGTAGAACATCATCATGAGCTCAATGTGACTAAGGAGTTAGTCACACGATGACGTGCTACAGAACGAGTAAAGAGACTTACCGGTAACGAGATTGAACAAGGTATAGGTATACCGACGATCGAATCTCGCGCAAGTTCTATACCGACAGACAAAGGGAATTGTATACGGGATTGATTGAATCCTTGACACCGTGGTTCATCCAATGATATCATCCTGGAGAAAGTGGGAGCCACCATGGGTATCTAGACCCCGCTTATGGTTATCGGCCGGAGAGGTGTCTCGGTCATGTCTGCATGTCTCCCGAACCCGTAGGGTCTACACACTTAAGGTTCGATGACGCTAGGGTTATAGGCAATTGTTATACGAGGTTATCGAAAGTTGTTCGGAGTCCCGGATAAGATCCCGAACATCACGAGGAGCTCCGTAATGGTCCGTAGGTAAAGATTGATATATAGGACGGATGGTTTCGGACACCGAAAGTGTTTCGGGCGTCACCGGTAACGTACCGGGACCACCGGAGGTGGCCCCGGGGGTCCACCGGAAGGGGGCAACGACCCCGGGAGGCTAGATGGGCCAAGTGCGGGAGGGAACCAGCCCCTAGGTGGGCTGGTGCGCCCCCCCCCACTCAGCCCATGGCGCAAGAAGAAGGGAGAGGGGGGGACCCTAGCGCAGGTGGGCCTAAGGCCCACCAGAAGGGTGCGCCACCCCTCCTTCCCCCCTTGGCCGCCGCACCTCCCCCCATCTAGGGCTGCCGCCCCTCCCAGGAGAGGGAAACCCTCAAGGGGGCGCAACCCCTCCCTCCCCCTATATATAGTGGGCACTTTTAGGCTTTTGGAGACACGGTTTTCCATCTCCTCGGCGCAGCCCTGCTCTTCTTTCTCCTCCTCTCTGTCGGTGCTTGGCGAAGCCCTGCCGGGAGACCTCGTCTCTCCATCGACACCACGTCGTCGTGCTGCCGGAGATCTTCCCCAACCTCTCCCTCCTCCTTGCTGGATCAAGGTGCGGGAAACGTCACCAGGCTGCACGTGTGTTGAACGCGGAGGTGCCGTAGTTCGGCACTAGACCAGAATCACATCGCGATATGAATCGCCGCGAGTACGACTCCATCAACCGCGTTCTAGTAACGCTTCCGCTTAGAGATCTTCAAAGGTATGAAGATGCACTCACCCCTCTCTCGTTGCTGGTCTCTTCATAGGAAGATCTGAATATACGTAGCAATTTTTTTGAATTTATGCTACGTTACCCAACGGTGGCATCCGAGCTAGGTTTTCTATGCGTAGATTCTATGCACGAGTAGAACACAAAAGGTTGTGGGCGATGATTTGTCAATTTCTTGTTGCTACTAGTCTTATTCTTTTCTGGCGGTATTGTGGGATGAAGCGGCCCGGACCGACTTTACACGTACGCTTACGTGAGACTGGTTCCACCGACAGACATGCACACCGTGCATAAAGGTGGCTAGCGGGTGTCTGTCTCTCCTACTCTAGTCGGATTGGATTTGATGAAAAGGGTCCTTATGAAGGGTAAATAGCTTTGGCATATCATCGTTGTAGTTGTCACGTAGGTAAGAAAGCGTTCTTGCTAGAAACCCAAATCAGCCACGTAAAACTTGCAACAACAATTAGAGGACATCTAACTTGTTTTTGCAGGGTTTGACATGTGATGTGATATGGCCAAAGTTGTGATGTTGCATGTATGATGTATGAGATGATCATGTTATTGTAATAGGTTTCACGACTTGTATGTCGATGAGTATGACAACCGGCAGGAGCCATAGGAGTTGTCTTAATTTATTGTATGAGATGCAACGCCATGTGCTTACTACTTTTACTTCATTGCTAACGGTTAGCTATAGTAGTAGTGATAGTAGTAGTTGGCATGACGACTTCACGGAGACACGATGATGGAGATCATGGTGTCACGCCGGTGGCAATGATGATCATGCGATGCCTGAAGATGGAGATCGAAAGAGCAAAGATGATAATGGCCATATCATGTCACTATATGATTGCATTGTGATGTTTATCATGTTTTTCATCTTATTTCTTAGAACGACGGTAGCATAATAAGATGATCCCTCTTAAAATTTCGAGAACGTATTCCCCTAAGTGTGCACCGTTGCGAAGGACCGTTGTCTCGAAGCACCACGTGATGATCGGGTGTGATAGATTCTAACGTTCGCATACAACGGATGTAAGCCAGATTTACACACGCGAAACACCTAGGTTGACTCGACGAGCTTAGCATGTACGGACATGACCTCGAATACAAGAGACCGAAAGGTCGAACATGAGTCGTATGGTTGAATACGATCAGCATAAAGTTGCTCACCATGGTGACTAGTCCGTCTCACGTGATGATCGAACACGGGTTAGTCAACATGGATCATGTATCACTTAGATGACTAGAGGGATGTCGATTTAAGTGGGAGTTCATACTTAATTTGATTAAATGAACTTAATTGTCATGAACTTAGTCTAAAAGTTGTCTTTATAAATATTGTAGATGGCCAACATCAACCTCAATTTCAACGCATTCCTAGAAAAAAACAAGCTGAAAGATGATGGTAGCAACTATGCGGATTGGATTCGCAACTTGAAGCTCATCCTTGAAGCAGCTAAAAAGGCTTATGTCCTTGATGCGCCGCTAGGTGACCCTCCTGTTCCCGCAGCAGCTCAGGACATTCTGAACGTCTGGCAATCGCGGAGTGATGACTACTCTCTGGTTAGGTGTGGCATGTTATACAGTTTGGAAACGGGGCTCCAAAGGCGTTTTGAGCAACACGGTGCATATGAGATGTTCCAAGAGCTGAAGCTAGTTTTTCAAGCTCATGCCCGTGCCGAGAGATATGAAGTCTCTGACAAGTTCTTTAGCTGTAAGATGGAGGAGAACAGTTCTGTCAGTGAGCAAATACTCAAAATGTCTAGGTTACACGGTCGTCTGACTTCACTTGGAGTCGAACTTCCGGATGATGCTATAATTGACAGAATCCTCCAATCTCTCCCACCAAGCTACAAAGGTTTTGTGTTGAACTACAACATGCATGGGATGGAGAAAACCATTCCCGAGTTGTACTCGATGCTCAAGTCTACAAAAGTAGAAATCAAGAAAGAGCATCAAGTGTTGATGGTCAACAAGACCACTAGTTTCAAGAAGGGCAAGGGTAAGAAGAACTTCAAGAAAGACGGCAAAACCGTTGCCGCGCCCGGTAAGCCAGATGCCGGGAAGAAAAAAAAGAATGGACCCAAGCCTGAGACTGAGTGCTTCTATTGCAAGGAAAAGGGTCACTGGAAGTGGAACTGCCCCAAATACTTAGCGGACAAGAAGGCCGGCAACGTTAAAGGTATATGTGATATACATGTTATTGATGTGTACCTTACCAGCGCTCGTAGTAGCTCATGGGTATTTGATATCGGTGTTGTTGCTCACATTTGCAACACAAAGCGGGAACTGCGAAATAAGCGGAGACTGGCCAAGGACGAGGTGACGATGCGCGTCGGGAATGGCTCCAAGGTCGATGTGATCGCCGTCGGCACGCTACCTCTACATCTACCGTCGGGATTAGTTTTAAACCTTAATAATTGTTATTTAGTACCAGCTTTGAGCATGAATATTGTATCAGGGTCTTGCTTAATGCGAGACGGCTACTCATTGAAGTCAGAAAATAATGGTTGTTCTGTTTATATGAGTGATATGTTTTATGGTCATGCTCCGCTGGTGAATGATTTATTCTTGATGAATCTCGATCGTGATGTTACGCATATTCATAGTGTGAGTACCAAAAGATGTAAAGTTGATAATGATAGTCCCACATACTTGTGGCACTGCCACCTTGGTCATATCGGCGTTAAGCGCATGAAGAAGTTCCATACTGATGGACTATTAGAGTCTCTTGACTTTGAATCATTTGACACATGCGAACCGTGCCTCATGGGCAAGATGACTAAGACTCCATTCTCAGGAATAATGGAGAGAACAACCGACTTATTGGAAATAATACATACTGATGTGTGTGGTCCAATGAATGTTGAAGCTCGCGGTGGCTATCGTTATGTTCTCACTCTCACCGATGATTTGAGTAGGTATGGGTATATCTACTTGATGAAGCACAAATCTGAGACATTTGAAAAGTTCAAGGAATTTCAGAGTGAGGTCAGAATCAACGTGACAGAAAAATTAAGTGTCTACGATCTGATCGTGGAGGAGAATATTTGAGTCACGAGTTTGGCACACACCTAAGGAAGTGTGGAATCGTTTCACAACTGACGCCGCGTGGCACACCGCAACGCAACGGAGTGTCTGAACGTCGTAATCACACTTTATTAGATATGGTATGATCTATGATGTCTCTTACCGACTTACCACTATCATTTTGGGGATACGCATTAGAAACTGCAGCATTCACTTTAAATAGGGCACCGTCTAAATCCGTTGAGACGACACCGTATGAACTATGGTTTGGCAAGAAACCTAAGTTGTCGTTTCTTAAAGTTTGGGGCTGCGATGCTTATGTGAAGAAACTTCAACCAGAAAAGCTCAAACCCAAAGCGGAGAAATGCGTATTCATAGGATACCCTAAGGAAACTATTGGGTATACCTTCTATCTTAGATCCGAAGGTAAAACCTTTGTTGCCAAGAACGGATCCTTTCTAGAGAAAGAGTTTCTCTCGAAAGAAGTAAGTGGGAGGAAGGTAGAACTTGATGAGGTAATTACACCCCCTCTTGAACAGGATAGTAGCGCAGTGCGGGAAGTTGTTCCTGTCGGGGAACGTCGCATGGGAAACAAAAAAATTCCTACGCGCATGAAGACCTATCATGGTGATGTCCATCTGCGAGAGGGGATTTCCGATCTACGTACCCTTGTAGATCGCACAGCAGAAGCGTTAGTGAACGCGGTTGATGTAGTGGAACGTCCTCACGTCCCTCGATCAGCCCCGCGAACCGTCCCACGAACCGTCCCACGATCCGTCCCACGATCTAGTGCCGAACGAACAGCACCTCCGCGTTCAGCACACGTACAGCTCGACGATGATCTCGGCCTTCTTGATTCAGCAAGAGAGACGGAGAGGTAGATGAGTTCTCCGGCAGCGTGACGGCGCGAGGTATGTGGTCGGGCTGCCTTGGAAAAGTTGTCTCAAATCAGCCCTAATAGCTCCATATATATAGGTGGAGGGAGGGGAGGCTTGCCTTGAGGCTCAAGGAGCCCCAAGGGCTGCGCACCAAGGGGAGGAGGAGTCCTCCTCCAATCCTAGTCCAACTAGGATTGGAAGGTGGAGTCCTTCACTTCCTTCCCACCTCTTTTTTTTATTTTCTCTTTGATTTTCTATCTATGGCGCATAGGGCCTTCTTGGGCTGTCCCACCAGCCCACCAAGGGCTGGTGCACCACCCCCAAGGCCTATGGGCTTCCCCGGGGTGGGCTGCCCCCCCGGTGAACATCCGGAACCCATTCGTCATTCCCGGTACATTCCCGGTAACTGTGAAAACCTTCGGGTAATCAAATGAGGTCATCCTATATATCAATCTTCGTTTCCGGACCATTCCGGAAACCCTCGTGACGTCCGTGATCTCATCCGAGACTCCGAACAACATTCGGTAACCAACCATATAACTCAAATACGCATAAAACAACGTCGAACCTTAAGTGTGCAGACCCTGCGGGTTCGAGAACTATGTAGACATGACCCGAGTGACTCCTCGGTCAATATCCAACAGCGGGACCTGGATGCCCATATTGGATCCTACATATTCTACGAAGATCTTATCGTTTGAACCTCAGTGCCAAGGATTCATATAATCCTGTATGTCATTCCCTTTGTCCTTCGATATGTTACTTGCCCGAGATTCGATCGTCAGTATCCGCATACCTATTTCAATCTCGTTTACTGGCAAGTCTCTTTACTCGTTCCGTAATACAAGATCCTACAACTTACACTAAGTTACATTGCTTGCAAGGCTTGTGTGTGATGTTGTATTACCGAGTGGGCCCCGAGATACCTCTCCGTCACACGGAGTGACAAATCCCAGTCTCGGTCCATACTAACTCAACGAACACCTTCGGAGATACCTGTAGAGCATCTTTATAGTCACCCAGTTACGTTGCGACGTTTGATACACACAAAGCATTCCTCGGGTGTCAGTGAGTTATATGATCTCATGGTCATAGGAACAAATACTTGACACGCAGAAAACAGTAGCAACAAAATGACACGATCAACATGCTACGTCTATTAGTTTGGGTCTAGTCCATCACGTGATTCTCCTAATGACGTGATCCAGTTATCAAGCAACAACACTGAAAGGACCACGATGACGCCTAGAGGGGGTGAATAGGCTATTTAAAAACTTCTTCTGATTTGGCTTAAACCTAATGCGGAAATAAACTAAGAGGATACTTTTCAAGCACAAATCCTAAATGCAATAGGCACCGCAACGTGCACCAACAACACGATCTACCAAGATGGACACAACACGGTTACTAACAAGCACAAGTAAGTTACACAAACTTACTTGAGCTATATCACACGACAAGTAGGTGAACGACACAAGATACTAGATCACACTATAGCACACGATATATCAAAAGATGCAAGTGTGAACGTGTGGATATAGAGGGTATGCTTGAACGATTAATCTTGTACAAAGAAATAGCCAACACAATATAATGAGCACAAAAAATATGCAATGTATGTATGCTCAAGTAACACAAATAAACCACAAGTAAGGAGTTAGGGTTAAGGATAACCAAGGTCACTGAGACGAAGATGTATCCCGATGTTCACTTCCTTGGAGGGAAGCTAGTCACCGTTAGAGAGGTGGATGTTACCACGAAGGCACACCAACGCCACGAAGGCTCACCCTATTCTCCCTTTGAGATAACACCACGAAGGCGTTTCTCAACCACTAGTGGTAAGCCTTTGAGGTGGCTTCCAAACTCTCACAAACTTTTCCGGGGGAAATCACACGGATTGATTCCTCTCCGAAGAACTCCTACCGCCTAGGAGTCTCCAACCTCCAAGAGTAACAAGATCACGAGGAATGCTCAAAACTTGCTCAAATCTCAAATAACTTGGGTTGAGAGGAGGAGAGGGATACGATCTATCCTTTGATTGGAACAACTCTCAAAGGGGCTCACAAATGCTCTTGGGATCTAAGATTTGGTGTGAACAAATGTGTGTGAGGTAGAAATGTGTTCTTATGAGGATATGGCTGTGTTGGGCACCCTCTCACGAAGTGGGAGGGGGGTATATATAGTGGGGAGAGTAAAACAACCGTTGGGGTCACTTAAGTCTGACAGTGGTCGGACATCCGACAGTTCTCGGATGTCCGGACTCCCACAAGGGGTCGGACGTCCGGCAGGGGTCGGTCGTCCGAGGGATGTAAATATATCAGGAACCACTGTGTAGTCGAACAGGGACCGGACGTCCGGAGGAAGGTCGGACGTTCGGCCCTCGGACGACAAGAGGAGGCCGGAAGTCCGAGTTATTTAACTCAAATTTCTCTGGTGCAAGGTTCCGGTTTTCCGAAGGGGGTCGGATGTCTGGAGAGAGCCGGACGTCCGGCCCTCGGACGTCCGGAGAGAGCCGGAAGTCTGAGTTATTTGACTATGGATTTCTCTGGTATAAGGTTCCGGGTTTCCGAAGTGGCCGGGCGTCCGTCCCTCGGACGTCCGGAGGAAGCCGGATGTCCGAGGCATTGGTTCTGTTTTCAGATAACAGAAGAGCAGTGGAGATGTGGTATGAGCAGAAAAGTAGAGATGTAGTTTGAGCAAGTTCATCGCAAAACCTGTGATCCCCTCTTAATAGTGTGGGATCCCTAAAGACTCAAGAATCATAAAAGGGGTACTGATGATCCATACTTGAGTGTATACTTTTATTCGCTGATGATCACTTCGCACCACTAACGTCAAAGGAACTGATACCTTTGAGTTAGCCCTTTTACTTGAGCTTGATGTTGTTGTTCCTTCTTGGCTCAAGTTGAAAGCAAGACATGATGAAGTCTTCAAGCAGCTCTCCCATACACAATGTGGAAATCCTAGCTTATGTATTCATCTTCATTTGTCCACCATGTGAACATCCACAAGAATCAAGCATGTAGTGCTCAGGAATGCTTATCTTGATCTTGTCCTTGTTAGCACATGAGCTTGTCCTTATCAACACATGATCATTAACAATAGTTTCAATGATATATTCGTGCTGATCCACTTGAACTTGCACACCACAATCTGGATGACGATCACCACTTGATGTCATCCTTCATGGGTTGTATGAGATCTTCCTTTTGACGCAAGCCCATGGAAGCACACCTAACCCCCACATAGGACTCTCACAAAGACCATGGGTTAGTACACAAACACGTAATGGACAATACTTACCATACCATCGGATCACTTGATCCCTCTCGGTACATCTTATACGCTTTGTGTGTTGATCATCTTGATTTACTCTTTGTCTGAGATCTTGATCAACCTAGTGTCTCTATGACCATTTTTTGGATAATACCTTGAATACCATCTTGGTCATCATATAAACTCCTTGAACCCAACAGATGGACTTCAAGAAGTGCCTATGGACAAATCCTATAAATATAACTTAAGGCAACCATTAGTCCATAGGAATTGTCATCAATTACCAAAACCACATATGGAGATATATGCTCTAACAATCTCCCCCATTTTGGTAATTGAAGACAACCACTTCAAGAGAGTTTATATAAGGAAATAAGCATAACCAAGCGCACACATACAGGGTTATAATGCATGCGTGCAAGATGTAAATGCTTACGCAATAAAAGCAAAACCCTCTAAACATATCCAAAGTAAACTCTCTAAACTTCTCCCCCCATTGGCATCGATTGCCAAAATGGACGAAAAGTTTAGAAAGCCAATATAGTAGGTGGTCCTCCAAAAAGTGTGTACTTCTCAGCAAATGAGTGCAGAGAAATACACAAATACAATGATAAGTAGTTGGAGGAAAACAAACTATATTGAGGACCCAAAGATTGCAAATAAAAGGATCGTATGCCACAAGGACATACAAAAATAGAGGCAAGCAATCAAAAGATTCTAGATGGAACAAACAATCATTTGGTCCTTCGAACCACATGAATAAAAGATATTATGGTAAAGGCAACATAGTGTTTTATCAAAAAACTAGAGAAGCTCCCCATGATTTGTGCACTAATACGAGATTTTTGTATTTGATACAGGTGCACAAAATAGGATCGTTGCTCCCCCAAAATTAATAAAAAAACACAACGAGTGCAAGAAGATAGATGAGACAATAAGCATATCAATTGCACAGAACAAATGGTTGAGCAACATGTAAAAGAAGCAACTTAAGAATAGGCTCAACCAAAGTAATGTGTGTGAGTCATGGCAAAGCACTTGAGACGACTAAGATAAGGATGAGCATTACTCATCAACATAGTCTTGATGAAATGGGATACAAAGTGAAAGACATATCATTCCCACACACACATACTAGAAAATGGGTTCACAAGCTTACTAATAAAAAAAATAAGAACCAACACTTGTGACAACCCATTGTGAAGATAGGAAGTAAGAACCTTGTCAAGAGGAGGGATACTAATTGAAATGGCAAAACCCTCATCAAGACAAGCATGAGGAAAAATAATCTTCACGGCCAAAGAGTGCATGAAGATGTAGGAAGATAAGATACGCACTCAAAACAAATCCTTTCACGAAGCCACCAAAACTAAAAAAGGAAATGCAATGATGGACGTGAAAGAAAAGAGGATATCAATTAGAGATGTAACTTCTCTCATGTGTAAAAGATTCTAAGTAGAAGACAATCATGATGATATATATCCACAAAGAAGGATGTACACACGAAATGGTTACAAGAAGGAACAAACTAGATATCCAAAAGGAAGTCATAAATATATCAATGAGATCTTTTGCTTGGAAGCATGGCACATGGCCTAATATTTTCTTATTGTACAATATGAACTTCCAACATACAAACATCAAAGACATCCCAACTAGTAGTAAGACATCATCGTTCGGATGCTTTGAGAAAGCAAACAAGTGCTACAAGAACGAATCAGGAGATTCATGCCATGATGCAACCTGGAAAAGAAAAGACAGGTTGGGGCCTTTGCAAGAAAAGAATGCATGAAGTGGATACTTGTTACCGAGACAACATTGGATTGATGTAGTAGATAGTTGTTCTTTGATCATCCTAACTTGGCTCCAATAATCACATGGTCTCAACACCTTCCTTATAGGTGAGCCGAGCATCCAATGCATCTCCAGTTGTTCCCGGAACAGCAAAACAAACAAAATGGTGCCCAAACTCATTGGGACCAAAGAGTTAGAAAACCAGCAATACATAGGACAAACTCCACATACATATGTGCATATAGATAAGAATTTGAATTTCATGCACACTTTAGCCAATTTATGACAAGGTGGATTTTCCCCTATATATTGGGTCAAAGAAGGAAAGCAAGCAAAAGAAGTTGTATATAGTAGATATGCATGCTCAAGACTCTCAAGAATCAACTCAACACAAAGCTGATAAGTCACCAAAAGACAAGCTATCAAGTGATAATAAGATCCTAAACAAAAAAGAACTATCACTTGAAGGATATCAATTAAAAGATACCTCAAGGAATGAGATATCCATTGACCCATGCCAAATAAAAGGAAACAAGAAACCAATTGAAGGAAAACAAACACGAGGTATCTCATTTCCAAAAGAGAGCTAGGTTCCAACAAACCAAGCCCTCGACAAATTTTCATGATGGCACAAAGCATCATAAAGAGCAAGACTTGCCTCCCATCAACACACACTTGATGGGGATCAAAAGATTTTATGATGGGTGAATAAAGAGAGTGTTCTAAATAAAATAGGATAGCTCCCCCAAGGGACATGCATTATATAGAATTTGCATTTAAATACAAAATGCACACGATGGGATCATCACTTTCTCTATATCTATAAAAACACTAGACATGTTAAAATAGATCCATAAGAGTCAAGGAAGACAAACGAAACACAAAATCCAATGTAAAGACGATTAGCAATTCCTATCACATGATGGGAATACCACTTGTCAAGGACAAGAAGTATTTTGGAAGTGATACTCATTGGTAGATCGCAAATATATCCAAGATCACCTTTACCCATAAAACGCAAGCAAATGACACTTGTAGAGCTAAC
Source organism: Hordeum vulgare subsp. vulgare (assembly GCF_904849725.1). Lineage (NCBI taxonomy): Eukaryota > Viridiplantae > Streptophyta > Magnoliopsida > Poales > Poaceae > Hordeum > Hordeum vulgare. The sequence continues at coordinate 527,460,208 of NC_058520.1, read as the reverse complement.
ATGCCACCTAGGAACAAGATAATTTACAATATCAACACTAAGTGGCAACACCTCAAATGTACACATTTTATAGGTTTGTAATATGCTCATAGCATATTACTCCCCCATAATGTGATAAACCAACAATATTAACAAGTGGCAAATTAAAACCAACAAGAGATAATTAATGGACCATATAGAATTTGAATTTCTCATGAGTAAGACATACCACATAGAAACTAGATAATCTTGAAATATCAAAACTAAGTGGTATTCCCCATGTATACACATTTATAGGATTGTGAGGTGTGCAAAGCACATCACTCCCCCACAATGGGATAGTCCATTAATCTCTCACAAGAGCCAACAAAAATACAAACAAGATGCAAAAAGACTCAATACAAGACTCACATGTACATGATATGCAAACCAACATACACATACTCGATTACTCAAGATAAGCAAGTTGGAAGCACAACATATACAAACGCATGCAAGGTACAAAACCACAACATGCAAAGGGGCAAGCACCTAACAATGTAAACAGTTTAAGTACAAGTTACCGTAAGGAGGCACATTGGATATAAGATAGAAACTCGATAATCCAAATGACTTGGCTTGAGATAATATGAATGATGAAGACCTCTTAATTCTTCATTATGTATCCAAGTCTCTAATGTCCTCCATAGTCACCTATTGATCAAGTTTGAGCTTGTTGGTCCCCAACTACGTTGGGTCCTAAGAGGTTAATCACAATAGGCTTGGCAACCCAAATGGTTCTTTTCTTGACACCATTTTGAGTACCAACAAACTTGGCAAACACATTGCCGGCCTTATCCTTCCCAAGGGAATAGATATCATCAATAGTGATTGGGTTGGATAAGTTACCTCTTGTGCAAGACGAAGCGACGTGACCCTTCTCACGACATAAGTAGCAACATCTACCCTTTGCTTTCTTCCCAGTTGATTTCTCACCTCGGGGAGTGTTGGCTTGGGTCTTATTGGGAAGAGGCCTTCCTTCAACTTGTAGCTGAATATGTGATTGAGTTTGTGGCCGCTTCCCTTGTTGCTTGTGACTTTGAGACTTCGTCTTCAGAGGGCAAGATCTAACATGGTGCCCTTTAACTTTGCACTTGAAGCTAATTATTTTGGCCGAATTCTTGACTTGTTCTAGGCCCCTCTTGTTCTTGTTTGAGTTTACTCCAACATCATTTTTGTCATTCGGAGATGTTTGCTCACACAGGACATTGTTGAGTGTGGACATCCCTTCATGACACTGTTCCAAGTCTTTCTTCAAAGAAGTGACTTGGGCCTTGAGCTCTTCAATTTCCTCTGCACGGTTAGTATCAATGCAAGTACTAGAGGAAGTGTAAGCTTCAATGTTAGAGCAACAAGGCAAGGAAAGTAATTCATCACACGAGGTAGCAACATTATGAGTAGACGAATTACGAGGACTAGCACATGGAAATATAGTACTTTGACTAGAAGTAGTGCCATTGTCCACATGAGGCTCACTTGATGTTACCTTGGTGATGATATCCTCATGAGCTAACTTTTGCACATTATAGGATGTTAGAAGATCGGCATGAGAGCTTGTGAGCATTACATGGTTTTCTTCCAACTTCCCATAATTGCTAGTTAGTAAATCAAGTTGAGCACGTAGCTCAATATTCTCCTTCAATATTGATACTTCAAATGAGGTAGAGTTAGATGTACAAGTATCATCAACAATATGAGAGGAGTAAGTAGCAAACAGAGACTTCTCATGGGTAGATTGAAGCTCCTCATAGATCTTAGGGGTTTTGATGAGCTCTCCCTTGACATTATTGCATTCAAGGAGAAGGACCTCAAAATCCTTTTTAAGTTTATCATGAGCAACTTCAATCTCTCCTTTTGAAGATCTTAAGTCTCTACATGCTTGATGACTCTTCTCAAGTTCATGTTCAAGTTGTTCACTTTTAGCTTGTTCATGATTAAGTGAATCATTACAATTTTCAAAGTAAGCAAGAACATCTTGGAATCTTTGAAGAGCGTTATTTTTAGCTTTATGAAGAATTTTACTGATCACATAGATATTTTCAGTCAAGTCATCATCATCATCCTCATCGCAAATATCATCGTTATTGCACAGGGAAGATGATACCTCATTATTACCTCTTGCCATGAGGCACATGTGAACTGGAGGAGTTGATGATGATTCTTTTGGTGAATCAGATTCTTCATTAGTCAAAAGTACTTCATATTTCTTGATTTCCCCTAAATGATTAGTCATATAGCAACTAGGGAGAAACAAGATATCTTGATCAAGAGGACACGGGAAAGCAGGCATATCACCACAGACATTTGTCGAGGGATCTTTAGGTGAAATGCATGACCTATCAGCACAATAATTTACACTCTGTGTGGTGCTAGATATGCTCGTGTCCATAGAGGCTATGACATTTTCATCAACATATATTTCTTCACTCACCATGTCATTACCTTGTGAGATTGAAGATGTTGAGGTGTGCAAGCAATCGGATATGGAAGTAGTGGTGGACTCTTTATGATCAAAAAGAGTGAAGAGCTCATGCACCAACTCCTTCATCATAATATCGTCTTCATCAAGATTGGACCCACCATATATATCTTCAAGTTTAGTCCAAACTTCATGAGCTGACTTGCAAGTCGAGATAGACTTAAACACTTCAGGACTTATGGTTCGATGAATGGCAAGAAAAGTCTCACAATCAAGATACATTTCATTAGTAGATGAAGATGCATCATCCTTTTTGTCGGCAATCCCTACAAGAACAATTCATAAAGTATTTGGGCCCATGGCCCGAAAGTGATGAAGCATATGAATTCTCCATAGGGTATAATTTGTGCCATCAAAGTCAAAGGTGTCATTGTGCACTAATCCAATAGTCGACATCGATACTCTCTAGGTCGTGAAACCTAATTAAAGAGAGACCTTGCGCTGATACCAATTGAAAGGACCACGATGACGCCTAGAGGGGGGTGAATAGGCTATCTAAAAACTTCTTCTGATTTGGCTTAAACCTAATGCGTAAATAAACTAAGATGATACTTTTCAAGCACAAATCCTAAATGCAATAGGCACCGCAACGTGCACCAACAACACGATCTACCAAGATGGACACAACACGGTTACTAACAAGCACAAGTAAGTTACACAAACTTACTTGAGCTATATCACACGACAAGTAGGTGAACGACACAAGATACTAGATCACACTATAGCACACGATATATCAAAAGATGCAAGTGTGAACGTGTGGATATAGAGGGTATGCTTGAACGATTAATCTTGTACAAAGAAATAGCCAACACAATATAATGAGCACAAACAATATGCAATGTATGTATGCTCAAGTAACACAAATAAACCACAAGTAAGGAGTTAGGGTTAAGGATAACCAAGGTCACTGAGACGAAGATGTATCCCGATGTTCACTTCCTTGGAGGGAAGCTAGTCACCGTTAGAGAGGTGGATGTTACCACGAAGGCACACCAACGCCACGAAGGCTCACCCTATTCTCCCTTTGAGATAACACCACGAAGGCGTTTCTCAACCACTAGTGGTAAGCCTTTGAGGTGGCTTCCAAACTCTCACAAACTTTTCCGGGGGAAATCACACGGATTGATTCCTCTCCGAAGAACTCCTACCGCCTAGGAGTCTCCAACCTCCAAGAGTAACAAGATCACGGGGAATGCTCAAAACTTGCTCAAATCTCAAATACCTTGGGTTGAGAGGAGGAGAGGGAGACGATCTATCTTTTGATTGGAACAACTCTCAAAGGGGCTCACAAATGCTCTTGGGATCTAAGATTTGGTGTGAGCAAATGTGTGTGAGGTAGAAATGTGTTCTTATGAGGATATGGCTGTGTTGGGCACCCTCTCACGAAGTGGGAGGGGGGTATATATAGTGGGGAGAGTAAAACAGCCGTTGGGGTCACTTAAGTCTGACAGTGATCGGACATCCGGCAGTTCTCGGATGTCCGGACTCCCACAAGGGGTCGGACGTCCGGCAGGGGTCGGTCGTCCGAGGGATGTAAATATATCAGGAACCACTGTGTAGTCGAACAGAGACCGGACGTCCGGAGGAAGGTCGGACGTCCGGCCCTCGGACGACAAGAGGAGGCCGGAAGTCCGAGTTATTTGACTCAAAATTCTCTGGTGCAAGGTTCCGGTTTTCCGAAGGGGGTCAGACGTCTGGAGAGAGCCGGACCTCCGGCCCTCGGACGTCCGGAGAGAGCCGGAAGTCCGAGTTATTTGACTATGGATTTCTCTGGTATAAGGTTCCGGATTTCCGAAGTGGTCGGGCGTCCGTCCCTCGGACGTCCGGAGGAAGCCGGATGTCCGAGGCATTGGTTCTGTTTTCAGATAACAGCAGAGCAGTGGAGATGTGGTATGAGCAGAAAAGTAGAGATGTAATTTGAGCAAGTTCATCGCAAAACCTGTGATCCCCTCTTAATAGTGTGGGATCCCTAAAGACTCAAGAATCATAGAAGGGGTACTGATGATCCATACTTGAGTGTATACTTTTATTCGCTGATCATCACTTCGCACCACTAACGTCAAAGGAACTGATACCTTTGAGTTAGCCCTTTCACTTGAGCTTGATGTTGTTGTTACTTCTTGGCTCAAGTTGAAAGCAAGACATGATGAAGTCTTCAAGCAGCTCTCCCATACACAATGTGGAAATCCTAGCTTATGTATTCATCTTCATTTGTCCACCATGTGAACATCCACAAGAATCAAGCATGTAGTGCTCAGGAATGCTTATCTTGATCTTGTCCTTGTTAGCACATGAGCTTGCCCTTATCAACACATGATCATTAACAATAGTTTCAATGATATATTCGTGCTGATCCACTTAAACTTGCACACCACAATCTTGATGACGATCACCACTTGACGTCATCCTTCATGGGTTGTATGAGATCTTCCTTTTGACGCAAACCCATGGAAGCACACCTAACCCCCACATAGGACTCTCACAAAGACCATGGGTTAGTACACAAACACGTAATGGACAATGCTTACCATACCATGGGATCACTTGATCCCTCTCGATACATCTTATACGCTTTGTGTGTTGATCATCTTGATTTACTCTTTGTCTGAGATCTTGATCAACCTAGTGTCTCTATGACCATTCTTTGGATAATACCTTGAATACCATCTTGGTCATCATATAAACTCCTTGAACCCAACAGATGGACTTCAAGAAGTGCCTATGGACAAATCCTATAAATATAACTTAAGGCAACCATTAGTCCATAGGAATTGTCATCAATTACCAAAACCACATATGGAGATATATGCTCTAACAAACACCTTGTACATAGTCAAAAGACCCTGACTATCTTTGATCAACTGGCTAGCCAACTAGAGGCTTGCTAGGGACAGTGTTTTGTCTATGTATCCACAGATGTATATAAGTCTTCATTCAATACAATTATAGCATGGATAATAAACGATTATCTTGATACATGAATTATAATAATAACTATATTTATTATTGCCTCTAGGGCATAATTCCAACAGTCTCCCACTTGCATTAGAGTCAATAATCTAGCCCTCACATCACCATGTGAATTATATTGTAATAAATCTAACACCCATACAGTTCTGGTGTTGATCATGCTTTGCCCGTGGAAGAGGTTTAGTCAGCGGGTCCGCTACATTCAGATCCGTGTGCACTTTGCATATATTTATGTCCTCCCCTTCGACATAGTCGCGGATGAGGTTGAAGCGTCGTTTGATGTGTCTAGTCTTCTTGTGAAACCGTGGTTCCTTTGCTAAGGCAATGGCACCCGTGTTGTCACGGAACAAGGTTATTGGATTCAGTGCGCTTGGCACCACTCCAAGATCCGTCATGAACTGCTTCATCTAGACACTCTCCTTAGCCGCCTCCGAGGCAGCCATGTACTCCGCTTCACATGTAGAATCAGCTACGACGCTTTGCTTGGAACTGCACCAGCTTACCGCACCCCCATTAAGAACAAATATGTATCTGGTCTATGACTTAGATTCGTCCGGATCTGTGTCAAAGCTTGCATCGACGTAACCCTTTACGGCGAGCTCTTCGTCACCTCCATACACGAGAAACATCTCCTTAGTCCTTTTCAGGTACTTCAGGATATTCTTGACCGCCGTCCAGTGATCCACTCTTGGATTACTCTGGAACCTGCCTGCCATACTTATGGCCAGGCTAACGTCCGGTCTAGTGCACAACATTGCATACATGATAGATCCTATGGCTGAAGCATAGGGGACGGTGCTCATATGCTCTCTATCTTTATCAGTTGCTGGGCACTGAGTATTACTCAATCTCGTACCTTGTAAAACTGGCAAGAACCCTTTCTTGGACTGTTCCATTTTGAACCTCTTCAAAATTTTATCAAGGTATGTGCTTTGTGAAAGTCCTATCAGGCGTTTCGATCTATCCCTGTAGATCTTAATGCCTAGAATGTAGGCAGCTTCTCCTAGGTCCTTCATAGAGAAACTTTTATTCAAGTAATCCTTTACGCTCTCCAAAAACTCTACGTTGTTTCCAATCAGTAATATGTCATCCACATATAATATTAGAAACGCCACAGAGCTCCCACTCACTTTCTTGTAAATACAAGATTCTCCAACCACTTGTATAAACCCAAATGCTTTGTTCACCTCATCAAAGCGTTTATTCCAACTCCGAGATGCTTGCACCAGTCCATAAATGGATCGCTGGAGCTTACATACCTTGTTAGCATTTTTAGGATTGACAAAACCTTCGGGTTGCATCATATACAACTCTTCCTTAAGGAAACTGTTTAGGAACGCCGTTTTGACATCCATCTGCCAGATTTCATAATCGAAAAATGCAGCTATTGCTAACATAATTCTGACAGACTTAAGCATCGCTACGGGTGAGAATGTCTCATCGTAGTCAACTCCTTGAACTTGTGAAAAACCCTTTGCCACAAGTCGAGCTTTATAAACGTCACATTGCCGTCAGCGTTCGTCTTCTTCTTAAAGATCCATTTGTTCTGAATAGCCTAGCGGCCCTCAGGTAGTACTTCCAAAGTCCACACTTCGTTTTCATACATGGATCCTATCTCGGACTTCATGGCCTCCAGCCATTCGTTGGAATCTGGGCCCACCATTGCTTCTTCATAATTCGCAGGCTCATTGTTGTCCAACAACATGATTGATACTACGGGGATTACCGTACCACTCTGGAGCAGCACGTGGTCTCGTCGACCTGCGTGGTTCGATAGGAACTTGAACCGGAGTTTCATGATCATCATCATTAACTTCCTCCTCAACCGGCGTCGCAACGACAGGGGTTTCCCCTTGCCCCGCGCCACCATCCAGGGGGATGAGAGGTTCGACAACCTCATCAAGTTCTATCTTCCTCCCACTCAATTCTCTCGAGAGAAACTCCTTCTCGAGAAAACCTCCGTTTTTAGCAACAAACACTTTGCCCTCGGATTTGAGATAGAAGGTATACCCAACTGTCTCTTTTGGGTAACCTATGAAGATGCACTTTTCCGCTTTGGGTTCCAGCTTTTCAGGCTGAAGCTTTTTGACATAAGCATCACATCCCCAAACTTTAAGAAACGATAACTTTGGCCTTTTGTCATACCACAGTTCGTATGGTGTCATCTCAACGGATTTTGATGGTGCCCTATTTAAAGTGAATGCAGCTGTGTCTAATGCATAACCCCAAAACGATAACGGCAAATTGGTAAGAGACATCATAGACCGCACCATCTCTAATAAAGTACGATTACAACGTTCGGACACACCATTACGCTGTGGTGTTCCAGGCGGTGTCACCTGTGAAACAATTCCACATTGTCTTAAGTGAGCACCAAACTCGAAACTCATATATTCACCCCCACGATCAGACCGTAGGAACTTGATCTTCTTGTTACGATGATTTTCAACTTCACTCTGAAATTGCTTGAACTTTTCAAATGTTTCAGACTTGTGCTTCATTAAGTAGACATAACCATATCTACTCAAATCGTCAGTGAAGGTGAGAAAATAACGATATCCGCCGCGTGCCTCCACGCTCATCGGACCGCACACATCGGTATGTATGATTTCCAACAAGTCACTTGCACGCTCCATTGTTCCGGAGAACGGAGTTTTAGTCATCTTGCCCATGAGGCATGGTTCGCACGTGTCAAGTGAATCAAAGTCAAGTGACTCCAAAATTCCATCGGTATGGAGTTTCTTCATGCGCTTTACACCAATATGACCTAAGCGGCAGTGCCACAAAAACATGGCGCTATCATTGTTAACTCTAACTCTTTTGGTCTCAATGTTATGTATTGTTGGGTAACGTAGCATAAATTCAAAATTTTCCTACGCATATTTAGATCTCCCTATGAAGAGACCAGCAACGAGAGAGGGGTAAGAGCATCTTCATACCTTTGAAGATCGCTAAGCGGAAGCGTTGCCAGAACGCGGTTGATGGAGTCGTACTCGCAGCGATTCCGATCTAGTGCCGAACTACGGCACCTCTGCGTTCAACACACGTGCAGCCGGTGACGTCTCCCGCACCTTGATCCAGCAAGGAGGAGGGAGAGGTTGGGGAAGAACTCCAGCAGCACGACAACATGGTGTCGATGGAGAGACGAGGTCTCCCGGCAGGGCTTCGCCAAGCACCGGCATAGAGGAGGAGGAAGAAGGGCAGGGCTGCGCCGAGGGAGAGGGAGAAGTCTGTCTCCCAAGGGCCAAAAACCCTCTCTATTTATAGGAGGAGGGGGAGGGGCTGCACCACCCCTAGGGTTCCCTCCCTAGGGGCTGGCGGACACCAGATGGGAAAGGGGGGCGGCGGCTAGGGTGGGAGGGGGTGGCGCACCACCTGGTGGGCCTAAGGCCCACGTGCGCCTAGGGTTGCCCCCTCTCCCCACCACTTGCGCATTGGGCTGGGTGTGGGAGGCGCACCAGCCCACCTAGGGGCTGGTTCCCTCCCGCACTTGGCCCATCTAGCCTCTTGCGGTTGTTGCCCCCCTTCGGTGGACCCCTAGGGCCACCTCCGGTGGACCCGGTGGTCCCGGTACGTTACCGGTGACGCCCGAAACACTTCTGGTGTCCGAAACCATCCGTCCTATATATCAATCTTTACCTCCGGACCATTCCGGAGCTCCTCGTGACGTCCGGGATCTCATCCGGGACTCCGAATAACTTTTGATAACCTCGTATAACAATTCCTTATAACCCTAGCGTCATCGAACCTTAAGTGTGTAGACCCTACGGGTTCGGGAGACAGGCAGACATGACCGAGACACCTCTCCGGCCAATAACCATCAGCGGGGTCTGGATACCCATGGTGGCTCCCACTTGCTCCACGATGATCTCATGGGATGAACCACGATGTCATGGATTCAATCAATCCCGTATACAATTCCCTTTGTCTATCGGTATAGAACTTGCCCGAGATTCGATCGTCGGTATACCTATACCTTGTTAAATCTCGTTACCGGTAAGTCTCTTTACTCGTTCCGTAGCACGTCATCGTGTGACTAACTCCTTAGTCACATTGAGCTCATGATGATGTTCTACCGAGTGGGTCCAGAGATACCTCTCCGTCACACGGAGTGACAAATCCCGATCTCGATTCTTACCAACCCAACAGACACTTTCAGAGATACCCGTAGTGCACCTTTATAGTCACCCAGTTACGTTGTGACGTTTGATACACCCAAAGCACTCCTACGGTATCCGGGAGTTGCACAATCTCACGGTCGAAGGAAAAGACACTTGACATTAGAAAAGCTTTAGCATACGAACAATACGATCTAGTGCTATCCTTAGGATTGGGTCTTGTCCATCACATCATTCTCCCAATGATGTGATCCCGTTATGAATGACATCTAATGCCCATGATCAGGAAACCATGATCATCTATTGACTAACGAGCTAGCCAACTAGAGGCTTGCTAGGGACACTTTGTGATCTATTTATTCACACATGTATTACTGTTTCCTGTTAATACAATTATAGCATGAACAATAGACAATTATCATGAACAAGGAAATATGATAATAACCATTTTATTATTGCCTCTAGGGCATATTTCCAACAGTCTCCCACTTGCACTAGAGTCAATAATCTAGTTACATTGTGATGTATCGAACACCCATAGCATTATGGTGTTGATCATGTTTTGCTCATGGAAGAGGTTTAGTCAACGGGTCTGCAACATTCAGATCCGTGTGTACTTTAAAAATATCTATCACTCCACTCTGGACATGGTCCTGGATGGAGTTGTAGCGGCGTTTGATGTGCTTTGTCTTCCGGTGAAACCTGGGCTCCTTGGCTATGGCAATGGCCCTAGTGTTATCACAGAAGAGTGTCATTGGACCCAACGCGCTTGGAACCACTCCAAGGTCGGTGATGAGCTCCTTCATCCAAATTTCTTCATGAGCTGCTTCTAAAGCAGCTATGTACTCCGCTTCACATGTAGATGTTGCCATGACTTCTTGCTTGCTGCTGCACCAGCTCAATGCCCCACCATTCAACACATATACGTATCCGGTCTGTGACTTAGAGTCATCTGGATCTGTGTCGAAGCTAGCGTCGACGTAACCCTTTACGACGAGCTCTTGGTCACCTCCATAAACGAGAAACATTTCCTTAGTCCTTTTCAGGTACTTAAGGATATTCTTGACCGTTGTTCAGTGTTCCATACCGGGATCACTTTGGTACCTCCCTACCAAACTTATGGCAAGGTTTATATCAGTTCTGGTACACAGCATGGCATACATTAGAGAGCCCACGGCTGAAGCGTAGGGGGCAGAACTCATCTTCTCTCTTTCTGCTGCCGTGGTCGGTGACTGAGTCTTACTCAATCTCATACCTTGCAAAACTGGCAAGCACCCTTTCTTTGAGTTTTCCATATTGAACTTCTTCAATATCTTGTCAAGGTATGTACTTTGCGAAAGACCTATGAGGCGTCTTGATCTATCTCTATAGATCTTGATGCCTAATATGTATGCAGCTTCTCCAAGGTCCTTCATTGAAAAACTCTTGCTCAAATAGGCCTTTATGCTCTCCAACATTTTTGTATTGTTTCCCATCAATAATATGTCATCCACATACAGTATGAGGAAAGCTACAGAGCTCCCACTCACTTTCTTGTACAGACAGGCTTCTCCGTAAACCTGTATGAACCCAAACGCTTTAATCACCTCATTAAAGCGAATGTTCCAACTCCGAGATGCTTGCACCAGCCCATAGATGGAGCGCTGGAGCATGCACAGTTTGTTAGCACCCTTAGGGTCGACAAAACCTTCTGGTTGCATCATATACAACTCTTCCTTAAGGTTCCCGTTAAGGAACGCTGTTTTGACGTCCATTTGCCAAATTTCATAATTATAAAAGGCGGCAATTGCTAACATGATTCGGACTGATTTCAGCTTTGCTACGGGAGAGAAAGTCTCTTCGTAGTCAACTCCTTGAATTTGTCGAAAACCCTTTGCGACAAGTCGAGCTTTGTAAACGGTTACGTTACCGTTTGCATCAGTCTTCTTCTTGAAGATCCATTTATTTTCTATGGCTCGCCGGTCATCGGACAAGTCCACCAAAGTCCATACTTTGTTCTCATACATGGATCCTATCTCGGATTTCATAGCTTCAAGCCATTTGTTGGAATCCGGGCCCACCATCGCTTCTTCATAGTTCGAAGGTTCACCGTTGTCTAACAACATGATTTCCATCACAGGGTTGTCGTACCACTCTGGTGCGGAGCGTGCCCTTGTGGACCTTCGCGGTTAAGTAGTAACTTGATCCGAATCTTCATGATCATCATCATTAACTTCCTCTTCAGTTGGTGTAGGCGCCACAAGAACAACTTCCCGCGCTGTGCTACTATCCTGTTCGAGAGGGGGTGTAATTACCTCATCAAGTTCTACCTTCCTCCCACTTACTTCTTTCGAGAGAAACTCTTTCTCTAGAAAGGATCCGTTCTTGGCAACAAAGGTTTTACCTTCGGATCTAAGATAGAAGGTATACCCAATAGTTTCCTTAGGGTATCCTATGAATATGCATTTCTCCGCTTTGGGTTCGAGCTTTTCTGGTTGAAGTTTCTTCACATAAGCATCGCAGCCCCAAACTTTAAGAAATGACAACTTAGGTTTCTTGCCAAACCATAGTTCATACGGTGTCGTCTCAACGGATTTAGACGTGCCCTATTTAAAGTGAATGCTGCAGTTTCTAATGCGTATCCCCAAAATGGTAGCGGTAAGTCGGTAAGAGACATCATAGATCGTACCATATCTAATAAAGTGCGATTACGACGTTCAGACACTGCGTTGCGTTGTGGTGTGCCAGGCGGCGTCAGTTGTGAAACGATTCCACACTTCCTTAGGTGTGTGCCAAACTCGTGACTCAAATATTCTCCTCCACGATCAGATCGTAGACACTTGATTTTGCTGTCACGTTGATTCTCGACCTCACTCTGAAATTCCTTGAACTTTTCAAATGTCTCAGATTTGTGTTTCATCAAGTAGATATACCCATACCTACTCAAATCATCGGTGAGAGTGAGAACATAACGATAGCCACCACGAGCTTCAACGTTCATTGGACCACACACATCAGTATGTATTATTTCCAATAAGTCGGTTGCTCTCTCCATTATACCTCAGAATGGAGTCTTAGTCATCTTGCCCATGAGGCACGGTTCGCATGTGTCAAATGATTCAAAATCAAGAGACTCTAATAGTCCATCAGTATGGAGCTTCTTCATGCGCTTAACGCCGATATGACCAAGGCGGCAGTGACACAAGTATGTGGGACTATCATTATCAACTTTACATCTTTTGGTACTCACACTATGAATATGTGTAACATCACGATCGAGATTCATCAAGAATAAACCATTCACCAGCGGAGCATGACCATAAAACATATCACTCATATAAATAGAACAACCATTATTCTCTGACTTAAATGAGTAGCCGTCTCGCATTAAGCAAGACCCTGATACAATGTTCATGCTCAAAACTGGTACTAAATAACAATTATTAAGGTTTAAAACTAATCCCGACGGTAGATGTAGAGGTAGCGTGCCGACGACGATCACATCGACCTTTGAACCATTCCCGACGCGCATTGCCACCTCGTCCTTGGCCAGTCTCCGCTTATTCCGCAGTTCCTGCTTTGAGTTGCAAATGTGAGCAACAACACCGGTATCAAATACCCAGGAGCTACTACGAGCGCTGGTAAGGTACACATCAATAACATGTATATCACATATACCTTTAATGTTGCCGGCCTTCTTGTCCGCTAAGTATTTGGGGCAGTTCCGCTTCGAGTGACCTTTTCCCTTGCAATAGAAGCACTCAGTCTCAGGCTTGGGTCCATTCTTTTTCTTCTTCCCGGCATCTGGATTACCGGGCGCAGCAACAGCTTTGCCGTCTTTCTTGAAGTTCTTTTTACCCTTGCCTTTCTTGAAACTAGTGGTCTTGTTGACCATCAACACTTGATGCTCTTTCTTGATTTCTACTTCTACAGACTTGAGCATCGAGTACAACTCGGGAATGGTCTTCTCCATCCCTTGCATGTTGTAGTTAAGCACAAAGCCTTTGTAGCTCGGTGGGAGAGACTGGAGGATTCTGTCAATTATAGCATCATCCGGAAGTTCGACTCCAAGTGAAGTCAGACGACCGTGTAACCCAGACATTTTGAGTATGTGATCACTGACATAACTGTTCTCCTCCATCTTACAGCTAAAGAACTTGTCGGAGACTTCATATCTCTCGACACGGGCATGAGCTTGAAAAACTAGCTTCAGCTCCTGGAACATCTCATATGCTCCGTGTTGCTCAAAACGCCTTTGGAGCCCCGTTTCTAAACTGTATAACATGCCACACCTAACCAGAGAGTAGTCATCACTCCGCGTTTGCTAGACGTTCAGAATGTCCTGGGCTGCTGCGGGAGCAGGAGGGTCACCTAGTGGCGCATCAAGGACATCAGCCTTTTTAGCTGCTTCAAGGATGAGCTTCAAGTTGCGAACCCAGTCCGCATAGTTGCTACCATCATCTTTCAGCTTGTTTTTCTCTAGGAATGCGTTGAAATTGAGGTTGACGTTGGCCATCTACAATATTTATAAAGACAACTTTTAGACTAAGTTCATGACAATTAAGTTCATTTAATCAAATTAAGTATGAACTCCCACTTAAATCGACATCCCTCTAGTCATCTAAGTGATACATGATCCATGTTGACTAACCCGTGTCCATCAACACGTGAGACGGACTAGTCACCATGGTGAGCAACTTCATGTTGATCGTATTCAACCATACGACTCATGTTTGACCTTTCGGTCTCATGTATTCAAGGTCATGTCTGTACATGCTAAGCTCGTCGAGTCAACCTAGGTGTTTCGCGTGTGTAAATCTGGCTTACACCCGTTGTATGCGAACGTTAGAATCTATCACACCCGATCATCACGTGGTGCTTCGAGACAATGAACCTTCGCAACGGTGCACACTTAGGGGAATACGTTCTCGAAATTTTAAGAGGGATCATATTATTATGCTACCGTCGTTCTAAGCAATAAGATGAAAAACATGATAAACATCACAATGCAATCATATAGTGACATGATATGGCCATTATCATCTTTGCCCTTTCGATCTCCATCTTCAGGCATCACATGATCATCATCGTCACCGACGTGACACCATGATCTCCATCATCGTGTCTCCGCGCCAACTACTACTATCAATACTACTATCACTACTACTATCACTACGACTATAGCTAACCGTTAGCAATGAAGTAAAAGTAGTAAGCACATGGCGTTGCATCTCATACAATAAATTAAGACAACTCATATGGCTCCTGCCGATTGTCATACTCATCGACATGCAAGTTGTGAAACCTATTACAATAACATGATCATCTCATACATCATACATGCAACATCACAACTTTGGCCATATCACATCACATGTCAAACCCTGCAAAAACAAGTTAGATGTCCTCTAATTGTTGTTGCAAGTTTTACGTGGCTGATTTGGGTTTCTAGCAAGAATGCCTTCTTACCTACGTGACAGCCACAACGATGATATGCCAAAGCTATTTACCCTTCATAAGGACTCTTTTCATCAAATCCAGTCCGACTAGAGTAGGAGAGATAGACACCCGCTAGCCACCTTTATGCACGGTGTGCATGTCTGTCGATGGAACCAGTCTCACGTAAGCGTACGTGTAAAGTCGGTCCGGGCAGCTTCATCCCACAAGACCGCTGGAAAATAATAAGACTAGTAGCGGCAAGAAAATTGACAAATCATCGCCCACAACTTTTGTGTTCTACTCGTGCATAGAATCTACGCATAGAAAATCTGGCTCTGATACCACTGTTGGGTAACGTAGCATAAATTCAAAATTTTCCTACACATATTCAGATCTCCCTATGGAGAGACCAGCAAGGAGAGAGGGGTAAGAGCATCTTCATACCTTTGAAGATCTCTAAGCGGAAGCGTTGCCAGAACGCGGTTGATGGAGTCGTACTCGCAGCGATTCTGATCTAGTGCCGAACTACAGCACCTCCGCGTTCAACACACATGCAGCTCGGTGACGTCTCCCGCACCTTGATCCAGCAAGGAGGAGGGAGAGGTTGGGGAAGAACTCCAGCAGCACGACGGCATGGTGTCGATGGAGAGACGAGGTCTCCCGGCAGGGCTTCGCCAAGCACCGACACCGAGGAGGAGGAAGAAGGGTAGGGCTGCGCCGAGGGAGAGGGAGAAGTTTGTCTCCCAAGGGCCAAAAACCCTCTCTATCTATAGGAGGAGGGGGAGGGGCTGCGCCACCCCTAGGGTTCCCTCCCTAGGGGCCAACGGCCACCAGATGGGAAAGGGGGGGCGGCGGCTAGGGTGGGAGGGGGTGGCGCACCACCTGGTGGGCCTAAGGCCCACCTGCGCCTAGGGTTGCCCCCTCTCCCCACCACTTGCGCATTGGGCTGGGTGTGGGAGGTGCACCAGCCCACCTAGGGGCTGGTTCCCTCCCGCACTTGGCCCATCTAGCCTCTTGGGGTCGTTGCCTCCCTTCGGTGGACCCCTGGGGCCACCTCCGGTGGACCCGGTGGTCCCGGTACGTTACCGGTGACGCCCGAAACACTTCCGGTGTCCGAAACCATCCGTCCTATATATCAATCTTTACCTCTGGACCATTCCGGAGCTCCTCGTGACGTCCGGGATCTCATCCGGGACTCCGAAGAACTTTTGATAACCTCGTATAACAATTCCTTATAACCCTAGCGTCATCGAACCTTAAGTGTGTAGACCCTACGGGTTTGGGAGACATGCAGACATGACCGAGACACCTCTCCGGCCAATAACCATCAGCGGGGTCTGGATACCCATGGTGGCTCCCACTTGCTCCACGATGATCTTATCGAATGAACCATGATGTCAAGGATTCAATCAATCCCGTATACAATTCCCTTTGTCTATCGGTATAGAACTTGCCCGAGATTCGATCGTCGGTATACCTATACCTTGTTCAATCTCGTTACCGGTAAGTCTCTTTACTGTTTTAACGATTATCTTGATACAGGAATTATAATAATAAATATATTTATTATTGCCTCTAGGGCATAATTCCAACAGTTCGTGTGGCGCCTACACCAACTGAAGAAGAAGTTAATGATAATGATCATGAAGCTTCGGATCAAGTTACTACTGAGCCGTGAAGGACCACAAGGGTACGCTCTGCACCAGAGTGGTACGACAACCCTGTAATGGAAATCATGTTGTTAGACAACGGTGAACCTTCGAACTATGAAGAAGCGATGGCGGGCCCGGATTCCAACAAATGGCTTGAAGCTATGAAATCCGAGATAGGATCCATGTATGAGAACAAAGTATGGACTTTGGTGGACTTGCACGATGACCGGCGAGCCATAGAAAATAAATGGATCTTCAAGAAGAAGACTGATGCAAACGGTAATGTAACCGTTTAGAAAGCTCGACTTGTCGCAAAGGGTTTTCGACAAATTCAAGGAATTGACTATGAAGAGACTTTCTCTCCCGTAGCGAAGCTGAAATCAGTCCGAATCATGTTAGCAATTGCTGCCTTTTATGATTATGAAATTTGGCAAATGGACGTCAAAAACAGCGTTCCTTAATGGGAACCTTAAGGAAGAGTTGTATATGATGCAACCAGAAGGTTTTGTCGACCCTAAGTGTGCTAACAAAGTGTGCAAGCTCCAGCGCTCCATCTATGGGCTGGTGCAAGCATCTCGGAGTTGGAACATTCGCTTTAATGAGGTGATTAAAGCGTTTGGGTTCATACATGTTTATGGAGAAGCCTGTCTGTACAAGAAAGTGAGTGGGAGCTCTGTAGCTTTTCTCATACTGTATGTGGATGACATATTATTGATGGGGAATAATATAGAGATGTTGGAGAGCATAAAGGCCTATTTGAACAAGAGTTTTTCAATGAAGGACCATGGAGAAGCTGCATACATATTAGGCATCAAGATCTATAGAGATAGATCGAGACGCCTCATAGGTCTTTCGCAAAGTACATACCTTGACAAGATATTGAAGAAGTTCAATATGGAAAACTCAAAGAAAGGGTTCTTGCCAGTTTTGCAAGGTATGAGATTGAGTAAGACTGAGTCGCCGACCACGACAGCAGATAGAGAGAAGACGAGTTCTGTCCCCTACGCTTCAGCTGTAGGCTCTCTTATGTATGCCATGCTATGTACCAGACCTGATATAAACCTTCCCATAAGTTTGGTAGGGAGGTACCAAAGTGATCCTGGTATGGAACACTGGACAGCGGTCAAGAATATCCTTAAGTACCTGAAAAGGACTAAGGAAATGTTTCTCGTTTATGGAAATGTTTCTCGTTTACCATGTCCAGAGTGGAGCAATAGAGATTTGTAAAGTACACACAGATCTGAATGTTGCAGACCCGTTGACTAAACCTCTTCCACGAGCAAAACATGATCAACACCATAATGCTATGGGTGTTCGATACATCACAATGTAACTAGATTATTTACTCTAGTGCAAGTGGGAGACTGTTGGAAATATGCCCTAGAGGCAATAATAAAATGGTTATTATCATATTTCCTTGTTCATGATAATCGTCTATTGTTCATGCTATAATTGTATTAACAGGAAACAGTAATACATGTGTGAATAAATAGATCACAATGTGTCCCTAGCAAGCCTCTAGTTGGCTAGCTCGTTAGTCAATGGATGATCATGGTTTCCTGGTCATGGGCATTAGATGTCATTGATAAAGGGATCACATCATTGGGAGAATGATGTGATGGACAAGACCCAATCCTAAGCGTAGCACTAGATCGTATTGTTCGTATGATAAAGCTTTTCCAATGTCAAGTATCTTTTCCTTCGACCGTGAGATTGTGCAACTCCCGGATACCGTAGGAGTACTTTGGGTGTATCAAATGTCACAATGTAACTGGGTGACTATAAAGGTGCACTACGGTTATCTCCGAAAGTGTTTGTTGGGTTGGTACGAATCGAGATCGGGATTTGTCACTCCGTGTGATTGAGAGGTATCTCTCGGCCCACTCGGTAGAACATCATCATGAGCTCAATGTGACTAAGGAGTTAGTCACACGATGATGTGCTACGGAACGAGTAAAGAGACTTACCGGTAACGAGATTGAACAAGGTATAGGTATACCGACGATCGAATCTCGGGCAAGTTCTATACCGACAGACAAAGGGAATTGTATACGGGATTGATTGAATCCTTGACATCGTGGTTCATCCGATGATATCATCGTGGAGCAAGTGGGAGCCACTATGGGTATCCAGACCCCGATGATGGTTATTGGCCAGAGAGGTGTCTCGGTCATGTCTGCCTGTCTCCCGAACCCGTAGGGTCTACACACTTAAGGTTCGATGACGCTAGGGTTATAGGGAATTGTTATATGAGGTTATCAAAAGTTGTTCGGAGTCCCGGATGAGATCCCGGACATCACGAGGAGCTCCGGAATGGTCCGGAGGTAAAGATTGATATATAGGACGGATGGTTTCGGACACCGGAAGTGTTTCGGGCGTCACCGGTAACGTACCGGGACCACCGGAGGTGGCCCCGGGGGTCCACCGGAAGGGGGCAACGACCCCGGGAGGCTAGATGGGCCAAGTGCGGGAGGGAACCAGCCCCTAGGTGGGCTGGTGCGCCCCCCACTCAGCCCATGGCGCAAGAAGAAGGGAGAGGGGGGGGGGGAATCCTAGCGCAGGTGGGCCTAAGGACCACGAGAAGGGTGCGCCACCCCTCCTCCCCCCTTGGCCGCCGCACCTCCCCCCATCTAGGGCTGCCGCCCCTCCTAGGAGAGGAAAACCCTCAAGGGGGCGCAGCCCCTCCCTCCCCCTATATATAGTGGGCACTTTTGGGCTTTTGGAGACACAGTTTTCCATCTCCCTAGGTGCAACCCTGCTCTTCTTTCTCCTCCTCTCTGCCGGTGCTTGGTGAAGCCCTGCCGGGAGACCTCGTCTCTCCATCGACACCACGCCATCGTGCTGCCAGAGATCTTCCCCAACCTCTCCCTCCTCCTTGTTGGATCAAGGTGTGGGAAACGTCACCGGGCTGCACGTGTGTTGAACGCAGAGGTGTCGTAGTTCGGCACTAGATCGGAATCACACCGCGATCTGAATCGCCGCGAGTACGACTCCATCAACCGCGTTCTAGTAATGCTTCCGCTTAGCGATCTTCAAAGGTATGAAGATGCACTCACCCCTCTCTCGTTGCTGGTCTCTCCATAGGAAGATCTGAATATACGTAGGATTTTTTTTTGAATTTATGCTACGTTACCCAACATGAATACCTTCCAGTTGCTGAGCAAGATCATTTCTACCTAGATTATGCCCTTTGTTTGAGTTCAGTCCGAGTGTTGTTCACACTTTGCCATGGCCATGGTCTTCGGACCTGAATCGTGTGAAAGGTTTTGCAATCTAGTTGAGAAATATATGTCGAAAATTGTAGACTCCGGTTATACGATTCTCCAGAATCTATATATCAATATATAGTTGATGGAAATATCGTTACCCATGGTGACTACTCGCGATTTCCCAACAAGATTGAGTCGTTATTCTGATGACCTGGTCATTGTGTGCACTGTGACCTGGGTTGCTGGAGGTTTCCCATCCACTAGGTGTACTACCCATTAGGTGTTTGTCAACATGAAGTTGACTTGCATTTAAAGATTCATAGGCCTTGATATGCTTGCTTGCAAAGAAACTGAATCCTAATGTACTTTTGTCATACGTCTCCCCCGTTGCATTGAACGGGGAGTGGAGTGGTTTTTGTTGGTACCTACACTCTTTCAGGCGTACTTTTGCAGGATTGTATGATTGTGTGATACCTTTATATTCAGTAAATGAGTCTCGCAGGTTATTTGCAATGTTCTTTGCAAATCTTCTAAACACATGGTTCAGATCTTTGAGTACGTGGATTTGAGGCAGAAATGTGTTGAACATTCCACTAATTTCCTGGCATTCTTTATGGTACTTGAATTCTCCCCCTAATGCCTGGAAATATTCCTCATTGAATCAGCATACTGGCCTTGAATAACTCCCCATGCGAGGGCTTGAGGTATTGACGGAAATACGATTATTCCTCACATAGATCCCAATTGTATGTTGAGGGGCCAATGATGTATTCCGGGTGGTGATACTGGTATGCAACCGAATTACCGCAGATGGAGAGGAGGGACAGTACAGGGCGACCTGACCGGAAATGGGCTGTGATGGGGCGATCTGGGCGGAGGACAGGGATCGGAACACGACTAATTGGGTGGGGGAAGGGGATCGAGACGGAGCGACCTTGCCTTAGGAGTGGGTGGTGTGGGGCGTAGGAAGGGTGGGTGGCGACAAAGGAGAGTGTGGCGACAGGGAGGAGAGGGTGTTGGCGGGGTGGAGGAAAGGGTGGGTCAGGATCGAGAGAGAGGCGTTGGGCCGTCAAATCCAGACAAATGAGAGGGGTCGTGGAAGGATTTTGGTCTAGCTAGGGTAACTGTTTGATGGAATTCGTAAATGCAATCCAATGTTCAATTCTGAGACAACCAAACAAGTTGGGGTCGGAATTCGAAAATGAAATCCGTAAAATCCGACCCAAATGATAGGAGCCAAACGAGCCGTTAGATATTTAGAAAAGTATACGAAGATTGCTGCTGCTAGTCATCATCAGGCCCTGCTCGGTCATAACCGAGTACCGAACCAAAGTTTTAGTGAACCGAATTATCGGTTGGTATTTTGGGGGAAACACCGACCGGTCATAAAAATTAGAAACTGATTTTCCTTAAAAATCGAGAAACCGAACCGATCAGTTCGGTCTAACTGAACGCCCAGGCCTACATGCAGGCCGAGGTTATCATCGAGAGCAATGAGCGACCCCCGACCAGGATTATGCTTACAAATAGGTTTAGGATTGGTTTAGGGTTCAAAAAGACCAGGAATAAAGAGGATAGGGTACAAACTTTGGAGATTTGAAGGTGAAGATTCATTTACGACGGGCTCTGCAACCTTAAGAGCAACTCTAGCAGACCTCGTGTAAGTCGCCGAATCCGCAAAATAACCGCCATTTTACAATTCCGCGCCAAAAAGTGTCCCGAGCAAACCCCGTATTGATGACGAAACTGTAAAAAAAATTGCAGGGCGCGATAAAAGTTCATCCTCAACCTCTAGATTCACGGACTTGGAGGGCAGCCCGAGCTCGACCTCTATCTGCAGAGATTTTTGGCGGGAGGAACATTTCCGCACGGTAGTTCCCACTTCCACTTTGGTCCGCCTCCATTGATCTTCCTCCGGTTGCTCCAGACCATCATTCGCGTCCGTCCCTTGCCGCCATGGAAGCCTTCAAACCTTCGTCCTTCACCATCCACGTCAGCCACGTGCCAATCCTGTGCTAGATCTCGTCGCCAGCCATGTTGTGCACATGGTCGTTCAGCCCTTGTCCGCGCCACCCTGCAAGCAGCAGGGCAGTGTCGTCGTCAAGGGAGGCTTCACAGCCCTCGTCGAGCAGGCACACACGCCCATCACCGCCGGCGTTGCTTTTTCCGAGGAAGTCCGCGCCGGCTCGGAAAGGCAAGGTGTCGGGTGTGAAGCCCAAGAAGGTGGCTGCAAAAGCACCCTCGCCAACGCCTCCTTTTTTTGCATCGACGAGAGAAACCCTGAGGATGCCTGCGGACGACAATGCTACCGCCGCGACCAACGCGTTTTATGAAATGGGCGCAAGGTATGATTTTTTTCCTTTCGCCGTTTTGTTTGCTCGCGAATTATTGATCGTAAAATGTAGGGACGGTTTGCACAGTGGGACTGCTGAGTTTGTGCACTTGTCGGACGACAACACCGTGGACATTGAGCAAGCACCGATCGATCATTATGATTACAATGAGTTGGATGGTGGTGTGCACGATCATGGTGAGGAAGAAGATGGGGTTGTGAAGGTTGACAAGGCGGCGTTCGACCAAGAGCAAGCAAAAAAGGTGCAAGATCCAAGAACTACACGCCATGGGAAGAACAAATGTTGATGAAGTCATGGGAAGCAGTGTCTCTTGACGCGGCGACTGACACGGACCAAACCGCCAAGCGGTATTGGCAAAGGATAGATGATCAATACCTCCGCTTGACGTCAAAGTATCCCCATAGAACACCACACACGTTTAGGTCTCTTCAAGGTTGTTGGGACATCATCAAGTTGGTTTGAAGCCGTTGGGCTGCTTGCTTGAAACAAGTCTGCAATGCACCACCAAGTGGCACCGTTGAATCAGACTATGCGAGTTTTTTCTTGCATTGTACTTACATGTTTGAAGCATGTTTTTTACATTGTATTTTGACATTATTTTTGGTTTGTAGGAGAAAATTCTGCAAGAAAGGTATAAGGACATGGAAGCTTCATGTGGTACGACATTCAACCTAGAGCATTGTTGAAAATTGCTTCAACATAGCCAAAAATGGAAGTTGATTGAGAAAGAATCCCCATCAAAGAGAGGCTCACTCACTGAGATGGATGATGATGGCCCAAGAAACAATAACAAACCAAATGGAAATAAGAAGGCCAAGGATAAGATCAAGAGGGAATCAGAGGCATCAGGCTTGCGTGATAAGATATATATCATTGTGCAAACAAATGAGGTGTTGGCGATGAATACATTGAAGACGAAGAAAGAGTTGGCCGAGAAGAAAGCGCAAGAGAAACAAAAAAAGTGGCTCTTACTCAAGGTGGAGGGGTTGCGCAAGGCCGCCATTGAGGATAGGAAAGCCCTTGCCGGGGAGAACAAGGCTTTGGCCAAGCTTCTTGCGGAGCAGAACAAGATCATTGACAATGAACCGTAATGAAATGTACGACATCACTAAAGAATGACATGATATGGCAAGGAGAGAAATCTTAAAGTGAATGATGATGTCCGCAAGGTGTTATGGCTTCGGTGCCGATGGTGAAATGGGTAGCGGTGCTGGAATGGGCGTCGGTGGTGGAGAGTGATGATGCTGACGATGATGGTCAAGGGGATGATGATGGCTTTTGCATGTTCTTTTACGATTGTGGAGAGCAAAAGCAAAGACCAAGACACTGGTGAAGATGGTGGTTGCTTGCATGACGTTCTTAATGTCTTTATCAAAAACTATGATTTAATCTATGCATAAATTGTGTTTAATTGTTTAAATTTGATCCAAAGCAGCGAAATTATTATCAAATTGACAGTTTAAATTTTTACAGTTTGCAAGCTGGCGTGAGTCGCGACAGAACAGAACCCACACCATGTAACTGTAAAAATATTTCATGAATATTCCATTTTACAGTTCAACGACGCGGATTCTATTATGCCACGACCCTCATCAACCCGTAAAAACCGTTTTTCAAAAACTGTAAACACACGATATGGATCCGATTTTTACAAGGCCTGTTAGAGTGGCTTTTAAGGTTTAAATCAAACTTTATATGGATGGGTTTTTAAGGTTTAAATCAAACTTTATACGGATGGGCCATGCCCCGTCTTCATATAGAACCCATGATTCCATACACCACTCCTACATTCTCTCTAAAAAAAAAGATACACCACTCCAACCGCGATCGCGGATCAGCGACTCAACTACGTGCACGCGTTTTCTACCGTTGGATGGAGACAGGCCCAGGCCACCCCGGCCTGTCCCTCCTCCACGGACGGAGGGCCCACCCCCCATTACAGGCGACTTTTATAGGAAAGCCCTCACACTACCTCAGATTCCAGTATACCCATTCAGTGATACCGCGAGGGGCTCCACCTCCGGCTCGCCTCAACCCTAACCCCCTCCCCTCCCCTCCCCTCCGGCGAGATGCCCACCGGCAGCGCCTCGGCGTGACGCGACCTCTCGTCGGCGGTGAGGAGGGCGAATCTGGGTTGGCGCCGGTGGTCGCGAGATGGAGGCGAGGCCTCGGCCTTCCGGCGTGCGGAGGGTGACCGCCAATAAGCGTCCGAGGCCGGATGCGTCCTCCAACAGCGCGCGGAAGCTGCAGCGACGGGAGATTGCCGCATTCCCCGAGCGCACCTTCGCCGCCAGCACCACGCGGGAGCGGTTCCGCAACATCCAGCTCCAGGTCTGCCTCTCTCCCCTGGCTGTCTCCCTGTCAATTGTGGTTGTGGGCGTCATTGGCGGTGCTTGGAATGGGTTGGTGGTGGTTTAGGGTTTAGGAGAGAGTTGCTCAAAGATCTTTGCTTTTTCGAATCGCGGGATGGGTTGGAACCAGGGAGCCTAGATTATGTGATTTATGAGTGCTAGGCGAGGAGGAACTGTGGCGTTTGGTCATACTTTAACAGTTAACGGGAGAAAATTAGTTTTTTCTTGTTGTTGCAAGAACTGCTTGTTTGTACAGCCTTTTACTTGCGAACTAGCTTCACTTTTGGTTAAGTAACTGTCTGACTGAGCTGTTAGGGTGCATCCTAGAATCACATCAATAGCAGTGTATTGGATGACACTAAGATGGGAAATGATTACTTCTTGGTGTTGTATTCCAATGTGTCGAGGCCTTGGATGGCCATCAATGGGATAATTTGGTCTGTATAGGAGGGCATCTTATAATTTGATGAAACAAATACTACTATGAATTTCGGCCACGAGGCCTCCCTTTTGGCATTTCAATTTCCCACTCTTGGTAAAGGACGATATTTTGGTTAACTATATGAGAACATGGAAGTTATGAATAGGTTTCACAAGCTACGTTTAAATGGCTGATTCTGTTAGTCTATTCACTCACTCTATTTTGAGATTCACCCTTGTCCAGTGAAGTTTGCTGCCATTCGCTCACTCAGTTTTCGGCGCTTAATACTCTGCGAGTGTTGAGTTGCTTGATGGTGTGGATAGTACTTGTTAGAACAGTCCTTCTCATACCCCCCCTCTCCTCCCTTTGTTTCCCATGTTTTTCCCCTTTCAATCTGCCAGTGACATACCACATGCTATCTACTCCCTCCGTTCCTAAATATAAGACATTTTAGAGATTACACTATGGACTACATACGGATGTATATAGACATCTTTTAAATATAGATTCACCCATTTTGCTTTGTATGTAGTCTATAGTGCAATCTCTAAAAGGTCTTATATTTAGGAACGGAGGGAGTAGGATTCTTGATAACACGTGTTTTATTTTTCTTATTCTTATCTGTAGGAAGAATTTGATACATATGATCCTAAGGAGAATAGTTCGCTACTACCTTACTTGCGGAAGCGGTCTGAAATTATCGAGATAGTTGGAGCCCGTGATATTTTCTTTGCTTTATCACAGCTGGGAGTATGTGCTGCGTTCAGTAGAGGTACGCCTGTTATGAGCTTTTGTTAATGACTGGTCCTGGTTCAAACAACAACTCTTATATTCTCTTTGTTTCCAGTGACAAACCAGCGGATTTGCTTTCTGAATGGAAGTCCAGATGAAGTCATCCGTAGTTTGTTTTATAACAAGAACAATGACTCGCTTATAACCGTGTCAGTTTATGGTTCTGAAAATTTCAGTGCTTTAAGATGCAGGACAACTCGAATCGAGTGAGTTTGACTTCCTATGATCCTGTTACACTGCCAGCCTTCTACTTTTATCATATTATAGCTAAACGATATTTTACTCTCAAGGTATATCCGCCGTGGAAAGCCAGATGCTGGTTTCCCCCTTTTTGAGACAGAATCGTTGAGGTGGCCAGGTTTCGTGGAGTTTGATGATGTAAACGGAAAGGTGCTAACTTACTCTGCTCAAGACAGGTGACTGAACTCCCTACCTTTCTAACATGAAGAAAATATGTTTGTTCAAATTATGACACTATGTTCTCATTTGAAACAGTACTTACAAGGTCTTTGACTTGAAGAACTACACACTTCTGTATACGATATCTGATAAAGAGGTTCAAGAGATAAAAATCAGGTAAGGAAATCTCTCTTGGTTTGTCTTCCATTACATTGTTCACATTGTGCATTAATCTGGAGACCATATTATATGTACATCACTAATGTTCCAATGTTTCTCCTCCCACCTTTCATCTCATATGTACTAGGATGCAAATTTGGTAGCAACTTAACTAAGAAAAAGAAACAGAGAGCAGTAACCAAAGACCGAATTATCTCAGAAAGCAGTAACCAAACACCCAATTGTCTCAGAAAGCAGTAACGGAACCTTAAATTATCTAAAAGCAGCTCAGCCCAACATGGCTATCATAATCCACCACAATGCTAAATGGATTCTAACTTCATGGCTGAACGGTGAGATACTTATGACTGCTTTGATTCTAAATGCGCTCCTATCATTTACTAAATTTCATATTTTGTATGAAACCAACCATAGAAGATGGTACAATTACAACTTAATATTGTTGGCACATTTAGGAGTGCCATTCTCGGTCCCTACCTGTAGGTTAGGATAAGTGAGGTTTCAAGAAAAATATGTGTGGTTGCGCTAGTGCTTCTTTGTAGAAAAGATTGTCTCTACAGGCAGGATTGATGTAGCATATACCATATCTGTTGCATTATTTTGTGCAGCGACAACAGGGGTACCTTTCATGTGCATTGTACCACGTGAAACGGTACCATGCAGGGTTTAGTGGATAACTCAAATGCATGGCTTTTCTAGTTTCCCATATTAAGTTAGGATTGTTGTTATCTCCTAATGGCATCCAAATGTACATTAACTATCCATTGTTTGGGGATGGACTGTATATAAGCGATGCCAACGTTACCTCTTAACAGGAAACAATAAAGAATAAACAAGTATTTTTTTTTCTAGTCCCCTGTCTTCACTAAAAAAGCCATGCTGCTGAACTGCCTTTGTGGCTGTCTTTATTATATAAAGATCGAAGGACCATCACATGTGCATTATGTTTGCTTTATGGAGAAGCTAATAGTGAGCATATGGTAATAAGAAAATTGTTTCTTGCGACTTCCAATATGGGATTAGTGTACCTCTTTTCTTTCAAGATAAATTGGATACATTCAATTTTATTTCTTGTGCACATTTCTATTCACGAGGAATTTTAGCTCACAAAATTAGTTATAACTTATTGCTTCTTGTTTCCTGCTCACAGCCCTGGTATAATGCTATTGATATACTCTAGAAAAAAGGGCTATATTCCTCTTGAGATTCTTTCTATTGAAGATGGTAAGCGCTTGAAGTCATTCAGGCATCTTCTTCACCGCAACAAGAAGATCGATTTCATCGAGCAATTCAATGAAAAGCTTCTAGTCAAGCAGGATGGGGAGAACCTTCAAATTCTTGATGTAAGCATTTAGGTCGCGGTAAATAAAGCAAACAAATTTTCTTTTTCTTGTATGTAACGAACTGCTGTGCAATACTGCAGGTAACAAACTCTAAGATAACAGAAGTGAGCAGCAATGACTTTGTGACTCCATCAGCTTTTATTTTTCTGTACGAGATGCAGCTGTTCCTGACCTTCCGTAATCGATCAGTATCAGTTTGGAATTTCCGTGGTGAACTGGTGACATCCTTTGAGGATCATTTGTTGTGGCATCCTGATTGCAATACAAACAGTATTTACATAACTAGCAACCAAGACCTCATTATCTCTTACTGCAAAGCTGAACCGGATGATCCATCTTCAGAAGACAATGGTAAAATTTAAAACTTTCTGGTGCTTCAGCATTTATTACTGATGTGTTTAATTGGTAATGAAGTTTTGACTCTGCTTGTTGCATTTGGCTATTTGCCTTGTTATTGCTGCTAATCCTTCCTGTCAATGCATTTTACCTTTTATCCATTACATACTCGTCATGTTAGATTTAGTCGCGAACACTATCAGTTTTCTGTTTGACGGGAGGCATTGCTCCTGGGTTTTTTAGTTCTATACCAGTTTGATGATTCATGCATGCAATTTCAGTGCTGACTAAGTGTGCGTCACTAAAGTTTTATCTCTCTGTTTTAACAGTCATACAAACGCCAGAATAGGTGTCTATTTTGAGTAGCTGGTTGGTAATCACCTTATTTTACATGTGATACTTTCCAAATCCTCTACTTAGTAAGTCAATTGAACAAAAATGTGCCAGGAAGCATCTTTATGCATGTGTCCGTTGCCTAATTGTGTTTTTGTTTCGAATTCACGTTTTCAAATGTATGCTTGAAGAAAATCTGCTCCAACTTGCTGCCTTAGATACATGAGGATGATGCCAGTATCTATTCCTGCATGATCTTATTTGTACTTTGCATCCTTATGCAGCCTGTTCTATAAACATCAGCGAGATATTGACCGGGAAATGCATGGCCAAGATAAAGGCAGGGAACCTGAGCAAACAGAAGTCATCCAAGTTCCAGTGTACGCCTCTAGAGGCCCTCGGCCACATCACAGCTCTGTACTACGACGAAGAACGCGAGGAGATCATCACCGGCAACCAACAAGGCCTCATCCATGTGTGGTCAAATTAACAGCTTGGTCCAGTGCAGGCAGGTTACTTCAGGCACCAGGGGATCCTCTAATAGTATTTAGCTTGTAGTGGCACCAGTTTAGTGAGCAGCCTGACCTAGCCGTGCGGCGAAAGGGCATCTTTCGTCGCATGGGCCTTCATGGTGGGAATGCTTGTGTATAGGACTCTAGTTCATCCATCACCAGCCTCTTAAATTATCAGCTGCTGAGTTGACATTTGCCATGTGTTTTTTGGGATCCTTGTAGCTTCAGGAGATGCTTATCATATAGGGGTCATATAAGAGGGAAGGTTTCTGGTGTATGGAGTGTAAGCATTATTGCCCCACACCGTCATAGCAGCTATTTATCCGATTCTGATTTTGGAGTGCCGATGTGCAATTTTTGTGAACTTGTCTTTAATATTAATCAGTTATATGAGTGATCCCAAAGGTCTAGAGAATGTACAAACAAAATGTTAGCCTTGTTTTAAGCACCTCCTGTCCCCAACCCTAGCTGCCACCTAAAGGTCTCCTCCATGCCACCGCTTCATCCCCTCTTCTCTTGTTTGACGGCCTTGGCAGCGGCAAGAGGAGCGGGGACCCATCTGTTCTCCCTTTCTTTTTCTTAGGTTTTGGTTCTCCTTCCATTTTTCTTCGGTTTTGTTTTTTGGCGGCATCGACAAAGGGTTGGTGACAATGTCATGTTTGAATAAGATCTCTTCATACCACAACGATATCCTATTCGACATCATCGTTGAAGGGCTCCTAAGAGTTTGTGTCGTTGAATCTATTAACTTATCTTGGTTCTTGATAGTTGGTGTGACTATCGAGGAGAGCAATTGGATGACCTTTGATGCGGCTACTTTGCCATCTTCTTTCGTGTTGTTTTGAAGTATGGTGCATTTCTTCAACTCTTTGGATCAGTGGTGATAGATTGCAAGTCTGTACTAGGTGGGGTATGGGCCAACCGATGGTTTTCTATCAATTCTCAGATCTTATTTTAAGCAGCGAGTGGTTATTGCGATCTTTCGTTTACCGTCAACATCTCCCGGCAGCAATCAATGAAAGAAAGTAGAAGTCTAGTAGAGTACAATATGTTTTTTCAATGCAATATCTTTTACTGTGGGTTATGTCGGAAAAAACAAAGGACTTATTTGCAAAATATACGCGGTGGCAGCTTTTTCCGGACGGAGGCCTCCGTCTGGAATTACCTGTCATAGAAATGGATATATCTAGATATATTTTTGTTCTAGATACATTCATTTCTTTTCATTTTGGTGATAAGTACTCCCTCCGTTTCAAAATTCTTGTATTAGATTTATCTAAAAACGAATATCAAAATACTAAAACATGACTAGATACATTCATATCTACACACATACTCCCTCCGTTCCTAAATATAAGACCTTTTATAGATTGCACTATGAACTATATACGGATGTACATAGACATATTTTAGATTATAAATTTATTTATTTTGCTTCGATGTAGTCTTTTAATGAAATCTCTAAAAGGTCTTATATTTTGGAAGGGAGGGAATATAAGACAAGAATTTTGGGACGGAGGGAGTAATTTCGGATGAAGGGAATAGGTAGTATTATACCCCTACCGGGTAGGCTACGGCTCCCCGTCTTCGACTGGAACACGGCCCGGTTTCTTGTTGGTAACCCGGCCTCGCAACTTGTTTCTCTTATTCACCAAAATGCAAATAATAATAATAATTGTTACTCTTCTTCTCTCTCGATTCTCCTTCTGTCCAAATTAGCCAAGCCAATGGCTGACGAAAAAACCACACGTACCTGAATGAATTAATGTGCTCTGCCAGTAGCAGGTAGTACAAGTTTGTTTGATTTCATGTCTGCATTGGCATCCAACACTTGCCTCCTGCACAACCTGTCGCCCGGGACACTCTGCCATTGTTTTCTGCTGCTCATTGCACAGAGTGACCTTGAGCTAGAAGACAGACGAGACGACGCAGCGACTGCGTTCCGTGGGCAGGAGGGCGCATGCTACGGCGCCGGCATCGTGCAAGTGCAAAAGCGGAAACGAGGGAATGTCCAACCGGGATTCAGTCCCATCCAATTTGTTAGTATTCCAGCCCAGGGCGTAGGAGATGACTGATCAGACAAGCAAAACGTGGGAACGACCAGTATATGATGAAAACTTGGGAAAGAGAAGGGGATCAAAAGAGGATTTTTTTTCCTATGGGGGCTCATGGAAGTATGTTCCGTTGGTGATATCGTTACGTATACAATACAATTGGATTTTTGCGGATGAAAAATACTTGACTGATTGTCGCGTATTATTTAAAACGGGAAGTTTTAAGGTATGCAGTTGGTCAGACTTCTATAAAATATAAGACATGTGAAACCGCATGTCCCTAACAAGAGGTTGGTAAATTACAATTTTACAAATGGCGGTCCATCAATTAATTGTATTTATTTAATTAAAAATTAAGTTATTCCATTTGAAGCATGAACATAAGGTATTGAACGTTCTAGATGGATACCTAAAGTCATATGGTAATCATTAAATGTGTGTGAATTAAATTTGACAGCATTGTTTAGGATGATTTTTTTGTAATTTGATAATTTGAGCAATTAATTCGACAAAGGCATGGTTAAATGTTGATAGAAAACACACAAGTAACCATCTAGTAAATGCATCTATTAGCACAATGAAGTACATAAATGGTCCAGATAGAGGTTATATTAGACCACATATATCTCCTTCAATTATTTCAAAAAATTAAGCGGCTCATTTTTTAAAATTTAAGGTAGGATGACTTGATAATTAATTTTCCGGTAGTGCATGCGGTGCATGTTGGGGATATAACCCCACGATATAACCCACCATATTGGGCCGGGTCATCCTGATGTCGGCTCGTAAGCAATACGCAAGGTGGGCTAAGACGTGGAGGAACACGACCGGCAAGGCGGCTTAGTATCCGAAGATGATGACTCGTGTCTACTACACAGCTTGTTCTTGTAGACTTGTGTTGGACCTCCAAGCGCAGAGTTTTATAGGACAATAGCAAATTTTCCTCAAGTGGATGACCTAAGGTTTATCAATCGGGGGGGGGGGGGGGGGGAGAGGGGAGGATGAAGATGGTCTCTCTCAAATAACCCTGCAACCAAATAATAAAAAGTCCATTGTGTCTCCAACACACCAAATACAATGGTAAATTGTATAGTGCACTGGTTCGGCGAAGAGACGGTCATACAAGTGTAGTATGGATAGTAGATATTGATTTTTGTAATAGGAACAATAAAAAATAGCAAGGTAGCAAGTAACAAAAGTGAGCATAAACGGTATTGCAATGCTTAAAAATGAGGCCTAGGGTCCGTACTTTCGCTAGTGCAATCTCTCAACAAAGCTAATATAATTGGATCACATAACAATCCCTCAACGTGCCATAAAAAATCACTCCAAAGTTCCTATCTAGCGGAGAACATAAGAAGAAATTGTTTGCAGGGTACGAAACCACCTCAAAGTTATTCTTTCCGATCAATATTTCCAAGAGTTCGTACTAAGATAAAAATTTATCCTTTCCGATTGATCTACCCAAAAGTTCGTTCTAAAATAACACCATTGATACATATCAATCAACCCTAATGTCACCTACATACTCCAATGTCACCTCAAGTATCCGTGGGCTAATTATACGACATGCACCAAACAATTTCAGATTCTTCATATTCAATCCAACAAAAAGAACTTCAAGGAGAAATCCAAGATTTCTATCGGATAACATAGTTTGAAAACGTGCAATAAACACCTATGCATAGATTACCCCAATGTCACATCGGGAATCCGCGAGTTGATGCCACAACATATATCAAGTGGATCACTTGAATCCTCCAATGTCACTATGGGTATCCGCATGCAAGACATACATCATGTGCTCTCAAACCTGAATATTTAATCCAACATAATGAGATCTTAAAGTGAAAGACTCAATTCATCACAACAATAGCATGAGACAAACACCATATGATCCAACTATATTAACAAGGCGCGTGATATATCAAGATCATGACATCTCAAGAACACGAGAGAGAGAGAGAGAGTGATTAAACACATAGCTAATCGTACAAACCCTCACCCCCCGAGGGTGGACTACTCCCTCCTTGTCATGGCCTCCACTGGGATGATGAAGATGGCCACCGAAGATGATCTCCCCCTTGACAGGGTGCCAAAACGGGCTCCCAATTGTTTTTACGTGGCTACAGAGGCTTGCGGCGGCGGAACTTCTCATATAGGGTTATTTCTGGAGGTTTCTCTATTTATAGGAATTTTTGGCGTTGGAATCATGACAAGATGGGGCACGAGGTGCCCATTAGGTACCAGGATGCGCACGCGTGGGGGGGGGGGGTCCCCATGATGCATATGCTCTTTACCTTTTCGGCGCAGAGGTTTGGGTCTATACCCGTTCTCTCCGATCGTTCTGTTGCGCCCTCTAGGTGGGCGATCAGGATGGTCATAGTCCGTGCATCGGGGGGACACGTGTTCTGGGGCCTCGTCGTCGAACTGTGGGAGCAGTCGTAAAAGCCCCCATAATCCTCCTCGGAGCCGATCTTTGAACAAGTCGGACTCCAGGTTAGCGAGATTTGAAGCGTCTAGATCTGGTCGAGCGTCTCATTTAATAGCCTGGGGGCTTGGATGGTAACACCACCCCGATCACTACACCGTCACTGCTTCTTCTCCTAAGTGTTCGGCTCCTCAGGATATTGCTTTATATGCATCGGTTCCGAATTATGTCTTGGGTTTACAGTTGGATTGCCCCGCTCATGTGCTTACACTCTTACATTCTGCTAGTTCAGCTAAAGGGGTAAAGGGAGAACCACTGTGATTGTATTTCCAGCTGGCCTGGTTCGAAATACCTCAGTGGAGAAAGCCGAAAACCGACACTCATAATAAGCGAGAACTGGTCCGCAATCCAAGCTCATTTACAAAGTCAATAGAGTCTACTCCGCGTCATGCGGATGGGTTTGCACTTATTCAAACCTCGTGGTAATTATTACAATTTCCCGTTTGTCCGATTACCGCAAAAGGCTGGGGCTTGTCACTAGCCCCCGCATTCAAAGTTCCTAAGGCTAAATGAAAGTCATAAAGCCACATAGTCCGATCGCCTTGTTTCCTTCATGCACTACCGCCTTGGGGCACCGATTCATCAGCTAATTGTTACAGTGCGGACAATGAAACACCCCAAGTAGTCTCTACATGGGGGCTGAAGCCGATGACTCGTAACTTTCAGATTAAAACGAAAAAAATAGGAATCAAAATAACACAAAGTGTACTCAACTTTGGGCATGCATCTTATCAGATAGATTGTTCTGAGAAACACTAGCAAATATTTATTATAATATTACATCTTTTGAGCACTGGGACTCGATCGCCCAAGCACCTTCCATATCGGAGGAGAAATACAGCTCGGGGCGCCTAAGCTCCTTTCTGGCACGAGGTGGATCAGTGGCCATTTTAAGGGGCTTTACCCCCGGCAAGTGCACCATCGTCCGAGCAAAGGCCATCTGAATCCCTTCCATACAAGCAGAGCACTACAAAACTTCAATCCAGGGCGCGACGTCGACCAGCTTCTGCACTAATGCGAAGTAGCTGCTTGGCAAGGGCTCGGTACGCCATAGCCGAACACAAAGATCCTTCATGGCCGGATCCGCCATCCTATGCAGTTCCATTGAGAACTTCATTTGATAGCTTAGACTGGGGTTGGACTCGGGAGTTTCAAACTGAGCTCAAAATAGTCGTTGCTCAGCATCCCCGTCATGGGTTGAAAAGTGCTTGGCCGCATTCGTCGCACTCTGTGGGAGTTTCTTGAAGGCGCCCGTAGAACGACATATCTGCGTAAGAAAGGCATACCTGTTTCCACCAAAGGCACATCGCAGTAAGTACGGCTTACCGGTTGCCATAAGCTTGTCTTGGCGCACTTCTTCTTCATAAAACCTCCGCTCCACCCGCTCCAATTGAAGCTCGATGGACAGTTTGGCGTGATCGGCCATGTGCTCTTGAGCTTTCTGTTCCAAGGCTTCACACTTCGAGCTCGCCTCTTGCAGCTCCTGCTGAATCTCCGTCACCCTGGCCTCATGTGTTTCTACTGACGACCTTGAGCGCGTCCAGCTCGGTAGCCGCTTGTTTAGCCGCTTGTGAGCAGCGACCTCTCATTTGACTTTCTCCACCTCGACCCTGAGATTCTCAAGCTCTTGGTCTTGGGCTACTAATAAAATCAGAATACAAAGAGTCAGCTGGCACGACCACGATGCTCCTTAAAAATTGTTAAAGGATGACATGATTTTTTAACCTAGTTTACCCTACTTCTCGTTGAGCCGACCATTTATGCGGTCAAGCTCCTCATCAGAAATTTTGAGTTTCTGTTTTAGCTCGGCTATTTCCAACGCATTGGCGTTGGCATTCGAGGACGAGGCGTGCAAGGTAAACACAACATGTTGGCCCTGTTCCGAAATATCAGGGCGAACATTGCTCAGTCAAAATTCTCAAACAAATAGTTTAAACAGGTCTTCGGGCTATTTTTCGTTTTTCCCATGAATTAGTTTTTGAACCACGGGTGAGTTTTTCTTTCCAACTCACCCATGGCTCGGGGGCTGTCATACCCATAAAGGCATATATATATAACCTTGCAAAATAAAACCTACAATATTACACAACTTACCTTAAAGCCCGTTAGGAAGCCGTTGAAAGGCTTCGTTCAGTCCATTGTTGACGGATTGAATACTTTTTCAGACCACACCCATAAGGGTGTGATGTTCTTCAGCGATAGAGGAGCCGATCAAGGTTTCCTCCATTATGGTCGACCACCCATCCATAGCTTGTTCTGTTGTGGGCGGTGCTGGGGGCGGCATAGAAGATGCCGGAGCATCAGGTCCCGTGGAGGTTGGCTCCGGGCAATGCTCGGAGGGGATCTGGTTCTTTCTCTCGCCTACGGAGAAGGAACCTGCCCCCTGAGTCTCAATGACTGAGGTATGTACCTCGGCCAAAATCTCTTAGTCCTCGGAGACCGGTGTATTAACACCAACCGGAACCTCCAGGTCCTCAGATGCTGGTGTATTTTCTTCGGTTGGGACCTCCTGATCCTTGGCGCCCGCTGAATCCGCCTCGACCATCACCGCCTCGGTAGTGGTCGGCGGGGCTTTATGGGACGTCACCTCGGCTAGCTCGCCAGAGGACCTGGGAGGGGTGTTGTGGGACACGTTCCCACTCTCGGCTAGCTCGGCGGGCAGCGAATCCCCCTCCGACACTCGATCTGTCGGAAGGTTGTGGACCAGGCTGTGTAGTAAAAAGCCTGGTCCTCGTTGTTGATAAAAAAATGGAATAACTCTATTAAAATAGGGAGTGGACTCCGTACCTTCGGGACGGGGGTTTGACCCTAAGTGTTCAACGAGGAGCCACCCCGTAGGCCCCTACCTCTTTGTCGGAGTCCGGGCTTGCACCAAGAAGGGCAACCTTGCGCTTGCAAGGTTTCTTCAGAGCTCAAGGAGGTAGTCCCTCCTCGGCCCCTTGCGGTGCCTCCCTCTTCCTTGCCTGAAGAGCATCTTTATCTTCCTCCTCGTCTGCCTCCTCCCCCTTGTGGGTAGAGGATGGATGGGTATCCTCGGATTTTGTATCCGAGAGACCCCTCGAACGGAGACCCCTCGAACGGAGACCCCCATGGGTCTCCTTCTTCTTATTGTCCGGCGCCACATACGGCGAATCCATTAGCATCAGCTCTAGCAGAGGAGTCCAGGGTTCCTTAGGCAGGGGAGCTTGGCCTTCTATGTTTTTAGCCAGTTCCAGCCACTCATGTGAAAGAAAAAGGTTAGTAAGACCTTCGATAAAAACAAAACTCCGAGTGGATATAAGAGTTCGGACGTACCTCCACCGGGGGAGTATTATCGTCCAAGCCGGTATCTTTGTCCTCTGCCGACAACTCCTGCTATGATTTGAGCAGTACCCGTCACAGGTCTTCATGGGTGGTGTGGTAGAACTCGAGCACCGTCCATGGCCGTTGCCCTTGTGAGACCACATCGGGTTGTCCCTATGCTGACAGGGAAGGATATGGCGATGGAGCGTAACGTGGACCACATCGACGAGCTGAATATTGGACTCCACCATTTTCCTGATGCGTTTTTGCAGTTGCTGCACATCCGAAGACGAGCCCTAGTCTAGGCCTTTCCCGACCCACGAGGTCAGCCTCACCGGGGGACCAAACCTGAACTCGGCAAGCATCGCCCAGTTTTCTTCTCATGGTTTTGTGATATAGAACAACCTCTTCTGCCAATTCTTGATGGTGTCGATCAGTGTGCCCTCCAGCCATGGCATGCGACAGATCTTGCTTATCATGGCCCCGCCGCAGTCGGCATGCTGGCTGTTGACCGATTGTGGCTTGACATTGAAGACCTTGAGCGAGAGACCGAAATGCGGATGAACCCGCAGGAAAGCCTCGCAGACGGTGATGAAGATGGAGATGTGCATAATGGAATTTGTGGGGAGGTCATGGAAATCTACCCCATAGTAAAACATAATACCCTTGACAAAGGGGTGAAGCGGGAAGCCAAGTCCTCGGAGGAAGTGGGGAACGAATACCACCCGCTCCCCGGGCCTTGGTGTAGGAACCACCTGGCCCTTTTCCGGTGCTCGGTGGTCGATGTCAGCTGCGAGTTAGCCACAACGCTTCAGCTCCTGGATATCTCCTTCAGAGACACAAGAGACCTCCCATTTGCCCTGAGAGCCGGAGCCAGCCATTGCAGAGTTTGAGGCGGAGGGCGACTCGAAGGGGTGGAAGACAGAGTGGATCCGCGCACTTGATCTTGGAGGGAGAATGAGAAAGGGTTTGGAATGCCTTGGTGGGCTTTGGATCTTTCTTCCCCCTTTAAAGGGAGGTCCCGAAACCAAGGCTTACCGTTTACTACGCCACCAGCTCCACCACTTCCTGAAACAACCGCACTGTTGGGACGTGGGTAGGTTGGCTCGGGTCATTAATTGGAAATCCCCCTAAAGACGGGACATGATATCTCTTGTTGATAGAACGTGCCCCGGGGAAAGTGGCCTCGAGACGCAAATCGAGTTTTACTCATTATTTGTTATCGTTACTTTTCATCAAAAGAGTTGTTAGACGGGTTATTATTCACCTTCGGGCCTTTAAAAGCCTTTGGATTTAATGACACCTGTTTTCGAGAATACTACGCCATTGTAGCGACTAAACCGATACTAGCCGAATATAAAGGGTACTTGTTGTGCAAGCCGATTTGTCTATGTGCTCGACAGCCGAAGACTATACACATCGATGTTGAATGCCAGTTTGGGGGCTACTGAGGGAGTTCCGGATTAAAGGGTCCTCGGGCGGTCGGGTTGTCCCTTATGGGCTGATCATATGGTTGCGTCATTGAAGACCAGATTATCTAACGAATGCGTAATCAAGATGGAAAGCTTCGAAGACTAGGCGTGAACTCCAAGGCAGGAGGACCAGTTCGGCCCATCTACCTACGATCTATGTCGGTAACATGTAACCCTAGGGGCCCTGGTGTCTATATAAACCACATGCTCTTATGCGTAGAGGCAGGTTATCTCATCTAGGGTTTAGCTCATACGATCTCGAGGTAGATCAACTCTGTAACCATAGTTCCCCATCAATATAATCAAGCAGGACGTAGAGTTTTACCTCCTTGAGAGGCCCGAACCCGGGTAAACATCGTCTCCCCCTCTCTCCCGCAACCCATCGATCTAAGCTCAACAGTTCGGGACCCCCTACCCGAGATCTGCTGGTTTTGATGCCGACAAGGGGGGGGGGGGGGGTGATACGTCTCCGTCGTATCTACTTTTCCGAACTCTTTTGCCCTTGTTTTGGACTCTAATTTGCATGATTTGAATGGAACTAACCCGGACTAACGTTGTTTTCAGCAGAATTGCCATGGTGTTGTTTTTGTGCAGAAATAAAAGTTCTCGGAATGTCCTGAAAATTTACGAAGAATTTTTCTGGAATAAAAGAAAAATACTTGCGCAAAGATCCACCTGAGGGGGCGTCTCAGTGCGCCACAAGCCCCTGGGCCGCGGCCACCCCCCTAAGTCGCGCCGTGAGGGCTTGTGGGGCCCACGTGGCACCACCGCCCCCAAATTCAGCTCTATATCTTCCGTCTCGTGCGGAAAAAAAATTAGAGAGAAGGTTTCATCGCGTTTTACGATACGGAGGCGCCACCACCTCCTGTTCTTCATCTAGAGGGCTGATGTGGAGTCCGTTCCGGGCTCCAGGGAGGGGAAACGTCGCCATCGTCATCATCAACCTTCCTCCATCGACAATTCCATGATGCTCTTCATCGTTCATGAGTAATCTCATCGTAGGCTTGCTGGACGGTGATGAGTTGGATGAGATCTATCATGTAATCGAGTTAGTTTTGACGGGGTTGATCCCTAGTATCCACTATGTTCTAGATTGATGTTGCTACTACTTTGCCATGCTTAATGCTTGTCACTAGGGCCCGAGTGCCATGATTTTAGATCAGAACCTATTATGTTGTCGCCAATATATGTGTGTTTTAGATCCTATCTTGCAAGTTGTAGTCACCTACTATGTGTTATGACCCGGCAACCCCGGAGTGACAATAGCCGGAACCACTCCCGGAGATGACCATAGTATGAGGAGTTCATGTATTCACCAAGTGTTAATGCGTTGGTCCAGTTCTTTATTAAAAGGAGAACCTTAATATCCCGTAGTTTCCATTAGGACCCCGCTGCCACGGGAGGGATGGACAATAGATGTCATGCAAGTTCTTTTCCCTAAGCACGTATGACTACATACGGAATACATGCCTACATTAGATTGACGAACGGGAGCTAGTTACATATCTCTTCGTGTTATAGCTGTTACATGATGAATCACATCCGTCATACTCATCCATCACCGATCCACTGCCTACGAGTATTTTACTATTGGTCCTTGCCACGTTACTTTGTCTAGGCTTGTCCCTTGCTACAAAAGGGATTGGGCCACTTTGCTGCTGTCACTTTGCTACTACTGTTGCTACTCCTGTTACTTTGCTGCTGCTGCTGCTACTTCTGTTCCTTGCTACTTCACTGTTACTTGTCGCAAGATACTTTTTCATCACCGTTGGCGGGGAAGAATATTCCCCGTACACGTGCAACTTACTGCCGCCATTGATACGACAGTTAGGAATAGTCTGCCGTCAACAGATCGTTTCTGACACCGTTGCTATCATACTACTTTGCTACTGATACTTTGCTTGCAGACACTAATCTTTCAGGTGTGGTTGAATCTGATAAACTCAGCTGCTAATACTTGAGAATATTCTTTAGCTTCCCCTTGTGAGAGAATCAATAAATTTGGGTCGAATACTCTACCCTCGAAAACTGTTGCGATCCCCTACACTTGTGGGTTATCAAGACCTTTTTCTGGCACCGTTGCCGGGGAAGCACAACTATTTTCTCTGAGTCACTTGGGATTGACGTCTGCTGATCGCTATGAGGAATCCTAGAGATCCAAGAACTAAAATCTTGCCTTGCACTACGAGGACAGGTAAGTAACTGCCATCTAGCTCTGCACTTGATTCACCTTCAGTTATGAGTAAGTTTGCGACATCACCTACTGCTAGAAATATTGATATGTCGCATGTGCTTGATGATGCTACTTCTGCTGCCCATGATGCTTATGATGCTATGCTTGATACTATGCCTGATGATGCTATGCCTGATACTGCTTTGCCACTTGGTGCATTCCTTGATGCACATATTGCTAGAGTTGCTCCTAGATGTGATGCTACTTTTGAAACCGCTGATGCCATTGAAGTAGAACCTGCTACTATGCCTGAATTGCCTGTTATGCCTGATACGCGCTATGTTATGGAGGGAGAGATAGCTGAGGACTTTCTTGCGTGTAAGGATAGCTATGATGTTGAGAAATTACTGCGCAAGTGGAAAGAAAAATCTCTGAACGCTAGGATTAAATACGACCCGAAGTTTGCCACTTCGCCTATCTTTGTGACCGATAAGGATTATGAATTCTCTGTCGACCCTGAGTTAATCACTCTGGTCGAATCTGATCCTTTTCACGGTTATGAGTCTGAAACGGTTGTAGCCCATCTTACCAAACTGCACGATATAGCCACCCTATTCACTAGTGAGGAAAAGATCCGCCACTACTATATCCTCAAGCTGTTTCCTTTCTCGCTAAAGGATGGTGCTAAGACTTGGTTCACTTCTCTTGCTCCTGGTTGTGTGCGTAGCCCCCAGGATATGGTCTACTACTTCTCTGAAAAATATTTCCCTGCCCATAAGAAGCAAGCTGCCTTGCAGGAAATATACAACTTTGCTCAAGCTGAAGAAGAGAGTCTCTCACAAGCTTGGGGGAGGCTCATCCAGCTACTGAATGCTTTGCCTGATCACCCTCTTGAGAAGAATGAAATACTTGATATCTTCTATAATGGACTTACCGATGCTTCCAAAGACCACCTAGATAGTTGTGCCGGTAGTGTTTTTAGGGAACGAACCGTAGAACAAGCTGAGATTCTACTGAATAACATCCTGTGCAATGAGAATGCTTGGACTATTCCCGAACCACCTCCTAAGCCAACTCCAAAGAAAAGAGGTATTCTATTCCTCAGTCCTGAAGATATGCAAGAAGCCAAGAAATCTATGCGAGAGAAAGGCATTAAATCTGAAGATGTCAAAAATCTACCACCTATCGAAGAGATCCATGGTCTCGATAACCCGATACAGGTAGTAGAAGTAAACTCTCTGCGTAGTTTTGATGAGAGTGATATTCCTTTTGATAAACCTGCTAGCTTATGCCTGGATGAATTTGATAACTTTGTTGCCAAACAACAGAGTTTCAATGATTATGTTAGCAGACAATTGGAACAGAATGCTCGTATGCTTAGTCATTTAAGTGCTTGTGTGGACAGAAATGTCAACGATCTTAAACTTCTGAGTAAACATGCCTCTATGGTTACTACTCAAGTAGAACAAGTACTTAAATCTCAAAATGACTTGCTCAGTGAGTTGAATGAAAATTCTGTCAGAGTCATCACTAGAGGCGGTAGAATGACTCAGGAACCTTTGTATCCTGAGGGTCATCCAAAGAGAATTGAACAAGATTCTCAAGGAGTTAGCACTGATGCACCTAGTCATCCTAGAAAGAAGAAGAAAGATGCTAGGAACCTGCACGCTAGCAACCCTGTTGCTGCTACACCTGAGAGTCCAAACGATGTCTGTGTCTCTGATGCTGAAACACAATCTGCTGATG
Organism: Hordeum vulgare subsp. vulgare; assembly: GCF_904849725.1. Lineage (NCBI taxonomy): Eukaryota > Viridiplantae > Streptophyta > Magnoliopsida > Poales > Poaceae > Hordeum > Hordeum vulgare. Next base: position 527,418,102 of record NC_058520.1, on the reverse strand, counting down.
AACATGAGCCTAATGATAATATCAATAGTGATGTTCATGATGATGCTCAACCTAGCAATGATAAGGATGTGGAGATTGAACCTAGTGTTGATCTTGATAACCCACAGCCTAAAAATAGAAGATACGATAAGAATGACTTTGCTGCTAGGAAGGATGGTAAAGAAAGGGAACCATGGGTTCAGAAACCCATGCCCTTTCCTCCCAAACCATCCAAGAGAAAGGATGATGAGGATTTTGAGCGATTCGTTGAGATGATCAGACCTGTCTTTCTGCAAATGCGTTTGACGGATATGCTCAAGATGTCTCCGTATGCTAAGTACATGAAAGATATTGTGACTAATAAGAGGAGGATACCTGAGGTTGAGATTTCCACCATGCTTGCTAACTATACCTTCAAGGGTGGAACTCCCAAGAAACTAGGTGATCCCGGTGTGCCCACTATACCTTGCTCCATTAAAGGCAACTACGTTAGAACTGCTTTATGTGACCTTGGAGCCGGTGTTAGTGTTATGCCTCTCTCTCCTTATCATAGACTTGAACTGGATAAGTTGACATCCACTGAAATCTCTCTGCAAATGGCCGACAAATCAACTGCTTTCCCTATCGTCATTTGCGAGGATGTGCCTGTTGCGGTTGCTAACGTCACCATCTTAACAGACTTTGTTATCTTGGATTTTCCTGAGGACGATGCCATGGCGGTCATCCTCCGAAGACCCTTTTTAAACACTACAGGGGCTGTTATACATTGCAACGAAGGCAATGTCACTTTCCATGTCAATGGTAATGAGCATATGGTGCACTTTCCAAACAAACAATATCGAGTACATTGCATCAATGCTACCGAAAAAAATTCATCGATTCTTATTGGGAGCTTTGAATGCCCTATTCCTCGTGTTAAGATGAAGTATGATTTGCTTGTTGGGGAGATACACATCCCCATTGAGGTGACCTAGTGACTATTCGAAAATTCTCCGTTCTCTTTTGCGATTCAAAAAGGTTTGTCGAGGAGACTTGATCAACCTCATTCACGGATTTTCTTTCGATGACCATGAGATGGATGAATCGAGGAGTCACCAACCTCTGTTCCAAGCTTTCACTTTAGGTTGCTTAGAAGAAAAATGATAGATTTAGTTTAGTCTTCCCTGTTTTCTGTTTTAGCGTCCGGCAGAAAAGTACCCTGAAAATAAAAGTTCTCCGAACGCCGTGAAAATCTAGTATGATTTTTTCTAGAATTTTTGAAAAATTATGAGACAAAGAGCTTGTCTGGGCCCCACACCAGTGGGCCACAAGCCCTAGGGGCGCGGGCCCCTGGCCGCGCCACCCAGGCTTGTGGGGCCCACAGGCACCCCCTCCACTCATTCTTGCTCTCATCTGGTTCTCCTACCTCCAGAAAAAATTGTTTCACAGCTCAAACCCGTGTTCTTGCTCCTCTTGCTGGGATTTTGGATCTCTTTGCTCAAATCACCGTCCTCCGAACTGTTTTGGGGAAATTTCTCCTTGGTAAGTGACTCCTCCATTGGTCCAATTAGTTTTTGCTCTAGTGCCTTATACTCCGCGTATTTTTACTGCCTTGGTGACCATGTTCTTGAGCTTTGCATGCTAATTTTAGCTGGTCCCAAGTAGTTTTGATGCGTAATATGGCCTCTAGGCACTTGTGGGAGTAGTTGCTACGAGTTTCGTTGAGCCTTATTCACTTTTCCTTAGAGTCACTTAAAATTTCAGAAATTTTCAGAGATAGAAAAGGGAAAAGATGAGGAGGTTCTTAAGAGGCTCGTCAAGCCGTGACCCCAAGGATGATGGGAGTGAAAAGAAGCCCAAGTATCTGGTCCCTCGAGTTGTGGAAGTTCAAGCGTGCGAGTGGCCAAGCGACGTGTTCTTACGCGTGATACGTCTCCAACGTATCTATAATTTTTGATGGTTTCATGCTATTATCTTGTCAAACTTGGGATGTTTCGCATGCCTTTTATTCATTTTCTGGGACTAACTTATTAACTCGGTGCCAAGTGCGAGTTCCTATTTTTTTCATGTTTTGGACCCAATTCAGAGGAGATTTTGAAACAGAGTCCAAACGGAAGAAAATCCCCGAAAAGATTTTTTCTCGAACGGAAGAAGATCGGAGAGCTTGGGGGCCAAGCCAGAAGAGCCCTAGGGGCCCCACAAGCCCCCACCCCGCGGCCAGGGGGCGTGCCATGCAGGCTTGTGGGCCCCCTGGAGGTCCCCTGACCTAGATCTTGCGCTTATAAATTCCCAAATATTCCCAAAAAAGTCAGGGGAGCATCGTAATCACTTTTCCGCCGCCGCAAGCTTCTGTCTCCGCAAGATCCCATCTGGGGCACGTCCTGGTGCCCTGCCGGAGGGGGGATTCGGACACGGAAGGCTTCTCCATCAACACCATGACCTCTCCGATGATGCGTGAGTAGTTCACCATAGACCTACGGGTCCATAGCTAGTAACTAGATGGCTTCTTCTCTCTCTTGGATCTTCAATACAAAGCTCTCCATGATCTTCATGGAGATCTATCCGATGTAATCTTCTTTTGCGGTGTGTTTGTCGAGATCCGATGAATTGTGGATTTATGATCATATTATCTATGAATCTTATTTGAGTTTCTTCTGATCTCTCTTATGCATGATTTCATATCCTTGTAATTCTCTTCGAGTTGTGGGTTTTGTTTGGACAACTAGATCTATGATTCTTGCAATGGGAGAAGTGCTTGGTTTTGGGTTCATACCGTACGGTGACCTCACCCAGTGACAGAAGGGGCAACGAGGCATGTATCGTGTTGTTGCCATTAAGGGTAAAAAGATGGGGTTTTTATCATTGGTCTGAGATTATCCCTCTACATCATGTCATCTTGCTTAAAGCGTTACTCTGTTCATCATGAACTCAATACACTAGATGCATGCTGGATAGCGGTCGATGTGTGGAGTAATAGTAGTAGATGCATAAAGTATCGGTCTACTTGTCTCGGACGTGATGCCTATATGCTAGATCATTGCCTTAGATATCATCATGACTTTGCGCGGTTCTATCAATTGCTTGACAGTAATTTGTTCACCCACCGTGATATTTGCTATTTTGAGAGAAGCCTCTAGTGAACACTATGGCCCCCAGGTCTACTCCACACCATATTTTCAGCCTTACACTTTTCACTTTGTTGCACTTTCCGTCTTCAGATCTCACTTTTGCAAACAATCTTGAAGGGATTGACAACCCCTTTGAAGCGTTGGGTGCAAGTTGTTTGTTTTTGCACACGTACTCTGGACTTGACGTGGCCCTCCTTTTGGTTCGATACCTTGGTTCTCAAACTGAGGGAAATACTTACTGCTCCTGTGCTGCATCACTCTTTCCTCTTCAAGGGAAAAACCGACGCAAACCAGAGAAGTAACAAGAAGAATTCCTACGCGCCAGGGAAGTACTTTTGTTGCCGCAGCAGAAGAATTTCTGGCGCCGTTGCCGGGGAGGAAGATCAAGTCAAGAAATCATCCAAGTAAGTGTCGCAAACTCATCTCTTGCATTTACTTTGTTTGACAGTTGCCTCTCGTTTTCCTCTCCCACACTTCACCAATTTGCCTTTTTCGTTCGCCTTTTCGTTCGCCCTTTTCGTTTGCCCTTTCTCTCTCGCTTGCTTTCTGCTCGTCTGTGTGGGATAGTCTATCCTGATGGCTAGATCCACCACTTCGAACGATACTCCCAAGAGCGAAGTTCTCAATTTCAAAAAAATTGAGGGAGAAAACTTAAAGGACGCCTGGTATAGGATTTGCAATGCTCACAGTAGATCTACTCATAAGCAATCCAGCACCGTCTTGCTTCGCAGTTTTTATTTGGGTATTTCTCCTTGGAATAGGTATATTCTTGACACCATCGTAGGTGGAAATTTCTTGGGTAGCCATACCATTGATTCTTACGGAGTTGTGATAAATTTGGTATGCTCACCCCCACTCATGGTTAATTGAACTACCTTAACTCTGGAACATGTGATGCGTAGGCTGGACGCTATTGAAAATAAAGTTGCTACGATTGAACTCATTGAGAATTTGGATAAAAAGATCCACAATCAAATCACTCAGTACGGGTCCAAGATGGGAATGGTTTTGAAAAATTTAAAGGAGAAGGAACCCACAGTTAGCGAAAAGCTAGGTCATGATTCCGCTAGGTTTGGCAAACTAGAGGATGTTATAACCAACTTGGGTTCCGCTTTTGCCGCTGTGCAGAATACAACAATTTTTTCCCACAATAAAATCACCAAGTCCGTCTTTGTTCCTAAAAGTAGTGGTGAATCATCTAGCAAGAAAGATGAAAACCTCAAGATGATAAGTGATCACGCCACTTATGGTTTGAGCACCAAAGACGACGATACGTGATTCTATCGCTACTATGCCTAGCTAAGGGCATTAAACAATAGCGCTTGTTGGAGGCAACCCAATGAATTTATCTTTTTCTTTCTGTTTTGTTGCGTATGCACTTTCACAATTCTGTTGTGATTGTGTTTTTTGTGTTTCTTTTTGTGTTTGAGCCAAGCAAAACCTTTATGATTGGTCTTGGTAATGGTTGTTTGATCTTGCTGGAAAAAGACAGAAACTTTTCGCTCATGATATGATTTTTCGTTTTTATTAAGAAAGAGATTTTGAGTTGATTCGTTTTGATGCTGATTGATATGTTTTTTTCCTAGACCGTCGTAATTTTTCAGAATTTTTGAGGTACCAGAAGTATACGAAGTATACAGATTGCTAGAGACTGGTCTGTTTTTGACAGATTCTATTTTTATTGAGTTGGTTGCTTGTTTTGATGAAACTATGGTTAGTATCGGGGGGTACTAGCCATGGAAAAGTGAGAATACAGTAGCTCATCATCAATATGGATGGAATTCAAGTTTGCTACAGTACCAAAAGAAGCGGTAGTTTGTTTTCTTGTACTAATGTTATCACAAGTTTCTGTTTAAGTTTTAAAGTTTTGGGTGACGTTCTCATGGACAAAGAGATAAGGAGTGGAAAGAGCTCAAGCTTGGGGATGCCCAAGGCCCCCCAAGCCAAATTCAAGGACACCAAAAAGCTAAGCTTGGGGATGCCCCGGGAAGGCATCCCCTCTTTCGTCTTCAATCCATCGGTAACATTACTTGGAGCTATATTTTTATTCACCACATGATATGTGTTTTGCTTGGAACGTCTTGTATCATAGGAGTCTTTTCTTTTTGTTGTGTCACAATCATCCTTGCTGCACACCTTTTTGAGAGAGAGAGAGACATCCACTCATCGTGATTTTGCTAGAATGCTCATAGTGCTTCACTTATATCTTTTGAGCTAGATACTTTTGCTCTAGTGCTTCACTTATATCTTTTGAGCTAGATAATTTTGCTCTTGTGCTTCACTTATATCTTTAGAGCATGATGGTGCGTGATTTGGTAGTTGGCTTATGCTATGCAAGAAGTCCCATGTGCTAGGTACCCAAAGAGGATGCAAAAAACCTCTATCTTCATGTGCATTGAGTAGAAAGAGAAGTTTCAATTCCTCTCAATTAGTTTTGAGACACGGATTCGGTAATATTGAGAGTTATGTTAGTAGGGTGTTGTGAATCTAGAAATACTTGTGTTGAAGTTAGTGATTCCCGTAGCATGCACGTATGGTGAACCTCTATGTTAGGAAGTCGGAGCATAATTGATATATTGATTGTCATCCTTTGTGTTGAGGTCGGGATCGCGCGATGGTTTACACCTACCAACCCTTCCCCTCGGAGTATGCGTTTAGCACTTTGTTTCGATTACTAATAATAACTTTTGCAACAAGTATGTGAGTTCTTTATGACTAATGTTGAGTCCATGGTATAGATGCACTTTCACCTTCCACCATTGCTAGCCTCTCTAGCGCCGCGCAATTCTCACCGGTGCACAAACCCACCAAATTCCTTCCTCAAAACAGCCACCATACCTACCTACTATGGCATTTTCTTAGCCACTCCGAGATATATTGCCATGCAACTACCACCGTTCCGTCTAATGACTTGTGCCGTGATGTCAACTGTTCTTCCCCTTTGCAACGACACCAGAAGAATGCTGATTGCAATCCTCGGCAACCAAAACTAGAAGAATGTTGTTGACGCCCACCAGCGCGTGGGATCGTAGCAGTTTTCGAGAGTAGAGTATTCGACCCAAATTTGTTGATTCGCACGACGGGAGGTGAGAGAATACTCTCAAGTATTAGCAGCTGAATTTATCAGATTCAACCACACCTGAAAGATTATTATCTGCAAGCAAAGTAGTAACAACAAAGTAGCGAGTAACGGCAGTGGCAAGGAACAACGGTAGTGACAGCAGTAGCAAGTAGCAACAGTAGCAAGCGACAGTAGTAGCAACAGTAGCAGCAGAGAAAGCTAAGTAACAGCAGTAGCAACAGTAGTAGCAGCAGCAGCAGAGCAAGACAAGTAACAACAGTAGCAACAGTAATAGCAGCAGCAGAGCAAAACAAGTAACAGCAGTAGCAACAGTAGTAGCAGCAGCAGCAGAGCAAGACAAGTAACAACAGTAGCAACAGTAGTAGCAGCAGCAGAGCAAAACAAGTAATAGAAGTAGCAACAGTAGGACAAACTCGTAGGCAATGGGTCGGTGATTTGTTTGGATGATATTCATCATGCAACAGCTATAACATGGAGAGATATGTGGCTAGCTCCCGTTCGTCAATGTGATGTAGGCATGCATTCCTTGTGTCGTCATACGTGCTTAGGGAAAAGAACTTGCATGACATCTATTGTCCATCCCTCCCATGGCAGCGGGGTCCAAAAGGAAACTACGGGATATTAAGGTTCTCCTTTTAATAAAGAACCGGACCAACGCATTAGCACTTGGTGAACACATGAACTCCTCAAACTATGGTCATCACCGGGAGTGGTTCCGGTTATTGTCACTCCGGGGTTGCGGGATCATAACACATAGTAGGTAACTACAAATTGCAAGATCGGATCTAAAACACACATATATTGGTGACAACATAATAATTTCAGATCTGAAATCATGGCACTCGGGCCCTGGTGACAAGCATTAAGCATGGCAAAGTAGTAGCAACATCAATCTCAGAACATAGTGGATACTAGGGATCGATCTCCATCAAAACTGACTCGATTACATGATAGATCTCATCCTACTCATCACCGCCCACTGAGCCTACGAATAGAGTACTCACGAACGACGAAGAGCTTCATGGAATTGGAGAGGGAAGAAGGTTGATGATGACGATGGCGACAATTTCCCCTCTCCGGAGCCCAAGACGGCCTCCAGATCTGCCCTCCAGATGAAGAACAGGTGGCGGCGGCGGCTCCGTATCGCAAACGCGACGAAAACTTCTCTTTTTATTTTTTCTGGGACGAAAGGGGACTTATAGACCTGAGGTTGGGGGCGGCAGAGCCATGTGGGCCCCACAAGCCTGCCCACCGCCACCAGTGGGGCTGGTGGCGGAGCCAGGGCTTGTGGCCCACTGACCTACCCCCTCAGGTGGAACTTGGCGCAGATATTTTTTATATTTTCCAAAACTGCTCTCCGTAGATTTTTAGGACGTTTGGAGAACTTTGATTTCTGCACAAAAATAACACCAAGGCAATTCTGCTGAAAACAACGTCAGTCCAGGTTAGTTCCATTCAGATCATGCAAATTAGAGTCCAAAACAAGGGCAAAAGAGTTTGGAAAAGTAGATACGATGGAGACGTATCATGCCGTCACTTTCATATTGCCATTGCATGATCATACTAGATCATTGCACATCCCGGTACACTGCCGGAGGCATTTCCTATGGAGTCATCATCATTGTGATCTTTGAGCTGTGAGTAAATAAAAGTGTGATGATCATCATTATTAGAGCATTGTCCCATGTGAGGAAAAAAAGGCCAAAGAGCCCAAAAACAAACAAAAAAGAGAAAAAAAGAGAGGCCTAAGAGCCGAAATTAAAAAAATGAGAGAAAAAGAGAGAAGGGACAATGCTACTATATTTTCCACACTTGTGCTTTATAATAGCACCATGTTCTTCATGATTGAGATCTTCTTGCTTTGTCACTACCATATGCTAGTGGGAATCTTCGTTTTATAACTTGGCTTGTATATTCCAATGATGGGCTTCCTCAAAATTTCCCTAGGTCTTCATGAGCAAGCAAGTTGGATGCACAACCACTAGTTTTCCCTTGAGCTTTCACATACTTATAGCTCTAGTGCATCTCTTGTATGGCAATCCCTACTCATTCACGTTGATATCTATTAATGGGCATCTCCATAGCCTATTGATACGCCGAGTCAATGTGACCATCTCCTCCTTTTTGTCTCACAACCACCACCACACTCTATTCCACCTATAGTGCTATATCCATGGCTCGCGCTCATGTATTGCGTGATAGTTATAAAAAGTTTGAGAAAGTAAGAGTGTGAAAACAATTACTTGGCCAGTTCTGGGGTTGTGCATGATTTACATTAGTTGTGTGAGGATGATGGAGCATGGCCAGACTATATGATTTTGTAGGGATAACTTTCTTTGGCCTTGTTATTTTGAAAGTTCATGATTACTTTGCTAGTTTGCTTGAAGTATTACTGTTTTCATGTCAATAACAAACTATTTTTTCAAATCATACGGATCTGAATATTCATGCCACGTGAAAGAAGTTGCAAAGGACAACTATGCTAGGTAACATTCCACATCAAAAATTCGTTCTTTATCAATTCCCTACTCGAGGACGAGCAGGACTTAAGCTTGGGGATGCTTGATACGTCTCCAACGTATCTATAATTTTTGATGGTTTCATGCTATTATCTTGTCATGAAATTTTCAGAGATAGAAAAGGGAAAAGATGAGGAGGTTCTTAAGAGGATCGTCAAGCCGTGACCCCAAGGATGATGGGAGTGAGAAGAAACCCAAGTATCTGGTCCCTCGAGTCGCGGAAGTTAGAGCGTGCGAGTGGCCAAGCCATGTGTTCTTACGCGTGATACGTCTCCAACGTATCTATAATTTTTGATGGTTTCATGCTATTATCTTGTCAAACTTGGGATGTTTCGCATGCCTTTTATTTATTTTCTCGGACAAACTTATTAACTCGGTGCCAAGTGCCAGTTCCTGTTTTTTTTTCATGTTTTTGATCCCTTTCAGAGGAGATTTTGAAACGGAGTCCAAACGGAAGAAAATTCCCGAAAATATTTTTTCTGGAACGGAAGAAGATCGGAGATCTTGGGGGCCAAGCCAGAAGAGCCCCAGGGGCCCCACAAGCCCCCACCCCGCGGCCAGGGGGCCGCACCATGCATGCTTATGGGCCCCCTGGAGGTCCCCTGACCTAGATCTTGCGCCTATAAATTCCCAAATATTCCAAAAAAAATCAGGGGAGCATCCTAATCACTTTTCCGCCGCCGCAAGCTTCTGTCTCCGCAAGATCCCATCTAGGGCACGTCCTGGTGCCCTGCCGGAGCGGGGATTTGGACACAGAAGGCTTCTCCATCAACACCATGACCTCTCCAATGATGCGTGAGTAGTTCACAATAGACCTACGGGTCCATAGCTAGTAACTAGATGGCTTCTTCTCTCTCTTGGATCTTCAATACAAAGTTCTCCATGATCTTCATGGAGATATATCTGATGTAATCTTCTTTTGCGGTGTGTTTGTCGAGATCCGATGAATTGTGGATTTATGATCAGATTATCTATGAATCTTATTTGACTTTCTTCTAATCTCTCTTATGCATGATTTCATATCCTTGTAATTCTCTTCGATTTGTGGGTTTTGTTTGGCCAACTAGATCTATGATTCTTGCAATGGGAGAAGTGCTTGGTTTTGGGTTCATACCGTACGTTGACCTCACCCAGTGACAGAAGGGGTAGCAAGGCACGTATCGTGTTGCTGCCATCAAGGGTAAAAAGATGGGGTTTTCATCATTGGTTTGAGATTACCCCTCTACATCATGTCATCTTGCTTAAAGCGTTACTCTATTCGTCATGAACTCAATACACTAGATGCATGCTGGATAGCGGTCGATGTGTGGAGTAATAGTAGTAGATGCAGAAAGTATCGGTCTACTTGTCTCGGACGTGATGCCTATATGCTAGACCATTGCCTTAGATATCATCATGACTTTGCGCTGTTCTATCAATTGCTCGACAGTAATTTGTTCACCCACCGTGATATTTTCTATTTTGAGAGAAGCCTCTAGTGAACACTATGGCCCCCAGGGTCTACTCCACACCATATTTTCAACCTTACACTTTTCACTTCGTTGCACTTTCCACCTTCAGATCTCACTTTCGCAAACAATCTTGAAGGGATTGAGACCCCTTTGAAGCGTTGGGTGCAAGTTGTTTGTTTTTGCGCAGGTACTTTGGACTTGACGAGGCCCTCCTTTTGGTTCGATACCTTGGTTCTCAAACTCAGGAAAATACTTAGTGCTCCTGTGCTGCATCACCCTTTCCTCTTCAAGGGAAAAACCGACGCAAACCAGAGAAGTAACAAGAAGAATTCCTATGCGCCAGGGAAGGACTTTTGTTGCCGCCGCAACGCGCCGCTGGAATTTATGAGGACTTTTATCACTTGGTGGAGAACGCAGGCCTTACCGCCTTCGTTGAAGATAAGTGTCACCAATACCTCCTCCTCACTAATATCGTCGTACAAAGCTTTAACTCCTATCCGAGGAAGAATCCTCCTACGGTTGAGTTTAAACTTTATGATATCCCCCAGCGCATGTCACTCCAGGATTTTTGCAATGTTTGCAAATTACCTTATGTTGGGGATATTCATGAACCTCGTCCACGGGACTTGGAAGCTTTCATCAGTACAGTTGTTGTAGGAGAAGAGAAAGGAGTGTCTTGCGCTAGAGCTGCTAGCATTCATTTTCCCATGCTTTGGTACTTCTCATTATTTGTGGGAAAATGTTTGATTGGCCGTGGGAAAGCTGGGTCACTTAGCTCCCCAGATCTTGCGGTATTGCGTGAAGCCCTTTATAACGATAAAACTTATAGCTTGGGCGCTATAGTAGCTCTGCGGTATTGCGTGAAGCCCTTTATAACGATAAAACTTATAGCTTGGGCGCTATAGTAGCTCAACGGTTGAACCTGAACCGTTCTAAAGGTGTTGACTATGGAGGTATATATGCTACTCGTCTTTCCAGACACTTTGAGATACCCATTAGACTGGAGGAGGAAGAAGAGATTCTTCTTCCCGAAAGATATCTAGATTACGATAGCATGGTTTGCCATGACTTTCTTGATAGAGATATAAATAGAAGGATGATTTATAACCTGGTTTTAGTCAGGGTACTCGTGAGACTATTACTTTGCCTGCTCCTTCTTTGTTCAATCTTCATGCAGGCAGGTACATTATTATGCCCTCGGACATCTATGCATACTGGGGCCTAGCCCAACCACAGGTGCCCGTGCCCGAGCCACGAGTCAAGTAACAGACGCTAGTTTATCAGTGGGAGCCAGAGGAGCTTACACAGAAGTGGCATCCTCATTCCACTCCGGAGTACCCCGGAGCTGGTTATTTCCCTCCTCGGGAGTAGACCAAGTTAGGCCAAAAGCCTAAGCTTGGGGGAGTACATGTTTCACACCGACTTTACATTCTTGCTTATGCTTTCACTTTGTCAGCCGGTGTTCACACTTTGTCAATGTATCATCCATGCTAGTTTATTTTCTTTTCCTCATTTTATTTTCATGTGTCTGTCTAGTTTGAAAAAAAAACAAAAAGATTTTCTTTTTCTTCTTTTGCTTGTTGGGAGCTTTTCGGTGTAGATAGTTTTATTTTTCTTTGGGTCAAGGTAGAAGATATTGGTTACAATGTTTAGTGGCTCTTGCATGCATACCTGTTTAGCTTTCAAAGATCCATATTACTTTGTCTTCTCCTTTGTGTTTGCCTGCAGATTCCAGCTTTAGTCCAATGCACGAGCACGCTTATTATTGTTCACATCGTTCAGTTGTGCAAGTGAAAGGCAATAATGACGATATATGATGAAGTGACTGAGCCTGGAAAAGCTAGTATGAACTCGATCTATTTTGTTTTTGTAAATATGACTAGCTAATCATGCCTGATTCAGCTTTGTTGTGAGAGAAACATGTTTGCAATGACAACTTAGAGATCATAGTTGCTTATGCCATGCTTACTTAGCTAGGAGCTTATAATGGTTTGTCTTGGTTGCCAACATGAATGTTGAGATGACTATGATGTAGTATGATAGGATGGTATCCTCCTTTGAATGATTCAAGTGGCTTGACTTGGGGCATGTTCACGCATGTAGTTGAAACAAAATCAACATAGCCTCTATGATATTCATGTTCATGGTGATTTATGTACTACTCATGCTTGCACTCAATGCTAGTTAATCTCAATGCATTTTGATGACCGTTGTCGCTCTCTAGTTGGTTGCTTCCCAGTATTTTGCTAGCCTTCACTTGTACTAAGCGGGAATACTGCTTGTGCATCCACCCCCATAAACCAAAGTTGTTCCATATGAGTCCACTATACCTACCTATGTGCGGTATCTACCTGCCGTTCCAAGTAAATTTGCATGTGCCACTCTCCAAATCTTCAAGAAATAATCTGTTTTGCATGCCCGAACCGCTCATGTGGTGACAGGGGGCTATTGGTATCTTCCATGCTAGGCGTGTTATCCTCGATATGTGTTTATTCACTATCATTCACGAGAAAGGGGCCGGTAATTGGAATTCCCAGTTCCATACTCAAATCGAAAAGATAATTGCAAACAAAACTCCCCCAGGATTGATGTTGGTATGGACGGTACCCGAGGATTCGGCTAGCCGTGGAGTGTGATTGATTGGTGGTGGGGGAGTCAAAACTTTACTTTTCTGTTTTGGAACCGCCTATAGCATGTGTAGCATGGAAGATGTTGAGAACTCTTAGTCATTGCGTTGACAATGAAAGCATGCCACCCAAAATTATTATCTCTGTTTTAAAAGCTTGAGCTCTGGCACCTCTACAAATCAATCCTTCCCTCTGCGAAGGGCCTGTCTATTTATGTTCCTGTTGAGTCATCCTCCTCTTACAAAAGCACCAATTAGAGAGCACCTCTGTCATTTTTATGCTTTGCTTTTAACTGTGTTGAGTATGACTATGACTGGATCTTCATTGCCTTGAATTACAATGTTTAGTCAGCCCTTGGTCTTTGAAGGTGCTCTGCATTTATGTTTTGCGGTCTCAGAAAGAGCTAGTGAGATACCATCCGTTTGTACTGCTTCATGTTTTTTGATTGAAGTGTTGATGTTTGAGACTTATTATTATTTGCTCGCTAGTTGATTATGCCATTGATATGAGTTTACCGTGAGACCTAGATGTCATTTGCTTATGTAGTTTGCTTGTGATCTTGCTGAAATTCTGGTTATGAGTTAGACATAGTTGCAACAACAAGATCAAACAGAGTTCGTCAAAGTTTTTCTTTTGTCTCTTTTACTTTGTCAATTGAATAGCTTGAGGACAAGCAAAGCTTTAAGCTTGGGGGAGTTGATACGTCTCCGTCTTATCTACTTTTTCGAACTCTTTTGCCCTTATTTTGGACTCTAATTTGCATGATTTGAATTTAACTAACACGGACTAACGCTGTTTTCAGCAGAATTGCCATGGTGTTGTTTTTGTGCAGAAATAGAAGTTCTCAGAATGTCCTGAAAATTTACGGAGAATTTTTCTAGAATAAAAGAAAAATACATGCGCAAAGATCCACCTCAGGGGGCGTGCGAGTGGGCCACAAGCCCTTGGGCCGCGACCACCCCCCTAGGCCGCGCCGTGAGGGCTTCTGGGGCCCACGTGGCACCACCGCCCCCAAACTCAGCTCTATATCTTCCGTCTCGCCCGGAAAAAAATCAGAGAGAAGGTTTCATCGCGTTTTATGATACGGAGGCGCCGCCACCTCCTGTTCTTCATCTGGAGGGCTGATCTGGAGTCCGTTTCGGGCTCCGGGGAGGGGAAATCGTCGCCATCGTCATCATCAACCTTCCTCCATCGACTCCATCGACAATTCCATGATGCTCTTCATCGTTCGTGAGTAATCTCATCGTAGGCTTGCTGGACGGTGATGAGTTGGATGAGATCTATCATGTAATCGAGTTAGTTTTGACGGGGATTGATCCCTAGTATCCACTATGTTCTAGATTGATGTTGCTACTACTTTGCCATGCTTAATGCTTGTCACTAGGGCCTGAGTGCCATGATTTCAGATCTGAACCTATTATGTTGTCGCCAATATATGTGTGTTTTAGATCCTATCTTGCAAGTTGTAGTCACCTACTATGTGTTATGACCCGGCAACCCCGGAGTGACAATAGCCGGAAGCACTCCCGGAGATGACCATAGTATGAGGAGTTCATGTATTCACCAAGTGTTAATGCGTTGGTCCGGTTCTTTATTAAAAGGAGATCCTTAATATCCCGTAGTTTCCATTAGGACCCCCCTGCCACGGGAGGGATGGACAATAGATGTCATGCAAGTTATTTTCCCTAAGCACGTATGACTACATACGGAATACATGCCTACATTAGATTGACGAACGAGAGCTAGTTACATATCTCTCCGTGTTATAGCTGTTACATGATGAATCACATCCGTCATACTCATCCATCACCGATCCATTGCCTATGAGTCTTTTACTATTGGTCCTTGCTCCGTTACTTTGTCTAGGCTTGTCCCTTGCTACAAAAGGGATTGGGCCACTTTGCTGCTGTCACTTTGCTACTATTGTTGCTACTGTTGTTACTCTGCTGCTGCTGCTACTGTTGTTCCTTGCTACTTCGTTGTTACTTGTTGCAAGATCCTTTTTCGTCACCGTTGGCGGGGAAGAATATTCCCCGTCCACGTGCAACTTACTGGCGCCATTGATACAACAGTTAGGAATAGTCTGCCGTCAACAGATCGTATCTGACACCGTTGCTATCATACTACTTTGCTACCGATACTTTGCTTGCATACCCTAATCTTTCAGGTGTGGTTGAATCTGATAACCTTAGCTGCTAATACTTGAGAATGTTCTTTAGCTTCCCCTTGTGAGCGAATCAATAAATTTGGGTCGAATACTCTACCCTCGAAAACTGTTGCGACCCCCTACACTTGTGGGTTATCAGGGGGGCAGGCGCGCCGTGGTGCCTAGTGGGCAGCCTGGGCTTCCTCTCCAGTGGTTCTTTGTCCCTCTGGATGTCTTGTGGGCACAAAAAAAATCTCCAAAAAGTATTATGACATTTGTACTCCGTTTGATATTGATTTTCTGCAAAGTAAAAAAACAAGCAAAAAACAGCAACTCGCACTGGTCACTATGTCAATAGGCTAGTCCTAAAAAATGATATAAAGTTGCTATAAAATGATTGTAAAATATCCAAGAATGATAATATAACAACGTGGAACAATCAAAAATTGTAGATACATTGGAGACGTATCTGCGACTCAAGGCCCAAGAGGTGGAAAGTCACCTAGAGTTTCCTTACTTAGGAGGCAAGGCGAGTTAGAGATATACTTGCTCACAAATGGTAACACGTCTCAGACTCTTGTAAACCCACGGTCTCGAACTGTATATAAAGGCGAGTTCCTGTGGCCAATAGACTGAAGTTACAATGAGTCAATAGCTAGGTCAAGCGAACCCGCTCCCTTGTAATTGATCTCCAAGCAATAAGCAGAAAAGCGGGAGTAGGCTTTTACCTCGATCGTGAGGGGCCGGACCTGGGTAAACCGTGTCTCTCGATTATGATCAACCCTGACAAGCTAACCACCCAGTTGCGATGGCCTCACATCTAAGTCCTCACACTAGGACATGTGTCATGAAAAAATCACGACAGTTGGCGCGCACCATGGGGCCAGCGCATGGTGGTTTCGAGTTCTTGAAGGGCTTTTTCCCAGGGCTCGAGGGATACGTCGTTGGCAGGATGATGAAGAGTCGCCATGGAAAACTCTACATCAACGACGCCAGCTAGGGTCCCGAGGCCGACTCCATCGAGTATGGGTACCAGGTTTCCTTTGGCAAGATTCATGTCTTCATCGACAATATCGGTGAGTCAAAACCCGAGTTGGACATGTGCACCGACCTCGTCGAGTCAGCTCGACATGCACAACCCGCCCGGATTCAAGCCAGACAGAAGCATGTTTTTGTTGGTTTTGTGCAAGGCGTGGAACTTGAGGAAAAATTCGTGTCTCGATGAGAGACTCTCGTCTATTCACATAATGAGTCCTCTATCGAAGATACAAAGTTAGTTTATCAGCTTGAAGTCGGAGATCTTGGGGGCTACTCCGATGGCAACAATATTCCGGACCCCAATGAGCCGTCATGCCGAGACGCCATATTCATGGCCGGGACGGCGCCGGCTCTCCACTCTACGGTGCCCGGAGCAACAACAACAATTGACCCTTCAACACTGGCCTCTAGGGTGTCTAGTTTGATCAGGCCACCGGCTCAAGTTCTGTCTGAGCTGATGACCACCTTGACAACCTTACTGGGACCGATATCACTATGGAAAATCAAGCAAAACGCAGTGCGGAGATTGCAAAGATACATGAACAGATGACCAAGGCCCGGGAAGACATTAACTCTGAGAGCATCTGGACAACTGCACTCGAATCTCGGGTTAATGCGGAAGCAGAGCATCTCAAGATGGAGGCATGGCAGCTCAGCCTTGATCAAAACGCATCCAATGTGTTCTTCGGAGGAGGCACTAGAAATGTTTACCCCCAGTCTATGAGCCGACGCGTTTCTTCAACTCTCCAGGAGGAGGCCCAAGTACTCCAAGAGCACCAGTTATACGCCAATTGACTTTTGAGATGCCCGGGGTCAGGGCGACAATTCAACCTCACTGTCCAGAGCCGGCCTAGAGGGAAGAGCCGGGCCTAGAACCGCCCCTTGTCCAGACGACACCACAACTTTTTTTATGCCGTGGGGCACTTCTCCAACCCGGTGGATAACATGGTGACAATGGCAACCCGTCTTAATGCACTCCCTATTACTCGCGAGTCACCGATCATGGTGGAAGCCCGGGACGCCACTGAACTATTACAAACAATGTTTGCCTAGCAAGCTAACTATTCATATAGTCAGCAGTGTGTGCATTCAACTCCTTTACCAAGTCATAGCTATAGCCGACACGCAGAGTCGCCAACAGTGAGAGGCGTCGTAACCCGCCCCCGGATAACCCATCCCATGTTCCGCAGACGGATGCTGAAGCAATTGTCGACGAGGAAAGGGCCCATTGAGAAGTGGAGGTGGCAAACTAGGGGGCTTATCAGCCGCCCCAGATGGTCCCTTCACCTTTGATGTGTTGGAATTATGCCCTAGAGGCAATAATAAATATAGTTATTATTATAATTCCTGTATGAAGATAATCGTTTATTATCCATGCTATAATTGTATTGAATGAAGACTTATATACATGTGTGGATACATAGACAAAACACTGTCCCTAGCAAGCCTCTAGTTGGCTAGCCAGTTGATCAAAGATAGTCAGGGTCTTCTGACTATGTACAAGGTGTTGTTGCTTGATAACTGGATCACGTCATTAGGAGAATCACGTGATGGACTAGACCCAAACTAATAGACGTAGCATGTTGATCGTGTCATTTTGTTGCTACTGATTTCTGCGTGTCAAGTATTTGTTCCTATGACCATGAGATCATATAACTCACTGACACCGGAGGAATGCTTTGTGTGTATCAAACGTCGCAACGTAACTGGGTGACTATAAAGATGCTCTACAGGTATCTCCGAAGGTGTTCGTTGAGTTAGTATGGATCGAGACTGGGATTTGTCACTCCGTGTGACGGAGAGGTATCTTGGGGCCCACTCGGTAATACAACATCACACACAAGCCTTGCAAGCAATGTAACTTAGTGTAAGTTGCGGGATCTTGTATTACGGAACGAGTAAAGAGACTTGCCGGTAAACGAGATTGAAATAGGTATGCGGATACTGACGATCGAATCTCGGGCAAGTAACATATCGAAGGACAAAGGGAATGACATACGTGATTATATGAATCCCTGGCACTGAGGTTCAAACGATAAGATCTTCGTAGAATATGTGGGATCCAATATGGGCATCCAGGTCCTGCTATTGGATATTGACCGAGGAGTCACTTGGGTCATGTCTACATAGTTCTCGAACCCGCAGGGTCTGCACACTTAAGGTTCGACGTTGTTTTCTGCGTATTTGAGTTATATGGTTGGTTACCGAATGTTGTTCGGAGTCCCGGATGAGATCACGGACGTCACGAGGGTTTCAGGAATGGTCCGGAAACGAAGATTGATATATAGGATGACCTCATTTGATTACCATAAGGTTTTCGGAGTTACCGGGAATGACGAATGGGTTCCTGGTGTTCACCGAGGGGGGGGAGCCCACCCCGGGGAAGCCCATAGGCCTTGGGGATGGCGCACGAGCCCTTGGTGGGCTGCTGGGACAGCCCAAGAAGGCCCTATGCACCATAGATAGAAAATCAAAGAGAAAAGAAAAAAAAGGAGGTGGGAAAGGAGAGAAGGACTCCACCTTCCAATCCTAGTTGGACTAGGATTTGAGACAACTTTTGCCACGGCAGCCCGACCACATACCTCCACGGTTTTACCTCTAGATCGCGTTTCTGCGGAGCTCGGGCGGAGCCCTGCTGAGATTAGATCACCACCAACCTCCGGAGTGCCGTCACGCTGCCAGAGAACTCGTCTACCTCTCCGTCTCTCTTGCTGGATCAAGAAGGCCGAGATCATCGTCGAGCTGTACGTGTGCTGAACGCGGAGGTGCCGTCCGTTCGACACTAGATCGTGGGACGGATCGCGGGACAGTTCGTGGGACGGTTCGCGGGGCGGATCGAGGGACGGGAGGACGTTCCACTACATCAACCGCGTTCACTAACGCTTCTGTTGTGCGATCTACAAGGGTACGTAGATCAGAAATCCCCTCTCGTAGATGGACATCACCATGATAGGTCTTCGTGCGCGTAGGAAATTTTTTGTTTCCCATGCGACGTTCCCCAACATGATGGCCGTTGGGTCAAATACCAGAACGATCGGAGTTCCGTGCCTGGTGTCGACTTTAGGTAACGGGCGCATGCCTAAAGATTTTAAGGGAACTCGTAAGGTACCGAACTACATGGTGGATCTTGAGCCGGCGACTTGGATTGAGAGCTATGACCTGGCTATGGACATGTTGGACGTTAGTGATGCAGTCTATACTAAGTACTTCACCATGATGTTGGAGGGCCTCGCTCATACATGGTTGAATAACCTGCCCCCAACTCCATCAACACTTGGACATAATTGAAGGAGTGCTTCATCAAGAATTTTCAGGGGACTTGTAAGTAGCCTATGACAATTGTGGATTTGGAGCATTGTGTGCAGGGTGAGGATGAGTCGGCCCATCATTGGGCCCGCCGTATCACCACCATTATCCACTACTCAGATAACATTGCGGCGGCTCAAGCTGTTCTGATTCTAGGGAAGAAATGTCGCTTCCAAACTCTTAAGAAAAAGTTAGGGCCACTTAAGCGCAAGTGCCAGGTTATGGGCAATCTCATGGATGCACTTACTAGGTATGCCAACTTTGATGGCACGAAGGATCCTAATTCAGACGATGACAAGTCTAGAAAGGGTAAGAAAAATGGCAGTGGTAAGAGTTAGCAACAATATGCCCCGATACATAATGGTAATAATGAGGGCAATGGTGGAAAACGAAAATTCCCAGATGGCGGGTCAGAATTTGTGGCTAACACCAATGCAGGGTTTAAAAACCAGCATCGCAACGGCAAGCAACCATATGTTGGAGGAAAGCCCAAATTATGAGGAGGCTCTTAATGGCCTGTGTCCAAAGCACAGTTATCCTAACAAGCCATCTTCTCATGCTTGGAAGGATTGTCATATCATGAAGTTCAGGAACCAGACGTTTCAACAACATCATGGCCACGGCAATGGGCCGCCAGGCATGTCAAGTTCTGGAGGATTCCACGGAGCCGGCTTTGGCAATGGCGACTAAAGTTGTGGCTATCAGGGCCAAGGGAACCACGATGGTCATAGTCAGCAATCTTATCAAGGTAATTGGCAGCAGCATAATCAATCAGGATATCACAGTAATCCTAAGTAGTTGAGCGGTGGCCAATACCATGTATTTACTACGGGAACTTGCAAGCGATACGAGAAGGTCCACAAAAGGGCGATTCACATGGTTGAGCCGGCGGTGCCATCGTATTTGAAGTGGTCTGAACACACGATTACTTGGAGCCGGGTAGATAACCCGCAATGTGTTGATAATCCGGGTCATCTCGCCTTAGTGGTGGCCCCTCAATTAGGCAGTTACAAGTTTGCTAAGGTACTTATGGATAGTGGCACTAACATCAACATGTTGTACTATGACATATTTCGACGAATGAATCTGGCAGAGAAGGATCTTAAGCCGTCCTCTTCTATTTTTCATGGAGTCGTGCGAGGCAAGTCAGCTTATCCAGTTGGAAAGATTGCTTTGGAGGTGGCCTTCGGAGACGAGCATAACTACACGGCAGAGACATTGTGGTTTGAAGTCGTCAAGGTCAAAAGTCCATATCACGCGCTATTTGGACGGCCGGCTTATGCCAAACTCATGGCTCGCCCCTGTTACATATACTTACAGCTCAAAATGCCAGGAGCAAAGGGAACGATTATGGTGTATGGAGATTGTAAGGTCACCGCAGAATGTGGAGAAGGAGATGCTGCTTATGCATAAATGGCTTGTGCTGCTGAGGATCTCAAGTTTTGTAAAGATAATATGGACCTGGATGAGATGACCCCTCTCAAGAAGCCCAACACTGAGAAGGACCCTCTCGTCAAGTTCTAGTCGGCTAAAGACACAAAGCAGGTTGATTTTGTTCCTCGCGACTCTTCTCAGCAGTTCACCATTGGGACAAGAATGGTTCCCAAATAGGAAAGTGTGCTCATCGAATTCATCTGTGAGAATTTGGACATCTTTGCATGGAAACCTTCTAACATGCCAGGTGTACCGAGAGAATTCGCTGAACACCACCTTAATGTGGATCCTAAGATGAAGTCAGTCAAGCAATTCCTCCATCGTTTTAATGAGGAAAGGCGGAGGCCATTGGAGAAGGAGTGGCCCGGCTCTTAGCTGTTGCGTTCATAGAAGAAGTTTTTCACCCTTAGTGGTTGTCTAGCTGATGACCCACAAGTATAGGGGATCTATCGTAGTCCTTTCGATAAGTAAGAGTGTCGAACCCAACGAGGAGTAGAAGGAAATGACAAGCGGTTTTCAGTAAGGTATTCTTTGTAAGCACTGGAATTATCGGTAATAGATAGTTTTACGATAAGGTAATTCATAATGGGTAGCACGCAACAAATGTAACAAAGGTGCAGAAAGGTGGCCCAATCCTTTTTGTAGCAAAGGACAAGCCTGGACAAACTCTTATATAAAGCAAAGCGCTCCCGAGGACACATGTGAATTTCTGTCAAGCTAGTTTTCATCATGTTCATATGATCCGCGTTCGTTACTTTGATAATTTGGTATGTGGGTGGACCGGTGCTTGGGTGCTGCCCTTACTTTGACAAACATCCTACTTATGATTAACCTCTCTCGCAAGCATCCGCAACTACGAAAGAAGAATTAAGATAAATCTAAACATAGCATGAAACATATGGATCCAAATCAGCCCCTTACGAAGCAACACATAAACTAGGGTTTAAGCTTCTGTCACTCTAGCAACCCATCATCTACTTATTACTTCCTAATGCCTTCCCCTAGGACCAAATAATGGTGAAGTATCATGTAGTCAACGTTCACATGACACCACTAGAGGTGAGACAACATACATCTCATCAAAATATCAAACGAATACCAAATTCACATGATTACTTATAACAAGACTTATCCCATGTCCCCAGGAACAAACGTAATTACTCACAAAGCATATTCATGTTCGTCATAAGAGGAGTATTAATAATCATTAAGGATCTGAACATATAATCTTCCACCAAGTAAACCAACTAGCATCAACTATAAGGAGTAATCAACATTACTAGCAACCCCCACGTACCAATCTGAGGTTTGAGACAAAGATCAGATACAAGAGATGAACTAGGGTTTGTAGGGGAGATGGTGCTGATGAAGATGTTGCTAGAGATTGACCCCGTCTCGAAGATGATTGTTGGTGATGACGATGGCTTCGATTTCCCCCTTCGGGAGGGAAGTTCCCCGGTAGAATAGGTCCGTCGGAGCTCTAGATTACTTCTGCCAAAGTTCCGCCTCGAGACAGCGGCGACGCTTCGCCTCGAAAGTTATGATATGATTTTTTTCCAGCTCAAAACCCTTCATATAGCAAAAGATGGGCACCGGAGGCCTGCCAGGGGGCCTACAAGCCTACAGGGCGCGCCTAGGGCGTTAGGGCGCGCCCCTCGCTTGTGGCCACCTGGTGGATCCCCTAATGTATTTCTTTCGCCCAATATTTATTATATATTCCAAAATAATTCTCCGTAAGTTTTCAGGACTTTTGGAGTTGTGCAGAATAGGTCTCTCAGATTTGCTCCTTTTCCGGTCCATAATTCTAGCTGCCTGCATTCTCCCTCTTCATGTAAACCTTGTAAAATAAGAGAGAAAAGGCATGCATATAGTACCATAATGTGTATTAACAGCCCATAATGCAATAAATATCAATATAAAAGCATGATGCAAAATGGACGTATTAACTTCCCCAAGCTTAGACCTCGCTTGTCCTCAAGCGAAAGCCGAGATCGATAAATATGCCCACATGTTTAGAGATAGAGGTGTCGATAAAATAAAAGACAGACATGAAGGCATCATGTTTATCTTTAGAACAACAACACATATTGACATAGAATATCTTATTCTAGAGTAACAATTCATTCACAAGGTAAAATATGAATCAAGAACTCTATTGAGAACTAACAAACTGTGATTTCAGTCATTGAAGCAATTCCAATTTATCACAATGTAGGAAAGAGTCAATATAAGAGCTTGTAAAGAAAATCCACATACTCAATCATCTTATGGTCTTTCATAATTGCTAACACTCACGCGGTACCTATAAGGTCAAAGCTTCAATTGGACATAGAGAAAGAGAGGGGCTTATAGTTTTGCCTCCCAACTATTTACCTCAAGGGTAATGTCAACAATAATAACTCATGATCACCCACATCTGAGTGGATATATTTTTCTAGATCATTTCCCAACACACGACGCTTGCCAAAAGATAAATACGAAATAAAGGAAATGGTTAAAATCACCACGACTCTTACATAAAGGTAAGTACTAGAAAGTAAAGGTAACAGATAGGCCCTTCAAAGAGGGAAGGAGAGGTTGTCATGCGCTTTTATAGTTGGATGTGCAATCCCTTAATGCAGAAGAACGTCACTTTATATTGCCCCTTGTAATAAAGAACTTTATTATGCAGTTTGTCGCTTTTATTTCTTCCATATCACAAGTTCGTATAAAGTTTATTTTCCTCACACTAAGTAGATGAGTATATTCATATTCCTATATAGTAGATGAATATATAATCTTAAGTGCTTGACGCCACGCTGTAGCGTGTGCAACGCCTGAGCCTTAGGCGTCACACTGCAGGGGGATGGGGCCTGTAGTGCCAGCGTGGATGGATGTGTGGCGTCGACGGCTTAGGCGTCACACAGTGCAGTGTGGCGCCTATGCATCGGGCGACACACAAAAGGGTCAGCTCGGTGAATTTTTTTGGACAAGGGTTCAGTTTGCGAGTTCTTTTAGCCCAAGGGTCAGATTTGTCCATTTTGCCTTTACACAACACCAATTGTACCGTTGGCCCCAACAGTTAGCCACACCACTCGACCCAACAATGGCCCTACAAGGTAAAAGACACTCACATTCGCCCGCTGAGGCACAACCTAGGGTTAGAGCATCCCAACTGTTCGGCCCCAGGAACTTTTTCCGAGCAAAAATAGCACTTTTTGGGACGTCGCTAGCAAATTTTTTGATGTGGGGGCATGTGATTCCCAGCGGTAGACGCACGGCAGAAGGTCAAAACCAATTTGAAACACCCAAACTCGATGAAATTTAGTCATTTTGGACGAAATTTGAGCGATTTACATTGATATTTTGGTGACTAAAAACACATAGATAAAAATTAAAACTACGCCTATTCCATGTCTAAGGAGTTTGTAAAAGGCGGCGTAGTTGTCGCCGTCGTCGTTGCTCGGTGCTCTGTCCTTCGGGGCGTCCTCGCTACAACCCCGCCCTGGATCGCCGCCGCAAACCGCGTGGCTCGATGCAGTGACCTCATTGTCGATGTCGGAGAGCATGACGACGCCGCCCTTGTCACTGTCGTGGCACGCGCGGCGATTTCTTCCAGGGCACAGCGCTAGCGCTCCATCTCCTGCGCCACATAGTCGTGCCGCGACCAGATGAGGCCGCTTTCGAGGTCGGCGGCCCTGGCCTCGTGTTCCCGCTTCATCACGACGGTCGTCGCCGGCTCCTTCTTCGGCTTGACCAGGCGGGAGTGGCCTCGAGGAGGGGAAGGAAAGCAGCCACCCTCGTTGATGACGAGGTTGTCGCCGCGGCTTCGCCGACGGAGGGGCATCTCCTGCGGCTCGGGCTTGACAGAGATGAGCGTCGCCGGCGCCAACCCGAAGGAAAGGGAGCCCGAGGACGACGAGGACGGCATATCCATGCGCCTTGGCATCCAGGAGCTTCCGCAGCAACGAGAGAAGGAGAGTGTTGGGTACTCCAGCGACGACTCATTGCCCCCCTCGATGTGCGCGAGCACGGCGGAAAGAGCCCGCCTGGGCGTGCCCCACCATTGATGGCAACCCTCTGAGTTGTGGCGCCCTCCGGCGCCGTTGGTGGACGCCAGCTGATCAGTGCAACGTCGCTCGAAGTAGGCGGTCCAGAGCGTGTGGTTATCCGTTGTGCACCGCGGCTGTTGGCGCACTTGCTCCGGCTTGTTGGCCCGGATCGCCGCGATCTCGGCATGGCATTGTGCATCGGAGGGCAACGGAGGCACGTGGACGGCGCCTGCGCTCAGCAGCCAAGCGTCGGGCACGCGCATGTAGGGTAATTTGCCTCCTGCAGCAAGCATGGCGAGTGCGCGGTGAACGGCGACGAGATCGACTTTTATAGCGGCGAGAGGGGTGTAAACATGTGGCGGGGCTAGCGCAGCCATGCGTCGGGCACGCACATGTAGGATAGTTTGCCTCCTGCAACAAGCGTGGCGAGTGGGTGGTGAACGACGACGAGATCGGCTTTTATAGCGGCGAAAGGGCGAGAGCGGTGTGAACACGTGGCAATGCGAGAGGGGTGTGGACCCGTGTTAGGAAATGGCAGGACGCGCGACGGCTCACCATTACTGCATCGGGAGGCTGACCGACGACAGCCTAGGCACTGAATCACGGCTAATCGCGTACTCGACGGGCCCTCAGGGTGGGAATCTGATGCGGGAGATGTTGTTAGAGCAACTCCAACGGGCCGACTCAAATGGATAGCGATTTCGTTCGCTTTTTGTCCGTTTGGGTCGGCCGCCCGCCCGGCGCCCGCCCTGTTTTAGATATGGGTCGGCAGCGCGCCCAAGGCACCGACCCATATGTGCCGGTGTGGCTTGGCCGCCCTGTTTTGCATGATTTTCATAGTTTGAATGAAATAACATAATTTGGACCGAAAATAGCATAGTTATTACAAGCTGAATAAAAGTAAAAATGTCTCACATAGTTCGCACATAGTTTTGCAAACGAATAAAAGAAGATAAATCTATTGGTTGCCAACATGAGCCCACATATGCTCAACCAAATCATTTTGCAGTTGCACGTGAGTTTCCCAATCACGCATGTCTTGATGAAATTGGGTGAACTATTCAAACGTTGCCGCTCCTCCATGCTCAGGCACAACATTCTCACCCTGAAACTGAAACCCTTGATCGTACAAACGTTTCGGACGCTCGTCTTCTACAATCATATTATGCATGATCACACAAGCAGTCATCACCTCCCAGTTTCTGCATGCTCCAGGTATTAGCAGGATGCCGAACGATGCCCCATCGAGATTGCAAAACACCAAAGGCAAGCTCGACATCCTTCCTAGAACCCTCTTGCTCTTGGGCAAATCTTTTCCTCTTCTCTCCGACAGGGTTGGGTATTGTCTTGACAATAGTGGTCCACTGAGGATAGATACCGTCATCCAGGTAGTATCATCTGTCGTAGTTGTGGCCGTTGACAATAAAGTTCACCGGTGGGTTGTTGCCTTCGGCAAGCCTAGCAAACACCGGCGAGCGCTGAAGCACGTTGATATCGTTGTGTGATCCGGCCATGCCAAAGAAAGAGTGCCAGATCCAGAGATCTTCATACGCAATGGCCTCTAGTATGACAGCGCAAGCCTTGACATGGCCCATATACTGCCCTTGCCAAGCAGAAGGGCAGTTCTTCCACTCCCAGTGCATGCAGTCTATGCTACCAAGCATCCCTGGGAAGCCCCTGCTGGCATTCATCGCCAACAAACGGGTTGTATCTTCAGCAGTCGGCTCTCTCAAGTACTCAGGACCAAACACAACAATAACAGCCTTGGAGAACTTAGACTCGCTCATACGGACGTACTCGTCAATAAGATCACCGGGCACTCCGTATGCAAGCATTCGGATGGCGGCAGTGCATTTCTGATAGGAGGAAAAACCTATCTTACCAACGGCATCCTCTTTGCACTCGAACTAGTCATCATAGCCGACCACCCCCTCTCTAATATGGTTGAAAAGATGCCTACTCATACGAAAACAGCGGCGGAATTTTTTATGCTTGAACAACGGGTTTGTTGTATCAAAGTAGTCCTTCCAAAGAAGGTAATGCCCGCTCTCTCGGTTGCGATTGAACGCCGGAAGGTGGCCCGGAATGGAGCCACGAAACAACGGCCGCTGGCTGTTGAGCTGGTGATGGACCAACACGGTAGCCAATACCTCCTCCTCGTCATCGGACGACGAATCGTCAAAGTCGCAAAGGAAATTGTGAAAAAAAAACTCGTCGGCAGAGTCCATTTTATACCTTGGCAAACCGTCAAACAGCTTGCGGGCGTCGACGAAGAAGACGGCCGGCGAAGGGAGTCACTGCGCGTACGGACCAGCTAGATGCCCTGCCGGTGTCCGACGAGCGTGCCGGTGAGGATCTGACCGGGCGGAGCGTGCCGGTGAGGATATGACCGAGCGGCGAGGGAGCTCCCGGACGGGCTGTGTGGTGGGGGCGCGGGAGTGGGAAGCAACTGGCTCCTCCCCGACGACGGACGACGTGGGAGTGGACGGCGTTGCTGGGCAGATGTGAAGGCGCCGACAACTGATAGAGTCGCCGGAAAAATGAACGGCGACGTCGACGACGAAGGAGGCGGGCGAGGGTTGGATGTGGAGAGGTCAATGTGCCTCCGACCAGCGGGCCCGAATGAAGGATGAAGAGAAGGCGAGCGTGCGCGTGTGTCCTCGCCGACGTAAATTCGGTTCAAAAATGAGCCGGGAATGGATCGTCCGCGAACGAAAACCATGAGCCGGGAATGGATCGTCCGCGGACGAAAACCGGACACGCGTCCATTGAAGTCGGCGTGTTGGGTCGTCTTTTGTGTCGTCCACACCGACCCAAACGGGTGTTGGGTCGTCTTTTGTGTCGTCCGCACCAACCCAAACGGATGGCGGCGGACGAAATGGGTCCCCCCATTGGAGTTGCTCTTAGTGAGCTCGGCAGTATCGTATTGAAGGCAGTTTTGTGAGTCACGGCTTAGCAAAGCAGTCTGTCCTTGAAATTTCCCCCCTGTTCTTTCAGTGATAAGAACGCGATTCTCGGGCATTTAACTCAAGATGAAATCCCATGCATATAGATTAGCAAAAAACGCTATCTGTCTGTTAAGCCAACCCGCGTGGCAACCCAAGTTACAAAATAGAGCTAACTGCAAGTAAAATCCACCTTTCTCAATGTTACACATGAGTTTTGAGCAAGCGTGCTGGCAAATCTCAAATTATTCAATGATGCGATCATTCCTTGACCCACCCCAAAACTATAGCGACAAAATTGGCTACCGCAATTTTGGCTTCAGAGAGCGCAGTGGTTTTTTTACTTGTCGACGACTTCGATGAGGGTCGTCTCGTAATCGGCAGGAGCCTGGAAGCCATGGAGGTTCATCACCGTGGCGGCAACGTTGGCGAGCCCGGGTGTCTGGATGTCAGAGCGGAATCGCACTCCTGGGTGGAGACCAGGGCCTCCGATAGCAACAGGGACCTGCAAAGTTTACAGGCAGGTCAAAACAACAGTGTATCCGAGGAAGATCATCACTTCAAATCGGTTTGACAGGAAGATCGTCGAAGGACATTGCACTTACAGGCTGAAGTGTGTGCGAGGTAAGAATCTGGATGCTACCGCTCTTGTCGAGCATCGGCTGGCCAGCTTTGTTCCTCTTAACCATATCCTCTGCGTTTCCATGATCAGCTGTGACAAGATAGATACCACCAACTTGCTCCACAGCATCCAAGACCATCTGTTTTCAAGGGGAACCAATGATACAGATAAGTAAAAGGCAAATGAGGTAGAACCATCATTCGGTGAAACTGTGCCAACCAAAACAAAGTATTTCAGGGAATTTGTCACTGAAACTGTGCTAATATAATTTGAAGTAAATGCGCCATTTCAACTTTCAGGATATAGATCATGAAAACAGAACATTGACAGCATAAAACATAGTATCTCGTATGTTCTCACCTTGACAGCTTCATCAGCAGCCTTGCAAGCAACAACTGTGGCTTCAATATCACCAGTGTGACCAACCATGTCACCATTTGGCAGGTTAATACGCACCTACAAGCATATAATATGTTACCTGTTAAGCAAATTTATGGGGGCATATCAAGGTTGTCGCCCATTACATCTTTCCAAACTCCTTTTACCTGGTCAAACTTCCCACTGAGGATAGCATCCCGAGTTCTCTCAGCAATTTCAAGTGCCTTCATTTTGGGCTGCTCATTGAATGTGATACCACTGTCACTGGGAATTTCTACG
This sequence comes from Hordeum vulgare subsp. vulgare, assembly GCF_904849725.1. Classification (NCBI taxonomy): domain Eukaryota; kingdom Viridiplantae; phylum Streptophyta; class Magnoliopsida; order Poales; family Poaceae; genus Hordeum; species Hordeum vulgare. Next base: position 527,389,158 of record NC_058520.1, on the reverse strand, counting down.
TACTCTTCCTTGGTCTCGTCAAAGTATCCCGAACGGTTTCCATTCCAGAAAAATGTGACATGGCCAAACTTAACTGTCTCACTGTTATGAACAAATAAAATAGTCATAAATAAAAATGTGCATAACCATAGGATCAATGTCCTAAGCACAGAACGAACTTTAGCTCAAAGCAATTGAAATAACAGTTTGCAAACATAATAATTCCCTCACAATTACCAGAATAGGGGCATCACCAGGTCAATAAAAGCTCAAATGACCTTTCAGAAAAAATACTCAAATGTAGATAATTTCAATTGCCGCCACTGTAATTAAGCTTTGGCCCCAAACAACTATACTAATAGGTTCAAGAAAGTACAATAAATCAAAGAAATCACTTAATCTATTTTGGTGATTGAGATATGATTGGCAACAAGTGTAAAGCTTTGGGCAGGCAGATATAATAAGCATCTGACTTGTGTATTCACATTTTACCCAGTACTTGACCCACATTTGTTTTCAATGGTAGTAAGCTAACGTGACTTCAGTAATGTTCCATGTGATCAAGCACCAGAGTAATGACTAACTAATAACCAGGTACTATAGTACAGAGGTGAAGATGAAGAACCAAGTGCCTTAGCATTGGAACAAATAGAATGGAAAACTAGGTACTTGCCTGCAAGCGAAGGTGCGGACACCATTCTTCACCAAGTATTCACCGGATGTCCTCTCAATCAAAGGTGGGGAAACAAGGTACTTGCTTGGAAGCTTCAACTCACCATCATATTGAAGCATCCCAGCGTACTTAATTTTTGGTACACGAACACGGTCAAATTTATCGAAATCAGGAAACTCAAGTGCTTTCGCAAGCATAACCATTCGATCAGCTCTGAAATTGAAAGTCACAACTGCATCACCGTCCACTATAGGACCAACCGATTTGCCACTCTCATCAACAATCACAAAGGGGGGCAAATACTGATCATTGGCCTTGGGCTCTGCTCTTAGAGTCTTCACAGCTTCAAGTGCATTTTGGAATTTGTATGGTGCTTCTCCAAGTACCTGGGCATCCCAACCACGCTTGACCACACTCCAGTCATTCTGCAACGAATCAAAGTACATGACTAAAGTTTCACCAAGAAAATGTGTATTTTTCCAACTAAGAGATAACAAAAAATTGCACCTAACATAGGTAAACAATAAAATGAGAGTATACCTCATAGCGGTCCATGGTAACATACATCCTTCCACCACCAGATGCAATCCGTGCATCAACACCCTGCTCACGAAGCTGAGCAAGATCTTTCTCAATTGTCTCTACGAAACCAACACTGCTGCCATCCAAAACATCACGTCCATCAGTAAGAATATGAAGGCGGATTCTTTTTGCTCCCCTCTCACTGGCACCTTTCACAATCAACTGAAAATAAAGTGAAACAAAACGGAGCAATTTAATATTTGACAAATCCTCACAAGACAACATGGTCTGGCATGCATCACAATTAGCAAGGTAAATCAAAGATAGCTTAGCTAACCTGCACTTGGTCTAGCCGGGAGTGGACGCCTCCATCACTCAACAAACCAATAAGGTGCAGAGTACCCTTATCGAAAGATTCCTTGATGTAATTGAACCCCTCGTCTTCCCAAATCTTCCCGGAAGCAAGAGCAGCATCAACAAGCTTCGCGCTACAGAAATTAAGTATACTTAATTAGCTTTGTTGAAAACAATCTGACAGGGCTAATTGTTATCGCATACAAAAGTGAAAATGTGAAAGAATCATGCAATTGAAACAGAATAATGCAACATAATTGATAAAATCTAGCACATGGTTAGGCAAACGACTCAAACAATTCATCATCAAACTATGCAAAATAACCAAAGGAAAAACTAATTAGCATCCATAAGACATGCTTCCTAGCAGAGTTACTAAAATAGTTGATGAAGATGGAAAATTATCAAGATTCCAGTTGAAGTCAGGTTCAACTTTTTCACCACTGCATCGGAACGTATGACAAAAAGTAGCACTACTCGGTACTAACAGCAGAGAATACATATTTCAAAGGGGGGAAAACAGTCATACCCTTGAGCAAAGATTCGGCCAGCTCCAAGAGCATTGTGGCCAACTTCACTGTTGCCCATGTCGTCGTCACTTGGGAGACCAACGGCAGTTCCATGAGCCTTCACTAGTCTCCACTTCTCAGGAGCACCCTTTTGTTTTAGCCAAAAATAAAACAGGGTTAAGCATAGTAATTGCTCATCTCAAACAAAGTTGCATAGTAAAAAATTAGCATGCAAAAGTATTGTCGGAACAACATCCGAACAAGTTGAGGTTGGACACAACATATTATGAATTAGTAATGTAAACCAGATATGAAACATTGTAGTGGGACTCTGACAATTACATGAGTGTGCACTAGCTACGAACGCACAATATTGACTCTATTTTATATAGTAATAATGAAGGGTCCAACATTTACACCAGATTCATCATCACACTCAAATCAGAGCAACAACTACAATCAGGACGCTTAATCTACAGCAGCAGTCGCATTAAACAGACGAAGGTAAATGGCAGGTGCCAAGGTAACCTACATTCTTGAGCGAATCCATGACGGGCGTCTGTGCGACATGGATGCAGTTGTACTGGTCAGGGCTGGCCTCGCCCCATCCGTCGAGCACGACGACGGCCACCGTCTTCCCCTTGGGGAGCGTGGGGTGGTCGGGGAGCGTCCAGTCGGAGGTCGCCATCGCCTACAAAATCATGCAAAAAAAAAAAAAAACATGTCAGGTGCACGAATCCACACAGATCTGCGCCACAGAGCGGCGAGCAGAATACGGCATCATCAACCCGCGCTAAATCACCAGATCGGGACGCGTATCCCGATCGAAATCCGTTCCATTAGCAGGATTAAAAGCGCCAGGAGCACGAATTAAAGCGTAACGACCCCGCTATGACCAATCAAACGACAAACACTGTATTTCCCTTCGTCTGAAATTCAGATTTGGTGAACAGTGTCTGGGCGGCCAGATCCGGCGATTGATCGGGGGAAAACGGACAGCAAATTCCGGCGAGCTTACGGACGGGGGCGATTGAGATTGAGATCAGAGAGGAGATTGCTCTCACCTTTGCTTTTTTTTCCTTCGTGTGGTTTGCGGAACAAGAAGAACTTTTGGCAGAGCGGAGTGGCGGAGGATAATAGGCGAAGGCGAGGCCGCCGCGGTGTTAATAAAGGGAAGGGATGGATGGGCCACGGGGACCTGGGATGCGAATAATTTTAGGGTGCTGGGCAAGGAGATCGTTGGACGGCCCGATCGGCTCTGGGGGCGTCGGGCCGGGCCATCGGACGGCTGGACCAATGTTACCGGTGTCTTCGCCTGTTTTTTTTTTTTATATTTTTTTTTGAGTTGCCTTCGCCTGATTTGGTAGATGGGATCCGCCAGTTTTATATCCCGGCCCCTGGTATTGGACGGTCCTGATGGGGCCGCCTGTCGCGGGGACATGTGGCTGTCACGCCGTCACGAGTCCTCTTTCCTCTTTTGAAAACTTGGGCGTGACGGCGTGCGTGAGCGAGAGGCCGTTTGTTGTTGGATATTCCTTTCGGATGCCGTTTCCAAAATCGAATTCCCATGCTGTTTTTAATTGAATGTTTTATTAAATTTCGTATTGTTTCTCCAGCAAGGGGGAAAGGAGAACTGGGTTCTTTCTTGCTAGTCGCCGACCACCTGTCCGATCCGAGCCCTCGAATAGACCGCCCGGTTGAGCTACGTGCAACGGTGCAAGCTTTCTATGTTTTTTTCTTTTTGAGGGGTTGCAAGCTTTCTACGTCATTCGGCGTGGAAAACAACGTGTTGTATGGAACAAGTTTTGGAACCCATGAAGCTGAACGACAAGCTACTAGGTGCGGGCGCGGGACGGAAAGGAGCGTGGCTGGCCGTGGGTGGCCGAATTTAGGTCCTGGTAGTGGTCGGGGTTGGCCGGCCGCCGGGGGGGGGTCAAGAAAGAGGACTCACGTCGCTCTCGCGCGCATGGGTTGGTTGGTCGCTGCGCAGCGCACCAAAACAGTCGGTCGCTCTTGCGGCCCCGGCGTCCTGGGGGCAGGAAAACCCAGCGACGACCCGTCGATTTGCCCAAAGGCTGGACTCCCTCGCTTTCCCACGTCACGTGTAGGTCTTGTGCCCCTATGCGTTTCCGTAAACAGGGACCGCAAAACGGACCGTTTGTGCTATAATAATCGTCGATACGGTGAACGGAAAACTTTTTTCGTCCCGAACAGATCATGCAAAATCAGTCGCCCGATAAACCTTTGTACGGAATGATGAAAAGTTCACGTCGATTTTCCATTCCGTCGTGTCTACCGGTTCCCTCACTCTTTTTTGTCGGTCCTCCTATCTCTTCCGCGTCTTGGCATCAAGAAATTTCCGGCCCGCGCGTCCTTTTGCGCCGGCGCATCTTCCCATCGTCTCTAGCTGCCCCCTGACCGTCTCGCGCCGTCCGGTAGCTCCGCTGCCGCCCGTCGCACCTTCTTTACCAATTTTGGAGGTCAGGTGACCATTTCTCTCCTCGGGTAAGCATCCGACGCAATGGATCCGCCCTCGAGCTTGTCACGCGGCCTTGTAGCTGGCGGATCCGGTTGGTTCCGATGCCGGTGAGCCTCAGAATCGCCCAAGGGACAGCCAAGCGAGTCGGCCACGTGGATTTGGGGTCGTGGTAAAGAAGGGTTTTGGCCGATATGTTTCGGCCGGCATCGGAGAACAAAAGGGCGGCTCGCTTGATTTCTGTCGGCGAAATTGCCTGAGGGAAAGGTAAGTTCAATGCCCAGCGATTTGTTAATTCAATTTTGACAAACAAGATTTACGAAAAAATCATAGGCATATTTCTTTTAGGTGGATGCTTGGAGTACCTCCTCCTCGTCGTCGTCGGATGATTCCAACATAGAGCAGATGATTTTGGACGACGATGGCGACAACCTAATGTTATTGCATCTCGTCGACAAATTTGAAAAGGGGCCGAAGAGAAAGCGCCGTGGATCCATGGGTGGCCGGCAATGCATTCCGAGCAACTCAGCTCTCGACAACAAGATGCTCATGACGGACTACTTCGCCGATGTATCGACATATCCGAGTCACCTTTTCGTAAGCGATATTGAATGTGTAGGCCTTTTTTATTTGCGGTGTTGAAGCTTGCGAGCAAAATTTCCTTTATTCACTCACCCGAGGAATGTCGCTCGTTTGCTTGGGTTTAGTGCATATCAAAAAATATTGACGATAATGAAAATGCTTGCATATGTGTTCATGCCGACTATATCAATGAATATCTTCGCATCATGGAAGATACCAGCATCAAAATGTGTGCCGGTGTTTGCAGAGACAATGATCCAGATTTTTGGCCCAAATTATTTTCAAGCTCCATATGAGGAGGACACAAAGAAGTTGATGGTGATGAACAAAGAGAGGGGATGGCTAGGCATATTTGGGAATATTGATTGCATGAATTGGAGGTGAAAGAACTATCCAGTGACTTTGGTGGGGCAATGGAGTGACCACAAACGTAAACCTACCATTGTGGTTGAAGTCGTGGCTTCACACGATTTATGAATTTGGCATTACTTCTTCGGTTTGTCGATGCCTCTCAATGATATCAATGTCTTGCACTGATCTCATCCTTTTGCTCAGCGAGCTAGTGGAAAAGCTCCGGCTTGCAACTGTACCGATAGTAGCCATGACTATACCATGGGGAACTATCCTCTCAACAATATCCTCCATGGTCAACATTTGCGAATACCATTAGTGACCTCAAAACCAAGAAGCACATTTTTCCCAAGCACAAGAAGCATTCCACACGGATATTGTCAGGATTTTTAGTGTGTTGCAAACTTGGTTTGTCATTGTTCGAGGTCCTGCTCGCTTGTGAGATAAGAAATCCCTCACAAATATTATGACTCCATGTGTAATTTTACACAACATGATCATCAATGATGATAGGGGTTTGAACTTAGAGTTTTATTACGATGCTGTTGGTAGTCGTGTGAAGCATGTCAGGAACGCCGATGTGATCAATGCATTTCTTAAGACCTACCGGTGGAAGATTGAGAACAGTCCTTTACACTACCAGCTCAGTGATGATCTTCTTGAGCATCAATGACAGCTCTATGGGTGATGGACTCCCATTTTAATTTAATAAATTTTATATGTAATTGCGTATGATTTGAATAATTTGTTGTATTAATTATTTGAATTTGAACATCCGTTGTAATGAATACGATTGTTGTATTGTGAATTATCTTTCGAACCATTTTTATTTATATATTTTCATTTATATTATGATTACATTTAGTTTATGTTGTTAAAATCAAGAATTTGTAAAGCCCCAAAAAAATTGTGGTACCGCGAGGCATTCGGCGTGGAACAAATCCCGTAAACTCGTTTTGTGAGACGATTTTAGCGGATATGTCTCGTCGAAGGCCTCACGATACCACAATATTTTTACAGGCAGCTCTTAAATAAAAAAATACGGGGCAAGGGTTTACCGGATCTGCTAGAGATGCTCTAATAGTTCCAACTTATTTTTCTTGTGCAACCACGTCCTTCTTCGCCTTATGGAGTGGGCCGCTTCGTGATGCAATAGAAGATTTCATTGTGTTTCTTTAGAGGGTTCACCTATGTCTCGCTTATAGAGAGATGATAATCCACAAGTATAGTGAATATGTTGTGGCATTTTCGATAAGTAAAAGTGTCGAATCCAACGGGGAGCTAAAGGTACAATTAATATTCTTTTAAGTTTTATCAATCACCGATACAACTCTACGTGCAACGTTCACTTCACCTACTACAAGAAATAAACTAGTTTGTAGGTGTAATTTGGATAGGTTTGCAAAATAATAAAGAAATGTAAATAAAATTTAGGTGATGTTTAAATAAAAAACAATTAAGTTAGTTTTTTTAGTAGAAAGATTTTTGTAATACAAGAGAAGGATTTGTCCCTAGGTGATTGATAACCAAATCGATCGTCGTCGTTGCAATTTTATATAAGGGAGAGGCATAAGTGAAAGCACATATGTTTTCTTGGTGGTTTTGATAATTCATGACAACATACATTGTCTCTTGAACTAACACTTTTACCAACTATATTTCAGGTATAGTCCACAGAGAGCTTTGGTTATAAGATTGTGAGGAGATGCCCCTTGATGAAGGAATGGATAGGATTGGCTAAGTTTCAAGCAAGAAGACTCTACATTTTACATTTGTGAGAAATCACTTTGAGCCCATAGAAAAGCCAATGCTATTAAAAGGGGATGATGTATTATGATGAATTGGTTGCTCAAGTGTTTTGAGATGGCCACCAAAAATAGTCAACCATTCTCCCAGAAAATATCTATGTCCAAACCTAAACCAGCAAAATCGGTGCCACCAACATTTCCTACTCGACCCTACCGATTTTAAACGTAGACATATCCTATGTCAAACCCACCATATCAGTACAACCAACATTCCTATCGGTGCCACCAAGATTTTGTGATCAACTATATGTTGACGAGATTTTAAGTTTTGAAATTTCCGAGTTTGAAGTCGGTCTCACCAATATTTGGAAACCAGCCTAGGTCATCATATCGGTACCCCCGAGTTTCATATATCAGTCTCACCGAGAATTCAAAAGTTGCCACATTTGGTGCAACTCGATACCATCGAGATTCATTTCGGTGTCATCGAGTTGGGCAATAATGTTGTAACAGTTGGACTTCGGGGGATGCTTATATATACCCCTCCACCTACCTCTCATTCATAAAGGAAGCACTCAGAACACACATACACTTGTCATATCCATTTTTCTGAGAGAGAGCCACGTACTCATGTGTTGAGATCAAGAGATTCCAATCCTACCATTTGAAACTTTATATTTAGCCTCCCCAAGTTGCTTTTCACAAGATCAATCTCTCCTACCCCTGCCATACTTGTTGACTAGCAAGTGTAGGGTGCAGTAGACTTGTTAGAATCGCTAAAATCTGCCAACCATTAGATTGGGAAAAGGCTAGGATTTAATTTATGCAAGTAGCCTATTGACACCCCTTTAGACACGTCTTCTATCGATTTCACAATTCGTATGAGAGCAAGGTCTCCAAAACCTTGGTTTAAACACCATTGGAGGAAGATGGATGTGCCTAGTTTGGGGAATATTAGTTGTAGAGTGCCTATTCTTGATGGGGAATATTTTAGACAATGGAAAGATGAAATGCTTGATATATTTGATAAGTTCCATTTGCGCAAGTATGTTGAATATCCGTATGAGCCTCCCATTGATCCTTTACATCCTTCTCATGATGAAGAACTTGATATGTTTGGTAATCTTAAAACTATAAATCTAATCATTAGAGGACTTCCAAGAAATGTGCTTAATCAATTGCAAAATTTTGAGTGTGCTCACACTTTGTGGAAAGACTTAGAGAAAAGATATCCCGACTATTCACTGAAAAATATTGAGATCATTTTCCATAAATGCACTGCCTTTCACAAAATGAAGCCAACCGATCCTAATTTTGATAAATGCCTTTTTGAGCTTCGCGACCTCATGCGCGCTAAAGGAGACGACATTACCATTAACAATGCCATTGTTGAAACCATTCACATGCATAACTATGAACATTGTCATAGTCAAATTTTTGATGAAATTCTTGTTTCCTATGACGAGGATATTTCGTCCGACGACGACAATGTGGAGCATGGCTACTACAATGAAGATGAAGAGTTTGACATCGAGTATGAGAAGACCATGAGGAACCTTAGTCTTATGGAAAACCTTAGATACTACATGACAAAGGAAAGGAGTGGGTTCTTGACAGTGGATGCACCGATCACATGACCGAAGATAAAGACATGTCCTATGAGATCACACCAAACCGTGGACCTCGAAGTATTGGAAATATGCCCTAGAGGCAATAATAAATGAGTTATTATTATATTTCCTTGTTCATAATAATCGTTTATTATCCACGCTAGAATTGTATTGATTGGAAACTCAAATACATGTGTGGATACATAGACAACACACTGTCCCTAGTGAGCCTCTAGTTGACTAGCTCGTTGATCAAAGATGGTCAAGGTTTCCTGGCCATAGACAAGTGTTGTCAATTGATAACGGGATCACATCATTAGGACAATGATGTGATGGACAAGACCCAAACTATAAACGTAGCATATGATCGTGTCAATTTATTTCTACTGTTTTCTACATGTCAATGTATCTGTTCCTATGACCATGAGATCATGCAACTCCCGTACACCGGAGGAATACCTTGTGTGTTCCAAACGTCGCAACGTAACTGGGTGACTATAAAGGTGCTCTACAGGTATCTCCTAAGGTGTCTGTTGGTTGGCATGGATCAAGACTGGGATTTGTCACTCCGTGTGAGGGAGAGGTATCTCGGGGCCCACTCGGCAATACAACATCACAACAAGCCTTGCAAGCAATGTGACTAAGGAGTTAGTTACGGGATATTGTATTACGGAACGAGTAAAGAGACTTGCCGATAACGAGATTGAACTAGGTATGGAGATACCAACGTGTGACAGCCCGGTGCCGACGTTCCAGAAGATTCCCCTTTTCTTTCCATTTTCGTCGTGTGTCTATTTTCTTTTGTTGCATCATCATCGCATCATGCGCATCATCAGCATCGCATCGGCATCCCGTTGCCGCCCGTTTTCAAAACTTGCATCCGTTGTTAGTTGCCGGTTCTCGTCGTTGTCCGTTCTCAGCCCGACCGCACACGCACGCGCCCGCGGCACCGTCGAAACCCTATTTTTAAAGTGCGTTTAAAACTTTCTCTGATCGGGGTGAAACTTGGCTTGCGGTCGTAATTTGTTTTAGTTAGGACGCTTGTCGAATTTCGTCGCGATCGGAGTTCGTCTGGTACCCGAACGGTCGACCGTAGCGGCACCGTATTCGGTCAACCGTCGAACGTTTGTCGGTGTTTTAAAAATTGTTGCCGCGCCGCCCGTTCTCCCTCTCATCTCTGGTAAACCACCCTACACGGCCACGTACCCATTCCCGCGTGCGGAATCATCCGAATCCGACCACACGGTTGGATCCGGAACGCGATTCCGGTTAACCGAGCTCCTCTTTTCTCTATAAATACCCCTCCACCATATTTATTAGACAACCTCCTCTCATCTCTCCTCGAAATCCATGCCAACCCCGAAACCCTAGCCACCCTCTCCCTCCTCCCACCTCGAGCTAGGCCCGCGGGGCCCGTTCTGAGCCCGCTCGAGCCCATCTGGGCCCGAGGCTGCTGTGCCCGGAGATCTCCTTCCCGAGCTCCTCCTGCCTGAGGTGCCCGTCCCGCGCGGCAAGCCGGAGCCCTCGCCGGCGAGGCAACTGCGTTCCCTGTCACCCCGCTGCCAGGATCCCGCGCGAGCACCGAGCCCCGCCGCGCCAGGTCACTGCTCGTCGCCCCGACCGGCCGCTGCCAGATCCTCGCCGTCCTCTGTCCGGAGCTCGCCGCCGCCGCCGGGAATGGGGCTCCCGTGCCCGGATCCCTCCAGATCCGGCCGGCCCCCACCGTTTCCCCTTTTCTACCCCGCCGGATCGAGCCGCCTGGAGCCGCCGCCGGCCGCCGCCATGGCTCGCGCCGCTCGGCCAGAAGAACGACGAGCCGCCCGCGCCTCGCTCTCCCGCTGCGCGCCTGGGCCGCCTTCGCTTCTCGGCCGCACCAACCGCTCGCGAGCTGGGCCCACCCCCGCGCCAGCGCCGCACCGACTCCGAGCGTCCCGCCTCGGCCCAGTCGCCCAGCACCGGCCTGCCTCCTCTCCTGGCCCGATGGCCCAAGGTGAGTTAGCCCGTGCCCTATCCAACGCACTGTGACATCCTCGACTTTTGCAACAGTAATTATTGTGATTAAGCTACAATGATCACCCGCTAATGATGCCACGTCATCGAATTTCCATCTCGGACCCGCGTTGATTCGAGTCTGTCCGGATCCAAAAATTTGAAAACAAAAGAAAAGTATTTTATAAATTCATGTTAAATATCAAAAGAATATATATGTAAAAAAGAAAGTATTAAGAAAATCATAGTGATAAAAGGAAGTATAAAGAAAAAGTATTCGAATAGTAAAATAAATAATGTAAGAAACAAAAAAAAAGAAAAAAAAAGAAAAAAAAGCAACCCCACCCCCCTGGCCGAGCTGGGCCAAAAGGCCCAACTGGCCAGCCCACCCCGCGCCACCCTCCCCTCAAACCCTAGGGGCGAGTCCCTCCCCCTGCCCGCCGCGAGGGACTCCCTCCCCACGAGCCCTCACGCCGGCGAGCCCCCCCGTCAGCAGCTCCCTCTCACCCGTGCCCCTCCTCTCCACCTCCTCCCCCTCCCGTCGGGTCCCTCCCGCCGGCGGCCCCCAGATCTCCCGCCGGCCGAGGCCCCTTGTTCTCCCACCGCGGCCCCCCCTGGAGACCGACCCCAGGAGCCCCGCCGGCCGAGCCCCTCCCCGTCGGCGGCTCCATCCCGGGGCCCCCTCCTCACCGGGGCCCCTCTCGGCGAACCTCCGGCCCGCTCCTCCTCGCCGGCACGACCGTCACTGTCCTCACCGGAACAACGCCGTCACCGTCACCGCCTCCACGCCGTCTCCTCCGCCCCTTTCCGCGAACTCCGGCTTCACCGGCCCCTCCCGTCAACGTCGGTGAGCCCCTCCTCGGACTCCTCCCACCGTCGCGTTCCCCTCACCGCCCCGGTTCCGTTCCGGCAAACGGGACCCCGATCTGTCGACGGTAGACTCCGGTAGGGAGATTTGAACATTTGGTTCTTCTATGTTGAGTTAGCACAAAGAGAGTTCTGTGTCTCTGTGTTAACAGAGAGGGAGATGAGAGTTTTGAGAGAAAATAAAAAAAACAAATGTTGTATTCCGTATGTATGTATGTATGTATTCGATACCCGTATTTATGTATGTATTTGCGTATATAGGCATGTGGAGAAATACGACATTTGTATGGTTATGTATTTGTGATTAAAAATGTGTTTTTGGCCTAGGGTCACTTACCGGTGGGGCCAACGCACCCGCTGTCTATGACAGGGAGGCCCCACGCGATAGTTAATATAAATAATAAAAATATATGTTTTTATTAAATAAATAAATAAATAGATATATTAGTTAAATTAATTAATTAGAATAATTAGAGTATGACACGTGGGTCCCCCACTAAATTAATCTGTTTAATTAATAATTAATCTTAATAAAAACTTGTGCCTATGACGTTCGGGACCCGCTGGTCAGTTGACCGGTCAAATGTTGATGTGAGCATGACATCGCGATGGTGTCATAATGGAATTTTATTAAAATAGCTAAATCTGTTTTTAATTCCTAAATAATTAATAAAACTTTGAAAATTAATATTAAATAATCCGTAAGTCAGATCAAAATATTTTCAACATGAAAGTTGATCAGCAAAACGAGACGAACCCGGATACACGGTCCATTCGTCTGTCACGCGTCCCTAGCATAGCAAACATGGAATTTTTCCATCGTTTCCAGTATAACCGGTAGTAGCCCGAAACCCAGAAAATATCGTCAGATATTCTTCCGACCCGTCTATGACGGATGTTGCTGCGTTAGCTCATGTCTAGCCTGCATCTTTCCATGTCATGCTTTGTGTTGCATCGGTGTTATTATTTATTGTTTCTTCCGCCTCTTCTTACCGGTAGACCCCGAGACTGACGCTACCGCCGGGTACATCTACGACCCTGCCGATCAGTCCTTTGCCGCAGAGCAGCAAGGCAAGCAAAACCCCCCCTTGATCATTCCTATATCGCCTATGTCTTTCTTCCTACTTCTTGCATTAGTACTTTGCTACTGTTGTAGTTAGCTCCTATATCTGATGCATAGCCTGTTTTTGATGAACTGCTACTTTCAGTCATGTACCTTTAATATGCTTAGTATAGGTGGAGCAGTCATCCCCTCAGACCCCGTAGTCCAGTTGCCCCGCTTGTTTTCAAATCTCGATCTCTGATCGACGAGCCAGACCCGACACAACACATTCACCCCCCTTCGTTGGACGACGCTACAGAGATACTATCGGGTACCGAGGGTGACACCTCGCTAAGTACTCCTGATGATATCTCTGTAGTATAGCTAGTCGGTCGTGGTTATCGAGGGTGATTCCTCTTTCACCATTCCCGATGACGCCTCTGTCGTGCCACCCCGCGAGTGTGGGACCCCCGAGGGTGATTCCTCTAAGCCCACCTTGACGGGTACATCGTTCGGAATCCAACGAGGGTGATACCTCAGATTCCCCCGATGTTACAACCACACAGTTACTCGACCATGTTACTGGGATCATTGGTGATTAGTTGTAAGACGGGTGGATTCCCGTGAGACTGTGTTGCTGGCCTAATTAAAATGCTAATGGATTTGGGTATTTGATCTGGGTTGGTCGGAGACCTTTTCGCACTAACCGGCTACGCGGGAAGAATTATGGGTACTCGACGTCGCGGTATCAGCCGAAGCTTTTCAGATGCCAGCAATGTAGCGGCGCGCGCCCGAGTGGTCCCGAGATGCATCGCGCTTGTGATTAAGGGATGCTAGGACTGACGTCGGCTGCCCACGCCACGTGCAGGAGCGTGAAGGGGAACTGGGCCCACGAACCCTTTGTGCTTAGGATTTAGACCGGCGTGCTGGCCTCTCTGATTAGTCTTAGGTGGGGCTGCGACGTGTCGATATTCCGAGGCCGGGCAGGACCCAGAAAAGTATGTCCGGCCAGAGTGTTATCGAGCATGACGGGACATGTGGTGCACCCCTGCAGGGATGAAAATTAACTATTCGGATAGCCGTGTCCACGGTTACAGGACGACTTGGAGTTGTGCCCCGATCTTTTACAACTACAATTGTTACTTAACTGGAATTAGTTTGCCTCGGGATTGCTTCCTCGCAGGGAGTCGAGGGAGGATCTTTAGGCGTGACCTCACTTTAATATTGCTGCAACAATATGACTATTTATGTTTTACCCGTGTTCTACTCTCGTCTATTGCTGCAAGACCCTGAAGATGCTAGTCTTTGATAGGACTAGGCCTTCTCTCTCTATTCTCGCATTGCTGCAGTTAGTCCACATATAACCCCCTTCTTTGATACTGATGCATATTTAGAATAGTTCTGATGTAAGACTTGCGAGTACTTTGGATGAGTACTCACCGCTGCTTTGCTCCCCCCTTGTCCCCTTGATCCGTTTGCTGCGACCAGTTGATGGAGCCCAGGAGATGGAGGTCCCCGCCGCCGACGACTGCTACCCTGACGGTGCCTACTACTACGTGGAGGCCGCTGATGATCAGGAGTAGTTAGGAGGTTCCCAGGCAGGAGGCCTCGCCTCGTTCGATCGTTGTATCTTTTGTGCAAGCCTTCTCTAAGGCACCCCATGTTTTATGTATGTACTCAGATATTTGTTGCTTCCGCTGACTTGTGTGTTTATCGAGCTTTCGTATTCTAGCCCTCGAGGCCCCTGGCTTGTAATATGAAGCTGATGTTATTTTTGTGTGTGTCTAGAGTTGTGTTGTGATATCTTCCTGTGAGTCCTTGGGTTTGGTCGTACGCATTTGCGTGTATGATTAGCGTACGATTAAATCGAGGGCGTCACACGCACTGGGCATCTTTTAGCTTTCATGCGCTTGCGCTTTCGGTCCATTTAGGCTTTAGGTATTTATTTATTTTTCCTGCGATTTATTCCGTTTCCAGAAAAATGCCATATTTTCAAACGTACGTATCTTATATTTCGTAAGTCGGATCGAGGTGATCTTTATATGGTTTTGGTGTAGAATTTCGCGTAGTATCCGTTTTTGCAACTTGCATAAATGCTTGATGATATTTGACCCACTGTTTGCCTAGAGTAACATGCTGTCCCATTAGATTAGTGCCCGTAATTATTTTTCGCGCGTGTCCGGACTGCCCGTATACGATAGATTAAATGTCCATGTTTTAGGGACCATTATTCCATGTATTTTAGAGCAGTCATTTGTATTTTTGCGCGTAGGGATTTGCCGCTAGATTATTTTCCGTGTATAGGTTATTTTCTCGCATTTTCGTGTGGCATTATTTTTGTTGTTGCAACCCCACATATTTTATATGTTTCCAGGGTAGAAAAATCCATGGGATTTTTCTGTGCAATTAGTTTTAGCTTTTGAGTAAGTTAGTTCGTGTGATATTTTGCCGTGATTCTCTTTTGTTTAATTCGTATGATTTATTCCGTGCTCCGTTTGATTAAGTTGTCAACTAGGGAGTTGTTCTTGGGTGTTTTGTCTAGCCCCTGGTATTTTTGGTTGCAATAGAAATGCATGTTTAGGCATCGTTTGTTTGCTATCAAGTTGCTAGAAATAGTGCTGATTTGGAGGTGCTGAAATATTTTTAAGTCTGAGATCTGTTATATTTTGTTGTTGTCTTGTCTTGCTTGCATCTTGTGATCTGTAACTCTTTTGAGGTTGGTCCAATGGAGTTAGTTGTATCCCTTGTGTTTCTCTAGTATGCTGTAAATTTTCATGCCATTTGGAGTCCGGTAGCTATAGGTTTTGCTGCTGTCAATATTGTTTCAGATCGAAAACTGCACCTTCATGAGGTGTAATTTTCACTAAGTCTGAAATAGTGTGTGAGATGCCATTTTGTGTCTTCTTTCCCTAGTGTTCCTTGCTGCCATGCTAGTTGTTGTTAGTTGTTTGTGGTAGTGCTTCTTGCCCTCTTTCGTGTCATGCCTTGCTTGAGTTTATTGGAGTAGTGTAGCCCATAGTTGTGGGGCGTAGAAAGTGCTTTGTGGCTGATTTTGGCAGATTGTAGTGATATCTTGTTTTGCTCGTAGTTTTTGAACCGTAGCTCCGTTTTGATCGTGTCCTACATGAAACTTGCTTAGAATCTTGTGTAGATTCATTTTCTCTTGCTGGTTGTATGTTTTTAAGTGCTCATGCGCGTCGTTGCACACATATTGCATTCATGCCATCATATCTTGCGATGCTTGTATCTTTTGAACCGTACCTCCATTGGAGATGTTCTCTATGTGTAGATTGCTTGTCTTGACGCGTAGAACCACATGAAACTATTTGTTTTGCTGTTTAACAACTAATTAACTGTGTTAATTCAGATCTGGACAGAATTGTAAATTAACATGTGAGGTCGTCTCGGAGATGCTATATGTCATTTCCGACCTCATTTGAAATGTCTAGATAGGTAGTATAATTTCCGCTTCACCTCGTGCATGTTTGGCAACATTAATATTGCCGTGTAAATTACCGAGAGTGAACTAAATAATTCATTTGTGGAGTTTCGTCAATAAGCAACTCGTTGCATATTGAACTTCACTTAAGGTGTAGTGTTTGTTTGTGTGAATTGTCATGCCGTGACTTGCTTGCATTCAGCTGCTCATGCATCATATGTGTTGCACCGTGTGGTGAATTCCGTGTGTTGATTTGTGTTTCCGGTTTGCTTCGTCTCGATAGAGTTCCGCAACGTGCCGGATTGTGAGGACCCGTTCGACTACGTCGGTCCGTCTGCTTCACGGAGGCATTCTTCTTCCAAGCGGGATCTCAGGCAAGATGATCATTTCCCCAGATACCATTACTATCATCGCCATGCTAGTTTTACCGCTTCTATCGATTATGTCTCGTTGCCTACCACATGTTAAATATCAGCCTCTCAACAATGCCATGTTCACCTTGAACCTGTTCAACCTAGCAAACCACTGATTGGCTATGTTACTGCTTGCTTAACCCTGTGTTAGCGTTGCTAGTTACAGGTGCAGATGCTTCCATGTGAAAGCAAGGGTTCTTTGTCATATCACCATATTTAATGCTATTTACTTTAATGCACCTATATACTTGGTAAAAGGTGGAAGGCTCGGCCTTTCTAGCCTGGTGTTTTGTTCCACCTTTGCCCCCTTAGTATCGGCTACCGGTGTTATGTTCCATAATTGAGCGCTCCTAACACGATCGGGGTTGTTATGGGGACCCCCTTGATAATTCGTTTTAGATTAAAGCTGGTCTGGCAAGGCACAACATTGGTACTACATTTGCCCAACATAATAACTTGATAATACTGAAATGCATAGGGAGTTAGCGCTACCCGAGGAGTAATTCTACATAATACAAGGAGGGCCAGTGCTGATGGTGCTGGTCCAAAACAGAGCACTGTGCGGGGCCACCACGAGGAAACTCGAGGTTTGGCACACGTACGTGTAGCTTATCCGTCGTGTCCTGAGAACGAGATACGCGGATCCTATCAGGATCGTCGACACGCCGGGCGGTCTTGCTGGATTAGTTTTACCTTTGACGAGATATCTTGTGCATCGGGATTACGGTGATGCTTTGGGTAATCTCAGAGTTGAGGTTTTCCACTAGGGAATCCGACGAGATCACGAGCTTCGTGATTGAGGATTTCTATGCGGCTTGTGGTAATTTGTGATGGACTAGTTGGAGCACCCCTGCAGGGTTAAATCTTTCGGAAAACCGTGCCCGCGGTTATGTGGCAACGTGGAAACTTTGTTTAACACTGGTTCTAGATAACTTGAAGTTAATTTAATTAAAAATATGCCAACTGTGTGCGTAACCGTGACTGTCTCTTTTGTGAGTTCCTTCTCCGATCGAGGACACGGTGGGGTTATGTCTGACGTAGGTAGGTGTTCAGGATGATTCATTTGATCATCCGTAGTTCACGTCCGCTATGCGTAGATCTCCCCCCTCTTATTTTCTTGTACTCGTAAGTTTAGCCACCAAATATATGCTTAGCCGCTGCTGCAACCTCACCACTTAACCATACCTCACCCATTAAGCTTTGCTAGTCTTGATACCTTTGAAAATGAGATTGCTGAGTCCCCTATGGCTCACAGATTACTACAACACCAGTTGCAGGTACATGTAAAGGGTACTTGACGCGAGCGCGTTGATTGTTCATTTGGAGTTGCTTCTTCTTCTTCTTCTTCATCGATCTAGGATGGGTTCCAGGCCGGCAACCTGGGATAGCAAGGATGGACGTCGTTCTTCTTTTCTCGTTTGTTTTCGTCCATAGTCGGACCCTGCTGTTACTCTTGATGATTATGTAATGTACTGATGTGACTCTGATGTAGCTTGTGGCGAGTGTAAGCCAACTCTATTTAGATATCTCTCCTTTTCAGTACGTGTACTTGTAACGATATCCATTCTTGCGACACGACGAGATGCGTTTCTATCCCTGACGAGGCCTTTGTGTCAAATTGAGGATAGGGTCGCATCTTGGGCGTGACACAACGATCGAATCTCGGGCAAGTAACATACCGAAGGACAAAGGGGACAACATACGGGATTAACTGAATCCTTGACATAAGAGGTTCGATTGATAGAGATCTTCGTAGAATATGTAGGAGACAATATGGACATCCAGGTCCCGCTATTGGTTATTGACTGGGGAGTGTCTCAGGTCATGTCTGCATAGTTCTCGAACCCGCAGGGTCTGCACACTTAAGGTTCAGTGACGTTTCGGTATAGTTGAGTTATAGGTGTTGGTAACCTAAAGTTTTTCGGAGTCCCGTATGAGATCCCGGATGTCATGAGGAGCTCCGGAATGGTCCAGAGGTAAAGATTGATATACAGGAAGTCCTGTTTTGGTCACCGGAAAAGTTTCGGGCTCATTGATAGTGTACTGGGAGTGCCGGGAGGGGTGTCACGCCCCGAGGGACTTTATGGGCTGTGGGAGGATACAAACCAGCCCCTAGTGGATTGACATAAGCTCCCACTAAGGCCCATGAGGTTTGAGAGGCAAAAAATCAAAGGTGGAAAAGGTGGAAAGGGTTTCCAAGTGGAAAGGAGGAATCCTACTCCTAGTAGGATTGGAGTAGGACTCCTCCACCTCCAATTTCGGCCAAACCTTGAGGGTTTGAGGCTGCCTCCTCCCCTCCCTCCCTCATATATATACTAGTGGTATTGAGGGTTTTTGAGACACGAGAAAACAGCCACGTGCTTCCCTCTCTCTAGATCTGTTTCTCCTCTAGTCTAGTTTCAGCGGTGCTTAGGCGAAGCCCTCCTGGAATAGCTCCACCACCACCACCACCATGCCGCCGTGCTGGAGTACTCATCTACCTCTTCGCCCCTCTTACTGGATCAAGAAGGCGGAGACCGTCATCGAGCTGTACGAGTGCTGAACGCGGAGGTGTCGTCCGTTCAGCACTAGATTGGGATGGATCGTGATGGGATCGCGGGACGGATCGTGATGAGATCGCGGGACAGGCTGCGATTTGGATCGCAAAGATGTTCCACTACATCAACCGCATTATATACGCTTCCGCTTAGCGATCTACAAGCTCAAGACTGCTTCAACAACTCCACCACCATCACCACCAAAGGAAGACAACTAAGCATTGGTATGGGCAACCCCCTTGGCTTATGCCAAGCTTGGGGGAGTTGCCCTGGTATCATATCACCTTTATATCTTTTGCTTTTACCTTTGTTTTAGTTCTTTCCTTTTCAGTTTTTATTTCTTCTCTTAGTGGAATCAGTCTTTAGTGTTTAGTTTGAGTCTTTTTCTTTGTGTCTCCCCTGATGTATTCGAGCTTGCGAGCTATATATTAAAGAGTATATTAGTCAAGGGCTTTGTTTTGTGCCGTGATCAAAAGTATGAAAAGAACGATAGCATGAAAAATCATGAGATGATCTTATGGAAAGTGATAACTTCACATAAAACAAGTATGATGATTGAAACTTGTTGAGAATAGACCAACATAGACCTCGGTCATTGTTGCAATTAATAAGAAGTAATAAGGAAAGAGAGGTTCACATATAAATACATCATCTTAGACACTTTCTATAATTGTGAGCACTCACCAAACTATTACATGCTTAGAAGTAGATGTTGGACAAGGAAGACAACATAATGAATTGTGTTTGCTTGGTTCCAAACAATGTTATATGATTAGAGATCCCTTAGCATGTGACGATTGCTTCCACCTCATATTAGCCAAAACTCCCGCACCAAGTAGAGATACTACTTGTGCATCCATAAACCTTCAACCCAGTTTTGCCTTGAGTGTCCACCATACCTACCTATGGATTGAATAAGATCCCTGAAGTAAGTTGTCATCGGTGCAAGCAATAAAAATTGCTCTCTAATATGTATGATCTATTAGTGTGTGGAAAATAAGCTTTATAGGAACCTGTGATGAGGAAGACTTAAAAGCGACAGATTGCATAATAAAGTTCTTTATCACAGGGGCAATATAAAGTGACGTTCCTCCGCACTAAGAGGACATGCATCCAAACCTCAAAAGCGCATGACAACCTCTACTTCCCTCTGCGAAGGGCCTATCTTGTACCTTTACTTTTTGCCCTTGTAAGAGTCATGGTGATCTTCACCAATTCCTTATTTACCCTTTTTCTTGGTGAACGTCATATGCTTGGGAAAGATCTATATTCATATATTAACTTGGAGATGAGTACTTATGCTTTATTATTGTTGACTTTACCCTTGAGGTAAATGGTTGGGAGACAAAACTATAAGCCCCTATCTTTCTCTGGGTCCAACTAAACTTTGATACCATGAGTACCACGTGAGTTGTAACAATTGTGGAAAACAAAAGAGATGATTGAGTGTGTGGATTTGCTTTACAAGCTCTTATTTGACTCTTTCTGATGCTATGATAAATTGCAATTGCTTCAATGACTATGGACTGTTGTTGGCTACTTCTCGGTAAGGTTTTTGTTTCATACTTTGCTTTGTGAAGGAATTGTTACTTTCCGATAAGAATCTCTATGATGTATTGCTGTTCTATGTGTGGTCATGATGCCCTCATGTCCGTATTATGTTTTATCGACACCTTCATCCCTAAACATGTGGACATGTTTTGGGTCTTGGTTTTCGCTTGAGGACAAGCGAGGTCTAAGCTTGGGGGAGTTGATACGTCCATTTTGCATCATGCTTTCATGTTGATATTTATCGCTTTATGGATTGTTATTATACTTTGTGGTACCATACTTATGCCTTTTCTCTCTTATTTTGCAAGGTTTATTTGAAGAGGGAGAATACCGGTAGCTGGAATTCTGGATTTGAAAAGGAGCAAGTATGAGTCCTCTATTCTGTCCAACTCCAAATGCCCTGGAAATCAACGTGGATTTTTTTGGGAATATATAAAAAATACTGGGCGGAAGAAGTGTCAAAGGGGAGCAACCAGGGGCCCACAAGCCTGGTTGCCGTGACCTACCCCCCTGGCCGCGGCAATAGGGCTTGTGGGCACGCTGGTGGCCCACTGGTCGCCCTATTTTGCTATATGAAGGGTTTTGTCTGAGAAAAAAATCAGGGTGGAGATTTTTCGTGGATTCTCCGCCGCGACGAGGCGGAACTTGAGCAGATCCAATCTAGAGCTCCGGCACGACGATCCTGCGGGGGAAACTTCCCTCCCGAAGGTGGAAATCGTCGCCATCGTCATCACCAACACTCCTCTCGTCGGAGGGGAGTCATCTCCATCAACATCTTCATCAGAACCATCTCCTCTCCAAACCCTAGTTCATCTCTTGTAACCAATCTCCATCTCGCGACTCCGATTGGTACTTGTAAGGTTGCTAGTAGTGTTGATTACTCTTTGTAGTTGATGCTAGTTGGATTACTTGGTGGAAGAGTTTATGTTCAGATTCTTGATGCTACTCATTACACCTCTGATCATGATTATGGTTATGCTTTGTGAGTAGTTGCTTTTGTTCCTGAGGACCTGGGATAAGTCGTGCTGATAATAGTCATGTGAATTTGGTATTCGTTCGGTATTTTGATATGTTGTATGTTGTCTTTTCCTCTAGTGGTGTTATGTGAACGTCGACTACATAACACTTCACCATATTTGGGCCTAGAGGAAGGCATTGGGGAGTAGTAAGTAGATGATGGGCTGCTAGAGTGACAGAAGCTTAAACCCTAGTCTATGTGTTGGTTCGTAATGGGATGATTTGGATCCACTAGTTTAATGCTATGGTTAGACGTTGTCTTAATTATTCTTTCGTAGTTGCGGATGCTTGCGAGAGGGGTTAATCATAAGTGGGATGCTTGTCCAAGTAAGGTCAGTACCCAAGCGCCGGTCCACCCACATATCAAACTATCAAAGTAATGAACGCGAATCATATGAACATGATGAAACTAGCATGACAGAAATTCCCGTGTGTCCTCGGGAGCGTTTTTCCTCTTATAAGACTTTGTTCAGGATCGTCCCTTGCTACAAAAGGGATTGGGCCACTTTCCTGCACCTTTCTACTACTTGTTACTTGTTACTTTTTGCTTGCTACGTTTCACTTCACTACACCGTCACTTGTAACCGCTACTTTCAGTGCTTGCAGTTATTACCTTGCTGAAAACTGTTTAAGAGAGCCTTCTACTCCTCGTTGGGTTTGACACTCTTACTTATCTAAAGGACTAAGGTTTATCCCCTATACTTGTGGGTCATCAAGACTCTTTTCTGGCGCCGTTGCCGGGGAGGTAAGCGCCTTTGGTAAGTGGAATTTGGTAAGGAAACATTTATATACTGTGCTGAAATTTATTGTCACTTGTCACTATGAGAACTGTTCCTTTGAGGAGTTTGTTCGGGGTATCTTCACCATGAACGGAAGCACGAGGGGTTGCTCCGCAACCTGAGGTACCTACTGAAAATATCTTTTATGAAATTCCTTCGGGTATGCTTGAGAAACTGCTCGCTAATCCTTTTACACAAGATGGATCATCACATCCAAACTTGCATCTGATCTATGTAGATGAAGTTTGTGGTTTATTTAAGCTTGCAGGTTTGCCCGAGGATGAGGTAAAGAAGAAAGTCTTTCCTTTATCTTTGAAGGATAAGGCGTTGACATGGTATAGGCTATGTGATGATACTGGATCATGGGACTACAATCGGTTGAAATTGGAATTTCATCAAAAGTTTTATCCTATGCATTTAGTACATCGTGATCGGAATTATATTTATAACTGTTGGCCTCGTGATAGGGAAAGCATAGCTCAAGCTTGGGGGAGGCTTAAATCAATGCTATATTCACGCCCCAATCATGAGCTCTTGAGAGAAATTATCACTCAAAACTTTCATGCTCGGCTTTCTCATGAAGATCGTACCATGCTTAACACTTCTTGTACCGGTTCTTTTATGAAGAAGGATATTGATCACAAGTGGAATTTATTGGAAAGAATCAAACGTAACTCTGAAGATTGGGAGCTTGAAGAAGGTAAGGACTCAGGTATGAATTTCCAGTTTGATTGCGTTAAATCTTTTGTTGAAACAAGCACCTCTAGAGATTTTAGCGCTAACTATGGACTTGACTCTGAGATAGTAGCTTCTCTATGTGAATCTTTTGTTGCTCATGTTGATCTTCCCAATGAGAAGTGGTTTAAGTATCATCCGCCTGTAGAAGTCAACATAGTTAAACCCAATCTAGTTGAAGAGAAAGTCATTGCCTTTAGTGATCCTATTGTTCCTTGTGCCTACGCTGAGAAACTACCTTACCCTGCTAGGAAAAAGGATTATTCTAAAGCTCCAACTGTGATACGTAGAGGTTACATTGGACCACTTGCACCCCCTAAGGAAATTAGAGTTGAACCTAGTGTTGCTATTATCAAAGATCTCTTAGTCGAAGACATAGACGGGCATGTTATCAAATTCTGTCAGGACTCCGCTAGAATTGCTAAACCTCACGCGAAAGACAAATACAAACCTGTAGTTGGCCTGCCCGTTGTTTCTGTCAAGATAGGAGATCACTGTTATCATGGTTTATGTGTTATGGGTGCTAGTGTTAGTGCAATGCAATACCCCGGTCTCTATATGATGAAATCAAAGATGAGATTGCACCTGCTGAGTTAGAACCCATTGATGTCACTATTACGCTAGCTAATAGAGACACTATCTGCCCTCTGGGAATTGTGAGAGACGTAGAAGTCCTGTGTGGTAAGACGAAGTATCCTACTGATTTCCTCATCCTTGCTACTACACAAGATAGATTTTGTCCCATCATATTTGGTAGACCCTTTCTCAACACTGTCAATGCTCATATTTATTGCATTAAACAGACTTCCACCGTTAGTTTCGAGGGTGTGTCTCATGAATTTAACTTCTCCAAGTTTGGAAGACAACCCCATGAAAAGGAGTCGACTGGTAGGGATGAAATCATTGCTCTTGCCTCTATTGCCGTACCTTCTACGGATCCTTTAGAGCAATATTTGATTGAGCATGAAAATGATATGCATATGGATGAAAGAGATGAGATAGATAAAATTGTTTTAGAACAATATCCTATTCTCAAGAATAATCTGCCTGTTGAACTGCTTGGGGATCCTCCCCCACCAAAGGGTGATCCTGTGTTCGAGCTAAAACAGTTACCAGATACTCTTAAGTATGCCTATCTTGATGAGAAGGAGATATATCCTGTTATTATTAGTGCTCACCTCTCGAATCACGAAGAGAAGAAGTTATTAAAAACTTTGAGGAAGCACCGTGCTGCTATTGGATATACTCATGATGATCTAAAGGGTATTAGTCCCACTCTATTTCAACACAAGATTAAAACCGATCCTGATTCTAAGCTAGTTGCTGATCATCAACGGAGATTAAATCCGAGGATGAAAGAGGTCGTGAGAAAAGAAATATTAAAGATTCTGGAAGCAGGAATCATTTATCCCGTTGCTCATAGTGATTGGGTAAGCCCAGTACATTGCATACCTAAGAAGGGAGGTATCACCGTCGTTCCTAATGATAAGAATGAACTAATCCCACAGAGGATTATTACTGGCTATAGGATGGTGATAGACTTCCGGAAACTGAACAAGGCAACCAGGAAAGACCATTATTATTTGCCGTTTATTGACCAAATGCTAGAAAGGCTATCTAAACACACACACTTCTACTTTCTAGACGGTTATTCAAGTTTCTCGCAAATACATGTTGCGCAATCTGATCAGGAGAAAACCACTTTCACCTGCCCCTTCGGTACATTTGCTTATAGACGTATGCCTTTTGGCTTATGCAATGCACCTGCCACCTTTCAAAGATGTATGATGGCTATATTCTCTGACTCTTGTGAAAAGATTGTTGAGGTTTTCATGGATGGTTTCTCCGTTTATGGTTCTTCCTTTGACGATTGCCTCAGCAACCTTGATCGAGTCTTACAGAGATGCAAAGAGACCAACCTCGTCTTGAACTGGGAGAAGTGCCACTTCATGGTTAATGAAGGCATCATCTTAGGACACAAAATCTGTGAGAAAGGCATTGAAGTTGATAAGGCTAAGGTTGATGCAATTGAGAAAATGCCTTGCCCCACAGATACCAGAGGTATACGAAGTTTCCTAGGTCATGCTGGTTTCTATAGAAGGTTCATTAAAGACTTCTCTAAGGTTTCTAGGCCTCTTACCAACCTCTTGCAGAAGGATGTTCCTTTTGTTTTTGATGAGGATTGTGAGGAAGCTTTCGAAATACTTAAGAAGGCCTTGATAACCGCACCTATTGTTCAACCACCTCATTGGAACTTTCCCTTTGAAATCATGTGCAGCACTAGTGATTACGCTGTTGGTGATGTTCTAGGACAAAGAGTTGACAAGAAGTTGAATGTCATTCATTACGCTAGTAAAACTCTAGACAGTGCCCAAAGAAACTATGCCACTACGGAAAAGGAGTTTTTAGCAGTCGTGTTTGCATGTGAAAAGTTCAGATCTTATATAGTTGACTCCAAAGTCACTATTCACTCTGATCATGCTGCTATTAAGTACCTTATGGAGAAGAAGGACGCTAAGCCTAGGCTAATCAGATGGGTTCTCCTGCTACAGGAATTTGATTTGCACGTTGTTGACCGAAAGGGTGCTGATAACCCTGTAGCAGATAACTTGTCTAGGCTAGAGAATGTCCTTGATGACCCACGACCAATTGATGACAGCTTTCCTGATGAGCAATTGAATGTCATCCGCACTTCACATAGTGCACCGTGGTATGCTGATTACGCAAACTATATCGTAGCCAAATATATACCACCCAGTTTCACCTACCAGCAAAAGAAGAAATTCTTCTTTGATTTGAGACACTATGATACGTCTCAAACGTATCTATAATTTTTTATGGTTTCACACTGTTATCTTGTCATCTTTGGATGTTTTATGTAACTTTTATATCTTTTTGGGACTAACTTATTAATTCAGTGCCAATTGCAAGTTCCTGTTTTTTCTATGTTTTTGACTCTTTTCAGACCTGATTTTGGAACGGAGTCCAAACGGAACAAAACCCCGAAATGATTTTTCCCGAACGGAAGAAGATCAGGGGGCCTCTGGGCCAAGCCAGGTGGGCTCCAGGGAGCCCACAAGCTCCCACTCCGCCCTAGAGGGGAGGCGATAGTGGCAGGGCTTGTGGCCTCCCTGGCCGCCCCCTGACCTAGATCTTTGGCCTATAAATTCCCAAGTATTCAGCAAAAAATCAGGGGAGCCTCGAAAATACTTTTCCGCCGCCGCAAGCTTCCGTTTCCGTGAGATCTCATCTGGAGACCCTTTCCGGCTCCCTGCCGGAGGGGACTTTGGAGTTGGAGGGCTTCTTCATCATCATCATCGCCCCTCCAATGACTCGTGAGTAGTTCACTTCAAACCTACGGGTCCGTAGTTAGTAGCTAGATGGCTTCTTCTCTCTGTTGGATCTTTAATACAAAGTTCTCCATGATCTTCATTTAGATCTATCCGATGTAATCTTCTCTGGTGGTGTGTTTGTCGAGATCCGATGAATTGTGGATTTGTGATGAGATTATCTATGATATATATTTGAGTCTTTGCTGATTTCTTATATGCATGATTTGATATCCTTGTAAGTCTCTCCGAGTCTTGGGTTTTGTTTGGCCAACTAGATCTATGATTCTTGCAATGGGAGAAGTGCTTGGTTTTGGGTTCTACCATGTGGTGACCTTTCCCAGTGACAGTAGGGGCAGCAAGGCACACATTAAGTAGTTGCCATCAAGGGTAAAAAGATGGGGTTTTCATCATTGGTTTGAGATTATCCCTCTACATCATGTCATCTTGCTTAAGGCGTTACTCTGTTCTTATGGACTTAATACACTAGATGCATGCTGTATAGCGGTCGACGTGTGGAGTAATAGTAGTAGATGCAGAAAGTATTGGTCTACTTGTTTTGGACGTGATGCCTATAGATATAATCATTGCCATATATATCGTCATGACTTTGCACGGTTCTATCAATTGCTCGACAGTAATTTGTTCACCCACCGTCTACTTGCTTTCGTGAGAGAAGCCACTAGTAAACACTACGGCCCCCGGGTCTATTCACATCCATTGTTTACACCTCCGCTTTTACTTTGCTTTGTTACTTTGTTGCTTTCAGTTCTCACTTCGCAAACAATCTATAAGGGATTAACAACCCCTTCATAGCGTTGGGAGCAAGCCTTTTGTGTTTGTGCAGGCTCTTGTGATACTCCTCCACTGGATCGATACCTTGGTTCTCAAACTGAGGGAAATATTTACCACCGCTACGCTACATCACCATTTCCACTTCGAGGGAACACCAACGCAAGGCTCCAAGGACACGGGGGAAATCCTTTGCATACTTGCCTAGGAAGTCCCTTAAAGCGTAGCCGCAGCAGAAGGATCAAGTCAAGTATTCTCCCATCAACGTGCCTATTTCTGGCGCCATTGGAAGGTCTTTTGTTGCAGTAGCAGAAGTATTTCTGGCACCGTTGCCGGGGAGGAGAAATCAAGATCTATCCAAGTAGGTCTCACAAACTCATCTCTTGCATTTACTTTTGTTGCCAGTTGCCTCTCATTTTCCTCTCCCCCACTTCACATTTGTCGTTTCCATTTGCCTTTCTCCTTCGCCGTTTTCTTTTGCCTTTGTCGTTTCCCTTTGCCGGTTTTCTCGCTTGCTAGTGTGATTGTTTGTTTGTTGAAGTCATCATGGCTGAAAACACCAAACTTTGTGACTTCTCGAGTACCAATAATAATGATTTTATTAGTACTCTGATTGCTCCCGCCACTAGTGCGGAATCGTATGAAATCAATGCAGCTTTGCTGAATCTTGTTATGAAAGAGAAATTCTCTGGCCTTCCTAGTGAAGATGCCGCATCCCATCTCAATACCTTCATTGAGCTTTGTGATATGCAAAAGAAAAGAGATGTGGATAAAGACGTGATTAAGTTGAAACTTTTTCCTTTCTCGTTGCGAGACCGCGCAAAAACTTGGTTTTCTTCTTTGCCTAAAAATTGTATCGATTCTTGGGATAAGTGCAAAGATGCTTACATATCCAAGTATTTTCCGCCGGCTAAGATCATATCCTTACATAACGATATCATGAATTTCAAGCAACTTGATCATGAACACGTTGCACAATCTTGGGAGAGGATGAAGCTTATGATTAGAAATTGTCCCGCTCATGGCTTGAGTTTGTGGAGGATTATACAAATCTTTTACGCTGGCTTGAATTTCGCTTCTAGCAATATCTTGGACTCCGCCCTAGGTGGAATGTTCATGGAAATCATGTTAGGAGACGCTACAAAACTCCTAGACAATATCATGACCAACTACTCTGAGTGGCACACTGAAAGGTCGCCTGCTAGCAAAAAGGTGCACGCTATAGAAGAGATTAACTCGCTTAGTGCTAAGATGGACGAGTTGATGAATTTGGTTGCTAGTAGAAACACTACCGTAGATCCTAATGACATGCCACTATCTTCTTTGATGGAGAGTAGAAACGCTAGTTTGTACGTGAATTTTGTTGGTAGGAACAATTTTGGCAACAATAATGCTTTTAGAGGAAACTATGTTCCTAGGCCTTTTCCTAGTAACTCCTCTAACAATTATGGAAATTCCTATGGCAACACTTATGGAAATCACAACAAATTACCCTCTGATCTAGAGAGTAATATCAAAGAGTTCATCAACTCTCAAAAGATTTTCAATGCGTCCATAGAGGAAAAACTACTCAAAATAGACGATTTGGCTAAAAGCGTTGATAGGATGTCTTGTGGTATTGATGCTTTGAAAGTTAGATGCGCTCCTCCCAAGGTAAACTTAGATGAAACTTTGAAAGCTATGCGTATCTCCATGAATGAGAGCAAAGAAAGAACCGCCCAAATTCACGCTAGACATGAATGGTTTAAAAGGGTGCGTTCTAGGGATGCAAATCACGAAGATCTTAAAGTGCTTGGTGTGTCTCCTCTTGAATCTTTGTTTTCGCGTGTCAAACCTACTTATGGAGGGGCTGGATATGAATCCACTTTGGTTGAAAAACGCCCCAATGATTCGGAGTCCACCTATCTTGATGATAAAGGTGTGGAGAGTGGAGTAGAAGAAGTCAAAATTTTGGGTAGTAATGAAACTCCCACTTTTGGATTTCAAGGAATTCAATTATGATAATTGCTCCTTGTTTGAATGCATTTCTTTGATGCAATCCATTGCAAACTCTCCACACGCTTATAGCCAAAGCAAAGCCTTTACCGCGCATATCGTAGATGCTATGATGAAATCTCTTCAAGAGAAGCTCGAACTAGAAGTCTCTATACCTAGAAAACTTCATGATGAGTGGGAACCTACTATCAAAATCAAGATCGAAAACTATGAGTGCAATGCTTTGTGTGATTTGGGTGCTAGTGTTTCCGCGATTCCAAAGTCTTTATGTGATATTCTTGGTTTTCATGAGATTGAAGAGTGTTCTCTTAATTTGCATCTTGCGGATTCTACTGTCAAGAAACCCATGGGAAGGATCGATGATGTTCTTATTGTTGCAAATAAGAACTATGTACCCGTGGATTTCATTGTACTTGACATAGATTCCAATCCTTCATGTCCGATTATTCTTGGTAGACCTTTCCTAAGGACTATTGGTGCTATCATCGACATGAAGGAAGGGAATATTAGATTTCAATTTCCTTTAAAGAAGGGCATGGAGCACTTTCCTAGAAAGAAAATAAGATTGCCTTATGAATCTATGATGAGGGCTACTTATGGTTTGAGCACCAAAGATGACTATACGTGATTCCATCACTTTTTGCCTAGCTAAGGGCGTTAAAGAAAAGCGCTTGTTGGGAGGCAACCCAACGAATCTATCTTTTTTCTTTATGTTTTGTGTTTTCCACACTTTCATAATTCTGTTATGATTGTGTTTTTTGTGTTTCTTTTTGCGTTTGTGCCAAGCAAAACCGTTATGATTAGTCTTGGGGATGATCGTTTGGTCATGCTGGAAAAAGACAGAAACTTTCTGCTCACGAAAAGAATTTTCATTTTTTATAAGAGATTTTGAGTTGATTCTTTTTGCTGCTGATTGCTACGCAAATTCTTCAGACTGTCGTAATTTTTCTGAATTTTTGAAGTACCACAGGTATACAAAATATACAGATTGCTACAGACTGGTCTGCTGTTAACAGATTATGTTTTTATTGTGTTGGTTGCTTATTTTGATGAAACTATGGATAGTATCGGGGGGTATTAGCCATGGAAGATTGAAAGTACAGTAACCCAACATCAGCACAAGTATAATTTAAGTTTGCTACAATACCTAAGGAAGTGGTGGTTTGCTTTCTCATACTAATGTTATCACGAGTTTCTGTTTAAGTTTCGTGTTGTGAAGTTTTCAAGTTTTGGGTGAAGTTCTTATGGACAAAAAGATAAAGAGTGGCGAGAGCTCAAGCTTGGGGATGCCCAAGGCACCCCAAGATATTCAAGGATGCTGTAAAAGCCTAAGCTTGGGGATGCCCCGGGAAGGCATCCCCTCTTTCGTCTTCAATCCATCGGTAACGTTACTTGGGGCTATATTTTTATTCACCACATGTTATGTGTTTTTGCTTGGAGCGTCTTGTATCGTAGGAGTCTTTTATTTTTGTTGTGACACAATCATCCTTGCTACACACCTAGAGAGAGAGACATGCACACACCGTGATTTTGTCGAGCTTCACTTATATCTTTTGAGCTAGATACTTTTGCTCTATGTGCTTCACTTATATCTTTTAGAGCGCAGCGGTGCATGGCTTCGTAGTTGATATATGCTTTGAAAGTAGTCGCAAAAGGGGTAGTTATCCAAAGGGATACGAAAACTTCCACCTTCATGTGCATTGAATAGTTAGAGAAGTTTGATTCATCTCAATTAGTTTTGAGTTGTGGTTATGGTAATATTGAAGTCATGCTAGTAAGGTGTTGTGGATCTAGAAATACTTGTGTTGAAGTTAGTGATTCCTGTAGCATGCACGTATGGTGAACCGCTATGTGATGAAATCTGAGCATGATTATGTTGGGTAACGTAGCATAAATTCAAAATTTCCCTACGCCATATTCACATCTTCCTATGGAGAGACCATCAACGAGAGAGGGGTGAGTGCATCTTCATACCTTTGAAGATCACTAAGCGGAAGCGTTGCTAGAACGCGGTTGATGGAGTAGTACTCGCGGCGATTCAGATCGCGGTGTGATTCCGATCTAGTGCCGAACCACGACACCTCCGCGTTCAACACACGTGCAGCCCGGTGACGTCTCCCGCACCTTGATCCAGCAAGGAGTAGGGAGAGGTTGGGGAAGATCTCCGGCAGCACGACGGCGTGGTGTCGATGGAGAGACGAGGTCTCCCGGCAGGGCTTCGCCAAGCACCGGCAGAGAGGAGGAGAAAGAAGAGCAGGGCTGCGCCGAGGGAGATGGAAAACTGCGTCTCCAAAAGCCCAAAAGTGCCCATTATATATAGGGGGAGGGAGGGGTTGCGCCTCCTTGAGGGTTTCCCTCTCCTGGGAGGGGCGGCAGCCCTAGATGGGGGGTGGTGCGGCGGCGAAGGGGGGAAGGAAGGGTGGCGCACCGTTCTGGTGGGCTTTAGGCCCACCTGCGCTAGGGTTCCCCCTCTCCCTTCTTCTTGCACCATGGGATGAGTGGGGGGGGGGGCGCACCAGCCCACCTAGGGGCTGGTTCCCTCCCGCACTTGGCCCATCTAGCCTCCCGGGGTCGTTGCCCCCTTCCGGTGGACCCCCGGGGCCACCTCCGGTGGTCCCGGTACGTTACCGGTGACGCCCGAAACACTTCAAGTGTCCGAAACCATCCGTCCTATATATCAATCTTTACCTCCGGACCATTCTGGAGCTCCTTGTGACGTCCGGGATCTCATCCGTCGAACAACTTTCGATAACCTCGTATAACAATTCCCTATAACCCTAGCGTCATCGAATCTTAAGTGTGTAGACCCTACGGGTTCGGGAGACAGGTAGACATGACCGAGACACGTCTCCGACCAATAACCATCATCGGGGTCTGGATACCCATGGTGGATCCCACTTGCTCCACGATGATCTCATCGGATGAACCACGATGTCAAGGATTCAATTAATCTCGTATACAATTCCCTTTGTCTGTCGGTATAGAACTTGCCCGAGATTCGATCGTCGGTATAGCTATACCTTGTTCAATCTCGTTACCGGTAAGTCTCTTTACTCGTTCCGTAGCACGTCATCGTGTGACTAACTCCTTAGTCACATTGAGCTCATGATGATGTTCTACCGAGTGGGCCCAGAGATACCTCTCCGTCACACGGAGTGACAAATCCCAATCTCGATTCGTACCAACCCAACAGACACTTTCGGAGATACCCGTAGTGCACCTTTATAGTCACCCAGTTACGTTGTGACGTTTGATACACCCAAAGCACTCCTACGGTATCCGGGAGTTGCACAATCTCACGGTCGAAGGAAAGGACACTTGACATTAGAAAAGCTTTAGCATACGAACAATACGATCGAGTGCTATGCTTAGGATTGGGTCTTGTCCATCACATCATTCTCCCAATGATGTGATCCCGTTATCAATGACATCTAATGCTCATGATCAGGAAACCATGATCATCTATTGACTAACGAGCTAGCCAACTAGAGGCTTGCTAGGGACACATTGTGATCTATTTATTCACACATGTATTACTGTTTCCTATTAATACAATTATAGCATGAACAATAGACGATTATCATGAACAAGGAAATATGATAATAACCATTTTAGTATTGCCTCTAGGGCATATTTCCAACAGTCTCCCACTTGCACTAGAGTCAATAATCTAGTTACATTGTGATGTATCGAACACCCATAGCATTATTGTGTTGATCATGTTTTGCTCGTGGAAGAGGTTTAGTCAACGGGTCTGCAACATTCAGATCCGTGTGTACTTTACAAATCTCTATTACTCCACTCTGGACATGGTCCTGGATGGAGTTGTAGCGGCGTTTGATGTGCTTCATCTTCCGGTGAAACCTGGGCTCCTTGGCTATCGCAATGGCCCCAATGTTATCACATAAGAGTGTCATTGGACCCGACGCGCTTGGAACCACTCCAAAGTCGGTGATGAGCTCCTTCATCCAAATTCCTTCATGAGCCGCTTCTGAAGCAGCTATGTAATCCGCTTCACATGTAGATGATGCCATGACTTCTTGCTTGCTGCTGCACCAGCTCACTGCCCCACCATTCAAAACATATACGTATCCGGTCTATGACTTAGAGTCATCCGGATCTGTGTCGAAGCTAGCATCGACGTAACCCTTTACTACGAGCTCTTCGTCACCTCCATAAACGAGAAACATTTCCTTAGTCCTTTTTAGGTACTTAAGGATATTCTTGACCGCTGTCCAGTGTTCCATACCGGGATCACTTTGGTACCTCCCTACCAAACTTATGGCAAGGTTTATATCAGGTCTGGTACACAACATGGCATACATAAGAGAGCCTACAGCTGAAGCGTAGGGGACATAACTCATCTTCTCTCTATCTGTTGCCGTGGTCGGCGACTGAGTCTTACTCAATCTCATAACTTGCAAAACTGGCAAGAATCCTTTCTTTGAGTTTTCCATATTGAACTTCTTCAATATCTTGTCAAGGTATGTACTTTGCGAAATACCTATGAGGCGTCTTGATCTATCTCTATAGATCTTGATGCCTAATATGTATGCAGCTTCTCCAAGGTCCTTCATTGAAAAACTCTTGTTCAAATAGGCCTTTATGCTCTCCAACATTTCTGTATTGTTCCCCATCAATAATATGTCATCCACATACAGTATGAGGAAAGCTACAGAGCTCCCACTCACTTTCTTGTACAGACAGGCTTCTCCGTAAACCTGCATGAACCCAAACGCTTTAATCACCTCATTAAAGCGAATGTTCCAACTCCGAGATGCTTGCACCAACCCATAGATGGAGCGCTGGAGCTTGCACACTTTGTTAGCACCCTTAGGGTCGACAAAACCTTCTGGTTGCATCATATACAACTCTTCCTTAAGGTTCCCGTCAAGGAACGCTGTTTTGACGTCCATTTGCCAAATTTCATAATCATAAAAGGCGGCAATTGCTAACATGATTCGGACTGATTTCAGCTTCGCTATGGGAGAAAAAGTCTCTTCGTAGTCAATCCCTTGAATTTGTCAAAAACCCTTTGCGACAAGTTGAGCTTTATAAACGGTTACATTACCGTTTGCATCAATCTTCTTCTTGAAGATCCATTTATTTTATATGGCTCGCCGATCATCGGGCAAGTCCACCAAAATCCATACTTTGTTCTCATACATGTATCCTATCTCGGATTTCATAGCTTCAAGCCATTTGTTGGAATCCGGGCCCGCCATCGCTTCTTCATAGTTCAAACGTTCACCGTTGTCTAACAACATGATTTCCATTACAGGGTTGTCGTGCCACTCTGGTGCGGAGCGTACCCTTCTGGACCTTCGAGGTTCAGTAGTAACTTGATGCGAAGCTTCATGATCATTATCATTAACTTCCTCATCAGTTGGTGTAGGCGCCACAGGAACAACTTCCCGCGCTGCGCTACTATCCTGTTCGAGAGGGGGTGTAATTACCTCATCAAGTTCTAGCTTCCACCCACTTACTTCTTTCGAGAGAAACTCTTTCTCTAGAAAGGATCCGTTCTTGGCAACAAAGGTTTTACCTTCGGATCTAAGATAGAAGGTATACCCAATAGTTTCCTTAGGGTATCCTATGAATACGCATTTCTCCGCTTTGGGTTCAAGCTTTTTTGGTTGAAGTTTCTTCACATAAGCATCGCAGCCCCAAACTTTAAGAAACGACAACTTAGGTTTCTTGCCAAACCATAGTTCATACGGTGTCGTCTCAACGGATTTAGACGGTGCCCTATTTAAAGTGAATGCTGCAGTTTCTAATGCGTTGTAACATCCCAAAATTATAAATTTTGGAATGTTAATATAATTATTAGATTGATTGTTTGTTTGCTTGCTGAGTGACTGAAACTTGTGTGAAATTTGAAACTTTTCGAAACTTTTGAATGAGAGGGAATAAAATGACTTTCCCCTTCTCCGGTGAATTCAAATTCAAGCTTTTAAAAGCCAAGAGAGAAGATGACATGACTTCTTCAATTATAAAGAATTTGAACGGAGATATTGGCATTCAATTCTTTTGTTTTTCCATTTTTCCTCGCGCGAGAAATGCCCGGAGAAAACTCTCTTGCACGCAAGAGAGAGAGCGGAGGAAAATGACACTCCAAAAGTGCGGGAAATTTTTGAAATGTTGGAGCCAAGAAAACCCAAAGTTCGTTTGCAAAAATAATCGCAAAAAGAAATAAAGCAAATTGGGAATTTCTGAAAAAAAACATTTTTTTAAGTTTTTATTTTGGCTTTAAAAAAAATGTTATTCGGGTAGAGATTCTTTTTCTGATTTTTTTGGTATATAATACCATATATAGATATTTTGATTTACTTTTTTTTTTGGTTTTGATTTTCTGTCTCGGAAAAAAATTAGAAATAGGAAAGTCTTTTGTTTTTTTTGCAGCCGCCCCGGGCGCCTTATAGAGCTTGGGCCGAGATCCTGCCCAGGGATCCCAAATCCTTTAAATCCGGCCGCCCTACCCCAACTTTCCCTCCCTCCTGTCACTATCGGGTGGACCCCCGACCGAACCAACCCCTCCCACGCCCAGCTTCTTCCTCCTCCTACCAAAAAGGCCTCTGCCCGAGCCGAGCCCCTCCCCAGCACGAGATTCCCTCCCTAATCCGCCTCCCTCTCCTTCCTTAAGCTCCCTCCCCCATGGCCTATATAAACCGAGCCCTCTCCGCAGCCCCGTTCCCACCCCGCCGCCGCCTCCCCTCTCCCCTCGCCGCCGCCCTAGCCCCGCACCACCCCGCCGGCAGCCACCACCGGCTGCACCATTTTCGGCCTACTGCCGCGCCCTCGGATCCCCCCTCTCCCCCCTGAGCACCGCCCCTCGGAGGAGTACACCGCCGTCGCCTCCCCGGCGCCACTGCCGCCCCGGAGCTCCCCCTCCCCCTCGCCGGCGACACCATCTTCTCCCTCGCCGGTGCAAGCACTGCTGTAGCGACCCGACTCAAGACGAGTCAAGCCTCTGTGTATCTGTGCCATCCCTGGATCAGTATGCTGGCACACACAGTACATCAATGTATATATCAAAGTGCAATCACATGTAAAATAGCGTAAAACTGATATATACCTTAAATATCTCAGCGGAAGCGGTCAAGGGAGTGGAGTCCCAATAAACACCAACGGCAAGTTGAGTGTAGACTGTAACCCTGAATCGTACTCTTACTCGTCGAAGAAAAATATCTGCAACATAAGACGTTGCAGCCGTGTAGGTCAGCATATTGAATATGCCGGCAAGTCACATAAGAGAGGAGTAAAATAATAACCAACTATCTCTACATGCATATTTGGCAGGTGGGTCTATAAGTTTTTAGCGAAAAGCAAGTTTTCTCCTACATCAAGAGAGGGCTAAAAGCAAAATGTTACTACATTGTTTGTTGTTAACGAGATGGTTCCGCCAACCAATTCTCGTACCCGAGTTGTCAATAATTACCCTCATCAAATATATATATAAAGGTGTTGAGAAATCCAGATAACTTCAGTTCCTTTGGCTCAAGTTGTCCATGACCGTGGACACGGCTAATCGATTAGGTTTGAGTACTCTGCAGAGTTTTGCACACGTTCCCCACAAGATTTGATCGCCTCCGAGTATGTCCTCGCACTTCAGGGTGTTTGAAGACCGGATGATCAAAACATGGTCTTTCAACGGGTCCCTCTGAATCCCTGTCGGTGCCCATCCATTCCTACCGTTCGTCTACTTCTGCTAGCACCGCCTGTCCAGAGTCGCCGCGTTGTCCAACCAAGCAAGAGCCCATAATGACTTGTGGCTGTGCAGGTAAGCGTTGGGTCTTGAAAATATCCGTCCGTCTCTTTGAGCCTGGGTGAAGCTTTCCGCAGGATGACATGGCCTCTCCAGCATCCCGGGCATCCACTGGGTTTTCCAGGGAGCCGATCAACCGTCCTTCACCCAGAGTTGCATTGCGTCCGAGGTCTTGAAAATCTTGTCTTAGTCCGGTCTTGATTATTATATCAACCTCGCATCACTCGTGGTGTACACTCAACCGATAACCCGTCTACTCAAGCATAGCATTAAGAAATTGTCGTCCCGGGGCCAAGTATCGGGGATGTTGTGTTCCTACCACATGATACTACTCT
This sequence comes from Hordeum vulgare subsp. vulgare, assembly GCF_904849725.1. Lineage (NCBI taxonomy): Eukaryota > Viridiplantae > Streptophyta > Magnoliopsida > Poales > Poaceae > Hordeum > Hordeum vulgare. The sequence continues at coordinate 527,351,769 of NC_058520.1, read as the reverse complement.
TACACTAAAGTTTCCAAGTACCTAGGCAGCATGCAATTGGGCGAAGAAGGTGATCTACTATGCATTGAAAACATAGGTAAAATAACATGATCAAAGATGACTTGCCTGTGATGTTGACGAAGAAGAATTTCTCGAGAAAATAACTTGATAGACTACTCGTCACTCTCCGATGAAATATATATGGCAAACATAGCATTCACATAAGCACTCATTCTAGCAATCATTCTAACAATCAAAACAAAAGCGAGAGCGAATAGGAAACCGAAAGAAACTTCAAATAGAACTAAAGAGTCTTCTACTACGTCAACCACTAAATGATTTTTGTCCAACAGAAAAATAATAGCAAGGAACTAAGATATAAGTTTAACTAAGATAAAATAAAGTGTTTTTCACAAAACCTTTGAAAGTATTCCCAAACGGGATTTGAAACAACGGTGAAAACAATTGCACGTTACTACGGAGCTAGAATTGTTTTCATAAAAACAAATAAAAATAAAATAAAAGCTTGTTGCAAAACTACTGTTTACTAACATAAACAAAACAATAATAATCTTTCTGAAATAATAAAGAAAATATTTTAAAACAAAGATAGAAAATGAATTAGCCGAGAACCTAAAAGCGGTGAAACAGAAATTGTTTCTCATGACATAATGAGTTAAAATATTCAAACAAATCTGAACATTTTACCACTGATACTCAATATCATTAGTAATCAGTACCAAAAGGAATCAAATTAAAAGCTATTTTTAAACTCCTGGAATAGGCAGAACAAGTTTTAAACTAAATCTGCTCTAACTTATATTTAGAAATTTCAAACATAGACAAATTATATGTTTTTAAAAACTACAGGAAATTTGTGAGCTACTGGAAAAAAAATCAATGTCATTGGACTTCGGGATAAAAAGTTGTGGCCAAAACAAGATTGAAAGTTGCTATTTTTGCTATTTAGACAGAAAAAAAACTGCAGCTACTAGTATCTAACAGTGGGTACACGTGGCATACTACTATTGGCTGCAGAGAACGTTTGTTTCTCGGTTTGGAGCAAACGGCCGACGCTAAGGAAAAGTTGCTGGTTAAAACTTAAGTGGGAAATAAAAACCATGGGTCTTCATATAAACCGAAGAGTTATTCTCAGTTCTAATCTAACCATCCACTAAGATCTAAGGGCTAGGAATAGAACAAAAAATAACAGAGAAGGGAGAGAGAGCTACCTGGACTGGCCGTGGCTGGCAATGGCCGAGGTGGAGGAGATGGCGTCGCCGTCGAGGGGGAGAGGGAGCTCCGGGGCAGTGGGGAAGAGGCGGCGGCGGCGGGGCTCCTCCTCCGCGGGGGAGGCGCTCGGGGGAGAGGGGGCTCCGGGGTGGCTCCCAGGGAGAGGTTGGACGTGGGCAGCAGCTTGCTGCCGAGGTGGTGCAGGGCTCGGGCGGCGACGGCTTGTGGCGGCGGCGGTGCGAAGAGGGTTGGGGACGGGGTCGGCTAGGGGGGGGGGGCTTATATAGGCTGGTGGAGGGAGTAGAAAGGAAGGAGGAGAGGCTCTCGGGGAAGAAATCGTGGCGGTGGCGGCTTGGTTCGGTCTCTGGTGCAGGAAGGAAAAAGAGGGAGGAAGAGAAAGGAAGGTGACGGGGAGGAGAGGGGCTTGGTCGGGTGGGGCCACGGGGCAGTGGAGGGGGAAGGGGCGGGGTGCTGCTAAGGAGAAAAATCGGGGAGGGATCCCGTACTGGGAGGGCTTGGCTCGGCTGGGAGAAAGAAGGAAGGAGCGGGGAGGAAGGAGAGGTGACGTGGGGGAGAGGGAGGCGGTGGGCTATGCCCAGGGGCGGCGGTTGGTTAGAAAAAAATAAAGAAAAAGCTTTTTTTTAAACCTTTCCAAACAGAAAAAAATATAATAGCTAAAAAGAAAATAAATCAATATATTTATATATGATATTATATATAAAAAAAACAGAAAAAGAATCTCTACCCGAATAACATTTTATTAAAGTCAAAATAAAAACTTTAGAAAAAATTATTTTTCCAAAATCCCTAAAAGTATTATTTCTTTTTGCAAATAATTTTCAAATGATCCTCTAAGTTTGAGGTTGCAAATAACATTCAAAATGCCCGGGTATTTGAGGGTCATGTTCCTCCGCTCTTTTCTTTTTGACAGAATGCATTTCCCAGCATTTTGTTGCACGAAGAAAAACGAATGGAAAGGCAAGGAATTCAATGCAAATATCTCCGTTCAAATTCTTTATAGTTGAAGAAGTCATGTCATCTTCTCTCGTTGCTTTTAAAAGTTTGAATTTGAATTCACCGGAGAGGGGAAAGTCATTTTATTCCCTCTCGTTCAAAAGTTTCGAAAAGTTTCAATTTTCACACGAGTTTCAATCACTCAGCAAACAACAAACAATCAATCTAATAATTATATTAACATTCCAAAATTTATAGTTTTGGGATGTTACAACTGCCCAGCCACGGTTAGCCAAGGTAGCTCCCTCCTCTCTCTTTTATTCCATGTCCTCTTTTGATAGCCATTAGATCTTAAATGGATGGTTAGATTAGAACTGAGAATACCCCTTCGGTCTAACTCAGAAAACCAACGGTTCTTTTGTTCACTTAAGAATTAGCTAGTAGCCTTTGCTAGCCTTAGGACGTTTGCTCCAAACCAAGAAACAAACAGCACCCGCAGCCAACCGTAGCTTGCCACGTGTACCCCTGTGTTAGTACTAGTTAGCTGCAGTTTTCTGTCAAAATTACAAAAAACAGCAACTTTCAATTGTGTTTTGGCCACAACTTTTTATCCCAAGGTCCAATGACATTGATTCTTTTTCCAGTAGCTCACAAATTTCCTTTAGTTTTTAAAAACATATAAATTGCCTATGTTTGAAATTTGTAAACATAAGTTAGAGAAGATTTACTTTAAACCTTGTTTTGCCTATTCCAGGAGTTTAAAAATAGCTTTTAAATTGATTCCTTTTGGTACTGATCACTAGTGATCTTATTTATCAGTGGTAAAACTTTCAGATTTGTTTGAGTATTTTAGCTCACTGTTTCATGTGAAACAATTTCTGTTTCACCGCTTTTAGGATTTCGGCTAATTCATTTTTCTATCTTTGTTTTAAAATACTTTCTTTATTATTTCAGAAAGATTATTATTTTTTGTTTATGTTAGTTAACAGTAGTTATGCAACAAGTCTTTATTTTATGTTTATTTGTTTTCATTAAATCAATTCTAGCTCCGTAGTAACGTGAAATTGTTTTCACCGTTGTTTCAAATCCCGTTTGGGAATACTTTCAAAGGTTTTGTGAAAAACACTTTATTTTATCTTAGTTAGATTTATATCTTAGTTCCTTGTTATTATTTTCTGTTAGACAAAACTATTTAGTGATTGACGTAGTAGAAGACTCCCTAGTCTTATTTGAAGTTTCTTTTGGTTTCTTATTGCTCTCTCTCTTTTGTTTGATTTCTAGAATGATTGCTAGTATGAGTGCTTATGTGAATGATATGTTTTCTATATAGATTTCATCCGAGAGTGACGAGTAGTCTATCAAGTTATTTTCTCGAGTAAAATCTTCTTCGTCAACATCACCAGGCAAGTCACTTTGATCATACTATCACCCATGTTTTATGCATCGTAGTTCTACCATCCTATGCCCATTTGCATGCTGCCTAGGTACTTGGAAACTTTAGCTTAGTTGTAGTATCATGTGGTAGGAACACATCAACCCCGACACTTGGCCCCGGGACGACAATGTTATATTTGCTATGCTTAAGTAGACGGGTTATCGGTTGAGTGTATACCACGAGTGATGCGAGGTTGATATAATAATCAAGACCGGACTAAGACAAGATTTTCAAGACCTCGGACGCAATGCAACACTGGGTGAAGGATGGTTGATCGGCTCCCTGGAGAACCCAGTGGATGCCCGGGATGCTGGAGAGGCCATGTCATCCTGCGGAAAGCTTCACCCAGGCTCAAAGAGACGGATGGATATTTTCAAGACCCAAGGCTTACCTGCACAGCCACAAGTCATTATGGGCTCTGGCTTGGTTGGACAATGCGGCGACTCTGGACAGGCGGTGCTAGCAGATGTAGACGAACGGTAGGAATGGATGGGCACCGACAGGGATTTAGAGGGACCCGTTGAAAGACCGTGTTTTGATCATCCGGTATTCAAACACCCTGAAGTGCGAGGACATACTCGGAGGCGATCAAATCTTGTGGGGAACGTGTGCAAAACTCTGCAGAGTACTCAAACCTAATCGATTAGCCGTGTCCACGGTCATGGACAACTTGAGCCAAAGGAACTGAAGTTATCTGGATTTCTCAACACCATTAAATATATTTGATGAGGGTAATTATTGACAACTTGGGTACGAGAACTGGTTGGCGGAACCATCTCGTTAACAACCAACAATGTAGTAACATTTTGCTTTTAGCTCTCTCTTGATGTAGGAGAAAACTGGCTTTATGCAAAACTTATAGCCCCACTTGCCATATATGCATGTAGATATAGATGATTATATTTCCCCCCCTCTCATATGTGACTTGCCGGCATATTCAATATGCTGACCTACACGGCTGCAACGTCTTATGTTGCAGATATTTTTCTTCGACGAGTAAGAGTACGATTCAGGGTTACGGTCTACACTCAACTTGCCGTTGGTGTTTATTGGGACTCCACTCCCTTGACCGCTTCCGCTGAGATAATTAAGGTATGTATCAGTTTTACGCTATTTACATGTGATTGCACTTTGATATATACATTGATGTACTGTGTGTGCGAGCATACTGATCCAGGGATGGCACAGAAACACAGAGGCTTGACTCGTCTTGAGTCGGGTCGCTACATGCGTATCCCCAAAATGATAGCGGCAAGTCGGTAAGAGACATCATAGATCGTACCATATCTAATAAAGTGCGATTACGATATTCAGACACTCCGTTGCGTTGCGGTGTGCCAGGCGGCGTCAGTTGTGAAACGATTCCACACTTCCTTAGGTGTGTGCCAAACTCGTGACTCAAATATTCTCCTCCGCTATCAGATCGTAGACTCTTAATTTTTCTATCACGTTGATTCTCGACCTCGCTCTGAAATTCCTTGAACTTTTCAAACGTCTCAGATTTGTGCTTCATCAAGTAGATATACCCATACCTACTCAAATCATCGGTGAGAGTGAGAACATAACGATAGCCACCGCGAGCTTCAACATTCATTGGACCACACACATCAGTATGTATTATTTCCAACAAGTCGGTTGCTCTCTCCATTATTCGTGAGAATGGAGTCTTAGTCATCTTGCCCATGAGGCACGGTTCGCATGTGTCAAATGATTCAAAGTCAAGAGACTCTAATAGTCCATCAGTATGGAGCTTCTTCATGCGCTTAACGCCGATATGACCAAGGCGGAAGTGCCACAAGTATGTGGGACTATCATTATCAACTTTACATCTTTTGGTATTCACACTATGAATATGTGTAACATCACGATCGAGATTCATCAAGAATAAAACATTCACCAGCGGAGCATGACCATAAAACATATCACTCATATAAATAGAACAACCATTATTCTCTGACTTAAATGAGTAGCCGTTTTGCATTAAGCAAGACCCTGATACAATATTCATGCTCAAAGCTGGTACTAAATAACAATTATTAAGGTTTAAAACTAATCCCGACGGTAGATGTAGAGGTAGCGTGCCGACGGCGATCACATCGACCTTCGAGCCATTCCCGACGCGCATCGTCACCTCGTCCTTGGTCAGTCTCCGCTTATTTCGCAGTTCCTGCTTTGAGTTGCAAATGTGAGCAACAACACCGGTATCAAATACCCAAGAGCTACTACGAGCACTGGTAAGGTACATATCAATAACATGTATAACACATATACCTTTAACATTGCCGGCCTTCTTGTTCACTAAGTATTTGGGGCAGTTCCGCTTTGAAAGGACGTGGATGTCGCCTAGAGGGGGGGGGTGAATAGGCGCTTTAAAATAATTAAGGTTTAGGCTTGAACAAATGCGGAATAAAACTAACGTTTAATATGTCAAGCACAAAACCTACAAATAACTAGGCTCACCTATGTGCACCAACAACTTATGCTAAGCAAGATAAACAACTAAGTGATAGCAAGATATATTACAATAAACAATATGTCTATCACAAAGTAAAGTGCACAAGTAAAGGGTTCGGGTAAGAGATAACCGAGGCACGGGGAGACGAAGATGTATCCCGAAGTTCACACCCTTGCGGATGCTAATCTCCGTTAGAGCGGTGTGGAGGCACAATGCTCCCCAAGATGCCACTAAGGCCACCGTAATCTCCTCACGCCCTCGCACAATGCAAGATGCCGTGATTCCACTAAGGGACCCTTGAGGGCGGTCACCGAACCCGTACAAATGGCAAACCTTGGGGGCGGTCACCGAACCCGTACACGTGGCAACCCTTGGGGGCGGTTACCGGTACCCGTACAAATTGCTCGGGGCAATCTTCACAACCTAATTGGAGACCCCGACGCTTTCCCGGAGCTTCACACCACAATGATTGAGCTCCGAGACACCACCAAGCTTCTAGGACGCCAAAGCATCCACGAAGAACAATATCTAGTGTACTAAGTACCAAAGGTAATAAGCTTCTCAACCTTCACTTCCACGTATCACCGTGGAGAACTCAAACCGATGCAACCAATGCAATGGCAAGAACACATGAAGTGGTCAAGTCCCTCACACTCAAATCCCTCCACAACAACGAAAGCTATGGAGAAATATGAGAGGAAGAACAAGGAGCTCACAAAGAACTCCAAGATCGATATCCAAGGGGTTCCCCTCACATAGAGGAGAAAGTGATTGGTGGAGATGTGGATCTAGATCTCCTCTCTCTTTTCCCTCAAGAACAAGCAAGAATCATTGGAGGGATTGAGAGTAAGGAAGCTCTAAGAATGTCAACAATGGAGGTAGAACAAGAGCTCAACGGATGGATGAGGCCAAGGGGGAAGAAGACCCCCTTTATATAGTGGGGGAACAAATCAGACCGTTACCCCCACTCTCTACCCTAGCTCCAGCGGTACTACTGCTGGCTACAGCGGTACTACCGCTAGCTAGCGGTACTACCGTTGTCTGCAGCGGTACTACCGCTGGCCCCAGCGGTACTACCTCTGGGCCCCTGGTAGTGCAAAGGCACTACCACCGCCAAGAAAGTCTTCGCAAAAAGGTCCGTCCACGAACAACCGCTAGGCAAGCGGTACTAAGCTCCTGGAGCGGTACTACCGCTGACCAGGGGCGGTACTACCGCCAGACAGCGGTACTACCGCTAGGGCCAGCGGTACTACCGCCAACTCTAGCGGTACTACCGCTAGGTCCAGCGGTACTACCGCTCGCCACTGAAACAGCCATAACTTTCGCATACGAGCTCCGAATCGAGCAAACCCAAGCTTGTTGGATTCAGGACGACAAGAGCTATCCAAACAGCTTGTTGGAAATCTTAAGACCATGCAGATATGAAAATGCCAATGATATAGAGATGTGAGATCTCTATGAATGAAGAACCGGCAAAAACTCCAACATCGAAAACATCATAGTAGATGCATATGGATTCCGTTTTCGATGAACTCGAGCTTGTCACGAAGATGACCATAAGCTCTAAAACTCACAAAGAGAAACACCAAACAAGAACCAAGAAGTATGATGCAAGGATGCAAATGGTTTGAGCTCTCAATGAACGATACGATCAAGCTACTCACTTGAGAGCCCCCCTTGATAGTATAGCAATCTATCCTAAACAGAAAACCTATCAAGGGTAAACCTATACCTTGCACCTCGTCCTCTTGAGCTAGATGATGATGATCTTGGCTTCCTCAAGATGGACCACCTTTCTTGATTGTGTTGGCTTGATGAAGACTAGTTGATTGCTCCCCCATACTCACTATGGGTGAGCCACTCTTCAGCATATCTTCACAAGTCCATTGCCACCACAACGGACGACAAGCTTCAAGCATGATATCTTCGTGCTGATCCGCTTGAACTTGCACATCGCAATCTTGATGACGATCACAACTTGACGTCATACTTCATGGGTTGTATGAGATCTTCCCTTTGACGCAAGCCCATGGAAACACACCTAACCCCCACATAGAACTCTCACGAAGACCATGGGTTAGTACACAAATACGTAATGGACAATGCTTACCATACCATGGGATCACTTGATCCCTCTCGGTACATATTGTACGCTTTGTGTGTTGATCAATCTTGATTTACTGTTTGTCTGAGATCTTGATCAACCATGTGTCTCTATGACCATTCTTTGGATAATACCTTGAATACCATCTTGGTCATCATATAAACTCCTTGAACCCAACAGATGGACTTCAAGAAGTGCCTATGGACAAATCCTATAAATGTATCTTAAGGCAACCATTAGTCCATAGGAATTGTCATTAATTACCAAAACCACATATGGAGATATATGCTCTAACACGCTTTCAGTGACCCTTTCCCTTGCAATACAAGCACTCAGTCTGAGGCTTGGGTCCATTCTTTTTCTTTTTCCCGGCATCTGGCTTACCGGGCGCGGCAACGGCTTTGCCGTCTTTCTTGAAGTTCTTCTTACCCTTGGCCTTCTTGAAACTAGTGGTCTTGTTGACCATCAACACTTGATGCTCTTTCTTGATTTCTACTTCTGCAGACTTGAGCATCGAGTACAACTCGGGAATGGTCTTCTCCATCCCTTGCATGTTGTAGTTCAACACAAAACCTTTGTAGCTTGGTGGGAGAGACTGGAGGATTCTGTCAATTATAGCATCATCCGGAAGTTCGACTCCAAGTGAAGTCAGACGACCGTGTAACCCAGACATTTTGAGTATGTGCTCACTGACAGAACTGTTCTCCTCCATCTTACAGCTAAAGAACTTGTCGGAGACTTCATAACTCTCGACACGGGCATGAGCTTTAAAAACTAGCTTCAACTCTTGGAACATCTCATATGCACCGTGTTCCTCAAAACACCTTTGGAGCCCCGTTTCTAAACTGTATAACATGCCACACCTAACCAGAGAGTAGTAATCACTCCGCGTTTGCCAGACTTTCAGAATGTCCTGGGCTGCTGCGGGAGCGGGAGGGTCACCTAGAAGCGCATCAAGGACATAAGCCTTTTTAGCTGCTTCAAGGATGAGCTTCAAGTTGCGAACCCAGTCCGCATAGTTGCTACCATCATCTTTCAGCTTGTTTTTCTCTAGGAATGCGTTGAAATTGAGGTTGACGTTGGCCATCTACAATATTTATAAAGACACCTTTTAGACTAAGTTCATGACAATTAAGTTCATTTAATCAAATTAAGTATGAACTCCCACTTAAATCGACATCCCTCTAGTCATCTAAGTGATACATGATCCATGTTGACTAACCCGTGTCCGATCATCACGTGAGACGGACTAGTCACCATGGTGAGCAACTTCATGTTGATCGTATTCAATCATACGACTCATGTTCGACCTTTCGATCTCTTGTATTCGAGGTCATGTATGTACATGCTAATCTCGTCGAGTCAACCTAGGTGTTTCACGTGTGTAAATCTGGCTTACACCCGTTGTATGCGAACGTTAGAATCTATCACACCCGATCATCACGTGGTGCTTAGAGACAACGATCCTTCGCAACGGTGCACACATAGGGGAATACATTCTCGAAATTTTAAGAGGGATCATCTTATTATGATACCGTCGTTCTAAGCATGATAAACATGATAAACATCACAATGCAATCATATAGTGACATGATATGGCCATTATCATCTTTGCTCTTTCGATCTCCATCTTCAGGCATCGCATGATCATCATCGTCACCGGTGTGACACCATGATCTCCATCATCATGATCTCCATCAACGTGTCTCCGTGAATTCGTCACGCCAACTACTACTATCACTACTACTATAGCTAACCGTTAGCAATGAAGTAAAAGTAGTAAGCACATGGCGTTGCATCTCATACAATAAATTAAGACAACTCCTATGGCTCCTGCCGGTTGTCATACTCATCGACATGCAAGTCGTGAAACCTATTACAATAACATGATCATCTCATACATCATACATGCAACATCACAACTTTGGCCATATCACATCACATGCCAAACCCTGCAAAAACAAGTTAGACGTCCTCTAATTGTTGTTGCAAGTTTTACGTGGCTGATTTGGGTTTCTAGCAAGAACACTTTCTTACCTACGTGACAGCCACAACGATGATATGCCAAAGCTATTTACCCTTCACAAGGACCCTTTTCATCAAATCCAATCCGACTAGAGTAGGACAGACAGACACCCGCTAGCCACCTTTATGCACGGTGTGCATGTCTGTCGGTGGAACCAGTCTCACGTAAGCGTACGTGTAATGTCGGTCCGGGCTGCTTCATCCCATAATACTGCCGGAAAAGAATAAGACTAGTAGCGGCAAGCAATTTAAAAATCATCGCCCACAACCTTTTGTGTTCTACTCGTGCATAGAATCTACGCATAGAAAACCTGGCTCGGATGCCACTGTTGGGTAACATAGCATAAATTCAAAATTTTCCTACGCCATATTCAGATCTTTCTATGGAGAGACCAGCAACGAGAGAGGGGTGAGTGCATCTTCATACCTTTGAAGATCGCTAAGTGGAAACGTTGCTAGAACGCGGTTGATGGAGTCGTACTCGCGGCGATTCATATCGCGGTGTGATTCCGATCTAGTGCCGAACCATGGCACCTCCGCATTCAACACACGTGCAGCCCGGTGACGTCTCCCGCACCTTGATCCAGCAAGGAGGAGGGAGAGGTTGGGGAATATCTCCGGCAGCACGACGGCGTGGTGTCGATGGAGAGACGAGGTCTCCCGGCAGGGCTTCGCCAAGCATCGGCAGAGAGGAGGAGAAAGAAGAGCAGGGCTACGTCGAGGGAGATGGAAAACTGTGTCTCCAAAAGCCCAAAAGTGCCCACTATATATAGGGGGAGGGAGGGGCTGCGCCCCCTTGAGGGTTTCCCTCTCCTGGGAGGGGCGACAGCCCTAGATGGGGGGAGGTGCAGCGGCCAAGGGGGGAGGAGGGGTGGCGCACCCTTCTGGTGGGCCTTAGGCCCACCTGTGCTAGGGTTCCCCCCTCTCCCTTCTTCTTGCGCCATGGGCTGAGTGGGGGGGGGGGGCGCACCAGCCCACCTAGGGGCTGGTTCCCTCCCGCACTTGGCCCATCTAGCCTCCCGGGGTCGTTGCCCCCTTCCGGTGGACCCCCGGGGCCACCTCCATTGGTCCCGGTGGTCCCGGTACGTTACCGATGACGCCAGAAACTCTTCCGGTGTCCGAAACCATCCGTCCTATATATCAATCTTTACCTCCGGACCATTCTGGAGCTCCTCGTGACGTCCGAGATCTCATCTGGGACTCCGAACAACTTTCGATAACCTCGTATAACAATTCCCTATAACCCTAGCGTCATCGAACCTTAAGTGTGTAGACCCTACGGGTTTGGGAGACACGTAGACATGACTGAGACACCTCTCCGACCAATAACCATCAGCGGGGTCTGGATACCCATGGTGGCTCCCACTTGCTCCATGATGATCTCATCGGATGAACCACGATGTCAAGGATTCAATTAATCCCGTATACAATTCCCTTTGTCTGTCGGTATAGAACTTGCCCGAGATTCGATCGTCGGCATACCTATACCTTGTTCAATCTCGTTATTGGTAAGTCTCTTTACTTGTTCCGTAGCACGTCATCGTAACTCCTTAGTCACAATGATCTCATGATGATGTTCTACCGAGTAGGCCCAGAGATACCTCTCCGTCACACGGAGTGACAAATCCCGATCTCGATTCGTACGAACCCAACAGACACTTTCGGAGGTACCGTAGTGCACCTTTATAGTCACCCAGTTACGTTGTGACGTTTGATACACCCAAAGCACTCATACGGTATCCGGGAGTTGCACAATCTCACGGTCGAAGGAAAAGACACTTGACATTAGAAAAGCTTTAGCATACAAACAATACGATCTAGTGCTATGCTTAGGATCGGGTCTTGTCCATCACATCATTCTCCCAATGATGTGATCCCGTTATCAATGACATCTAACGCCCATGATCAGGAAACCATGATCATCTATCGACTAACGAGCTAGCCAACTAGAGGCTTGCTAGGGACACATTGTGATCTATTTATTCACACATGTATTACTGTTTCCTGTTAATACAATTATAGCATGAACAATAGACCATTATCATGAACAAGGAAGTATGATAATAACCATTTTATTATTGCCTCTAGGGCATATTTCCAACATATTAGTATATTGATTGTCATCCTTTGCGTGGCGGTCGGGGTCGTGCGATGGTTTATACCTACCAACCCTTCCCCTAGGAGTATGCATTGAATGCTTTGTTTCGATTACTAATAAATTTTTTGCAACATGTATATGAGTTCTTCATGACTAATGTTGAGTCCATGGTTTAGATGCACTTTCGCCTACCACCATCACTATCTTCTAAGTGCCGTGCAACTTTCGTCGGTGCACAAAACCCACCATTAGCCTCCCTCAAAACAGCCACCATACCTACCTACTATGGCTTTTTCAAAGTCATTCCGAGATATATTACCATGCAAGTACCACCATGACATGTGCCACCACGTCTACATTGCCATTGCATGATCGTAAGATAGCTAGCATGATGTTTCCATTGATGTCTATGCCATGCTAGATCATTGCCACGGTACACTACCGAAGGCATTCCATATAGAGTCATAGTTGCTCTAAGTTTTGAGTTGAAAGTGTGATGATCATCATTAATGGAGCATTGTCCCATGTGAGGAAATAAAAGAGGCCAAAGAAGCCCACCAAAAAAATAGGCCAAAGAGCTCACCAAAAAAATGAGAGAAAAAGAGAGAAGGGACAATGCTACCACTTTTTCCACACTTGTGCATATTAAGCACCATGATCTTCATGATTGAGAGTCTCCCGTTTTGTCACCAACATATAGCTAGTGGGAAAATTTCATTATATAACTTGGCTTGTATATTCCAATGATAGGCTTCCTCAAAATTGCCTTAGGTCTTCGTGAGCAAGCAAGTTGGATGCACACCCACTAGTTTTCTTTAAGAGCTTTCACATACTCGTAGCTCTAGTGCATCATTTGTATGGAAATCCCTACTCATTCTCATTGATATCTATTGATGAGCATCTCCATAGCTCATTGATATGCCTATTTAATGTGACTATCTTCTCCTTTTTTGTCTTGCAACCTCTACCACACTCCACACCATCTATAGTGCTATAACCATGGCTCACGCTCATGTATTGCGTGAGAGTTGAAATGGTTTGAGAAAGTAAAGGTGTGAAACAATTACTCGGCCAATACCGGGGTCGTGCATGATTTAAATTCGTTGTGCAATGATGATAGAGCATAGCCAGACTATATGCTTTTGTAGGGATAACTTTCTTTTGGCCTTGTTATTTTGAAAGTTCATGATTACCTTGCTAGTTTGCCTGAATTATTATTGTTTCCACGTCAATAGCAAACTATTGTTTTGAATCTAATGGATCTGAACATTCACGTCACATAAGACGAATTACAAAGGACACCTTGCTAGGTAGCATGAAAGCATCAAAAATTCATTCTTTATCACTTCCCTACTCGAGGACGAGCTGAAGTTAAGCTTGGGAATGCTTGACACGTCTCAAACGTATCTATAATTTTTGATGGTTTCACGCTGTTATCTTGTCATCTTTGGATGTTTTATGTACCTTTTATATATTTTTTGGGACTAACTTATTAATTTACTGCCAAGTGCCAGTTCCTGTTTTTTTCTGTGTTTTTGACTCTTTTCAGATCTGATTTTGGAACGGAGTCCAACGGGATAAAAACCCTGAAATGATTTTTTCCCGGACGGAAGAAGATCAGGGGGCCTCTGGGCCAAGCCAGGTGGGCTCCAGGGAGCCCACAAGCTCCCACTCCGCCACTAGGGGGGAGGCGGCGGTGGCAGGGCTTGTGGCCTCCCTGGCCGCCCCCTGACCTAGATCTTTGGCCTATAAATTCCCAAATATTCAGCAAAAAATCAGGGGAGCCTCGAAAATACTTTTCCGCCGCCGCAAGCTTCCGTTTCCGCGAGATCTCATCTGGAGACCCTTCCCGGCGCCCTGTCGGAGGGGACTTTGGAGTTGGAGGCCTTCTTCATCATCATCATCGCCCCTCCAATGACTCGTGAGTAGTTCACTTCAGACCTACGGGTTCGTAGTTAGTAGCTAGATGGCTTCTTCTCTCTCTTGGATCTTCAATACAAAGTTCTCCATGATCTTCATGGAGATCTATCCGATGTAATCTTCTTTGGCGGTGTGTTTGTCAAGATCCGATGAATTGTGGATTTGTGATCAGATTATCTATGATATATATTTGAGTATTTGCTAATTTCTTATATGCATGATTTGATATCCTTGTAAGTCTCTCCGAGTTTTGGGTTTTGTTTGGCCAGCTAGATCTATGATTCTTGCAATGGGAGAAGTGCTTGGTTTTGGGTTCTACCATGTGGTGACCTTTCCGAGTGACAGTAGGGTCAGCAAGGCACACATTAAGTAATTGCCATCAAGGGTAAAAAGATGGGGTTTTCATCATTGGTTTGAGATTATCCCTCTACATCATGTCATCTTGCTTAAGGCGTTACTCTGTTCTTATGGACTTAATACACTAGATGCATGCTGGATAGCGGTTGATGTTGTTGGGGAACGTCGCATGGGAAACAAAAATTTTCCTACGCGCACGAAGTCCTATCATGGTGATGTCCATCTACGAGAGGGGATTTCCGATCTACGTACCCTTGTAGATCGCACAGCAGAAGCGTTAGGAAACGCGGTTGATGTAGTGGAACGTCCTCACGTCCCTCGATCCGCCCTACGAACCGTCCCGCGATCCGTCCCACGATCCGCTCCGATCTAGTGCCGAACGGACGACACCTCCGCGTTCAGCACACATACAGCTCGATGATGATCTCAGCCTTCTTGATCCAGTAAGAGAAACAGAGAGGTAGATGAGTTCTCCGGCAGCGTGACGGCACTCCGGAGGTTAGTGGTGATCTAATCTCAGCAGGGCTCCGCCCGAGCTCCACAGAAACGCGATCTAGAGGAAAAACCGTGGAGGTATGTGGTCGGGCTGCCGTGGCAAAAGTTGTCTCAAGTCAGCCCTAAAACCCCACTATATATAGGAGGGAGGGAGGGGAGGAGGCAGCCTCAAAACCTAAAGGTTTGGCCGAAATTGGAGGTGGAGGAGTCCTACTCCAATCCTACTTGGAGTAGGATTCCACCTTCCCACTTGGAAACTCTTTCCACCTTGTGTTTTTTCCTTCTCATACCTTATGGGCCTTAGTGGGAACTTATTCCAGCCCACTAGGGGCTGGTTTATCTCTTCCCATAGCCCATGAGACCCCTTGGGGCGTGACACCCCTCCTGATGGTCCCCGGCACCCCTCCCGGCACTCCCATTACACTACCGATGAGCCCGAAACTTTTCCGGTAATGCACGAAAACCTTTCGGTAACAAAATGAGGTCATCCTATATATCAATCTTCGTTTCCGGACCATTTCGGAAACCCTAGTGAAGTTCGTGATCTCATCCAGGACCCCGAACAACATTCGGTAACCAACCATATAACTCAAATACGCATAAAACAACGTCGAACCTTAAGTGTGCAGACCCTGCGGGTTCGAGAACTATGTAGACATGACCCGAGTGATTCCTCGGTCAATATCCAATAGCGGGACCTGGATGCCCATATTGGATCCTACATATTCTATGAAGATCTTATCGTTTGAACCTCAGTGCCAAGGATTCATATAATCCCGTATGTCATTTCCTTTGTCCTTCGGTATGTTACTTGCCTGAGATTCGATCGTCAGTATCCGCATACCTATTTCAATCTTGTTTACCGGCAAGTCTCTTTACTCGTTCCGTAATACAAGATCCCGCAACTTACACTAAGTCACATTGCTTGCAAGGCTTGTGTGTGATGTTGTATTACCGAGTGGGCCCCGAGATACCTCTCCGTCATACGGAGTGACAAATCCCAGTCTTGATCCATACTAACTCAACGAACACCTTCGGAGATACCTGTAGAGCATCTTTATAGTCACCCAGTTACGTTGCGACGTTTGATACACACAAAGCATTCCTCCGGTGTCAGTGAGTTATATGATCTCATGGTCATAGGAACAAATACTTGACACGCAGAAAACAGTAGCAACAAAATGAAACGATCAACATGCTATGTCTATTAGTTTGGGTCTAGTCCATCACATGATTCTCCTAATGATGTGATCCCGTTATCAAGTAACAACACTTGCCTATGGCCAGGAAACCTTGACCATCTTTGATCAACGAGCTAGTCAACTAGAGGCTTACTAGGGACAGTGTTTTGTCTATGTATCCACACAAGTATTGTGTTTCAATTATAGCATGGATAATAAACGATTATCATGAACAAAGAAATATAATAATAACTAATTATTATTGACTCTAGGGCATATTTCCAACAGACGTGTGGAGTAATAGTAGTAGATGCGGAAAGTATCGGTCTACTTGTTTTGGACGTAATGCCTATAGATATAATCATTGCCATAGATATCGTCACGACTTTGTGTGGTTCTATCAATTGCTCGATAGTAATTTGTTCACCCACCGTCTACTTGCTTTAATGAGAGAACCCACTAGTAAGCACTACGGCCCCCGGGTCTATTCACATCCATCATTTACACCTCCGCTTTTACTTTGCTTTGTTACTTTGTTGCTTTCAGTTCTCACTTGGCAAACAATCTATAAGGGATTGACAATCCCTTCATAGCGTTGGGAGCAAGAGTTTGTGCAGGCTCTTGTGATACTCCTCCACTGGATCGATACCTTGGTTCTCAAACTAAGGGAAATACTTACCACCGCTACGCTACATCACCTTTCCGCTTCGAGGGAACACCAACGCAAGGCTCCAAGGCCACTGGGGAAATCCTTCGCATACTTGCCTAGGAAGTCACTTAAGGCGTAGCCGCAACAGAAGGATCAAGTCAAGTATTCTCCCGTCAACGTGCCTATTTCTGGCGCCATTGGAAGGTCTTTTGTTGTAGCAGCACACTACTTTTGGGATGATCCTCACCTTTATAAGGAAGGAGTAGATGGTGTTATTAGACGTTGTGTGCCTGGACATGAACAGGGACAGATCCTGCAGAAGTATCATTCCGAGGCTTACGGAGGACACCTTGCTGGAGACAGAACTGCTCATAAGGTATTGCAATCAGGTTTCTATTGGCCCACTCTCTTCAAGGATGCCCTGTGACAGCCCGATGCCGACGCCCTAGAAGATTCCCCTTCTATTCTGTTTCCGTCATGTGGTTATTTTAATTTGTTGCATCATCATTGCATCATGCGCATCATCAGCATTGCATCGGCATCCCGTTGCCGCCAGTTTTCAAAACTCGCATCCGTTGTTAGTTGCCGGTTCTCGTCGTCGTCCGTTCTGAGCCCGACCGCAGTCGCACGCGCCCGCGGCACCGTCGAAACCCTGTTTTTAAAAGTGTGCGTAAAACTTTCTCTGATCGGGGTGGGACTTGGCATGCGGTCGTAATTTATTTTAGCCAGGCCGCCTGTCAAGTTTCGTCGCAATCGGAGTCCGTCTGGTACCCGAACGGTCGACCGTAGCGGCACCGTATTCGGTCTATCGTCGGACGTTTTTCGGTATTTTAAATCTCGTTGCCGGGCTGCCCGTTTTCCCTCTCATCTCCTCCTAGCCCCTCTGCACAGTGCACCGTCCCTACACGCAACCTAGTCTGAAACCTCCTGAAACCCGAACCGGGTGCTCGTGACCATTGGGTCTGGATCAACCCGGTTTTACTGCAAATCATCATCGGTTTGTCCATTGGAATCCTTGGCCTATTTATTCCCGACCGTCCGATCGAATCGGAGGGTCTGGATCAAGCTCGTATTCCGCTAGATATTTAAGGAGATGAAACCCTAGAACCTAGGACCCCTGTCCCATCCACCAAATCCTCCCAGCGCCGCCGCCACCCCGTGTCTCCCACCTCGGGATCGTCCCGATCCAAAATCCATGCCCAAGCCCCAATCCCCTCTGCTTCGTCAGCGTTGCGTCTCTGCATCCTGGATGCGTTCGGCAACCGCAACCACCCGCCTCCTCTACTCTGTCACCTTCGGCCCGTCGTCAGATGCCCCAGCCTCGCCCCGTCGCAGCAGGAGCATCTACCAACGCGGGGGAAGGAGCTCCCCTACCGGAGCCGTCGCGCCACCATGCTGGCCGATGAGGTCATGTCCCCGCGCCCCATGCCCCCTTCTTCTTCCCATTCCCTTTCTCATGCTTGTTGCTCCCTCTGTTTCAGACATGGGAGCCCCAGGCAGCCTGGACCTCGCCGCCGTTGGGAACGGGATGGCCGCCCCGGATCAGGCCCCGATCTGGTTCGTCCCCGTCGCCTCCGGCCAGGACCTTGTCACCCTCGCCGTCCCAGTGCAGTATCCGCCGGATCCTGCCATGGACGCCGCCCCATGGAGCTTGCCTATCCAAGCCGCCGGGAGGCCGCGACCCCGACTGGAGCTGGACTCCCTCCCTTGACCTGCTGCGTCGCCACACCCCCATGGCCGAAGCTCCACCCTTAGGACCGGCTTGACCTCCAGCTCGCCCCGGCCACGTGCGAACCCGCGTCTCCAGCTCGACTGCAAAGCATCTCCTATTCCAGATTTCAGTTTCGACAGATAAACGACAGGCTATGGTTCATTTCGTGCGAAACCCATTTCATACTGCAATTCCCTTGTAGCCGAGTCGGCTAGCACCACTGGTTATTTCCCACAGGTGTGGGGTTCGAATCCTTGTTGTGCCAATATAATTTTACACTTTTGCGTTAACCTGCACCCTGTGGAAGTGCTACTACATCTGCTTAGAATCCTATGCTATATCACAAACAGAGTAGTAGTATAGTTGGCTAGCACAGCCAACTCTTATGCAAGGGCTCCTCGGATCGAATCCCAGCTTTTCCCAATAATTGTTTCTCCTCTCATTTTTTTTGCTGCACTAGGATATTGTGAATTTCAGAAAAAGCATCAATTTTCAAACACCCGTAGCTTTTAAACCGTACACTAGATCGGAGTGATTCAAATATGAAACTTGACTAGAATTTTGCGTAGAGTAATATTTTCCAACTCTCATGCATAATTAGAACTGTTTAGTGTGTTGTGTGCATCGGTTTGCGTGTTGACGTGTTGAAACGGTTTAGGTCGTAACTATTTGTCCGTAGCTCCGTTGGAGATGTGCCATATATGTAAATGGAGCAGAACGACGAGTAGAATCACGTGAACCACTTTGTTTTGCCGTTTAACAAACCTAAAATGTGATTAGGACAAATCTGGACAGAATTAAGTTTTGACACGTGGGGTCATTTCGGAGATGCTATATGTCGTTTCCGGCCTCATTTAAAATGCCTAGATAGGTAGTTTAATTTGTGCTTCACCCCGTGCCATGTTAACAACATTTTAATATTGCCGTGTAAATAAACGGGAGTGAACTAATAATTAAATGTGGAGTTTCGTCGATATGCAACTCGTTGCATATCGAGCTTCACTTAATGTGTAGTGTTTGATTGTTGTGATTGTCATGCCTTGCATTAGACCGTTCATGCATCATATGTGTCTTGCATCGTGTGGTGATTCTCGTGTGTTGATTCTTGTTTCCGGTTTCCTCCGTCTCGATAGAGTTCCGCAAGCGTGTCGGATGTGAGGACCGTTCGACTACGTCGGTTCGTCTGCTTCACGGAGTCACTCTTCTTCCAAGCGAGATCTCAAGCAAGATGACCATTTCCCCATATACCATTACTGTCATTGCCATGCTAGTTTTACCGCTACTATCGTTTATGTCTCGTTGCCTACCACATGTAAATGTCACCCTTTCAACAATGCCATGATTACCCTAACCTGTTCGACCTAGCAAACCACTGATTGGCTATGTTACTGCTTGCTTAACCCTGCTGATAGCGTTGCTAGTTGCAGGTGTAGTTGTTTCCATGTGACAACATGGGTTCCTTGTTATATCACCCTATTAAATGCTATTTAAATTAATGCACCTATATACTTGGTAAAAGGTGGAAGGCTCGGCCTTTCTAGCCTGGTGTTTTGTTCCACCTTTGCCCCCTTAGTTTCGGCTACCGGTGTTATGTTCCATAAACGAGCGCTCCTAACACGATCGGGGTTGTTATGGGGACCCCCTTGATAATTCGTTTTAGTTTAAAGCTGGTCTGGCAAGGCCCAAAATTGGTACTATTTGCCCAACATAATAATTCTGTTAAAATGAAATGCATAGGGAGTTAGCGCTACCCGAGGAGTAATTCTACATAATACAGGGGGGCCAGTGCTGTTGGTGCTGGTCCAAAACTAGAGCCGTTTGCGGGGCCAACCCGGGGCAACTCGGGAGATTTCTATCAGGCCACCGTACGCTGTGCTTATCCGTCGTGTCCTGAGAACGAGATACGCGGCTCCTATCGGGATTGTCGACACGCCGGGCGGCCTTGCTGGATTAGTTTTACCTTTGACGAGATATCTTGTGCATCGGGATTCCGGTGATGCTTTGGGTAATCTCAGAGTTGAGGTTTTCCACTAGGGAATCCGACGAGATCGCGAGCTTCGTGATTGAGGATTTCTATGCGGCTTGTGGTAATTTGTGATGGACTAGTTGGAGCACCCCTGCAGGGTTAAATCTTTTTGGAAAGCCGTGCCCACGGTTATGTGGCAACGTGGAAACTTTGTTTAACACTAGTTCTAGATAACTTGAAGTTAAATTAATTAAAATATGCCAACTGTGTGCGTAACCGTGACTGTCTCTTTCATGAGTTCTTACTCAGATCGAGGACACGGTGGGGTTATGTCTGACGTAGGTAGGTGTTCAGGATCATTCTCTTGATCATTAGTAGTTCATGACCGCTATGCGTAGATCTTCCCCCCTTTTATTTCTTGTACTCATAAGCTAGCCATCAAATATATGCTTAGTCGCTGCTGCAACCTCACCACTTAACCATGCCTCACCCATTAAGCTTTGCTAGTCTTGATACCTTTGGAAATGAGATTGCTGAGTCCTCTGTGGCTCACAGATTACTACAACACCAGTTGCAGGTACAGGTAAAGGTTACTTGACGCGAGCGCGTTGATTGTTCATTTGGAGTTGCTTCTTCTTCTTCTTCTTCATCGATCTAGGATGGGTTCCAGGCCGACAGCCTGGGATAGCAAGGATGGACGTCCTTCTTCTTTTGTCGTTTTTTTTCGTCCATAGCCGGACCCTGCTCTTACTCTTGATGATTATGTAATGTACTGATGTGACTCTGTTGTAGCTTGTGGCGAGTGTAAGCCAATTCTATATATATCTCTTCTTTTTAGTACATGTACTTGTAATGATATCCATTCTTCCAACACGACGAGATGCGACTCTATCCCTGACGAGGCCTTCGTGCCAAATTGAGGATAGGGTCGCATCTTGGGCGTGACAAGTGGTCAAGTGGAATTGAGTAATAGGGAGATCAAATTGATCTTACAAAAGACCGTAAATAGATCTTGAAAGAATTGGTTTAGCAAACTGGACGATGCACTATGGGCTTATAGGCTGCTTATAATAATCCCATGGGCATGTCAGTGTATAAAATGGTTTACGGTAAGGCCTGTCATTTGCCTCTTGAGCTGGAACACCAAGCTTATTGGGCAATCAAAGAGCTCAACTTCGATTTCAAACTTGCTGGTGAGAAGCGGTTGTTTGATATCAGCTTGTTAGATGAATGGAGGGCCCAGGCATATGAGAATGCCAACTTGTTCAAGGAAAAGGTTAAGAGATGGCACGATAAAAGAATACAAAAACGAGAGTTCAATGTAGGTGATTATGTCCTGCTATACAATTCTCGCTTAAGATTCTTCGCAGGCAAGCTTCTCTCTAAATGGGAAGGTCCCTACGTTGTCGAGGAAGTATATCGTTCTGGTGCCATCAAAATAAATAACACGGAAGGTAATTTTCCTAGAGTAGTAAATGGACAAAGAATCAAGCATTATATCTGTGGTACTCCCATAAATGTTGAGACCAATATCATCAATATCATAACTCTAGAGGAGTACATAAGGGATGTTTATCAGCCTGTTTCACACACTAAAAACGAAGAGGTATGTGTTTCGGTAAGTAATTGGACTCCGAAACTTTTCCAATAGGAAATTTTCTCCGTTTTGGAATTTTTGGAAAATTAGAAAAATAAAAATTAGTCCGGAGAGCGCACGAGGCGGCCACAAGCTTGGTTGCTGCGGCCTCCCCCCTGGCCGCGGCTGTTGGAATTATGCCCTAGAGGCAATAATAAATGTATAGTTATTATTATAATTCCTGTATCATGTTAGCAATAGCTGCATTTTTCGATTATGAAATCTGGCAGATGGATGTCAAAACGGCGTTCCTTAACAGTTTCCTTAAGGAAGAGTTGTATATGATGCAACCCGAAGGTTTTGTCGATCCTAAAAATGCTGACAAGGTGTGCAAGCTCCAGCGATCCATTTATGGACTGGTGCAAGCATCTCGGAGTTGGAACAAACGCTTTGATGAGGTGATCAAAGCATTTGGGTTTATACAAGTGGTTGGAGAATCTTGTATTTACAAGAAAGTGAGTGGGAGCTCTGTGGCGTTTCTGATATTGTATGTAGATGACATATTACAGATTGGAAACAACGTAGAGCTTTTGGAGAGCATAAAAGGTTACTTGAATAAAAGTTTCTCTATGAAGGACCTAGGAGAAGCTGCTTACATTCTAGGCATTAAGATCTATAGGGATAGATCAAAACGCGTGATAGGACTTTCACAAAGCACATACCTTGATAAGGTTTTGAAGAGGTTCAAAATGGAACAGTCCAAGAAAGGGTTCTTGCCAGTGTTACAAGGTACGAGATTGAGTAAGACTCAGTGCCCAGCAACTGATGAAGATAGAGAGCATATGCGCTCCGTCCCCTATGCTTCAGCCATAGGCTCTATCATTTATGCGATGCTGTGCACTAGACCGGATGTTAGCCTGGCCATAAGTATGGCAGGCAGGTTCCAGAGTAATCCAGGAGTGGATCACTGGACAGCGGTCAAGAATATCCTGAAGTACCTGAAAAGGACTAAGGAGATGTTTCTCGTGTATGGAGGTGACGAAGAGCTCGCCGTAAAAGGTTACGTTGATGCAAGCTTTGACACAGATCCGGACGACTCTAAGTCGCAAACCGGATACGTATTTATTCTTAATGGGGGTGCAGTAAGCTGGTGCAGTTCCAAGCAAAGCGTCGTAGCAGATTCTACATGTGAAGCAGAGTACATGGCTGCCTCGGAGGCGGCTAAGGAGGGTGTCTGGATGAAGCAGTTCATGACGGATCTTGGAGTGGTGCCAAGTGCACTGGATCCAATAACCTTGTTCTGTGATAACACTGGTGCCATTGCCTTAGCAAAGGAACCAAGGTTTCACAAGAAGACCAGACACATCAAACGACGCTTCAACCTCATCCGCGACTACGTCGAGGAAGAGGACGTAAATATATGCAAAGTGCACACGGATCTGAATGTAGCAGACCCGCTGACTAAACCTCTTCCACGGCCAAAACATGATGGACACCAGAACTGTATGGGTGTTAGATTTATTACAATGTAATTCACATGGTGATGTGAGGGCTAGATTATTGACTCTAGTGCAAGTGGGAGACTGTTGGAATTATTCCCTAGAGGCAATAATAAATGTATAGTTATTATTATAGTTCCTGTATCAAGATAATAGTTTATTATCCATGCTATAATTGTATTGAATGAAGACTCATTTACATGTGTGGATACATAGACAAAACACCATCCCTAGCATGCCTCTAGTTGGCTAGCCAGTTGATCGATGATAGTCAGTGTCTTCTGATTATGAACAAGGTGTTGTTGCTCGATAACTGGATCACGTCATTGGGAGAATCACGTGATGGACTAGACCCAAACTAATAGACGTAGCATGTTGATCGTGTCATTTTGTTGCTACTGTTTTCTGCGTGTCAAGTATTTATTCCTATGACCATGAGATCATATAACTCACTGACACCGGAGGAATGCTTTGTGTGTATCAAACGTCGCAATGTAACTGGGTGACTATAAAGATGCTCTACAGGTATCTCCGAAGGTGTTAGTTGAGTTAGTATGGATCAAGACTGGGATTTGTCACTCCGTGTGACGGAGAGGTATCTCTGGGCCCACTCGGTAATACAACATCACACACAAGCCTTGCAAGCAATGTAACTTGGTGTAAGTTGCGGGATCTTGTATTACGGAACGAGTAAAGAGACTTGCCGGTAAACGAGATTGAAATAGGTATGCGGATACTGACGATCGAATCTCGGGCAAGTAACATACCGAAGGACAAAGGGAATGACATACGGGATTATACGAATCCTTGGCACTGAGGTTCAAACGATAAGATCTTCGTAGAATATGTAGGATCCAATATGGGCATCCAGGTCCCGCTATTGGATATTGACCGAGGAGTCTCTCGGGTCATGTCTACATAGTTCTCGAACCCGCAGGGTCTGCACACTTAAGGTTCGACGTTGTTTTATGCGTATTTGAGTTATATGGTTGGTTACCGAATGTTGTTCGGAGTCCCGGATGAGATCACGGACGTCACGAGGGTTTCCGGAATGGTCCGGAAACGAAGATTGATATATAGGATGACCTCATTTGATTACCGGAAGGTTTTCGGAGTTACGGGGAATGTACTGGGAATGACGAATGGGTTCCGGGAGTTCACCGGGGGGGGGGGGGGCAACCCACCCCGGGGAAGCCCATAGGCTTTGGGGAGACACACCAGCCCTTAGTGGGCTGGTGGGACAGCCCCAAGGAGGCCTATGCGCCAAGAAAAGAAAATCAAAGGAAAAGAAAAAAAAAGAGGGAAGAAGTGGGAAGGGAGGGGGACTCCTCCCACCAAACCAAGTCCAACTCGGTTTGGGGGGGGAGTCCTCCCCCCCTTGGCTCGGCCGACCCCTTGGGAGTCCCTTGGACCCCAAGGCAAGGTCCCCCTCCCTCCTCCTATATATATGGGGCTTTTAGGGCAGATTTGAGACGACTTTCTCACGGCTGCCCGACCACATACCTCCATAGTTTTTCCTCTAGATCGTGTTTCTGCGGAGCTCGGGCGGAGCCCTGCTGAGACAAGATCATCACCAACCTCCGGAGCGCCGTCACGCTGCCGGAGAACTCTTCTACCTCTCCGTCTCTCTTGCTGGATCAAGAAGGCCGAGATCATCGTCGAGCTGTACGTGTGTTGAACGCGGAGGTGCCGTCCGTTCGATACTAGATCGTGGGACTGATCGAGGGATTGTTCGCGGGGCGGATCGAGGGACGTGAGGACGTTCCACTACATCAACCGCGTTCTCTAACGCTTCTGCTGTACGATCTACAAGGGTACGTAGATCACTCATCCCCTCTCGTAGATGGACATCACCATGATAGGTCTTCGTGCGCGTAGGAAAGTTTTTGTTTCCCATGCGACGTTCCCCAACAGTGGTATCAGAGCTAGGTTCATGCGTAGATGTCTTCTCGAGTAGAACACAAAAGGTTTTGTGGGCGGTGATGTGCGTTTTGCTGCCCTCCTTAGTCTTTTCTTGATTCCGCGATATTGTTGGATTGAAGCGGCTTGGACCGACATTACTCGTACGCTTACGAGAGACTGGTTTCATCGTTACGAGTAACCCCCTTTGCTCAAAGATGACTGGCAAGTGACGGTTTCTCCAACTTTAGTTGAATCGGATTTGACCGAGGAGGTCCTTGGATGAGGTTAAATAGTAACTCATAGATCTCCGTTGTGGTGTTTGCGTAAGTAAGATGCGATCCTACTAGATACCCTTGGTCACCACGTAAAACATGCAACAACAAAATTAGAGAACGTCTAACTTGTTTTTGCAGGGTATGATTGTGATGTGATATGGCCAATGATGTGATGTGATATATTGGATGTATGAGATGATCATGTTGTAATAGAAATATCGACTTGCACGTCGATGGTACGGCAACCGGCAGGAGCCATAGGGTTGTCTTTATACTAACATTTTTGTGCTTGCAGATGCGTTTACTATTTTGCTAGGATGTAGCTTTAGTAGTAATAGCATAAGTAGCACGACAACCCCGATGGCAACACGTTGATAGATGATCATGGTGTGGCGCCGGTGACAAGAAGATCGTGCCGGTGCTTTGGTGATGGAGATCAAGAAGCACGAGATGATGGCCATATCATGTCACTTATGAATTGCATGTGATGTTAATCCTTTTATGCACCTTATTTTGCTTAGAACGACGGTAGCATTATGAGGTGATCTCTCATTGAAATTTCAAGACGAAATTGTGTTCTCCCCGACTGTGCACCGTTGCCACAGTTCGTCGTTTCGAGACACCACGTGATGATCGGGTGTGATAGACTCAACGTTCACATACAACGGGTGCAAAACAGTTGCGCACGCGGAACACTCGGGTTAAGCTTGACGAGCCTAGCATGTGTAGACATGGCCTCGGAACACATGAGACCGAAAGGTCGATCATGAATCATAT
Source organism: Hordeum vulgare subsp. vulgare (assembly GCF_904849725.1). Classification (NCBI taxonomy): domain Eukaryota; kingdom Viridiplantae; phylum Streptophyta; class Magnoliopsida; order Poales; family Poaceae; genus Hordeum; species Hordeum vulgare. The sequence continues at coordinate 527,325,178 of NC_058520.1, read as the reverse complement.
AGTTGATATGATTAGCATAGGGATGCTTACCACTGAAACTACTCTCGACTCACGTGATGATCGGACTTGGGATAGTGTAAGTGGATCATGAACCACTCAAATGACTAGAGAGATGTACTTTTTGAGTGGGAGTTTAGCATATAATTTGATTAAGTTGAACTCTAATTATCTTGAACATAGTCTAAGTCCACTTTGAATATATTTGTGTTGTAGATCATGGCTCACGCAAGTGTCATCCTGAATTTTAATACGTTCCTAGAGAAAGCTAAGTTGAAAGATGATGGAAGCAACTTTGTAGACTGGGCTCGTAATCTTAAGCTAATCTTACAAGCTGGCAAGAAGGATTATGTCCTTAATGCTGCGCTAGGAGATGAACCACTCGCTACGGCTGATCAGGATGTTAAGAACGCTTGGTTAGCGCGTAAGGAGGACTACTCAATAGTTCAATGTGCAGTCTTGTATGGCTTAGAACCGGGACTTCAACGTCGCTTTGAGCGTCATGGAGCATTTGAGATGTTCCAGGAGTTGAAGTTTATCTTTCAGAAGAACGCCCGGATCGAGAGGTATGAAACCTCCGATAAAGTCTATGCTTGCAAGATGGAGGAAAACTCGTCTGTCAGTGAACATGTGCTCAAAATGTCTGGGTACTCAAACCGTCTAGCTGAACTGGGGATTGAACTCCCGCAAGAAGCTATCACTGACAGAATCCTTCAATCACTGCTGCCAAGCTATAAAGGCTTTGTGTTGAACTACAACATGCAAGGGATGAACAAGTCTCCCGGCGAGTTGTTTGCGATGCTGAAAGTCGCAGAGTCTGAACTCCGTAAAGAGCATCAAGTGTTGATGGTGAGCAAGACCACTAGTTTCAAGAGAAACGGCAAAGGCAAGAAGGGCAATTCGAAGAAGAGCGGCAAGACTGTTGCCAATCCGCCGAAGAAACCCAAGGCTGGACCTAAGCCTGAAACAGAGTGCTTCTATTGCAAGGGTATGGGTCACTGGAAGCGCAATTGCCCCAAGTATCTGGTGGATAAGAAGGCGGGCAAAGAAAAATCAGGTATATTTGATATACATGTTATTGATGTGTACTTAACCGGTTCTCGTAGTAGTGCCTGGGTATTCGATACCGGTTCTGTTGCTCACATTTGCAACTCGAAGCAGGAACTGCGGAATAGACGAAGGCTGGCGAAAGACGAAGTGACGATGCGCGTAGGAAACGGTTCCAAGGTTGATGCAATCGCCGTCGGCACCGTGTCACTTCAACTACCATCGGGATTAGTGATGAACTTAAATCATTGTTATTTAGTGCCTGCGTTGAGCATGAACATTATATCTGGATCTTGTTTATTGCGAGACGGTTACTCTTTTAAGTCTGAGAATAATGGTTGTTCTATTTCTATGAGTAACATCTTTTATGGTCATGCACCGAATGTGAGAGGATTATTCATATTGAATCTCGATAGCAATACGCATATACATAACATTGAGACCAAAAGAATTAGAGTAAACAATGATAGCGACATATTTTTGTGGCACTACCGCTTGGGTCATATTGGTGTAAAGCGCATGAAGAAAATCCATGCTGATGGACATTTGGAGTCACTTGACTTTGATTCACTTGACACGTGCGAACCATGCCTCATGGGCAAGATGACTAAGACTCCGTTCTCCGGAACAATGGAGCGTGCAAGTGACTTGTTGGAAATCATACATACCGATGTGTGTGGTCCAATGAGCGTGGAGGCACGCGGTGGATATCGTTATTTTCTCACCTTCACCGACGATTTAAGTAGATATGGTTATGTCTACTTGATGAAGCACAAGTCTGAAACATTTGAAAAGTTCAAGCAATTTCAGAGTGAAGTGGAAAATCATCGTAACAAGAAGATCAAGTTCCTACGGTCTGATCGTGGGGGTGAATATCTGAGTTTCGAGTTTGGTACTCACTTAAGACAATGTGGAATTGTTTCGCAGTTAACACCGCCTGGAACACCACAGCGTAATGGTGTGTCCGAACGTCGTAATCGTATTTTGTTAGAGATGGTGCGATCTATGATGTCTCTTACTGATTTGCCGTTATCATTTTGGGGTTATGCATTAGAAACAGCTGCATTCACTTTAAATAGGGCACCATCAAAATCCGTTGAGACGACACCATACGAACTGTGGTATGGCAAAAGTCCAAAGTTGTCGTTTCTTAAGGTTTGGGGATGTGATGCTTATGTCAAAAAGCTTCAGCCTGAAAAGCTGGAACCCAAAGCGGAAAAATGCGTCTTCATAGGTTACCCAAAAGAGACAGTTGGGTACACCTTCTATCTCAAATCCGAAGGCAAAGTGTTTGTTGCTAAGAACAGAACTTTTCTCGAGAAGGAGTTTCTCTCGAGAGAATTGAGTGGGAGGAAGATAGAACTTGACGAGGTTGTCGAACCTCTCATCCCTCTGGATGGTGGCGCAGGGCAAGGGGAAACCTCTGTCGTTGCAACGCCGGTTGAGGAGGAAGTTAATGATGATGATCATGAGACTCCAGTTCAAGTTTCTGTTGAACCACGCAGGTCGACGAGATCACGCACTGCTCCAGAGTGGTACGGTAATCCCGTCTTGTCAATCATGTTGTTAGACAACAATGAACCTGCAAATTATGAAGAAGCAATGGTGGGCCCAAATTCCAACAAATGGCTAGAAGCCATGAAATCCGAGATAGGATCCATGTATGAGAACGAAGTGTGGACTTTGGAGATACTACCTGAGGGACGCAAGGCTATTCAGAACAAATGGATCTTTAAGAAGAAGACAAACGCTGACGGTAATGTGACCGTTTATAAAGCTCGACTTGTGGCAAAGGGTTTTTCACAAGTTCCAGGAATTGACTACGATGAGACTTTCTCTCCCGTAGCGATGCTTAAGTCCGTCAAAATCATGTTAGCAATAGCTGCATTTTTCGATTATGAAATCTGGCAGATGGATGTCAAAACGGCGTTCCTTAACGGTTTCCTTAAGGAAGAGTTGTATATGATGCAACCCGAAGGTTTTGTCGATCCTAAAAATGCTGACAAGGTGTGCAAGCTCCAGCGATCCATTTATGGACTGGTGCAAGCATCTCGGAGTTGGAACAAACGCTTTGATGAGGTGATCAAAGCATTTGGGTTTATACAAGTGGTTGGAGAATCTTGTATTTACAAGAAAGTGAGTGGGAGCTCTGTGGAGTTTCTGATATTGTATGTAGATGACATATTACTGATTGGAAACAACGTAGAGCTTTTGGAGAGCATAAAAGGTTACTTGAATAAAAGTTTCTCTATGAAGGACCTAGGAGAAGCTGCTTACATTCTAGGCATTAAGATCTATAGGGATAGATCAAAACGCCTGATAGGACTTTCACAAAGCACATACCTTGATAAGGTTTTGAAGAGGTTCAAAATGGAACAGTCCAAGAAAGGGTTCTTGCCAGTGTTACAAGGTACGAGATTGAGTAAGACTCAGTGCCCAGCAACTGATGAAGATAGAGAGCATATGCGCTCCGTCCCCTATGCTTCAGCCATAGGCTCTATCATGTATGCGATGCTGTGCACTAGACCGGATGTTAGCCTGGCCATAAGTATGGCAGGCAGGTTCCAGAGTAATCCAGGAGTGGATCACTGGACAGCGGTCAAGAATATCCTGAAGTACCTGAAAAGGACTAAGGAGATGTTTCTCGTGTATGGAGATGACGAAGAGCTCGCCGTAAAAGGTTACGTTGATGCAAGCTTTGACACAGATCCGGACGACTCTAAGTCGCAAACCGGATACGTATTTATTCTTAATGGGGGTGCAGTAAGCTGGTGCAGTTCCAAGGAAAGCGTCTTAGCAGATTCTACATGTGAAGCAGAGTACATGGCTGCCTCGGAGGCGGCTAAGGAGGGTGTCTGGATGAAGCAGTTCATGATGGATCTTGGAGTGGTGCCAAGTGCACTGGATCCAATAACCTTGTTCTGTGATAACACTGGTGCCATTGCCTTAGCAAAGGAACCAAGGTTTCACAAGAAGACCAGACACATCAAACGACGCTTCAACCTCATCCGCGACTACGTCGAGGAGGAGGACGTAAATATATGCAAAGTGCACACGGATCTGAATGTAGCAGACCCGCTGACTAAACCTCTTCCACGGCCAAAACTGTTGGAATTATGCCCTAGAGGCAATAATAAATGTATAGTTATTATTATAATTCCTGTATCAAGATAATAGTTTATTATCCATGCTATAATTGTATTGAATGAAGACTCATTTACATGTGTGGATACATAGACAAAACACCGTCCCTAGCATGCCTCTAGTTGGCTAGCCAGTTGATCGATGATAGTCAGTGTCTTCTGATTATGAACAAGGTGTTGTTGCTTGATAACTGGATCGCGTCATTGGGAGAATCACGTGATGGACTAGACCCAAACTAATAGACGTAGCATGTTGATCGTGTCATTTTGTTGCTACTGTTTTCTGCGTGTCAAGTATTTATTCCTATGACCATGAGATCATATAACTCACTGACACCGGAGGAATGCTTTGTGTGTATCAAACGTCGCAACGTAACTGGGTGACTATAAAGATGCTCTACAGGTATTTCCGAAGGTGTTAGTTGAGTTAGTATGGATCAAGACTGGGATTTGTCACTCCGTGTGACGGAGAGGTATCTCGGGGCCCACTCGGTAATACAACATCACACACAAGCCTTGCAAGCAATGTAACTTAGTGTAAGTTGCGGGATCTTGTATTACGGAACGAGTAAAGAGACTTTCCGGTAAAACGAGATTGAAATAGGTATGCGGATACTGACGATCGAATCTCGGGCAAGTAACATACCGAAGGACAAAGGGAATGACATACGGGATTATGCGCATCCTTGGCACTGAGGTTCAAACGATAAAGATCTTCGTAGAATATGTAGGATCCAATATGGGCATCCAGGTCCCGCTATTGGATATTGACCGAGGAGTCTCTCGGGTCATGTCTACATAGTTCTCGAACCCGCAGGGTCTGCACACTTAAGGTTCGACGTTGTTTTATGCGTATTTGAGTTATATGGTTGGTTACCGAATGTTGTTCGGAGTACCGGATGAGATCACGGACGTCACGAGGGTTTCCGGAGTAGTCCGGAAACGAAGATTGATATATAGGATGACCTCATTTAATTACCGGAAGGTTTTCGGAGTTACCGGGAATGTACCGGGAATGACGAATGGGTTCCGGGAGTTCACCGGAAGGGGGCAACCCACTCCGGGGAAGCCCATAGGCATTTGGGGGGGTCACACCAGCCCTTAGTCGGCTGGTGGGACAGCCCACCAATCCCCTATGCGCCAAGGGAGAAAAAATCAAAGGAAAGGAAAAAAAAAGCGAAGAAGTGGGAAGGGGGAAGGACTCCCTCCCACCAAACCAAGTAGGACTCGGTTTGGGGGGGGGGAGAGTCCTCCCCCCTGGCTCGGCCGACCCCTTGGGGATCCCTTGGACCCCAAGGCAAGGTCCCCCTCCCTCCTCCTATATATATGGGGCTTTTAGGGCAGATTTGAGACGACTTTCTCACGGCTGCCCGACCACATACCTCCATAGTTTTTCCTCTAGATCGTGGTTCTGCGGAGCTCGGGCGGAGCCCTGCTGAGACAAGATCATCACCAACCTCCGGAGCGCCGTCACGCTGCCGGAGAACTCTTCTACCTCTCCGTCTCTCTTGCTGGATCAAGAAGGCCGAGATCATCGTCGAGCTGTACGTGTGCTGAACGCGGAGGTGCCGTCCGTTCGGTACTAGATCATGGGACTGATCGCGGGATTGTTCGCGGGGCGGATCTAGGGATGTGAGGACGTTCCACTACATCAACCGCATTCTCTAAACGCTTCTGCTGTACGATCTACAAGGGTACGTAGATCACTCATCCCCTCTCGTAGATGGACATCACCATGATAGGTCTTCGTGCGCGTAGGAAATTTTTTGTTTCCCATGCGACGTTCCCCAACAAAAACATGATCGACACCAGAACTGTATGGGTGTTAGATTTATTACAATGTAATTCACATGGTGATGTGAGGGCTAGATTATTGACTCTAGTGCAAGTGGGAGACTGTTGGAATTATGCCCTAGAGGCAATAATAAATGTATAGTTATTATTATAATTCCTGTATCAAGATAATAGTTTATTATCCATGCTATAATTGTATTGAATGAAGACTCATTTACATGTGTGGATACATAGACAAAACACCGTCCCTAGCATGCCTCTAGTTGGCTAGCCAGTTGATCGATGATAGTCAGTGTCTTCTGATTATGAACAAGGTGTTGTTGCTTGATAAGTGGATCGCGTCATTGGGAGAATCACGTGATGGACTAGACCCAAACTAATAGACGTAGCATGTTGATCGTGTCATTTTGTTGCTACTGTTTTCTGCGTGTCAAGTATTTATTCCTATGACCATGAGATCATATAACTCACTGACACCGGAGGAATGCTTTGTGTGTATCAAACGTCGCAACGTAACTGGGTGACTATAAAGATGCTCTACAGGTATTTCCGAAGGTGTTAGTTGAGTTAGTATGGATCAAGACTGGGATTTGTCACTCCGTGTGACGGAGAGGTATCTCGGGGCCCACTCGGTAATACAACATCACACACAAGCCTTGCAAGCAATGTAACTTAGTGTATGTTGCGGGATCTTGTATTACAGAACGAGTAAAGAGACTTGCCGGTAAAACGAGATTGAAATAGGTATGCGGATACTGACGATCGAATCTCGGGCAAGTAACATACCGAAGGACAAAGGGAATGACATACGGGATTATGCGAATCCTTGGCACTGAGGTTCAAACGATAAAGATCTTCGTAGAATATGTAGGATCCAATATGGGCATCCAGGTCCCGCTATTGGATATTGACCGAGGAGTCTCTCGGGTCATGTCTACATAGTTCTCGAACCCGCAGGGTCTGCACACTTAAGGTTCGACGTTGTTTTATGCGTATTTGAGTTATATGGTTGGTTACCGAATGTTGTTCGGAGTACCGGATGAGATCACGGACGTCACGAGGGTTTCCGGAGTAGTCCGGAAACGAAGATTGATATATAGGATGACCTCATTTGATTACCGGAAGGTTTTCGGAGTTACCGGGAATGTACCGGGAATGACGAATGGGTTCCGGGAGTTCACCGGAAGGGGGCAACCCACTCCAGGGAAGCCCATAGGCATTTGGGGGGGTCACACCAGCCCTTAGTGGGCTGGTGGGACAGCCCACCAATCCCCTATGCGCCAAGGGAGAAAAATCAAAGGAAAGGAAAAAAAAAGGAAGAAGTGGGAAGGGGGAAGGACTCCCTCCCACCAAACCAAGTAGGACTCGGTTTGGGGGGGGAGAGTCCTCCCCCCTGGCTCGGCCGACCCCTTGGGGATCCCTTGGACCCCAAGGCAAGGTCCCCCTCCCTCCTCCTATATATATGGGGCTTTTAGGGCAGATTTGAGACGACTTTCTCACGGCTGCCCGACCACATACCTCCATAGTTTTTCCTCTAGATCGTGTTTCTGCGGAGCTCGGGCGGAGCCCTGCTGAGACAAGATCATCACCAACCTCCGGAGCACCGTCACGCTGCCGGAGAACTCTTCTACCTCTCCGTCTCTCTTGCTGGATCAAGAAGGCCGAGATCATCGTCGAGCTGTACGTGTGCTGAACGCGGAGGTGCCGTCCGTTCGGTACTAGATCGTGGGACTAATCGCGGGATTGTTCGCGGGGCGGATCTAGGGACGTGAGGACGTTCCACTACATCAACCACGTTCTCTAAACGCTTCTGCTGTACGATCTACAAGGGTACGTAGATCACTCATCCCCTCTCGTAGATGGACATCACCATGATAGGTCTTCGTGCGCGTAGGAAAATTTTTGTTTCCCATGCGACGTTCCCCAACAGTGGCATCATGAGCTAGGTTCATGCGTAGATGTCTTCTCGAGTAGAACACAAAAGGTTTTGTGGGCGGTGATGTGCGTTTTTCTGCCCTCCTTAGTCTTTTCTTGATTCCGCGGTATTGTTGGATTGAAGCGGCTTGGACCAACATTACTCGTACGCTTACGAGAGACTGGTTTCATCGTTACGAGTAACCCCCTTTGCTCAAAGATGACTGCCAAGTGACGGTTTCTCCAACTTTAGTTGAATCGGATTTGACCGAGGAGGTCCTTGGATGAGGTTAAGTAGCAACTCATATATCTCCGTTGTGGTGTTTGCGTAAGTAAGATGCGATCCTACTAGATACCCTTGGTCACCACGTAAAACATGCAACAACAATATTAGAGGACGTCTAACTTGTTTTTGCAGGGTATGATTGTGATGTGATATGGCCAACGATGTGATGTGATATATTGGATGTATGAGATGATCATGTTGTAATAGAAATATCGACTTGCATGTCGATGGTACGGCAACCGGCAGGAGCCATAGGGTTGTCTTTATACTAACATATGTGCTTGCAGATGCGTTTACTATTTTGCTAGGATGTAGCTTTAGTAGTGATAGCATAAGTAGCACGACAACCACGATGGCAACACGTTGATGGATGATCATGGTGTGGCGCCGGTGACAAGAAGATCGTGCCGGTGCTTTGGTGATGGAGATCAAGAAGGACGTGATGATGGCCATATCATGTCACTTATGAAATGCATGTGATGTTAATCCTTTTTGCACCTTATTTTGCTTAGAACGACGGTAGCATTATGAGGTGATCTCTCACTAAAATTTCAAGACAAAATTGTGTTCTCCCCGACTGTGCACCGTTGCTACAGTTCGTCGTTTCGAGACGCCACGTGATGATCGGGTGTGATAGACTCAACGTTCACATACAACGGGTGCAAAACAGTTGCGCACGCGGAACACTCGGGTTAAGCTTGACGAGCCTAGCATGTGCAGACATGGCCTCGGAACACATGAGACCGAAAGGTCGATCATGAATCATATAGTTGATATGATTAGCATAGGGATGCTTACCACTGAAACTATTCTCAACTCACGTGATGATCGGACTTGGGATAGTGTAAGTGGATCATGAACCACTCAAATGACTAGAGAGATGTACTTTTTGAGTGGGAGTTTAGCATATAATTTGATTAAGTTGAACTCTAATTATCTTGAACATAGTCTAAGTCCACTTTGAATATATTTGTGTTGTAGATCATGGCTCACGCAAGTGTCATCCTCAATTTTAATACGTTCCTAGAGAAAGCTAAGTTGAAAGATGATGGAAGCAACTTTGTAGACTGGGCTCGTAATCTTAAGCTAATCTTACAAGCTGGAAAGAAGGATTATGTCCTTAATGCTGCGCTAGGAGATGAACCACCCGCTACGGCTGATCAGGATGTCAAGAACGCTTGGTTAGCGCGTAAGGAGGACTACTCAATAGTTCAATGTGCAGTCTTGTATGGCTTAGAACCGGGACTTCATAGTCGCTTTGAGCGTCATGGAGCATTTGAGATGTTCCAGGAGTTGAAGTTTATCTTTCAGAAGAACGCCCGGATCGAGAGGTATGAGACCTCCGATAAATTCTATGCTTGCAAGATGGAGGAAAACTCGTCTATCAGTGAACATGTGCTCTAAATGTCTGGGTACTCAAACCGCCTAGCTGAACTGGGGATTGAACTCCCGCAAGAAGCTATCACTGACAGAATCCTTCAATCACTGCCGCCAAGCTATAAAGGCTTTGTGTTGAACTACAACATGCAAGGGATGAACAAGTCTCCCGGCGAGTTGTTTGCGATGCTGAAAGTCGCAGAGTCTGAACTCCGTAAAGAGCATCAAGTGTTGATGGTGAGCAAGACCACTAGTTTCAAGAGAAACGGCAAAGCCAAGAAGGGCAATTCCAAGAAGAGCGGCAAGCCTGTTGCCAATCCACCGAAGAAGCCCAAGGCTGGACCTAAGCCTGAAACAGAGTGCTTCTATTGCAAGGGTATGGGTCACTGGAAGCGCAATTGCCCCAAGTATCTGGCAGATAAGAAGGCGGGCAAAGAAAAATCAGGTATATTTGATATACATGTTATTGATGTGTACTTAACCGGCTCTCGTAGTAGTGCCTGGGTATTCGATACCGGTTCTGTTGCTCACATTTGCAACTCGAAGCAGGAACTGCGGAATAGACGAAGGCTGGCGAAAGACGAAGTGACGATGCGCGTAGGAAACGGTTCCAAGGTTGATGCAATCGCCGTCGGCACAGTGTCACTTCAACTACCATCGGGATTAGTGATGAACTTAAATCATTGTTATTTAGTGCCTGCGTTGAGCATGAACATTATATCTGGATCTTGTTTAATGCGAGACGGTTACTCTTTTAAGTCTGAGAATAATGGTTGTTCTATTTCTATGAGTAACATCTTTTATGGTCATGCACCGAATGTGAGAGGATTGTTCATATTGAATCTTGATAGAGATACGCATATACATAACATTGAGACCAAAAGAGTTAGAGTAAACATTGATAGCGCCATATTTTTGTGGCACTGCCGCTTGGGCCATATTGGTGTAAAGCGCATGAAGAAACTCCATGCTGATGGACTTTTGGAGTCACTTGACTTTGATTCACTTGACACGTGCGAACCATGCCTCATGGGCAAGATGACTAAGACTCCGTTCTCCGGAACAATGGAGCGTGCAAGTGACTTGTTGGAAATCATACATACCGATGTGTGTGGTCCAATGAGCGTGGAGGCACGCGGCGGATATCGTTACTTTCTCACCTTCACTGACGATTTAAGTAGATATGGTTATGTCTACTTGATGAAGCACAAGTCTGAAACATTTGAAAAGTTCAAGCAATTTCAGAGTGAAGTGGAAAATCATCGTAACAAGAAGATCAAGTTCCTACGGTCTGATCGTGGGGGTGAATATCTGAGTTTCGAGTTTGGTACTCACTTAAAACAATGTGGAATTGTTTCACAGTTAACATCGCCTGGAACACCACAGCGTAATGGTGTGTCCGAACGTCGTAATCGTACTTTGTTAGAAATGGTGCGATCTATGATGTCTCTTACTGATTTGCCGTTATCGTTTTGGGGTTATGCATTAGAAACAGCTGCATTCACTTTAAATAGGGCACCATCGAAATCCGTTGAGACGACACCATACGAACTGTGGTATGGCAAAAGGCCAAAGTTGTCGTTTCTTAAAGTTTGGGGATGTGATGCTTATGTCAAAAAGCTTCAGCCTGAAAAGCTGGAACCCAAAGCGGAAAAGTGCGTCTTCATAGGTTACCCAAAAGAGACAGTTGGGTACACCTTCTATCTCAAATCCGAGGGCAAAGTGTTTGTTGCTAAAAATGGAACTTTTCTCGAGAAGGAGTTTCTCTCGAGAGAATTGAGTGGGAGGAAGATAGAACTTGACGAGGTTGTCGAACCTCTCATCCCTCTGGATGGTGGCGCAGGGCAAGGGGAAACCTCTGTCATTGCGACGCCGGTTGAGGAGGAAGTTAATGATGATGATCATGAAACTCCAGTTCAAGTTTCTGTTGAACCACGCAGGTCGACGAGATCACGTGCTGCTCCAGAGTGGTACGGTAATCCCGTCTTATCAATCATGTTGTTAGACAACAATGAACCTGCAAATTATGAAGAAGCAATGGTGGGCCCAGATTCCAACAAATGGCTAGAGGCCATGAAATCCGAGATAGGATCCATGTATGAGAACAAAGTGTGGACTTTGGAGATACTACCTGAGGGCCGCAAGGCTATTCAGAACAAATGGATCTTTAAGAAGAAGACGGACGCTGACGGTAATGTGACCGTTTATAAAGCTCGACTTGTGGCGAAGGGTTTTTCACAAATTCCAGGAGTTGACTACGATGAGACCTTCTCACCCGTAGCGATGCTTAAGTCCGTCAGAATCATGTTAGCGATAGCTGCATTTTTCGATTATGAAATATGGCAGATGGATGTCAAAACGGCGTTCCTTAACGGTTTCCTTAAGGAAGAGTTGTATATGATGCAACCCGAAGGTTTTGTCGATCCTAAAAAAGCTAACAAGGTGTGCAAGCTCCAGCGATCCATTTATGGACAGGTGCAAGCATCTCGGAGTTGGAACAAACGCTTTGATGAGGTGATCAAAGCATTTGGGTTTATACAAGTGGTTGGAGAATCTTGTATTTACAAGAAAGTGAGTGGGAGCTCTGTGGCGTTTCTAATATTATATGTGGATGACATATTACTAATTGGAAACAACGTAGAGCTTTTGGAGAGCATAAAAGGTTACTTGAATAAAAGTTTCTCTATGAAGGACCTAGGAGAAGCTGCTTACATACTGGGCATTAAAATCTATAGGGATAGATCAAAACGCCTGATAGGACTTTCACAAAGCACGTACCTTGATAAAGTTTTGAAGAGGTTCAAAATGGAACAGTCCAAGAAAGGGTTCTTGCCAGTGTTACAAGGTACGAGATTGAGTAAGACTCAGTGCCCAACAACTGATGAAGATAGAGAGCATATGCGCTCCGTCCCCTATGCTTCAGCCATAGGCTCTATCATGTATGCAATGTTGTGCACTAGACCGGATGTTAGCCTGGCCATAAGTATGGCAGGTAGGTTCCAGAGTAATCCAGGAGTGGATCACTGGACGGCGGTCAAGAATATCCTGAAGTACCTGAAAAGGACTAAGGAGATGTTTCTCGTGTATGGAGGTGACGAAGAGCTCGCCGTAAAAGGTTACGTCGATGCAAGCTTTGACACAGCTCCGGACGACTCTAAGTCGCAAACCGGATACGTATTTATTCTTAATGGGGGTGCAGTAAGCTGGTGCAGTTCCAAGCAAAGCGTCGTAGCAGATTCTACATGTGAAGCAGAGTACATGGCTGCCTCGGAGGCGGCTAAGGAGGGTGTCTGGATGAAGCAGTTCATGACGGATCTTGGAGTGGTGCCAAGTGCACTGGATCCAATAACCTTGTTCTGTGACAACACTGGTGCCATTGTCTTAGCAAAGGAACCAAGGTTTCACAAGAAGACCAGACACATCAAACGACGCTTCAACCTCATCCGCGACTACGTCGAGGAGGAGGACGTAAATATATGCAAAGTGCACACGGATCTGAATGTAGCAGACCCGCTGACTAAGCCTCTTCCACGGCCAAAACATGATCGACACCAGAACTGTATGGGTGTTAGATTTATTACAATGTAATTCACATGGTGATGTGAGGGCTAGATTATTGACTCTAGTGCAAGTGGGAGACTGTTGGAATTATGCCCTAGAGGCAATAATAAATGTATAGTTATTATTATAATTCCTGTATCAAGATAATAGTTTATTATCCATGCTATAATTGTATTGAATGAAGACTCATTTACATGTGTGGATACATAGACAAAACACCGTCCCTAGCATGCCTCTAGTTGGCTAGCCAGTTGATCGATGATAGTCAGTGTCTTCTGATTATGAACAAGGTGTTGTTGCTTGATAACTGGATCGCGTCATTGGGAGAATCACGTGATGGACTAGACCCAAACTAATAGACGTAGCATGTTGATCGTGTCATTTTGTTGCTACTGTTTTCTGCATGTCAAGTATTTATTCCTATGACCATGAGATCATATAACTCACTGACACTGGAGGAATGCTTTGTGTGTATCAAACGTCGCAACGTAACTGGGTGACTATAAAGATGCTCTATAGGTATTTCCGAAGGTGTTAGTTGAGTTAGTATGGATCAAGACTGGGATTTGTCACTCCGTGTGACGGAGAGGTATCTCGGGGCCCACTCGGTAATACAACATCACACACAAGCCTTGCAAGAAATGTAACTTAGTGTAAGTTGCGGGATCTTGTATTACGGAACGAGTAAAGAGACTTGCCGGTAAAACGAGATTGAAATAGGTATGCGGATACTGACGATCGAATCTCGGGCAAGTAACATACCGAAGGACAAAGGGAATGACATACGGGATTATGCGAATCCTTGGCACTGAGGTTCAAACGATAAAGATCTTCATAGAATATGTAGGATCCAATATGGGCATCCAGGTCCCGCTATTGGATATTGACCGAGGAGTCTCTCGGGTCATGTCTACATAGTTCTCGAACCCGCAGGGTCTGCACACTTAAGGTTCGACGTTGTTTTATGCGTATTTGAGTTATATGGTTGGTTACCGAATGTTGTTCGGAGTACCGGATGAGATCACGGACGTCACGAGGGTTTCCGGAGTAGTCCGGAAACGAAGATTGATATATAGGATGACCTCATTTGATTACCGGAAGGTTTTCGGAGTTACCGGGAATGTACCGGGAATGACGAATGGGTTCCGGGAGTTCACCGGAAGGGGGCAACCCACTCCGTTGAAGCCCATAGGCATTTGGGGGGGTCACACCAGCCCTTAGTGGGCTTGTGGGACAGCCCACCAATCCCCTATGCGCCAAGCGAAAAAAAATCAAAGGAAAGGAAAAAAAAAGGAAGAAGTGGGAAGGGGGAAGGACTCCCTCCCACCAAACCAAGTAGGACTCGGTTTGGGGGGGGGGGGAGAGTCCTCCCCCCTGGCTCGGCCGACCCCTTGGGGATCCCTTGGACCCCAAGGCAAGGTCCCCCTCCCTCCTCCTATATATATGGGGCTTTTAGGGCAGATTTGAGACGACTTTCTCACGGCTGCCCGACCACATACCTCCATAGTTTTTCCTCTAGATCGTGTTTCTGCGGAGCTCGGGCGGAGCCCTGCTGAGACAAGATCATCACCAACCTCCGGAGCGCCGTCACGCTGCCGGAGAACTCTTCTACCTCTCCGTCTCTCTTGCTGGATCAAGAAGGCCGAGATCATCGTCGAGCTGTACGTGTGCTGAACGCGGAGGTGCCGTCCGTTCGGTACTAGATCATGGGACTGATCGCGGGATTGTTCGCGGGGCGGATCTAGGGACGTGAGGACGTTCCACTACATCAACCGCGTTCTCTAAACGCTTCTGCTGTACGATCTACAAGGGTACGTAGATCACTCATCCCCTCTCGTAGATGGACATCACCATGATAGGTCTTCGTGCGCGTAGGAAATTTTTTGTTTCCCATGCGACGTTCCCCAACAAAAACATGATCGACAACAGAACTGTATGGGTGTTAGATTTATTACAATGTAATTCACATGGTGATGTGAGGGCTAGATTATTGACTCTAGTGCAAGTGGGAGACTGTTGGAATTATGCCCTAGAGGCAATAATAAATGTATAGTTATTATTATAATTCCTGTATCAAGATAATAGTTTATTATCCATGCTATAATTGTATTGAATGAAGACTCATTTACATGTGTGGATACATAGACAAAACACCGTCCCTAGCATGCCTCTAGTTGGCTAGCCAGTTGATCGATGATAGTCAGTGTCTTCTGATTATGAACAAGGTGTTGTTGCTCGATAACTGGATCACGTCATTGGGAGAATCACGTGATGGACTAGACCCAAACTAATAGACGTAGCATGTTGATCGTGTCATTTTGTTGCTACTGTTTTCTGCGTGTCAAGTATTTATTCCTATGACCATGAGATCATATAACTCACTGACACCGGAGGAATGCTTTGTGTGTATCAAACGTCGCAACGTAAATTGGTGACTATAAAGATGCTCTACAGGTATCTCGGAAGGTGTTAGTTGAGTTAGTATGGATCAAGACTGGGATTTGTCACTCCGTGTGACGGAGAGGTATCTCTGGGCCCACTCGGTAATACAACATCACACACAAGCCTTGCAAGCAATGTAACTTAGTGTAAGTTGCGGGATCTTGTATTACGGAACGAGTAAAGAGACTTGCCGGTAAACGAGATTGAAATAGGTATGCGGATACTGACGATCGAATCTCGGGCAAGTAACATACCGAAGGACAAAGGGAATGACATACGGGATTATACGAATCCTTGGCACTGAGGTTCAAACGATAAGATCTTCGTAGAATATGTAGGATCCAATATGGGCATCCAGGTCCCGCTATTGGATATTGACCGAGGAGTCTCTCGGGTCATGTCTACATAGTTCTCGAACCCGCAGGGTCTGCACACTTAAGGTTCGACGTTGTTTTATGCGTATTTGAGTTATATGGTTGGTTACCGAATGTTGTTCGGAGTCCCGTATGAGATCACGGACGTCACGAGGGTTTCCGGAATGGTTCGGAAACGAAGATTGATATATAGGATGACCTCATTTGATTACCGGAAGGTTTTCGGAGTTACCGGGAATGTACCGGGAATGACGAATGGGTTCCGGGAGTTCACCGGGGGGGGGGGCAACCCACCCCGGGGAAGCCCATAGGCTTTGGGGAGACACACCAGCCCTTAGTGGGCTGGTGGGACAGCCCCAAGGAGGCCTATGCGCCAAGAAAAGAAAATCAAAGGAAAAGAAAAAAAAAGAGGGAAGAAGTGGGAAGGGAGGGGGACTCCTCCCACCAAACCAAGTCCAACTCGGTTTGGGGCGGGAGTCCTCCCCCCCTTGGCTCGGCCGACCCCTTGGGAGTCCCTTGGACCCCAAGGCAAGGTCCCCCTCCCTCCTCCTATATATATGGGGCTTTTAGGGCAGATTTGAGACGACTTTCTCACGGCTGCCCGACCACATACCTCCATAGTTTTTCCTCTAGATCGTGTTTCTGCGGAGCTCGGGCGGAGCCCTGCTGAGACAAGATCATCACCAACCTCCGGAGCGCCGTCACGCTGCCGGAGAACTCTTCTACCTCTCCGTCTCTCTTGCTGGATCAAGAAGGCCGAGATCATCGTCGAGCTGTACGTGTGCTGAACGCGGAGGTGCCGTCCGTTCGGTACTAGATCGTGGGACTGATCGCGGGATTGTTCGCGGGGCGGATCGAGGGACGTGAGGACGTTCCACTACATCAACCGCGTTCTCTAACGCTTCTGCTGTACGATCTACAAGGGTACGTAGATCACTCATTCCCTCTCGTAGATGGACATCACCATGATAGGTCTTCGTGCGCGTAGGAAATTTTTTGTTTCCCATGCGACGTTCCCCAACAGCGGCAACAGGGCTTGTGGGCACCTCGTGTGCCTCCCGGACTCCATTTTATGGCGGGGCACTCCTTCTGATCCAGAAAAATCATTATATATACGCCCGAGGGTTTTGATCTCCGTATCGCGCAATTTTCCTCTGTTTTCGTTTCGAGCCAGTTTTCTGCCGCAGATCTAGGTCAAGATGTCTTCTCAGGATTCAGAGGGGGAGAGCTATGTGGCTGATTACCTTGCTAACCCCGAGGTCTATGGGGACTTGGAACCATATGGCTGGACCACTGACGAGGAAGAGGACTATGATCCCAATGAGTTCCGATGAAGAGGAGGCTCCTCTACCTCAACCTGGGCGCACTCATGTGGAGTTCAAGAAGTCAAGCCTCCCTGACCAAAGGAAGAAGCCTAAGACCTTGTTTATCCCTTCTCGTTTCTTGTAGGAGAGTAAGCAGGAACTTTGCCATAGAGTGTTGAAGCTTGAGGAGGGAAATGACGATCTGAGGGAGCAAAACTTTATGCCCAGGTGGAAATCAGACAAGCTCAAGACTGCTTCAACAACTCCACCACCATCACCACCAAAGGAAGACAACTAAGCATTGGTATGGGCAACCCCCTTGGCTTATGCCAAGCTTGGGGGAGTTGCCCTGGTATCGTATCACCTTTATATCTTTTGCTTTTACCTTTGTTTTAGTTCTTTCCTTTTCAGTTTTTATTTCTTCTCTTAGTGGAATTAGTCTTTAGTGTTTAGTTTGAGTCTTTTTCTTTGTGTCTCCCCTGATGTATTCGAGCTTGCGAGCTATATAATAAAGAGTATCTTAGTCAAGGGCTTTGTTTTGTGCCATGATCAAAAGTACGAAAAGAACGATAGCATGAAAAATCATGAGATGATCTTATGGAAAGTGTTAACTTCACATATAACAAGTATGATGATTGAAACTTGGTGAAAATAGACCAACATAGACCTCAGGCATTGTTGCAATTAATAAGAAGTAATAAGGAAAGAGAGGTTCACATATAAATACATCATCTTAGACACTTTCTATAATTGTGAGCACTCACCAAACTATTACATGCTTAGAAGTAGATGTTGGACAAGGAAGACAACATAATGAATTGTGTTTGCTTGGTTCCAAACAATGTTATATGATTAGAGATCCCTTAGCATGTGACGATTACTTCCACCTTATATTAGCCAAAACTCGCGCATAAAGTAGAGATACTACTTGTGCATCCATAAACCTTCAACCCAGTTTTGCCTTGAGTGTCCACCATACCTACCTATGGATTGAATAAGATCCCTCAAGTAAGTTGTCATCGGTGCAAGCAATAAAAAATGCTCTCTAATATGTATGATCTATTAGTGTGTGGAAAATAAGCTTTATACGAACATGTGATGAGGAAGACATAAAAGCGACAAACAGCATAATAAAGTTCTTTATCACAGGTGGCAATATAAAGTGACGTTCCTCCGCACTAAGAGGACACGCATCCAAACCTCAAAAGCGCATGACAACCTACTCTTCCCTCTGCGAAGGGCCTATCTTGTACCTTTCTTTTTGCCCTTGTAAGAGTCATGGTGATTGATGTTTGCTGTGTATTCCTTGCAACGGCGCCAGTAATAGTTGTGTCGACGGCACCAGGAATCCTTCAGCTACGGCTACGCCTTAAGGGACTTCCTAGGAAAGTATGCGAAGGATTTCCCCCGTGTCCTTGGAGCCTTGCGTTGGTGTTCTCTCAAAGCGGAAAGGGTGATGTAGCACAGCGACGGTAAGTATTTCCCTCAGTTTGAGAACCAAGGTATCAATCCGGCGGAAGAGTATCTCAAGATCCTGCACAAATACAAAAGCTTGCACCCAACGCTATGAAGGGGTTGTCAATCCCTTATAGATTGTTTGCCAAGTGAGAACTGAAAGTAACAAAGTAACAAAGCAAAGTAAAAGCGGAGATGTAAACGATGGATGTGAATAGACCCGGGGGCCGTAGTGTTTACTAGTGGCTTCTCTCATCAAAGCAAGTAGACGGTGGGTGAACAAAGTACTGTCGAGCAATTGATAGAACTGTGCAGAGTCATGACGATATTTGTGCAATGATTATTTCTATAGGCATCACGTTCGAAACAAGTAGACCGATACTTTCTGCATCTACTACTATTACTCCACACGTCGACCGCTATCCAGCATGCATCTAATGTATTAAGTCCATAAGAACAAAGTAACGCCTTAAGCAAGATGACATGATGTAGAGGGATAATCTCAAACCAATGATAAAACCCCCATCTTTTTACCCTTGATGGCAACTGCTTGATGTGTGTCTTGCTTCCCCTACTGTCACTTGGAAAGGTCAACACATGGCAGAACCCAAAACCAAGCACTTCTCCATTGCAAGAATCATAGATCTAGTTGGCCAAACAAAACCCAAGAATCGGAGAGACTTACAAGGATATCAAATCATGCATATAAGAAATCAGCAAAGACTCAAATATATATCACATATAATCTGATTACAAGTCCACAATTCATCGGATCTCGACAAACACACCGCCAAAGAAGATTACATCGGATAGATCTCCTTGAAGATCATGGAGAACTTTGTATTAAAGATCCAAGAGAGAGAAGAAGCCATTTAGCTATTAACTACGGATACGTAGGTTTGAAGTGAACTACTCACGAGTCATTGGAGGGGCGATGATGATGATGATGAAGCCCTCCAACTCCAAATTCCCCTCTGGCAGGGTGCCAGGAAGGGTCTCCAGATGAGATTTCGCGAAAACGGAAGCTTGTCGCGGCGGAAAAGTATTTTCGAGGCTCCCCTAATTTTTTGCGGAATATTTGGGAATTTATAGGCGAAAGACCTAGGTCAGGGGGTGGCCAGGGAGGCCACAAGCCTGCCCACGCCGCCTCCCCCTGATGGCGGAGTGGGGGCTTGTGGGCTCCCTGGAGCCCACCTGGCTTGGCTCAAAAGCCCCCTGGACTTCTTCCGTTCGGGAAAAAACTCATTTCGGGGTTTTTCTTCCGTTTGGACTCCGTTCCAAAATCGGATATGAAAAGAGTCAAAAACACGGAAAAACAGGAACTGGCACTTGGCACTGAATTAATAAGTTAGTCCCAAAAAGATATAAAAAGGTACATAAAACATACAAAGAAGGCAAGATAACAGCGTGAAACCATGAAAAATTATAGATACGTTTGACACATATCAGTGATCTTCACCAATTCCTTATTTACCCTTTTTCTTGGTGAACGTCATATGCTTGGGAAAGATCTATATTCATACATCAACTTGGAGATGAGTACTTATGCTTTATTATTGTTGACTTTACCCTTGAGGTAAATGGTTGGGAGGCAAAACTTTAAGCCCCTATCTTTCTCTGTGTCCAATTGAAACTTTGATACCATGAGTACCACGTGAGTTGTAACAATTGTGGAAAACAAAAGAGATGATTGAGTATGTGGATTTGCTTTACAAGCTCTTATTTGACTCTTTCTGATGCTATGATAAATTGCAATTGCTTCAATGACTATGGACTGTTGTTGGCTACTTCTCGGTAAGGTTTTTGTTTCATACTTTGCTTTGTGAAGGAATTGTTACTTTCCCATAAGAATTTCTATGATGTATTGTTGTTCTATGTGTGGTCATGATGCCCTCATGTCCGTATTATGTTTTATCGACACCTTCATCCCTAAACATGTGGACATGTTTTGGCTCTTGATTTTCGCTTGAGGACAAGCGAGGTCTAAGCTTGGGGGAGTTGATAAGTCTATTTTGCATCATGCTTTCATGTTGATATCTATCGCTTTATGGACTGTTATTATACTTTGTGGTACCATACTTATGCCTTTTCTCTCTTATTTTGCAAGGTTTATTTGAAGAGGGAGAATACCGGCAGCTGGAATACTGGACTAGAAAAGGAGCAAGTCTGAGTCCTCTATTCTGCGCAACTCCAAATGCCCTGAAAATCAACGTGGATTTTTTTGGGAATATATAAAAAATACCGGGCGAAAGAAGTGTCAGAGGGGAGCAACCAGGGGCCCACAAGCCTGGTTGCCGCGGCCTACCCCTGGCCACGGCAACAGGGCTTATGGGCACCCTGGTGGCCCACTGGCCCCCCCTCTTTTGCTATATGAAGGGTTTCGTCCGACAAAAAATCAGGGTGGAGCTTTTTCATGGATTCTCTGCCGCCACGAGGCGGAACTTGAGCAGATCCAATCTAGAGCTCCGGCAGGACGGTCCTGCCGGGGAAACTTCCCACCCGGAGGGGGAAATCGTCGCCATCGTCATCACCAACACTCCTATCGTCGGAGGGGAGTCATCTCCATCAACATCTTCATCAGCACCATCTCCTCTCCAAACCCTAGTTCATCTCTTGTAACCAATCTCCATGTCGCGACTCCGATTGGTACTTGTAAGGTTGCTAGTAGTGTTGATTACTCTTTGTAGTTGATGCTAGTTGGATTACTTGGTGGAAGAGTTTATGTTCAGATCCTTGATGCTACTCATTACACCTCTGATCATGATTATGATTATTCTTTGTGAGTAGTTGCTTTTGTTCGTGAGGACATGGGATAAGTCATGCTGATAATAGTCATGTGAATTTGGTATTTGTTCGGTATTTTGATATGTTGTATGTTGTCTTTTCCTCTAGTGGTGTTATGTGAACGTCGACTACATAACACTTCACCATATTTGAGCCTAGATGAAGGAATTGGGGAGTAGTAAGTAGATGATGGGTTGCTAGAGTGACAGAAGCTTAAACCCCAGTCTATGTGTTGCTTCGTAAGGGGCTGATTTGGATCCACTAGTTTAATGCTATGGTTAGACGTTGTCTTAATTCTTCTTTCGTAGTTGCGGATGCTTGCGAGAGGGGTTAATCATAAGTGGGATGCTTGTCCAAGTAAGTGCAGTACCCAAGCGCCGGTCCACCCACATATCAAACTATCAAAGTAACGAACGCGAATCATATGAACATGATGAAACTAGCATGACAGAAATTCCCGTGTGTCCTCGGGAGCGTTTTTCCTCTTATAAGACTTTGTTCAGGCTTGTCCCTTGCTACAAAAGGGATTGGGCCACTTTGCTGCACCTTGCTACTACTTGTTACTTGTTACTTTTCGCTTGCTACGTTTCACTTCACTACACCATCACTTGTTACCGCTACTTTCAGTGCTTGCAGTTATTACCTTGCTGAAAACTGTTTATCAGAGCCTTCTGCTCCTCGTTGGGTTCGACACTCTTACTTATCGAAAGGACTATGATTGATCCCCTATACTTGTGGGTAATCAAGACTCTTTTCTGGCGCCGTTGCCGGGGAGGGAAGTGCCTTTGGTAAGTGGAATTTGGTAAGGAAACATTCATATACTGTGCTGAAATTTATTGTCACTTGTCACTATGGAAACTGTTCCTTTGAGGAGTTTGTTCGGGGTATCTTCACCATGAATGGAAGCACGAGGGGTTGCTCCTCAACCTGAGGTACCTACTGAAAATATCTTTTATGAAATTCCTTCGGGTATGCTTGAGAAACTGTTGGCTAATCCTTTTACAGGAGATGGATCATCACATCCAGACTTGCATCTGATCTATGTAGATGAAGTTTGTGGTTTATTTAAGCTTGCAGGTTTGCCCGAGGATGAGGTAAACAAGAAAGTCTTTCCTTTATCTTTGAAGGATAAGGCGTTGACATGGTATAGGCTATGTGATGATACTGGATCATGGGACTACAATCGGTTGAAATTGGAATTTCATCAATAGTTTTATCCTATGCATTTAGTACATCGTGATCGGAATTATATTTATAACTTTTGGCCTCGTGACAGGGAAAGCATAGCTCAAGCTTGGGGGAGGCTTAAATTAATGCTATATTCATGCCCCAATCATGAGCTCTCAAGAGAAATTATCACTCAAAACATTTATGCTCGGCTTTCTCATGAAGATCGTACCATGCTTGACACTTGTTGTACCGGTTCTTTTATGAAGAAGGATATTGATCACAAGTGGAATTTATTGGAAAGAATCAAAGGTAAGTCTGAAGATTGGGAGCTTGAAGAAGGTAAGGACTCAGGTATGAATTTCAAGTTTGATTGCGTTAAATCTTTTGTTGAAACAAGCACCTCTAGAGATTTTAGCGCTAAGTATGGACTTGCTCTGAGATAGTAGCTTCTCTATGTGAATATTTTGCTGCTCATGTTGATCTTCCCAAAGAGAAGTGGTTTAAGTATCATCCTCCTGTAGAAGTCAACATAGTTAAACCCAATCTAGTTGAAGAGAAAGTCATTGCCTTTAGTGATCCTATTGTTCCTTGTGCGTACGCTCAGAAACTACCTTACCCTGCTGGGAAAAAGGATTATTCTAAAGCTCCAACTGTGATACGTAGAGGTTACATTAGACCACTTGCACCCCTTGAGGAAATTAGAGTTGAACCTAGTGTTGCTATTATCAAAGATCTCTTAGTCGAAGACATAGACGGGCATGTTATCAAATTCTGTGAGGACTCCGCTAGAATTGCTAAACCTCACGCGAAAGACAAATACAGACCTATAGTTGGCCTGCCCGTTGTTTCTGTCAAGATAGGAGATCACTGTTATCATGGTTTATGTGAGTGCTAGTGTTAGTGCAATACCCCGGTCTCTATATGATGAAATCAAAGATGAGATTGCACCTGCTGAGTTAGAACCCATTGATGTCACTATTATGCTAGCTAATAGAGACACTATCTGCCCTCTGAGAATTGTGAGAGACGTAGAAGTCCTGTGTGGTAAGACGAAGTATCTTACTGATTTCCTCGTCCTTGCTACTACACAAGATAGATTTTGTCCCATCATATTTGGTAGACCCTTTATCAACACTGTCAATGCTCATATTTACTGCATTAAACAGACTGTCACTGTTAGTTTCGAGGGTGTGTCTCATGAATTTAACTTCTCCAAGTTTGGAAGACAACCCCATGAAAAGGAGTCGTCTGGTAGGGATGAAATCATTTCTCTTGCCTCTATTGCCGTACCTCCTACGGATCCTTTAGAGCAAAATTTGCTTGAGCATGAAAATGATATGCATATGGATGAAAGAGATGAGATAGATAAAATTGTTTTAGAACAATATCCTATTCTCAAGAATAATGTGCCTGTTGAACTGCTTGGGGATCCTCCCCCACCAAAGGGTGATCCTGTGTTCGAGCTAAAACAGTTACCAGATACTCTTAAGTATGCCTATCTTCATGATAAGGAGATATATCCTGTTATTATTAGTGCTCACCTCTCGAATCACGAAGAGAAGAAGTTATGAAAAACTTTGAGGAAGCACCGTGCTGCTATTGGATATACTCTTGATGATATAAAGGGTATTAGTCCCACTCTATGTCAGCACAAGATAAAAACCGATCCTGATTCTAAGCCAGTTGCTGATCATTAACGGAGATTAAATCCGAGGATGAAAGAGGTCGTTAGAAAAGAAATATAAAAGCTTCTGGAGGCAGTAATCATTTATCCTGTTGCTCATAGTGATTGGGTAAGCCCAGTACATTGCGTACCTAAGAAGGGAGGTATCATCGTCGTTCCCAATGATAAGGATGAACTAATCCCACAGACGATTATTATTGGCTATAGGATGGTGATAGACTTCCGGAAACTGAACAAGGCAACCAGGAAAGACCATTATCCTTTGTCGTTTATCGACCAAATGCTAGAAAGGCTATCTAAACACACACACTTCTGCTTTCTAGACGGTTATTCAGGTTTCTCGCAAGTACCTGTTGCACAATCTGATCAGGAGAAAACCATTTTCACCGCCCTTCGGTACATTTGCTTATAGAAGTATGCCTTTTGGCTTATGCAATGCACCTGCCACCTTTCAAAGATGTATGATGGCTATATTCTTTGACTTTTGTGAAAAGATTGTTGAGGTTTTCATGGATGATTTCTCCGTTTACGGTTCTTCCTTTGACGATTGCCTCAGCAACCTTGATTGAGTCTTACAGAGATGCAAAGAGACCAACCTCGTCTTGAACTGAGAGAAGTGCCACTTCATGGTTAATGAAGGCATGGTCTTAGGACACAAAATCTCTGAGAAAGGCATTGAAGTTGATAAGGCTAAGGTTGATGCAATTGAGAAAATGCCTTGCCCCACAGATATCAGAGGTATACGAAGTTTCCTAGGTCATGCTAGTTTCTATAGAAGGTTCATTAAAGACTTCTCTAAGATTTCTATGCCTCTTACCAACCTCTTGCAGAAGGATGTTCCTTTTGTTTTTGATGAGGATTGCGAGGAAGCTTTCGAAACACTTAAGAAGGCCTTGATAACCGCACCTATTGTTCAACCGCCTAATTGGAACTTGCCCTTTGAAATCATGTGCGGCGCTAGTGATTACGCTGTTGGTGCTGTTCTAGGACAAAGAGTTGACAAGAAGTTGAATGTCCTTCACTACGCTAGTAAAACTCTAGACAGTGCCCAAATAAACTATGCCACTATGGAAAAGGAGTTTTTAGCAGTCGTGTTTGCATGTGAAAAGTTCAGATCTTATATAGTTCACTCCAAAGTCACTATTCACTCTGATCATGTTGCTATTAAGTACCTTATGGAGAAGAAGGACGCTAAGCCTAGGCTAATCAGATGGGTTCTCCTGCTACAGGAATTTGATTTGCACGTTGTTGACCGAAAGGGTGCTGATAACCATGTAGCAGATAACTTGTCTAGGCTAGAGAATGTCCTTGATGACCCACGACCAATTGATAACAACTTTCCTGATGGGCAATTGAATGTCATTCGCACTTCACATAGTGCACCGTGGTATGCTGATTACCTAAACTATATCGTAGCCAAATATATACCACCCAGTTTCACCTACCAGCAAAAGAAGAAATTCTTCTTTGATTTGAGACACTATGATACGTCTCAAACGTATCTATAATTTTTGATGGTTTCACGCTCTTATCTTGTCATCTTTGGATGTTTTATGTACCTTTTATATCTTTTTTGGGACTAACTTATTAATTCAGTGCCAAGTGCCAGTTCCTGTTTTTTCTGTGTTTTTGACTCTTTTCATATCGGATTTTGGAACGGAGTCCAAACGGAATAAAACCCCGAAATGATTTTTTTCCCAAACAAAAGAAGATCAGGGGGCCTCTGGGCCAAGCCAGGTGGGCTCCAGGGAGCCCACAAGCTCCCACTCCGCCACCAGGGGAGGCGGCGGTGGCAGGGCTTGTGGCCTCCCTGACCGCCCCCTGACCTAGATCTTTGGCCTATAAATTCCCAAATATTCAGCAAAATATCAGGGGAGCCTCAAAAATACTTTTCCGCCGTCGCAAGCTTCCGTTTCCGCGAGATCTCATCTGGAGACCCTTCCCGGCGCCCTGCCGGAGGGGACTTTGGAGTTGGAGGGCTTCTTCATCATCATCATCGCCCCTCCAATGACTCGTGAGTAGTTCACTTCAAACCTACGGGTCCGTAGTTAGTAGCTAGATGGCTTCTTCTCTCTCTTGGATCTTCAATACAAAGTTCTCCATGATCTTCATGGAGATCTATCTGATGTAATCTTCTTTGCCGGTGTGTTTGTCGAGATCCGATGAATTGTGGACTTGTGATCAGATTATCTATGATATATATTTGAGTCTTTGTTGATTTCTTATATGCATGATTCGATATCCTTGTAAGTCTCTCCGAGTCTTGGGTTTTGTTTGGCCAACTAGATCTATGATTCTTGCAATGGGAGAAGTGCTTGGTTTTGGGTTCTACCATGTGGTGACCTTTCCAAGTGACAGTAGGGGCAGCAAGGCACACATTAAGTAGTTGCCATCAAGGGTAAAAAGATGGGGTTTTCATCATTGGTTTGAGATTATACCTCTACATCATGTCATCTTGCTTAAGGCATTACTTTTTTCTTATGGACTTAATACACTAGAAGCATGCTGGATAGCGGTCGACGTGTGGAGTAATAGTAGTAGATGCAGAAAGTATCGGTCTACTTGTTTTGGACGTGATGCCTATAGATATAATCATTGCCATAGATATCGTCACGACTTTGCGCGGTTCTATCAATTGCTCGACAGTAATTTGTTCACCCACCGTCTACTTGCTTTCATGAGAAAAGCCACTAGTAAACACTACGGCCCCGGGGTCTATTCACATCCATCGTTTACACCTCCACTTTTACTTTGCTTTGTTACTTTGTTGCTTTCAGTTCTCACTTGGCAAACAATCTATAAGGGATTGACAACCCCTTCATAGCGTTGGGAGCAAGCTTTTTGTGTTTGTGCAGGCTCTTGTGATACTCCTCCACTGGATCGATACCTTGGTTCTCAAACTGAGGGAAATACTTACCACCGCTACGCTACATCACCCTTTCCGCTTCGAGGGAACACCAACGCAAGGCTCCAAGGCCACGGGGGAAATCCTTTGCATACTTGCCTAGGAAGTCCCTTAAGGCGTAGCCACGGCAGAAGGATCAAGTCAAGTATTCTCCCATCAACGTGCCTATTTCTGGCGCCATTGGAAGGTCTTTTGTTGCAGTTGCACACTACTTTTGGGATGATCCTCACCTTTATAAGGAATGAGTAGATGGTGTTTTTAGACGTTGTGTTCCTGAACATGAACAGGGACAGATCTGCAGAAGTGTCATTCTGAGGCTTACGGAGGACACCATGCTGGAGACAGAACTGCTCATAAGGTATTGCAATCAGGTTTCTATTGGCCCACTCTCTTCAAGGATGCATGTAAGTTTGTCTTGTCTTGTGATGAATGCCAAAGAATAGGGAACATCAGTAAGCGTCAGGAAATGCCTATGAACTATTCACTTGTCATTGAACCATTCGATGTCTGGGGCTTTGATAATATGGGACCTTTCCCGAGTTCCAATGGGTATACTCACATCTTAGTTGCTGTGGATTACGTCACTAAGTGGGTAGAAGCTATCCCCACTAGAAATGCAGATCACCACACCTCTATTAAGATGCTTAAAGAAGTCATTTTCCCAAGATTTGGAGTCCCTAGATATCTGATGACTGATGGCGGTTCACACTTCATTCATGGTGTTTTCTGCAAGATGCTCGCTAAGTATGATGTCAACCATAGAGTTGCATCTCCTTATCATCCCCAGTCTAGTGTTCAAGTGGAATTGAGTAATAGGGAGATCAAATTGATCTTACAAAAGACCGTCAATGGATCTCGAAAGAATTGGTCTAGCAAACTTGACGATGCACTATGGGCTTATAGGACTGCTTATAAGAATCCCATGGGCATGTTACCGTATAAAATGGTTTACGGTAAGGCCTGTCATTTGCCTCTTGAGCTGCAACACAATGCTTATTGGGCAATCAAAGACCTCAACTTCGATTTCAAACTTGCTGGTGAGAAGCGGTTGTTTGATATCAGCTCGTTAGATGAATGGAGGGCCTAGGCATATGAGAATGCCAACTTGTTCAAGGAAAAGGTTAAGAGATGGCACGATAAAAGAATACAAAAACGAGAGTTCAATGTAGGTGATTATGTCCTGCTATACAATTCTCGCTTAAGATTCTTTGCAGGCAAGCTTCTCTTTAAATGGGAAGGTCCATACGTTGTCGAGGAAGTATATCATTCCGGTGCCATCAAAATCAATAACACGGAAGGTAATTTTCCTAGAGTGGTAAATGGGCAAAGAATCAAGCATTATATCTCTCGTACTCCCATAAATTTTGAGACCAATATCATCAATATCATAACTCCACAGGAGTACATAAGGCCGGATGTTTATCAGCCTGTTTCAGACCCTGAAAACGAAGAGGTATGTGTTTCGGTAAGTAATTGGACTCCGAAACTTTTGCAATAGGAAATTTTCTCCATTTTGGAATTTTTGGAAAATTAGAAAAATAAAAAGCAGTCCGGAGAGCGCACAAGGCGGCCACAAGCTTGGTTGCCGCGGCCTCCCCCCTGGCCGCGGCAACAGGGCTTGTGGGCACCTCGTGTGCCTCCCGGACTCCATTTTCTTACGAAGCACTCCTTCTGGTCCAGAAAAAATCATTATATATACGCCCGAGGGTTTTGATCTCCGTATCGCGCAATTTTCCTCTGTTTTCGTTTCAAGCCAGTTTTCTGCCGCAGATCTAGGTCAAGATGTCTTCTCAGGATTCAGAGGGGGAGAGATATGTGGCTGATTACCTTGCTAACCCCAAGGTCTATGGGGACTTGGAACCATATGGCTGGACCACTGGCAAGAAAGAGGACTATGATCCCAAGGGGAAGGAACAAACGAGTTCCGATGAAGAGGAGGCTCCTCTACCTCAACCTGGGCGCACTCATGTGGAGTTCAAGAAGTCAAGCCTTCCTGACCAAAGGAAGAAGCCTAAGACCTTGTTTATCCCTTCTCGTTTCTTGCAGGAGAGTAAGCAGGAACTTTGACATAGAGTGTTGAAGCTTGAGGAGGAAAATGAAGATCTGAGGGAGCAGAACTTTATGATCAAGTGGAAATTAGACAATCTCAAGACTGCTTCAACAACTCCACCACCATCACCACCAAAGGAAGACAACTAAGCATTGGTATGGGCAACCCCCTTGGCTTATGCCAAGCTTGGGGGAGTTGCCCTGGTATCGTATCACCTTTATATCTTTTGCTTTTACCTTTGTTATAGTTCTTTCCTTTTTAGTTTTTATTTCTTCTCTTAGTGGAATTAGTCTTTAGTGTTTAGTTTGAGTCTTTTTCTTTGTGTCTCTCCTGATTTATTCGAGGTTGCAAGCTATATAATAAAGAGTATCTTAGTCAAGGGCTTTGTTTTGTGCCGTGATCAAAAGTACGAAAAGAACGATAGCATGAAAAATCATCAGATGCTCTTATGGAAAGTGATAACTTCACATATAACAAGTATGATGATTGAAACTTGTTGAGAATAGACCAACATAGACCTCAGTCATTGTTGCAATTAATAAGAAGTAATAAGGAAGGAGAGGTTCACATATAAATACATCATCTTAGACACTTTCTATAATTGTGAGCACTCACCAAACTATTACATGCTTAGAAGTAGATGTTGGACAAGGAAGACAACATAATGAATTGTGTTTGCTTGGTTCCAAACAATGTTATATGATTAGAGATCCCTTAGCATGTGATGATTGCTTCCACCTCATATTAGCCAAAACTCCCGCACCAAGTAGAGATACTACTTGTGCATCCATAAACCTTCAACCCAGTTTTGCCTTGAGTGTCCACCATACCTACCTATGGATTGAAT
Organism: Hordeum vulgare subsp. vulgare; assembly: GCF_904849725.1. Taxonomy (NCBI): domain Eukaryota; kingdom Viridiplantae; phylum Streptophyta; class Magnoliopsida; order Poales; family Poaceae; genus Hordeum; species Hordeum vulgare. The sequence continues at coordinate 527,295,044 of NC_058520.1, read as the reverse complement.
AAGATCCCTCAAGTAAGTTTTCATCGGTGCAAGCAATAAAAATTGCTCTCTAATATGTATGATCTATTAGTGTGTGGAAAATAAGCTTTATACGAACCTGTGATGAGGAAGACATAAAATCGACAGACTACATAATAAAGTTCTTTATCACAGGGGGCACTATAAAGTGACGTTCCTCCGCACTAAGAGGACACACATCCAAACCTCAAAAGCGCATGACAACCTCTGCTTCCCTCTGCGAAGGGCCTATCTTGTACCTTTACTTTTTGCCCTTGTAAGAGTCATGGTGATCTTCAGCAATTCCTTATTTACCCTTTTTCTTGGTGAACGTCATATGCTTGGGAAAGATCTATATTCATATATCAACTTGGAGATGAGTACTTATGCTTTATTATTGTTGACTTTACCCTTGAGGTAAATGGTTGGGAGGCAAAACTATAAGCCCCTATCTTTCTCTGTGTCCAATTGAAACTTTGATACCATGAGTACCACGTGAGTTGTAACAATTGTGGAAAACAAAAGAGATGATTGAGTATGTGGATTTGCTTTACAAGCTCTTATTTGACTCTTTCTGATGCTATGATAAATTGCAATTGCTTCAATGACTATGGACTGTTGTTGGCTACTTCTCGGTAAGGTTTTTGTTTCATACTTTGCTTTGTGAAGGAATTGTTACTTTCCCATAAGAATCTCTATGATGTATTGTTGTTTTATGTGTGGTCATGATGCCCTCATGTCCGTATTATGTTTTATCGGCACCTTCATCCCTAAACATGTGGACATGTTTTGGGTCTTGGTTTTCGCTTGAGGACAAGCGAGGTCTAAGCTTGGGGGAGTTGATACGTCCATTTTGCATCATGCTTTCATGTTGATATTTATCGCTTTATGGATTGTTATTATACTTTGTGGTACCATACTTATGCCTTTTCTCTCTTATTTTGCAAGGTTTATTTGAAGAGGGAGAATACCGGCAGCTGGAATTCTGGACTGGAAAAGGAGCAAGTCTGAGTCCCCTATTCTGCGCAACTCCAAATGCCCTGAAAATCAACGTGGATTTTTTTGGGAATATATAAAAAATACTGGGCAAAATAAGTGTCAGAGGGGAGCAACCAGGGGCCCACAAGCCTGGTTGTCGCGGCCTACCCCCATGGCCGCGGCAACAGGGCTTGTGGGCACCCTGGTGGCCCACTGGCCCCCTCTTTTGCTATATGAAGGGTTTCGTCCGATAAAAATATCAGGGTGGAGCTTTTTCGTGGATGTCGTGGTTTTGTCACGACACATGTCGTCGTGAGAGAACTTAGGTGTGAGGCCATCGCAACCATGTGGCGGCTTGAAGGGGTTGGTCGGAATCGAGAGACGCGAGTTTACCTAGGTTCGGCCCCTCCGATGGAGGTAAAAGCCTACGTCCTGCTTGTGTTCCATTGATGGAGATGATGATCTTGATTACAAGGGTGCAGACTCGCCACCTCTAATCTCGTGGGTGTCTAATATGTCTATCTTATGATCTGTCTTGTCTAGACCTAAGTTGTGTCCCCCCTCCCTCTTGGGGCGCCTTACCCCTCCTTATATAGGCGGAAGGGATAGGTTTACATGTAGAGTCCTACTATAAGTAGGAATAGGACTAGTCTCTCTTGAATCCTAATCCGGGTCTTGTTTCCTTTGTGAGGGAGTCTCTCCTCTTCTTGGGCCTTCTATGCGAGTCGGCCCTCCTGGCGCCTCTATGAGTCGCCTTATGCTAGGGTGTACGCCGGGCCTTGGGCCTTCGTCATTTATCTCAGTCGCCTGTGGGGACAAGTATGAGTCGCCCGCCAGGTCACTCCTGAGTCGTCGGTGAGTCGCCAAGTCCTTGGCGGGTCATACTCCAAGCCGGGTTACACTGCGGGGTATATCCCCGACATTAGCCCCCAAGGTTAGCTTGAATTTATTCATGGTAAGCTCCTGAAATAAGAATAATAAATAAGTTAAGGGACCGGCTTGCTCCTCTGGCCGGCTTGATTTACTGAAGTGGCTCCTTGAAAAATCCGGGTTTCTTCGAACCGCCTTCAATCATCTCGTAGGTACGTGTCCTTTGTAATAAAATACATATGCCATTGAATCGGCCTCCAATGCTTTGGCTTGATGAAAATTTGGGAAATAATTAATCCACACAATGTTGAACTAGCTTCTCTTGCTTCGGCGGGTTATGATTGACAATGGCGGGTCATCATAATTAGTAGTGCCCCGTCAAACAACTGAACTCCAATTGACAAATCCGTGTGATGTTGAGCCGGTCTTTCAGTGCTTCAACTAGATAAAAATATGTTGAACCGGTCTCCCAATACTTCACCTCCATGACAGAATGAAATCTGCTCTTCAATTTTTTGATATATCCATATTACCTGTAGCCCCCAAGGGCCGGGTCATCAGTGTGTGATGGGCCGGGTCTCCAATTTGAACCTCATGATCTATGAAACAACTTAGTGATGTAGCCCCCAAGGGCCGAGTTGTCTTGCCTGCAGCAACCTGGGACTTTAAAAATTATGATCTGAATAGTGTAGCCCCCAACTGACGGGTCGATTGATTGCGGCGACTCGAGACTTCCTTGTTCTTTTCCTTGAGCAGCAATGTGTAGCCCCCAAGGGCCGGGTCATTATAAAAATGATAAGTCGGTTCTTCCTTGAATCCATACTTGAATAATGAGTGACCTGTAGCCCCCTAGGGCCGGCTTATCTTCTTGAAATAGTTGGGTCTGTTGATGATGTGATCATTTGAAAAGCGGATTGCATTAGCCCCCAAGTGTCATGGTGCATGTTTGCAGCGACATGGGACTTTCATACTTTGATGTAATCTTGATTTGAATAATGTAGCCCCCAAGTGTCGGGTTGTGTGCCTGCAGCGACTCGGGGCTATTCCTTCCATTGTAGACTAAAATCATATCCACTCTGTGAGCTGATGATGCCTTTGTGATAAAAGAAATCCTTGATCGTGGTTGCAATATAACCCGGCAAATATATCCTTGAGAAATCCATATGTCGAAGAAATCCATAAGTGTTGTAGTTTACTACATAACACAAGTTGAAGAAATCCAAGGGCCAGTCAATTAGATGACTCCGCATTATATGTGATAGGGCGGCTCTTTGACAATAATCAATTCTTCCGAGCTGGCTTTAAAAACCCCCAATCATTTAACACTGGTTATGATAAACCATGATAAAAATCCAGCCAAGTTGGCTATTCAAAGATTTATTTGCACCTGCAAGAATTTATGCTTTGACCCGGTTTGAAGACCGGCATGATATGTATGTATGATGTGTGATGCAATGCAATATGATGCATGTATATGATATGTAAGTATGGCCCAAGATATTTTGAGGCGAGTCAGAAAAAAGCCTGAAAAACCTTGTGGCAGTGCGAGGAAGGTAAAAAATAGTAATTTCGTCGGCTCATAAGGTCGCGACAGGATGAGGCGAGTCAGAAAGCTCGAGCACACACCCTAAAATGCAGGTTTCGTCGGCTCATAAGGTCGCGACAGGATGAGGCGAGTCAGAAAGCTCAAGCGCCACCCTAAGATGCTAATTTTTCTGTAATGACCCGTGGTTCTTGAATTATTCATCCCAGTTGAATCTGCCGAGCTATGTCCATGTAGCCCCCGAGTCTTAAGTCGACTCAAGGAGGCGGCTTGAGAGTCTCTATACTTGATTGTGGCATAAACCGGCAGAGAAAAGATACTGGTACTTGCTCCATCTCCGAGATATAAAGCCACTGCACCGGCAAGTTGATGTTGTCCGGACCATTGGGGCGGCGACTTGCGTCCGTTTCTTGGGCGGCTCGTATATACGAGCACTGCACCAATATGTTGATGTCATCTAGACAGCGGCATCTTGCATCCATCTGTTGGGCGGCTCATACAGGCGAGCTCTGTACCGGCGTGTTGTCATAATCCGGGCCGTAAGGGCGGCGTCTTGCGTCTGTCTATTTTGGTTGCGCGGACGTAAGAGTTGGCCGCATCATTGTAAGCCGTCTTGGTCGCGCGGATGTAAGCGTTGGCCGCGTCATTGTAAACCGCCTTGAACGGTGAGTCGCCCGTGTTGTTGTAGACCGCCGCAGACGGTGAATCGCCCACGGCATTGTAGGCCGACAAGGATAGTGAATGGCCCATGGCATTGATTGACACGAGCTTTGTGCTTGTAATATAACGCCGATTTAGTAATGAGTAACTGTCCTGCGTAAAAAATATCACAGACCGAAGTAATTGTTTTCAAGAAAATTAATATGAATTGACAAAATATATAGAATGGATATCACCTGATGTATTTTTCTATGAATAAACGTCAAAAGATATCTGTCATATTTGACATAGACCAGGTCATGGGACGGCGGCTCGAATCAAGCAGGCCCAACACCAGTGTCATGATGTAGACTTGACCGTGTTGATTGTAGCATCGAAAACCAGTGTAAATGCGAGCCAAACACAGCGTTATACACGCGAGCTGGTTGTTCTGTTGTGAACTCGTGCGGACACACGAAAACGTTGCGGCGCTGTTGACGTTGACCGGGCTCTGAACGAGTCACATAACACCACTTTTGTAATAGTCTCCCGGATCATGACCATCACGTGAATAGCCTCCGTGTGGGTAGCATGAGGATGGATGGATCCCTGGATGATTCCTCCATGGCAGCAAGAACAGACGCAACAGAACCACTCTAGCTCGAATACATGGTGGCACAAGGCAGGCGTAGCGGGGTGGCTCGGGAGCTCGTCGGAGGCCGACACGATGGTGGCTTCTGGGTACTGCGGGAGACCAACAAGGCCATTGCAGGAGGCCAGCAAGCAGGGCGGCTTGGCGACACTGATGGTAAATCCGAAGCGGAGGCCGCAGTGGCGAAGCGCGGAGGCACCCATGGCAACGGCTCTCGGCGCGACGTGTGCGACGAGGTCGAGCCGGTAACGACGCGATGGGCATTGATGACGAATCCGAGGCGGAGGTCGCGGAGGCAGCCATGGCACAGCGGCGGCTCACGGCGCGACGGACGTGACGAGGTCGAGCCGGTAACGACGCGATGGGCGTTTGATGACGAATCCGAGGTGGGCGAGGTGCTGGGTCGCATTGCGATAGCGGATGGTGACGTGGCGGCTCAAGGCCCGGCAGAGCGAGGCGACTCGGTCGCACGACAATGGTGGATGAAGATGCGACGGCTCAAAGGGCAGCAGAAGTTGTCGCGAGGTCAACCATGATGCTTGAATTCGATCCTTGCTAAAGGCGCCTACTTTTTTCCTTTTCACCTCACGTGTTGTATTTGATGGCTCTTGAAAACCCCCAGCTTGTTGTCTCGCATTGGGCCGCCGTGTTATTCCACCTCGCTCCGCAGCGCTTTCAGCCGTCGCGTCGCCCTCCACCATCATCACACGATACATCATTGAGTTGAATGTCAGAGCTGACTGACAATTTGGCACAGACTCAAGAATCGGTCGCGGCGTTGTAAACCGTTTTGGCCGCGCGGATGTGAGAGTTGGCCGCGTCATTGTAAGCCGTCTTGGTTGCGCGGATGTGAGAGTTGCCCGCGTCATTGTAAATCGGCATGGTCGGCGAATCAGCCACGTTGGGTTGATGAAGGTTGTACCACGGGTGCGGCGGCTTGCACGTGTCCGTTGGAAGATATGCATGAACGGATGCCGGCATATCATAATATTGGCGCGAGCCCCGTATCCGCAATATTATATCACCTTTGTAGGGAGCACTTGTCCGGCGCGGGCTGAGTCGCCCATGGCATTTGTAGGTCGACGCCGATAGTGAGTCGCCCATGGAATTTGTAGGTCGACGCCGATAGTGAGTCGCTCAGGGCGATATTCGTTCTTGCAATAATCCGTCTTTGATCGCGCGGGCATAAGAATTGACCGCGTCATTGACTCATTGTGCGCGTGACATGACGCTACTTTTATAATAATCCTGCAAAAAATATTACAAGCCGAGTGATTGTTCTTGAAGGAATTTTAATATGCATATATAAAAGATATATAGAAGGGAAAGATATCGCCTGATATTTTCAGGAATCTGTCCAACTAGCTTTATAGATTGATTAAATCATCAAATATGCAGCACCAGTAATATTACTCGCGTTCCTTGGGAGACTATAAAAATCTGGCCGGCTGAAGCTTTGTCAACGCCTCCAGCTTATCAAGAGCACCAGTCTGTTCAAAACCTGATCTTTTTTATGCTGGTCATAAGATTGGGCGCTTCGGGTATATCCTGTTTGGATATGTAGCAATAGATGGCCCATGCAGGTCGTTCGTCTCCTGTTGCTGTGAGCAGTGCCATTAAGAACACCATTTGTGGTTGATTTGGTAGCATATGCCTTGGCTGCGTATCCATAAATATATCCATGTACTGACGGAAAAAACTCCACTCCATCTTTCCTCCATGTCGGATAAATGCTGATCCTGGTCCCGGATAATGCTGGTAACTGGACGAAAAACAGATAGCCGATGTATATACGTATAGACTGATCTTGTCAGTGGGGCAGACATGGACTCCAAAAGTGAATTGCCTTTCCAGGTTGGCCTCCAAATCGGTCTCTGTCTCTGTTTCTGCACAATATTGTTTGGCTAGCAAATAGTGTCTGAATTGGATTAGCCTTTTTCTTCCTTCTTTCCTGTATTATCTCTGTGCTGACCTGTAATTTCTGCAGCGTGTGCGTGCACAACTCGTTTGGTGAGCAAGCTCGTTTTCTTGGAAACTTCAAACTCAGCATTGGTGGATGGATCACAGAAATCATTGTGGCAACATCCATGACGGGGTAAGGAGACGACGGCTCAACTACAGGTCAACCGAGCCTGTGGCCGGCGCGGCGTGGCGAGTGAAAGCGAAGGCGGAGGCAGAGCGATGTACATCAGGGAGCGGCTCAGTGGCGGGAAAACCAGCGAGGTGGAACTGCGGCAGGGCGAAGTGTGGATGTGCCACGCGCGAGGCAAAGGCAAGGCCGGCCCGTAATTGAAACCGCGGCGGCGAGGCTGGCGCAAGCCGTCCCGGAGGTGCTGAACGGCAAGCCGCCGGAGTTCGGCAGATCGGCCGTGGAGGTGAAGTTGCAGAGGAGGAGACGCGCCGACAAGAGGTGGTCAACAAGATGAGTTCGCGACGGCGGAGATGCGTCAACCAGAGGAAGCCGAGGTGCTCGAGGCGAGCCGGCGTCGTCGTTAGTGGAGGTCGAGTCCGTGTAGATGTATCTCTGATGAATCATGGTTTCTTCTTCTTCTCTTCTCGTGCGCAGCCAACTGTGACCAGCTGTAACAGAAGACGACGCCCTTGGCGGCTCACGATTTGACGTGCCTGTGAAACAAATTGTAGGAGAAAACGACGCTTCCGACGGCTCGTGTTTTGACGCGTCGTTCAAACTTTGTTCAAGCTCGATAGATGAATTCATAATCAATGTAGATCCTTCTGTTCTGATTTTTTCTCATGGTGATGATGTGGATCTTTCTGTGTCGGTTCTTCTTCATCCGCCGAATCTTCAAACTTCTCGATCCCTGTAGAGATCCCTCCAAGAACACAATTCCATCGTGCGATCAGCCCCACGGTGGGCGCCAACTGTCGTGGTTTTGTCACGGCAGATGTCGTCGTGAGAGAACTTAGGTGTGAGGCCATCGCAACCATGTGGCGGCTTGAAGGGGTTGGTCGGAATCGAGAGACGCGAGTTTACCCAGGTTCGGCCCCTCCGATGGAGGTAAAAGCCTACGTCCTGCTTGTGTTCCATTGATGGAGATGATGATCTTGATTACAAGGGTGCAGACTCGCCACCTCTAATCTCGTGGGTGTCTAATATGTCTATCTTATGAGCTGTCTTGTCTAGACCTAAGTTGTGTCCCCCTCCCTCTTGGGGCGCCTTACCCCTCCTTATATAGGTGGAAGGGATAGGTTTACATGTAGAGTCCTACTATAAGTAGGAATGGGACTAGTCTCTCTTGAATCCTAATCCGGGTCTTGTTTCCTTTGTGAGGGAGTCTATCCTCTTCTTGGGCCTTCTATGTGAGTCGGCCCTCCTGGCGCCTCTATGAGTCGCCTTATGCCAGGGTGTACGCCGGGCCTTGGGCCTTCGTCATTTATCTCAGTCGCCTGTGGGGACAAGTATGAGTCGCCCGCCAGGTCACTGCTGAGTCACCGATGAGTCGCCAAGTCCTTGGCGGGTCATACTCCAAGCCGGGTTACACTGCGGGGTATATCCCCGACAGTGGATTCTTCGCCGCCACGAGGCGGAACTTGAGCAGATCCAATCTAGAGCTCCGGCAGGACGATCCTGCCGGGGAAACTTCCCTCCCGGAGGGGGAAATCGTCGCCATCGTCATCACCAACACTCCTCTCGTCGGAGGGGAGTCATCGCCATCAACATCTTCATCAGCACCATCTCCTCTCCAAACCCTAGTTCATCTCTTGTAACCAATCTCCATCTCGCGACTCCGATTGGTACTTGTAAGGTTGCTAGTAGTGTTGATTACTCTTTGTAGTTGATGCTAGTTGGATTACTTGGTGGAAGAGTTTATGTTTAGATCCTTGATGCTACTCATTACACCTCTGATCATGATTATGATTATGCTTTGTGAGTAGTTGCTTTTGTTCCCGAGGACGTGGGATTAGTCATGCTGATAATAGTCATGTGAATTTGGTATTCGTTCGGTATTTTAATATGATGTATGTTGTCTTTTCCTCTAGTGGTGTTATGTGAACGTCGACTACATAACACTTCACCATATTTGGGACTAGAGGAAGGCATTGGGGAGTAGTAAGTAGATGATGGGTTGCTAGAGTGACAGAAGCTTAAACCCCAGTCTATGCGTTGCTTCGTAAGGGGCTGATTTGGATCCACTAGTTTAATGCTATGGTTAGACGTTGTCTTAATTCTTCTTTCGTAGTTGTGGATGCTTGTGAGAGGGGTTAATCATAAGTGGGATGCTTGTCCAAGTAAGGGCAGTACCCAAGTGCCGGTCCACCCACATATCAAACTATCAAAGTAACGAACGCGAATCATATGAACATGATGAAACTAGCATGACAGAAATTCCGTGTGTCCTCGGGAGCGTTTTTCCTCTTATAAGACTTTGTTCAGGCTTGTCACTTGCTATAAAAGGGATTGGTCCACTTTGCTGCACCTTGCTACTACTTGTTACTTGTTACTTTTCGCTTGCGACGTTTCACTTCACTACACCATCACTTGTTACCGCTACTTTCAGTGCTTGCAGTTATTACCTTGCTGAAAACTGTTTATCAGAGCCTTCTGCTCCTCATTGGCTTCGACACTCTTACTTATCGAAAGGACTACGATTGATCCCCTATACTTGTGGGTCATCACATATCTCCATTGTTGCTTTGCGTAGGTAAGATGCAATCATACTAGATACCCATAGCAGCCACGTAAAACATGCAACCACAAATTATCGGACGTCTAACTTGTTTTTGCAGGGTATGCATGTGATGTGATATGGCCAAAGACATGATGTGATATATTGGATGTATGAGATGATCATGTTGTAATAGTTAAATATCGACTTGCACGTCGATGCTACGACAACCGGCAGGAGCCATAGGGTTGTCTTTAAACTAACATTTGTGCTTGCAGATGCGTTTACTATATTGCTAGGTAGTAGCTTTAGTAGTAATAGCATAGATAGCACGACAACCTCGATGGAGGAACAATGATGGAGATCATGGTGTGGCGCCGGCGATGATGAAGATCATGCCGGTGCTTTGGTGATGCAGATCAAGGAGCACAAGATCATGGCCATATCATGTCACTTATGATTTGCATGTGTTGTTAATCCTTTTATGCACCTTATTTTGCTTAGAACGATGGTAGCATTATAAGGTGATCCCTCACTAAAATTTCAAGATAAAATTGTGTTCTCCCGACTGTGCACCGTTGCGACAGTTCGTCGTTTCAAGACACCACACGATGATCGGGCGTGATAGACTCAACGTTCACATACAATGAGGGCAAAACAGTTGCACACGTGGAACACTCGGGTTAAACTTGACGAGCCTAGCATGTACAGACATGGCCTCGGAGCACAAGAGACCGAAAGGTCGGGCATGAATGATATAGTAGATATGATCAACATGGAGATGTTCACCACTGAAACTATACCAAACTCATGTGATGATCGGACTTGAGCTAGTGGATTTGGATCATGCGCCACACGAATGACTAGAGGGATGTCTATTAGAGTGGGAGTTCTTAAGTAATATCATTAATTGAACTCATTATCATGAACATAGTCAAAAGGTCTTTGCAAATTTTGTTGTAGTTTGCATTGTAGCTCTACAATTTTAGATATGTTCCTAGAGAAAATTTAGTTGAAGGTTGATAGTAGAAATTATGCGGACTAGGTCTGCAAACTGAGGATTGTCCTCATTGCTGCGCAGAAGGCTTATGTCCTTAATGCACCACTCGGTGTGCTGAACTTTGAGTGTTGTCTGTGGATGTTGCGAACATCTGACATACGCGTTTTTGATGACTACGTGATAGTTCAGTGCGTAATGCTTAGCTGCTTACAATTAAGGCGCCGAAGACGTTTTGAATGTCACAGAACATATGAGATGTTCCAAGAGATGAAATTGGGATTTCATGCTCTTGCCCTTGTTGAGAAGTATGAGACCTTCGACAAGATTCTTTGTCTATAAAGTAAGGGAGAAAAGCTCAATCGTTGAGCATGTGCTCAGATTGTATGAGTGCTACAATCACTTGAATCGAGTGGGAGTTAATCTTCCAGATAAGATAGTGATTGACATAGTTCTCAAAGTTACTGCCACCAAGCTACGGAGCTTCGTGATGAACTATAACATATAAGGGATAGATATGATGATCCTTGATCTGTTCGCAATGTTAGACACTACGAAATTATAAATCAAAAGGGAGCATCAATTGTTGATGGTTAGTAAAATCACTAGTTTCAAGAAGGGCAAGGTAAGAAGGGATACTTCATGAAACGGAAAACCAGTTGTTGCTCTAGTGAAGAGACCCAAGGTTGAACCCAAACCCGAGACTGGGTGCTTCTGTAATGAGGGGATAGTCACTGAAGAGGAGCTACCCTAGATACTTGGTAGATGAGAAGGCTGGCAAAGTCGACAGAAGTATATTGGATATACATGATATTGATGTGCACGAGGGTATTAGATACCGGTTCGGTTGCTAAGTGTTAGTAACTCAGAGTTAAAGCTATGGAATAAACGGAGACTAGCTAAAGGTGAGGTGACGATATGTGTTGGAAGTGTTTCGAAGGTTGATGTGATCAAACATCGCACACTCCCTCTACCATCGGGATTAGTGTTAAATATAAATAATTGTTATATGATGTTTGCGTTGAGCATGAACATGATTAGATCGTGTTTATTGCAATATGATTATTCATTTAAAGAGAATAATGGTTATTCTATTTGCTTGAATAAATGCCTTCAATGGTTTATTGAATCTCGATCGTAGTGATACACATGTTCATAATATTGATGCCGAAAGATACAAAGTAGTAATGATAGTACCACTTACTTATAACACTGTCATTTGAGTTATATTGGTATAAAATGATGAAGAAGCTACATGCTGATGGATCTTTGTACTCACTCATTTTTGAAACGTTTGAGACATGCAAACCATGCCTATTGGTATAAACGCATGAAGAAACTCCATACAAATGGATCGTTTGGACTCAATTGATTTTGAATCACTTGAGGCATGCAAATCATACCACATGGGCAAGATGACTGAAGGCCTTGTTTTTCCAGTGAGATGGAACAAGAAAGTAACTTGTTGGAAGTAATACATTTTGATGTGTGCAGTCCAATGAGTGCTGAGGCATGCAGTGGATATCGTTATGTTCTTACTTCACACATGATTTGAGTAGATACTAGTGTATTTGCTTGATGAAACACACGTCTGAATTATTGAAAGGTTCAAGTAATCTCAGAGTGAAGTTGAAGAACGTCGTGACAAGAGGATAAAATGTCTACGATATGATCATAGAGATGAATATCTGAGTTGCGAGTTTGGTACACAATTAAGACAATGTGAAAACTGTTTCACATCTCATGCCACCTAGAACACCATAGTGTGATGGTGTGTCGAACATCATGGTCGCGCTCTATTTGATATAGTGCATACTATGATGTCTCTTATCGACTTATCACTATCGTTTATGGGTTATGCATTAGAGACAACCACATTCACGTTAAATAGGGCACCACGTAATTCCGTTGAGATGACACCGTATGAACTATGGTTTGGAGAAACCTGAACTGTCGTTTCTTAAAAGTTTGGGGTTGCGACGCTTATGTGAAAAAGTTTCAGCGTGATAAGCTCGAACACAAAGCGGATAAATGCATCTTCATATGACACCCAAAACAGTTGGGTATATCTCCTATCTCGGATCCGGAAGCAAAGTGTTTGTTTTAGAAACGCGTCCTTTCTCGAGGAAAGGTTTCTCTCGAAAGAATTGAGTGGGAGGATGGTGGAAACTTGATGAGGTTATTGAACCGTCACTTCAACCAAGAGTGTAGCAGGGCGCAAGAAGTTGTTCATGTGGCGCATATACCAATTGAAGTGGAAGCTAATGATAGTGATCATGAAGCTTCAAATCAAGTTACTACAAAACTCGTAGGTCGACAAGGTCACGTACTCCTCCAGAGTGGTACAGTAACATGCCTTGGAGGTCATGTTGTTGGACAACAATGAACCTACGAACTATGGAGAAGCGATGGTGGGCCTGGATTCCGACAAATGGCTCGAGGCCATGAAATCCGAGAGATGATCCATGTATGAAAACAAAGTGTAGACTTTGGAAGAACTACTTGATGGTTGCTGCTCACTATGCCTATAGGGATTTCCTTGGCAAATATGCAAAGGATTCCCCCGCGGCCTTGGAGCCTTGCGTTGGTGTTCCCTTGAAGAGGAAAGGGTGATGTAGCACAGAGGCGGTAAGTATTTCCCTCAGTTTGAGAACCAAGGTATCAATCCAGTAGGAGGATCGCGTCAAGTCACAAGTACGTGCACAAACACAACGAGCTTGCACCCAACGCTATGAAGGGGTTGTCAATCCCTTATAGATTGTTTGCAAAGTGAGAACTGAAAGCAAAAAGTAAACAAAGCGAAGTAAAAGTAAAAGCTGAGATGATAGTTGTGAATAGACCCGGGGGTCGTAGTGTTCACTAGTGGCTTCTCTCATGAAAGCAAGTAGACGGTGGGTGAACGGATTACTGTCGAGCAATTGATAGAACCACGCAAAGTCATGACGTTATCTATGGCAATGAGCATACATATAGGCATCACGTCCAAAACAAGTAGACCGATACTTTCTGCATCTACTACTATTACTCCACACGTTGACCACTATCCAGCATGCATCTAGTGTATTGAGTTAATAAGAACAGAGTAACGCCTTAAGCAAGATGACATGATGTAGATGGACAATCTCAAATCGATGATGAAACCCCATATTGTTACCCTTGATGGCAACAACACGATGCATGCCTTGCTGCCCCTTCTGTCACTGGGAAAGGTCACCGCACGGTATGAACCCAAAACCAAGCATTTCTCCCATTGCAAGAATCATAGATCTAGTTGGCCAAACAAAACCCAAGACTCGGAGAGACTTACAAGGATATCAAATCATGCATATAAGAAATCAACAAAGACTCAAATATAATTCACAGATAATCTGATCACAAATCCACAATTCATCGGATCTCGACAAACACACCGCCAAAGAGGATTACATCGGATAGATGTCCATGAAGATCATGGACAACTTTGTATTGAAGATCCAAGAGAGAGAAGAAGCCATCTAGCTACTAACTATGAACCCGTAGGTCTGAAGTAGACCACTCACGAGTCATTGGAGAGGCAATGATGTTGATGTAGAAGCCCTCCAGCTCCAAAGTCCCCTCTGATAGGGCACCGGGAAGGGTCTCCAGATGAGATCTCGCGGAAACGGAAGCTTGTGGCGGCGGAAAACTGGTTTCGTGGACGCCCTGATTTTTTCTGGGATTTTAGGGATTATATAGGCCAGAGACCTAGGGCAGGGGAGCTCCAGGGGGGCCACAAGCCTGGTAGCCGCAGGCCCCCGTGGCCGCGGCTACAGGGCTTGTGGGCCCCCTATGGGCCTCCTGCCTTGGCACTCAAGTCCCCCAATCTTCTTCTGTTCTGGAAAAATTCATTTCGGGGATTTTATTCCGTTTGGACTCCGTTCCAAAATCAGAAAAAGAGTCAAAACACAGAACAAACAGGAACTGGCTTGGCACTGAATTAATAAGTTAGTCCCAAAAAAGATACAAAAGGTGTATAAAACATCCAAAGTTGACAAGATAACAACATGAAACCATCAAAAATTATAGATATGTTTGAGACGTATCAAGCATTCCCAAGCTTAACTCCTGCTCGTCCTCGAGTAGGGAAGTGATAAAGAATGAATTTTTGATGCTTTCATGCTACCTAGCATAGATGTCTTTTGTAACTCCTCTTATGTGACATGAATGTTCAGATCCGTTAGATTCAAAACAATAGTTTGCTATTAACGTGGAGACAATAATACTTCAAGCAAACTAGCAAGGTAATCATGAACTTTCAAAATAACAAGGCCAAAATAAAGTTATCCCTACAAAATCATATAGTTTGGCTATGCTCTATCATCCTTGCACAACGAATTTAAATCATGCACAACCTCGGTATTGGCCAAGTATTGTTTTCACACCTTTACTTTCTCAAACTTTTTCAAATCTCACGCAATACATGAGCGTGAGCCATGGTTTTAGCACTAAAAGTGGAATGGAGTGTGGTGGAGGTTGCAAGGCAAATAAGGAGAAGATGGTCACATTGACTAGGCATATCAATGAGCTATGGAGATGCTCATCAATAGATATCAATGTGAATGAGTAGGGATTGCCATACAATTGATGCACTAGAGATAAGAGTATGTGAAAGCTCTTAAAGAAAACTAGTGGGTGTGCATCCAACTTGCTTGCTCACGAAGACCTAAGGCAATTTTGAGGAAGCCCATCATTGGAATATACAAGCCAAGTTATATAATGAAAATTTCCCACTAGCTATATGGTGGTGACAAAACGAGAGACTCTCAATCATGAAGATCATGGTGCTTAATATGAAGCACAAGTGTGAAAAGGAGATAGTAGCATTGTCCCTTCTCTCTTTTTCTCTCATTTTTTTGGTGGGCTCTTTGGCCTCTTTTTTTTCTTTTTTTGTGGGCATCTTTGGCCTCTTTTTGTAAATGGGCTTCGCTGGCCTCTTTTATTTCCTCACATGGGACAATGCTCCATCAGTGATGATCATCACACTTACAACTCAAAACTTAGAGCAATGATGACTCTATATGAAATGCCTTCGGTAGTGTACCGTGACAATGATCTAGCATGGCATAGACATCAATGGAAACATCATGCTAGCTATCTTATGATCATGCAATGGCAATGTAGAAGTGGTGGCACATGTCATGGTCGTAGTTGCATGGCAATATATCTCGGAATGGCTTTGAAAAAGGCATAGTAGGTAGGTATGGTGGCTGTTTAGAGGGAGGCTAATGGTGGGTTTTCTGCACCGACGAAAGTTGCACGACACTAAAGAAGATAGTGATGGTGGAAGGTGAAAGTGCATCTAAACCATGGACTCAACATTAGTCATGAAGAACTCATATACTTGTTGCAAAAGTTTTAGAAGTAATCGAAACAAAGCATTCAACGCATACTCCTAGGGGAAGGGTTGGTAGGTATAAACCATCGCGCGATCCCGACCGCTACACAAAGGATGACCATCAATGAACTAATCATGCTCAGACTTCATCACATAGCGGTTCACCATACGTGCATGCTACGGGAATCACTAACTTCAGCACAAGTATTTCCAGATCCACAACACCTTACTAGTATAACTTCAATATTACCACAACCACAACTCAAAACTAACTGAGATGAATCAAACTTCTCTAACTACTCAATGCACATGAAGGTGGAAGTTTTCATATCCCTTTGGATAACTACCCCTTTTGAGACTGCTTTCATAGAATAGATCAACTACCACGCCACGCACTGCCGTGCTCCAAAAGATAGAAGTGAAGCACATAGAGCAAAATCAACTAGCTCAAAAGATATAAGTGAAACACATGTGAGCTGAATTGCCTAACCAAAGGATATAAGTGAAGCTCGACAAAACCACGGTGAGTGCATGTCTCTCTCTCTAGGTGTGCAGAAAGGAAGATTGTTACACAACAAAAATAAAATACTCCTACGATACAAGACGCTCCAAGAAAAACACATAACATGTGGTGAATAAAAATATAGCCCCAAGTAACGTTACCGATGGATTGAAGACGAAAGAGGGGATGCCTTCCCGGGGCATCCCCAAGCTTAGGATTTTTCGGCATCCTTGAATCAACTTGGGGTGCCTTGGGAATCCCCAAGCTTGAGCTCTTGCCACTCTTTATCTCTTTGTCCATAAGAACTTCACCCAAAACTTGAAAACTTCACAACACGAAACTTAAACAGAAACTCGTGATATCATTAGTATAAGAAAGCAAATCACCACTTCCTTAGGTACTGTAGCAAACATAAATTCTACTTATGTTGATGTTGGGTTACTATATTTTCAATATTCCATGGATAATACCCCGCGATACTATCCATAGTTTCATCAAAATAAGCAACCAACTCAACAAAAACAGAATCTGTTAACAGCAGACGAGTCTGTAGCAATTTGTATACTTCGTATACTTCTGGTACTTCAAAAATTCTGACTAATTACTAAAGTCTGAAGAATTTGCGTAGAAATCAGCAGCAAAAAGAATCAACTCAAAATATATCACATAAAAAAATGAAAATTCTTTTCGTGAGCAGAAAGTTTCTGTCTTTTCCAGCATGATCAAATGATCATCCCCAAGGCTAATCATAACGGTTTCATTTGGCACAAACGCAAAAGAAACACAAAAGCCACAATCATAACAGAATTATGTAAGTGTGCAAAACACAAAACAGAAAGAAAAAGGATAGATTCGTTGGGTTGCCTCCCAACAAGCGCTATTGTTTAACACCCTTAGCTAGGCATAAGGTGATGGAATCACGTATAGTCATCTTTGGTGCTCAAACCATAAGCAGCCCTCATCATAGATTCATAAGGCAATCTTATTTTCTTTCTAGGAAAATGCTCCATGCCCTTCTTTAGAGGAAATTGAAATCTAATATTCCCTTCCTTCATATCGATGATAGCACCAATAGTCCTTAGGAAAGGTCTACCAAGAATAATGGGACATGAAGGATTGCAATCTATGTCAAGTACAATGTAATCCACGGGTACATAGTTCTTATTTGCAACAATAAGAACATGATTGATCCTTCCCATGGGTTTCTTGACAGTAGAATCCGGAAGATGCAAATTAAGAGAACACTCTTCAATCTCATGAAAACCAAGAATATCACATAAAGACTTTGGAATCGCGGAAACACTAGCACCCAAATCACACAAAGCATTGCATTCATAGTTTTTGATTTTGATTTTGATAGTAGGTTCCCACTCATCATGAAGTTTTCTAGGTATAGAGACTTCTAATTCGAGTTTCTCTTCAAGAGATTTCATCATAGCATCTACGATATGTGCGGTAAAGGCTTTGCTTTGGCTATAAGCATGTGGAGAGTTTGAAATGGATTGCATCAAGGAAATGTATTCAAACAAGGAGCAACTATCATAATTGAATTCCTTGAAATCCAAAGTGGGAGTTTCATTACTACCCAATATTTTGATTTCTTCTACTCCACTCTCCACACCTTTATCATCAAGATAGGCGGACTCCGAATCATTGGGGCATTTTTCAACCAAAGTGGATTCATATCCAGCCCCTTCATCAATAGGTTTGACACGCGAAAACAAAGATTCAAGAGGAGTCACACCAAGCACTTTAAGATCTTCGTGATTTGCATCACTAGAACGCACCCTTTTAAACCATTCATGCCTAGCGCGGATTTGGGCGGTTCTTTGTTTGCTCTCATTCATGGAGACACGCATAGCTTTTAAAGTTCCATCCAAGTTAACCTTGTGAGGAGCACATCTAACTTTCAAAGCATCAATATCACAAGACATCCTATCAACGCTCTTAGCCAAATCGTCTATTTTTAGTAGTTTTTCCTCTATGGACGCATTGAAAATCTTTTGAGAGTTGATGAACTCTTTGATATTACTCTCTAAATCAGAGAGTAATTTTTTATGATTTCCATAAGTGTTTTTGTAGGAATTGCCATAGTTGTTAGAGGAGTTACTAGGAAAAGGCCTAGGAACATAGTTTCCTCTAAAAGCATTGTTGTTGCCAAAATTGTTCCTACCAACAAAATTAACGTCCAAACTAGCGTTGCTACTCTCAATCAAGGAAGATAGTGGCATGTCATTAGGATCTAAAGGAGCATTTCTACTAGCAACCAAATTCATCAACTCGTCCATCTTAGCACTAAGCGAGTTAATTTCTTCTATAGCGTGTACCTTTTTGCTAGCAGGTGACCTTTCAGTGTGCCACTGAGAGTAGTTGGTCGTGATATTGTCTAGGAGTTTTGTAGCTTCTCCTAACATGATTTCCATGAACGTTCCACCTGAGGCGGAGTCCAAGATATTTCGAGAGGCAAAATTCAAACCAGCGTAAAAGATTTGTATAATCATCCACAAACTCAAGCCATGAGCGGGACAATTTCTAATCATTAACTTCATCCTCTCCCAAGATTGTGCAACGTGTTCATGATCAAGTTGCTTGAAATTCATGATATCATTACGGAGAGAGATAATCTTAGCCGACGGAAAATACTTGGATATGTAAGCATCTTTGCACTTATTCCAAGAATCGATACTATTTTTAGGCAAAGAAGAAAACCAAGTTTTTGCACGATCTCGCAAAGAGAACGGAAAAAGCTTCAATTTAACAACATCATTATCCACATCTTTCTTCTTTTGCATATCACAAAGTTCAATGAAAGTATTAAGATGGGATGCGGCATCTTCACTAGGAAGGCCAAAAAATTGCTCTTTCATAACAAGAAGATTCAGCAAGGCAGCGTTGATTTCATATGATTCCGCACTAGTGGCGGGAGCAATCGGAGTACTAATAAAATCATTATTATTAGTATTTGAGAAGTCGCAAAGTTTTGTGTTTTCAGCCATGATGACTTCAACAAACAAACAAGAACACAAGCAAGCAACAAAACTGGCAAAGGAAAACGGCAAAAGGCAAATGAAAACGGCAAAGGAGAAAGGCAAATGAAAACGACAAATGTGAAGTGGGGGAGAGGAAAACAAGAGGCAACTGGCAAAAGAAGTAAATGCAAGGGATGAGTTTGTGACACTTACTTGGATAGATCTTGACTTGATCTCCCCGGCAACGGCGCCAGAAATCCTTCTGCGGTTGGCTACGCCTATAGGGATTTCCTTGGCAAATAGCAAAGGATTCCCCCGCGGCCTTGGAGCCTTGTGTTGGTGTTCCCTTGAAGAGTAAAGGGTGATGTAGCACAACGATGGTAAGTATTTCCCTCAGTTTGAGAATCAAGGTATCAATCCAGTAGGAGGATCGCGTCAAGTCACAAGTACCTGCACAAACACAAAGAGCTTGCACCCAATGCTATGAAGGGGTTGTAAATCCCTTATAGATTGTTTGCAAAGTGAGAACTAAAAGCAAAAAGTAAACAAAGCGAAGTAAAAGTAAAAGCTGAGATGATAGTTGTGAAAGCAAGTGGACGGTGGGTGAACAAATTACTATCGAGCAATTGATAGAACCGCGAAAAGTCATGACGTTATCTATGGCAATGATCATACATATAGGCATCACGTCCAAAACAAGTAGACCGATACTTTCTGCATCTACTACTATTACTCCACACGTCGACCGCTATCCAGCATGCATCTAGTGTATTGAGTTCATAAGAACAGAGTAACGCCTTAAGCAAGATGACATGATGTAGATGGACAATCTCAAATATATGATGAAAGCCCATCTTGTTACCCTTGATGGCAACAACACGATGCGTGCCTTGCTGCCCCTTCTGTCACTCGGAAAGGTCACCGCACAGTATGAACCCAAAACCAAGCACTTCTCCCATTGCAAGAATCATAGATCATGTTGGCCAAACAAAACCCAAGACTCGGAGAGACTTACAAGGATATCAAATCATGCATATAAGAAATCAGCAAAGACTCTAATATAATTCATAGATAACCTGATCACAAATTCACAATTCACCGGATCTCGACAAACACACCGCCAAGGATTACATCAGATAGGTCTCCATGAAGATCATGGAGAACTTTGTATTGAAGATCCAAGGGAGAGAAGAAGCCATCTAGCTACTAACTACGGACCCGTAGGTCTGAAGTAGACTACTCACGAGTCATTGGAGAGGCAATGATGTTGATGTAGAAGCCCTCCAGCTCCAAAGTCCCCTCCGGCACGGCACCGGGAAGGGTCTCCAGATGAGATCTCGCGGAAACGGAAGCTTGCGGCGGCGGAAAAGTGGTTTCGTGGACGCCCTGATTTTTTTTGGGATTTTAGCGAATATATAGGCCAAAGAGCTAGGGAGGAGAGCTCCAGGGGCCACAAGCCTGGTAGCTGCGGGCCCCCTGGCCGCGGCTACAGGGCTTGTGGGCCCCTTGTGGGCCTCCTGCCTTGGCCCTCAAGTCCCTCGATCTTCTTGTGTTCTGGAAAATTCATTTCGGGGATTTTATTCCGTTTGGACTCCGTTCCAAAATCAGATCTGAAAAGAGTCAAAAACACAGAAAACACAGGAACTGGCACTTGGCACTGCATTAATAAGTTAGTCCCAAAAAAGATACAAAAGGTATATAAAACATCCAAAGTTGACAAGATAACAGCATGAAACCATCAAAAATTATAGATACGTTTGAGACGTATTAATGGTCGTAAGGCTATTAGGTATAGATGGATCTTTAAAAGGAAGACAGACGATGATGGTGAAAAGTTACCATCAAGAAAAGCTCGAATTGTCGCAAAGAAGATTCCGACAAGTTCAAAGATTTGACTATGATGAGACTTTCTCACTCGTAGCGATGCTAAAAGTCTGTTGGAATTATGTTAGCAGTTGCTGCATTTTTCAATTATGAAATCTTGCAGATAGGATGTCAAAACATTGTTTCCTCGACGGTTTCCTTGAGGAAAGGTTGTATGTGATATAACCAGAAGGTTTTGTCGATCCTAAGGATACTAACAAGTATGCAAGCTCCAGCGACCCTTCTATGGTGTGAAGCAAGCATCTCGGAGTTGGAATATACGCTTTGATGAGATGATCAAAGCTTTTGGATTTATACAAAGTTTATGAGAAACTTGTATTTCCAAGTAAGTGAGTGGGAGCACTATAGAATTTCTGATGAGTATATGTGGTTGACATATTTTTGATCGGAAATAATGTAGAATTTCTGGAAAGCATAAAGGGTTGTTTGAAAGGAGTTTTTCAAAGGAAAACTTGGTTTAAGCTACTTGAACATTGAGCATCAAGATCTATAGACGCTTAACAGAACTTTCAAAGAAATGCATGCCTTGACAAGGTTTTGAAGGAGTTCAAAATAGATCGACAAAGAAAGAGTTATTGGTTGTGTTGTAAGGTGTGAATTTGAGTAAGACTCAAAAGTTCGACCACGACAGAAGAAAGAGAAAGGACGAAGGTCGTCCCCTATGCATTAGCCGTAGGCTCTAAAGTATGCCATGTTGTGTACCGCATTTGATGTGTGCCTTGCCATGAATCTGTCAAGGGGTACTAGAGTGATCCAGGAATATATCACTGGACAACGGTCAAAGTTATCCTTAGTAACTAGTGGACTAAGGATTTTTTTTTCTCGGTTATGTAGGTGATTAAAGAGTTCATCGTAAAGGGTTAAGTCGATGCAAGCTTTGACACTAATCCGGATAACTCTGAGTAGTAAACCGGATTCGTATAGTAGATCAGTCATTTGGAATAGTTCTAAATGGCACGTTGGTAGCAGCACCTACGGGATGACATAGAGATTTGTAAAGCACACTCAGATCTGAAAGGTTCAGACCCGTTGACTAAAAACCTCTCTCACAAGCAAGACATGATCGAACCCCAAAACTCTTAGATTCATTACAATCACATAGTAATATGAACTAGATTATTGATCTAGTGCAAGTGGGAGACTGTTGGAAATATGCCCTAGAGGCAATAATAAAATGGTTATTATTATATTTCCTTGTTCATAATAATCGTTTATTATCCATGCTAGAATTGTATTGATTGGAAACTCAAATACATGTGTGGATACATTGACAACACACTGTCCCTAGTGAGCCTCTAGTTGACTACCTCGTTGATCAAAGATGGTCAAGGTTTCCTGGCCATAGACAAGTGTTGTCACTTGATAACGAGATCAAATCACTAGGAGAATAATGTGATGGACAAGACCCAAACTATAAACGTAGCATATGATCGTGTCAGTTTATTGCTACTGTTTTGTACATGTCAATGTATCTGTTCCTATGACCATGAGATCATGCAACTCCCGAACACCGGAGGAATACCTTGTGTGTACCAAACGTCGCAACGTAACTGGGTGACTATAAAGGTGCTCTACAGGTATCTTCGAAGGTGTCTATTGGGTTGGCATGGATCAGGACTGTGATTTGCCACTCCGTGTGACGGAGAGGTATCTCTGGGCCCACTCAGTAATACAACATCACAATAAGCCTTGCAAGCAATGTGACTAAGGAGTTAGTTACGGGATCTTGTATTACGGAACGAGTAAAGAGACTTGCCAGTAACGAGATTGAACTAGGTATGGAGATACTAACGATCGAATCTCGGGCAAGTAACATACCGAAGGACAAAAGGAACATCGTATGGGATTAACCGAATCCTTGACATAAGAGGTTCGATCGATAGAGATCTTCATAGAATATGTAGGAGCCAATATGGATATCTAGGTCCCGCTATTGGTTATTGAGTGGGCAGTGTCTCAGGTCATGTCTGCATAGTTCTCGAACCCGCAGGGTCTGCACACTTAAGGTTCGGTGATGTTTCGGTATAGTTAAGTTATAGGTGTTGGTAACCGAAAGTTGTTCGGAGTCCCGTATGAGATCCCGGACATCACGAGGAGCTCCGAAATGGTCCGGAGGTAAAGATTGATATATATATATATATGAAGTACTGTTTTGGTCACCAGGAAAGTTTCGGGCTCATCGGTAGTGTACCGGGAGTGCGAGGAGGGTACCGGGGACCATCGGGAAGGGTGTCACACCCCGAGGGGATTTATGGGCTGTGGGAGGATACAAACCAGCCCCTAGTGGGCTGACATAATCTCCCACTAAGGCCCATGAGGTTTGAGAGGAAAAACACCCAAAGGTGGAAAAGGTGGAAAGGGTTTCCAAGTGGAAAGGAGGAATCTTACTCCTAATAGGATTGGAGTAGGACTCCTCCACCTCCAATTTCGGCCAAACCTTGAGGGTTTGAGGCTACCTCCTCCCCTCCCTCCCTCCTATATATACTAGAGGTATTGAGGGTTTTTGAGACACACAAAACATCCACGTGTTGACCTCTCTCTCTAGATCTGTTTCTCCTCTAGTCTAGTTTCAGCGGTGCTTAGGCGAAGCCCTGCTGGAATAGCTCCACCACCATCGCCACCATGCCGCCGTGCTGGAGAACTCATCTACCTCTTCGCCCCTCTTGCTGGATCAAGAAGGCAGAGATCATCATCGAGCTGTACGTGTGCTGAACGCGGAGGTGCCGTCCATTCGACACTAGATCGGGATGGATCGTGATGGGATCGCGGGACGGATGATGATGAGATCGCGGGACGGGCTGCGATTTGGATCGCGAATATGTCCCACTACATCAACCGTGTTATATCTGCTTCCGCTTAGTGATCTACAAGGGTATGTAGATTCACTCTCCCCTCTCGTAGATGATCATCGCCATGGATAGGTATTGTGTGTGCGTAGGAATTTTTTTGTTTCCCATCCGACATTCCCCAACACGAAGGTATGCGACTTTTGGAGATAACTCAAAGGGTAAGGTACTTGGTCTTGGTAAGGTGGCCATATCTCATGATAGTTCCATTCAGAATGTCATGTTTGTTGAATCCCTTGGCTACAATCTTCTTTCCGTATCTAGACTAGCATACTTTGGTTTCAATGTGCTATTTATGAAAGTTGGCTGCCAAGTGTTTCATAGCGACAATCATAACATGGTCTTTAATGGTATCCTTAGAGGTGATTTATACATCATCGTTTTCACTAAGAGATCCAAACCCCAGACATGTCTTATTGTAAAACATTCTAAAGGTTGGTTGTGGCATATATGCTTAGGACATGTAGGTATGCGTAACCTTGACACGCTTATCAAAGGTGATCATATTCTTGGTGTTAGTGATATTATCTTTGACAAAGATAGACGCTGTAGTGCTTGTCAAGCAGGAAAGGAAGTCGGTGGAAGTCATCCCGTGAAGAACATCATGACTACAAGAAGGCCACTAGAGCTGCTTCACTTGAATCTCTTCGGTGCCAATGCTTACAAGAGCCTCGGTGGAAATTCTTATGGTTTAGTTGTTGTTGATGATTTTTCTAGATTTAAATGGCTGCTCAAAGATGTGCATTCTGTGCTACGTGTTTGTAGATTGAGATCCCTTTTTTCTTGATTTTGATTGGTATATTATCTCTACTATTAAAGGGGAGATGGTAGTCTCGCCTCAACGGTTTAGTTTCACCTCACTAGCATAATCAGTTTGTAGTTCCTACTATTTGATCAGTGGACCCAACCAATGGTGGCATGGTGATGATGGTGAGGCATCACACTCTGGTTGCGGTGAGGAGCTCATCAACGAAGGGGGTGATGATGGGTGGTTGTCGATGATAATGATATGAGGATGGGGGAGGTTGGGTGGCGAAAGATGGGAACGCAAAGAACGTAAGCCAGGGGATACAGAGCAGCGATGAGATTGGGAGAGCTCGTGAGCAGAGTGATAGTGTGTGGGCAACATGGGCAAGATATCATTTCCTTGGGTCGATCGAGGGCTGCCTTGTGTGTGTGCATGTGTGAGTTGGGCTTATTTCCCGCATCTGCGGTGAGCATGCATGGGTGGAAGTGTTTTCCTTTGCACAAAATAAGGGGAGAAAACAAATATGAATGGATCACCTCTGTGGTTGGCACTAACAGAGGTTTGCGGTCTCTTTTGCACCTCCAGCTATCCAGTATGCTAGATCGGTGGGCTAGCTCAGTGTCAAAGCGACGACACGAGAGGTTGTTAGAGGAAGAAGGACACATGCCACGTCTTGGCAAGGAAAGAGGGGGCTGGCGACACCATGGATGAGAGGGGACGTTGTGGGGAGAGGAAGAACGAGCTTCACGTGGCATGGAGGGGAGATGAGATGCGGCGACAATCGATGGCTGGTTGATTGTGCGGGCAGAATAGAAGGTGGTTGTGCGGTGCGTGAGGCAGACGAGTGACTGCTTTTTTCCCCGTAAAAAAAGAAAGGAGGAGCTTTTATACGTTGATATCAATACCACATAGCATAGCAAGCCATTTTTAATAAAAATACCAACCAAATGATCTATATGTAGCCTACATTTTAAAACTCACCAAAATCACGATGCGGCTCACATTGTACAAAAATATCTTAAACACATCAAGCAGATCTTAGGCCCTGTTTGGAACCACTCATATTATATAATTCAGTTTTTATAATCTATTATGTCTCCAAACAAGATAGATTATGGTGTAGATTATAAAAACTAGATGGACAGATTATTAAAAACTCACAATCTACCCTACCCCAGCTAAAATCAGATTACGGATTGCTAATGAGTCATTACCCTTGTAAAGTTGGAGATAATTACATTACTGTCACCGCCACCCTCCTCTTTAAAAAAAACAAAGGGTAGACAGGTCATTATGCAATGTAAAACGTGGATTACAGTTTGTATAATCTGGCCTCCAAAAATGCGCACCTAGATTATTTTTATAAACCAGATTATATAATCTATCTTCATAATCTAGATTATTATAATCTATTATGGTTTCAAATAGGGCCTTAGTTTGTAAGAGATAATTAATTCGATCATTAAGGCCCTGTTTGGAACCACTCAGATTATATAATCCAGTTTTATAATCTATTTTGTCTTCAAAGAGGACAGATTATGATGTAGATTATAAAAACTAGATGGCAGATTATTAAAAACTCATAATCTACTCTACCCGAGCTAAAATCAGATTATGGATTGCTAATGACATATTACCCTTGTAAAGTTGGAGTTAATTACATTCCTACCACCGCCATCCTCCTCTTTAAAAAAAACAGACAGCAAACAAGTCATTATGTAATGTAAAACCTAGATTACAGTTTATATAATCTGGCCTCCAAACATGTCCACCTAGATTATCTTTATAAACAAGATTATATAATCTATCTTCCTAATCCAGATTATCATAATCTATTGTGGTTCCAAAGAGGGCCTAAAGTGAATTTCAATTACTTCTCACTCTTACATGCTATAATATTTTTGTATGTAAATTTTTACATGTATTGTGATTATGATTACAACTGATAAACATATATTGATGACCCGTGACAACAGACGGACATTATACTAGTATAAATAGTGTATGCATCTTGATGCTTACAAAAGTGGAAGACTAAAAGTTACTACGTGTTTTATATGTTAAGGGCATGTACAATGCATAGGCTGAGGGTGATGACCCGTATGCCATGTAGGATCGGATGTCAGAAAAAGTAGGTTTGAATAAGGAAACGAGATCCTATAGAGGAGGCGGGTGCTTGAAGAAAAAAGATGTGGTCCGGTATAAAAAGTTGAAAACGTAGAATGGAAAGTAGAGATGCATGTGTATTAGAGTCTTTATTTTTTATTCTTTAATGAGGCACCCTGATGGTAGTTTGCATTGGAGAAAAAAGTCTATATAGATGCATCAAGCTATTTTTTATCATGATACATCTGTATCCATATGCTACCATTATACATGCTCTAATACGAAACAGAAACATGACCAATTTCAATTTTGGTGTGGATACTTTCAATGTAATTCAATTAAGAAAGATCTCAAGCACTTCATATAACGCATGCTGTCCATGATTGGAGAATTGGAGCTGGCTGATTGATGCTGGGCTACGAAGCACCGATACGGAGACACTAATACGGCGATACGGGTATGGCGATACAGGATACGTAATTTTTTAAAATAGCAATACGACGATACAATAAGCATATATAAATAATGATAAAATAACATATAATAAAAACTAACATAATAAAATGGGTGAGATGAAATTGAAATACCGTCTCACTGGTTGCCTAATTGCTTTCATGTCTGCTTGTTTGTCATTTTAAAAATCTCACTATCATCAAGAGGTAACACGACCATAGATTGCCCCAATTCAATTTGAACTGTAATACCGATTAACATGACAACATAAAATTCACAAACCTTTTAAAGTTTAGAACTTAAGATTGTCAAATGACAAACATATATAAAAAACAACCTTGAATTTCACGAGTGAGTCAAATAATGAAGGGGGTATTATTTTTTTCCAATGTTTTAAAAGTTTTATCCAGCAAGCACCATCCTTGTCAAGCTCTTTTATCCAACTACTACATCAGTATAGTACACATCCAATACCTATATAAACAATCAACGATACATAAGTCATGAGCAATATTATACTAGGATACTCCGGGGATATCCATATCGGCATTTTTGATTTTATTTTTAATTGAAAAAGATGATACTTCGGAAATATCCATATCGAAAACGTATGTGACGTATCAAAGTATCGACAAAGTACTAAACGGCGATACATAAATTTTTGAAGTATGGATGCTTCGTAGCTGCTGGGACGCCGCTGCTAGTTGCGTGCAGTGGCGCGTCCCAGGTGGGCCGGCCAACTCCTCGTGCTACTGTTCGGGTGTGGTGGTGTCTGATGTGTGCCGGTGGCCGGTGGCGACGGCCGACGGCTGCTGCGTGCGGATCAACAGTGGAGCGGCAGCTGCTGCTTGTGATAGTGCTCATGTCCAACGGTATTTGATGGGCCTAAGAGCATCTCCAACAGCCGCGCAAAAAGGCGCGCGCGCGGTAAACCGCCGTTTTAGCGCACGCGGTACAGAATGGCGCTCCAGCGGCGGCGGGAAAACCGCGCGCGGGAACAGCTTGCGCGCGCGCGAAAAGGCGGCAGCTCGCGCGCCATTTTTGCCGCGCCGCTTCCCGCGCGCCTATAAAAGCGCAGCGCTCGGCCGCTCCCTCGCGCGCCGCCACCGCTCCGCTCTCTCTCTCTCCCTCTACCTGTCGCGCCGCCGCCGCCCCAGCGCGCCACCACAGCTCCAGCGCCCCGCCCCCGACGCGCCACCATGCCGCCGCGCAGCCGTTCTGCGTCGGGCTACCGCGGCGTCCGCGAGCGCCCCAACGGCGGGTTCTACGCCAAGATACGCTCCGGCGATCTCCGGCTTAGCCTCGGCACATACGACACGGCGCACGAGGCCGCCCGCGCGTTCGACGCGGCGGCGTGGCGCCTAGGCAGGCCGCGCCGCCAAATGAACTTCCAGGACGTCCACACGCTCTAGCAGGCGTTAGACGCCGCCCCGCCGCCTCGTGTAAACTCGGCACAAGACCGTGCGGAGCGCACTGCGCGGCAGCGCCGCCTCCTCGTCGCCCAGGAGGACGAGCGGGTCATGGCGGAGTGGCGTCGGCGCCACCCGGAGGACGTCGCCTACGAGCAGGATTATTTGGCAAGGCGCCGCGAGGAGTACACGCGCCGGCGCCGTGAGGAGCGGTTGGACATGCGTCGGCAGAAGGCATTGGCGAGTGCGCAGGCCGACATCGTCAATGCAGGCGGGAGGTCCTTCTTCACTGAAGAAGATGAGCGTTGGTTCGACATCTGGCTGTCAACCTCTGACGACACCAACGACGATGATGATGGTGCAGATGATTGGAGCGATTGGGATTAGTTTTATGTTTTCGAACTACCTATCTATGTTTTCGAACTACCTATCTAGTTGCAATCTATGTAAAATAACTTTGTATCCTTTTTATTTTAATGCAATCTATTTATTAAAACGTTATGCGCGCGTTGCATTTTTGCACGCCGCTGGAGCGGCACGCGCGCTGCATTATAATGCGCCACGCTAAATCAGCCGAAGCGCGCGCGGCAAACACATTTTTTAGACGCGGCGCGAAGCGCGGCTGTTGTTGATGCTCCAAGTATATATTTTTCTAGGCCAACCACAGCCAGCTCAATCCACATCATGCATTCGATGATGCATGCATGCATGCATGCAAGGCTGTGTTGTGTTCTATCCACATCACAATCTTTGGAAATCTTCTTTGGACGGTGTGGAAATTTAGGGCTCAGATCAGGAATAAGTGGCGCGGCACGCGCGGGGACTATTCCTTAGCCGGCGGAGCGCCGGTGGTCTGTAATATGAGGTAAACTTTATTTTGGCAAAACAGAATTGAGATATTTTTTACAGTGCATACATGTCGACAGTCTCGGTCTATATATGTGGTCGAAAAAGTTTGGAATCTCAGGCATTCGATCGACGTCCTTCACAGAGCATAGAAATGGAGGACACCACCTCCCAGTACTGCTACTCCGTCTACCTCGGCTGGGCTCTCGTCGTCGGGTCCCTGGCGCTTGCAGTTACATGGAGAAAGAAAGCAAACAACGGTCTGCGGCTCCCGCCGGGGCCGTGGCAGCTGCCGGTCATTGGAAGCCTGCACCTCCTCGTCAGGCAGCTCCCGCACCGCGCCATGCGCGACTTGGCGCGGCGCCACGGGCCGGTCATGCTGCTCCGGCTAGGCTCAGTGCCCACACTGGTGCTGTCGTCGCCAGACGCGGCCCGCGAGGTACTCAAGACCCAGGACCTGGCGTTCGCGACGCGGCGGCTCACGGCTACCATGAGCGCCCTGACCTGCGGCGGCCGCGACATGATCTTCGCGCCCTACGGTGACTACTGGCGCCAGCTCCGCAAGATCGCCGTCACGGAGGTCCTTACGGCCGGACGGGTACGCTCCTTCCGGGCCATCCGCGAGGAGGAGGTCGCCACCATGCTGCGCGCCATCCAGTCCGCCGGTCCCGTGGTGGACTTGCGCGCCATGCTGTCCGCGCTCGTCGCCGACGGCACGTTCCGCGCCGTCATGGGCAACCGGTGCGGCTCCAAGCAGCGGGACCTGTTCCTGCATGAGCTTGACAGAATAGTCCGCCTTGCCACCGGCCTTAACACTGCCGACCTGTGGCCGTCATCGTGGCTCGCCGGCCGGCTAAGCAACGCCCTCCGCCGTGCCGAGGAGATCCATGCCAGCGTGTTCGGGATCATCAAGGACATCATCCACGAGCATCTAGAGAGGAGGGAGGAGGGCCAGGGCGGCGAGGACGCGCAGGAGGACGTGCTGGACGTGCTCCTCAAAATACACAAGGATGGTGTCATCGACATGGCTGCCGTCGAAGGCGTCGTCTTTGTGAGCATCCATATTGTATATATCGCACGGATCTCTTCCGTGTGTCTTCTAACCTCTCCCCTTCTCATTAATAGTGGTTTGACCTGCGCGCAGGACATCTTTTGCGCCGGGAGCGAGACGTCGGCGACGACATTAGAGTGGTTGATGGCGGAGCTGGTGAAGAACCCGGCAGCAATGGTGAAGGCGACGGCGGAGGTACGGCGAGCCTTCGAGGGTGATGGCACGGTCGATGAGGGCAGGCTCGGTGAGCTCCCATACATGCGCCTCGTCATCCGGGAGACGTTCCGCCTGCACCCACCGCTGCCGCTGATGCTCCCGCGCGAGTGTCGGGAGCCATGCAAAGTTCTCGGGTTCGACGTGCTGAGGGGTACGCAGGTGATCGTCAACACCTGGGCACTAGGCCGTGACGAGCGATGCTGGGGGGAGGACGCGGCCGAGTTCCGGCCGGAGCGCTTCGAGGCTGGCGCTCGGGTTGACGTGGACTTTAGGGGGACAGATTTCGAGCTGCTGCCGTTCGGCGCTGGGCGCAGAATGTGCCCCGGGATGGCGTTTGGCCTGGCCGGCGTGGAGCTCCCGCTCGCTAGCATGCTGCTTCACTTTGACTGGGAGGCGCCGGACATCCCAAAACCGGCTGAGTTCGACATGACAGAGGAATTAGGGGTCACCGCGCGGCGGAAGGCCAACCTCCACCTGCGACCTTCCCTCCGCGTGCCACTGCCACCCTCTCCACTACTCTAAGAACAATAGTAGACTATAATCCGCTTACATGACAAGTTTGATTATGTGTAACAGAAAGACATAACAGAGTAAGAGGAACGAGCTCTTATGCAAAAAATCTAGCTATATGCATGTTTCTAACCAGATACAATAAACGATAAAAAAAATGAAAAAATACTAATCTTGTAGCGAACCTTATATCTAACCTTATTATATGAGTGAAGATATATATTGGCTATAGATGATATGACAACATCTCATAAACAACAATTGGTTATATTATTAACCATGTTCTAAGGCTCTTCACGGCGCTCTATGGTATAAAGCCACTATCTTGACAACACATGTGGCTATTCCTATTCATCGATGAAGGGGCGCCGAATGTCCAAATCGAATACCAAACAAACATCGCACCAAAGTATAACATCTAAAGCCAGATGCCCTGGCCAAGCCATATACCATGTCTCGGGCCCAAACCGTCGTCTTCCATCAATTCATCTCCACAGCAGGTATCGACATATCGACCTTGTCAGGCCTGCCGTCGACGCCCCCACGGCGCCAGACAACGCCTCATCTCTACGAGCATTCATCATCGCGCTTCCGTTGCCGAGACTTTGTTGCGCCTCACCGCCAAGACTCCACGACATCGATGCGTCATAAGGAAGATCGCTCCATTGAAGATACCGTCCACTAGTCCCTCTAGCCAATGCACACCTCCTAAAATGACGCCCTGAAGAGGGTATGACACATGAGTGTCGTTGTCATCTGATCAACTCATATAGGGTTTCCCCCGGAGGTAGCGAATCGGGCTCTAGAGCTTCTCCACAACGATGCCTTCAAGAAGGGGACGACACAAAAAACACCGGCATCGCCGACCTTGGCAACCTTCGAAGAGAAGGGTTTTCACCCGGATCCGCTCAACGCCCCTCCATCCAGCATCATGTCCACAAATCATCGTCATCACGCATGGAGGTCGTATTGGCCGGATCGGATCTGACCGGAGACCAAGCCCATGCCTTCGCCGCTAGGGTAAGATCTGATTTGACCCGCTGTCGTCATATGTACGTAGCCAGCATACAACGGGTCGTCATCACTGCATCGTCCCTATGAGCATGTTGCCGCCGTGAGTCGTTGCCGCTGCAACGCCGATCCCCGTGCTCCCCTGATTCCGCCGTCTGGCGAGACTGCCCCTCACCGGCCCTCCCGAGAGTGAAGAACAAGGCCTTGTCGACGGCCACCGCGAGGGGCTTTGCCCCGGCGGCCCCGATCGACGGTGAGGTTGGAGGAAGGTGATCAGGAGGCGAGGGGAAGAAGATCGGCGCAGCCGCCCGAGTCACCCGCGGGGGTATGACGCTGGGGCCTAGCATGGCTGAGATATACTCGGTCAAGCCACTGATCTTGTTGGCGCTCCTGGCCTCCTCGATCTGTTGGAGACAAGAGCCTTGGGAGGGAGACGAAGATGTGTTGGGAACAGAATATCTTTCAAAAATGGTAGAGATTTTTATTTTTCGGCCTCTCCACCAACTAGGGATGCATATAACCATTTAATTATGAGTATTAAGATAAACATGGTCTTCAAATTTTGTTAAATGAGTATCAAGATATTTCTTGATAAGTGATTCCACCACACATCAAGTCTGTTCCTCAATAAATTGAAAGAAAACCCCTTTGCATCACGTGTCAATTTTAAAAATTGAACTCAGATCATTGGGTTGCATAACCACATTCCAACCACCAAGCCTAGGCTCTCATTGCAAATAAGTAAAAATAACTCATGTGGCAAAACAGAACAGAAAAGAGAGCTAAACTTGGAAGGACGCCGAGCATGTTGAGCTATATGCAAAAGATTAATGCAACATCCACGGTCAGATTGTTACATACCTTACTATAAAAACTGATTTTGCAGTTGGAAATAGAAAAGGGAGTGAATATAACTCATCTGAATGGGATATAATTTTATCTCATTCGTCTGAGAAATAAAAAACAGATAGAAAGTAGTACTATAACCCATGTTAACACACACGCATCTTATAGTATCACATTTAATGACTATAAAAATGAATTAGACATAACTGAAACTCTGTCTATAAAATCCGAATCAAAAATTCTAGACTTACGAAACTGGTCCAAAAAATCCTATGTACCAACTCCCCTTTTCTCTATAGTTTGGCTAATTCTAGATGAGAAATAGTTAAGTCACATCTACGTCCCTCAGCCTTAGATCTAAGCCCTAATGCGTGGACATGCGAAGGCAGAAGCACGGATAAGCGATCCCACCAGACTTTTGTCATAGCGCAGGTAGTCGGTGGCCCACCACGCGCAATTTCAACCTTTATCCATTCATTTCCCTTTTTTGAACACAATACACACATCCATTCATTTCCCCTTTTTGAACACAATACACACTTTCTATAAGAAAAATGCGTTTCCAGGTGTGAAATGGGAGAGAGGGGATGTGATGATTGTGTCTTTGAATAAGATGACATTTGCATTTTAGATTTGGGTCCTTTTCCTATTTTAAAATAGCGAAAAAGTCGAATAAGAGATCAAACGTTTATTGTGATTTTTTTGTTCAAATAAAAATTAAGATGAATCAGGGTCAGGAACGACGAATATCTTTATGATAAACTAATCCATTTGGCAAGTTCGGTATTATGGGTCGCTCACATATACACGCATACATTCAACACTATGAACGCATACACGTGTACTCCATCCTTATGAGCGTCTTTAAAAAACTCAACCGGCCTATCATCTTAAGATTTACGAAGTCATCATGGACAACTCGTCGTCGACGGAAACGTGTCCTTCCACTGAATAAGCATCGCTGAAAATTCTGACATAAATCAAGAATAACGCGACCACGAGTGCTTGAACCCTGGTGGGCTTGGCATCCCACTGTCCCTCTAACCATCCAATCATATATTTGTTCACTTCATTCATTTCCCTTTGACTTGTTTATTTTCACTTTGTGATGGACACATTTGTGTGCTATCTTTTTGTGTCTCTCTTTGTCCCTTCTCGAGTTGTGCCTATCCATGTGTAGTCGCCCCCTCCCCCCTCCTTCTTTTTCTACTCTCTTTCTTTGCAGTTGAATCTATTCCTCTGTAGTTTTTTTTTTGCTCTTTGTATGATTTTTTTTAAATAACAAGAGATCAAAATCATTGAAAGTTCAAGAGTTTTAACTTTGTTTTCTCAAGCTTATTTACTGCATTGCCATTAGTTTTTATTCCATATTGTTCTCTCCCTGCATAGTTACACATGTGCAGTTCCGTGTAATTATAAGAAACACAACTCGGAAGCAAATAGGCTTATGTTCTTTTTAAAATTTCTTTGCAGAAACATCACTAGTTGCATGTCTATCATCACGTGCAACTGCATGGTTAGTCTGTCTTTTTTGATAGGATTTTGTTCCGCAACTTCTGCCGACGAGTCCGGTCCAAGGTTACGAAGAAAGCGTCATCGTCAATCATACACATCTACAAAAAGAAATTTGACACGGAAATGTAGAGGATAGTCTTTTTTATTAATCATTGATCAACCATATGTAAAATGTGGTGCTCTCTTTTTTATATATCTAAGGGATGGAGGATAAGTGTCCACTTTACCGATAAATGGAGGGACTTGATCCATAACGGACCAACGACTTGTTTCACAAAAGGATCAAGTTTTTCAACAGATTTAACCATATCTTATCTAAGCCCCCCATTATTTGATTATTTTTTTGCTTTTTCTTTTGCGAACGCTTGATTTCGTGTCGCTCGTCGTTATGCTTTTGTCGCATGTTTTTATTGCTGCATGGTACGTACATACCGATGGTGAATTGTTGATTACTGCTTTTAAAGTTTTGATGGATCCTCGCAACAGCTATCCCTCAGGTTGCGCTGAGCCCCGACCAAGAGGACTCCATCTATTGGCGGTGGACTTCCAACGGCATTTACTCTGCTGCTTCGGCCTATGCAACCCAGTTCCATGGATCCTACCCCCGGTTCACCCGGCCAAGATTTGGGAGGCTCACACTAAGTCAAAATATAAGCTCTTCGCCTGGTTGGTGCTACACCGGAAGATAGTCACGACCAACATGCTTGTCGTTCGCGGCTGGCCGCACGACCCGGTGTCCACTTTGCCTTGGGCCATCGGAGACGGCCATGCACCTCTGCAAGGACTGCCCCTTTGCCGCTGCAGTTTCATTTACACCATCTGGAACATCTGGAAAGAGAGAAACCGGCGCATCTTCAACGGGACCCGCCTCACGCACCTGAAGGTTGCAGCTATTGCCTTCGACGATATCAAGCAAAGGGCCTTCGCATTAGGTAGGGCACAGGTGCCAGCTGGTATTGGCTGATAGCGCGTGAGTTTTTTTTTTCTCCTTTTATGGGGAGTTCATTATCCGGTTTCTCTTCAGTGCACCGGGTATACTCTTGTACATAAATATCTGATCTCCTTTCTATATGCAAAGGCAGTGCTCCTGCCGGTTTCTAAAAAAAAGGTTTTGATGGATGGATAGATCAGGGATCGATGACCGGGCCTCTTTGGCTTCCTACAGGCGTACTGCTAGTGTTGTTGTCTGCTGATTACTCCTGCTGCTGCTGGAATTGGATGCCGGATGGCCGAACTAGTGGGCGGCACGCGCAGCGGTGACAAGCTGACCGAGTCGTACAGAGGCATCGAGCGACACCGGATGGTCGGATTGCAAGCCGATGATTCTGAAGAAGGCACTGGACACGAGGCGTCGAGGCGACGAGAGGCAAAGGAAAATGAGGGTCTTAGCATGAGTGCATGACCCTTTGTTAATTCATCCGTCGCGGCGTCGACACATCACACCCGATCGATTGTAGTTTTCTACGTCGTACACTAGACAATCGATCATTGATGGGCCTATTTTTACCTATTTTTTTATTGAGCTAGAGTGTATATATCTACTATGTCATGCCCTCTCCCTTTGTGGGCCCTCGGCCATAACCCCACCGGCCATACACTAGAACCGGCCCTACCCGACCTTCTTTTTTCTACCTCAGCTTCAAGTCCCTCATTGACTTGCAACGAGAACTAACATTTTTTCTGTTTCAGTTGCAAATCCACTCTCGATTTGCAACTCAACTCAACCTTTTTCCGACTCAATTGCAAGTGCATCATTGAATTGCAACTAGGTTTGACGCTTTTTCCGTCTCAGTTGCAAGTTTATCCTTAAATTGCAACTGTCCTGAATGTGTTTTCCACCTTAGTTACAAGTCTGCCATAAACTTGCAACTCGGTAAACCTTTGTTTTCACCTCACTTCCAAGTTCATCAACAACTTGCAACCGGATCAATATTTTTTTGCCTCAATTGCAAGTCCACCCTCGTCTCTTAGCTGGCTCTGTTTTTTTGCTAATTGCAAGTCCACCAACAACTTGTATTTGTGACCAATATTTTTTTCTATACTGCATAAACATTTTTTTAAATGTCACCAATCTATTTTTTATATGCATGAACTTTTTTAATGGCGAACCATTTTTTTGAGTGGTGTGTTTTTTGGCAGTTACCCAAACTTTTCTTACATTGCATATACATTTTCTTTGTCATGGACAATTTTAAGTTGTAAATACATGCACACTTTTCAAATGTCATGATATTTTTAATTGGTCAATACAAATGAGTTGGGCCCTTCATCATCACTCTAATGGTTCTCGAAGAAGTTGGTTGTTGGTGTAGCGGCACATGCGATCCCAGCCATTTCAAAATCTGTATCATCTTCGGAATCAACATCTTCTTTGGAGCCCAATGATTCTTCTTCTTTAGAGTCCAATTGCTTGCCAATATACTTCTTGGCCTTGCGTGAGGTACTCTTGCGGTTCGACGAAAACTTGGAGGGAATCTATGAAGAAGATCTTAATGATGACCTGCAGGAGTTGTCCTCCTTCTTGAAGAACATCTTGGTATTCTTATAATCATCGTAGTTGTAGTTCTTGCCCTTGCCTTTCACATGCTTGGTGTTGCTCGAATCATATCTTCCACTAGTTTGAATTTCAGCTTCCTAGAGAGGACATTCCAAAATGAAATGTACTAGTTTCTTGCACTTGAAACATGGGTAATCTCTTCTATATTTTGATGGAGACTTGGAACTGCCAGAATTGCTTGACCCTTGCTTCTGAAATTGGTTTTTCTTTCGAAAGCATTGGAAGCATTTCAAAATCAACGCGAGATCCTTCTTGATACTTTCAGGATCATTGGAACTTCTTTGACATTTTCTTTAGAGGAAGATTCAACCACATATTTGAGTGTGTGGTTCTTTTGGTAACTTGCACCGTAGAGGTCTTTTTGTTCTTCTTTCTGTTCGTGAATGTTCAAGCTTTCCATGATGTCGGATGAGTCGAGTAACTTGAAGTCTGCTCTTTCCTGATCATCACAACAAGAGTATGGACGGAACTATCCAGTGATCTAAGCAACTTCTTCACTAATTCATGATCAATGATGTCATTGGCACCAAGGCCGTGGAGTTCATTCGCAATGTCACACACATGATCGAATGTTTGCTAATAGCTTCCCTTACTAATCATTTTGAACCGGTTAAATTTGGATCAAAGAGTATCGATGCGGGCTTCCTTCTGTGTTGACTGGCCCTCGTTGATCTTCTCGGATATGTTCTAGATTTCCTTTGAAGTGTCCAGCTTACGGTATCAAAGAAATTGTGCCTCATTAAGATGACTGCATATTTCATATTTTGCCATCACATCCCTCTGTACGAGTCTCTTCTCCCAAGGTGTAAGAGAGCATGGGGTGTTGGTCATGTAGCCGTGCTAAACAATGTGCCACATGTCGTGATCAATTAATCGGAGACGGATCTTCACCTTCTCCTTCCAGAATGGATAGTCGGTCCCATGAAAGATGAGAATCTTGACATTCAACTTGTAGTTCACTGTAGACATACTGAAACTCCAAGGTGGTTAGACCTTTTAAAGCAGAGATAAGGAATACCATGATCTGATACCAATTGTAGGAACGAAGTAGTCTACTAGAGGGGAGGTGAATGAAATACTAAAATTTTCTTTTATAAACTTCAAATCTCTCAGAACCAAGGAGCGGAATGATAAAACATAGTGAACTTAGAGCGAATAACAATAGTGGAATAAGAAATCGGGCAGGCATCAAGAATCAACCACATGATCGAAACATAATTAACAAAAAAAATCAAACTTAAATAGGGTGAAAGAGTGACTAGGGGTGCTCGAAGGCGGCGACAGATATGGTAGAGCAGTTCACCCTTTTACAGAAGGACTACCTCTGGTTGGACGGACTTGTGATTGAACACAGAAGATAAACTCTCTTTGTCCTATTCTCCTTGACAATTGATTCATCAACCAGTGTCGATTACTCATGGTGGATAGTTGATGACCCACAAGTGTAGGGGATCTATCGTAGTCCTTTCGATAAGTAAGAGTGTCGAACCCAACGAGGAGCAGAAGGATCTGACAAGTGGTTTTCAGCAAGGTATTCTCTGCAAGCACTGAAATTATCGGTAACAGATAGTTGTGTGATAAGATGATTCGTAGCAAGTAGCAAGTAACAAGTAGCAATAGCAACAAAGGTGCAGCAAGATGGCCCAATCCCTTTTATAGCAAGGGACAAGCCTGGACAAACTCTTATAGGAGGTAAAGCGCTCCCGAGGACACATGGGAATTTGTGTCAAGCTAGTTTTCATCATGTTCATATGATTCACGTTCGCTACTTTGATAGTTTGATATGTGGGTGGACCGGTGCTTGGGTGCTGCCCTTACTTGGACAAACATCCCACTTATGATTAACCCCTCCCGCAAGCATCCGCAACTACGAAAGAAGAATTAAGGCAAAGTCTAACCATAGCATTAAACTAGTGGATCCAAATCAGCCCCTTACGAAGCAACACATAAACTAGGGTTTAAGCTTCTATCACTCTAGCAACCCATCATCTATTTATTACTTACCAATGCCTTCCTCTAGGCCCAAATAATGGTGAAGTGTTATGTAGTCGACGTTCACATAACACCACTAGAGGAAAAACAACATACACCACATCAAAATATCGAACGAATACCAAATTCACATGACTACTTATAGCAGGACTTATCCCATGTCCTCAGGAACAAAAGTGACTACTCACAAAGCATAATCATATCCATGACCAGAGAGGTAGTGAGAGGCAGTGAATAGCATCAAGGATCTCAACATATAATCTTCCACCAAGTAATCCAACTAGCATCTACTACAAAGAGTAATTAACACTACTAGCAACCTTACAAGTACCAATCGGAGACGCGAGACGGAGATTGGTTACAAGAGATGAACTAGGGTTTGGAGATGAGATGGTGCTGATGAAGATGTTGATGGTGATGAGTCCTCTCCGGTGAGAGGAGTGTTGGTGATGACGATGGCGACGATTTCCCCCTCCGGGAGGGAAGTTTCCCCGGCAGGACGACCCTGCCGGAGCTCTAGATTGGTTCTGCTCAGGTTCCGCCTCGTGGCGGCGGCGATTCCTTCCGAAAGCCTCCTCCTTATTTTTTTCTGGAACAAAACCCTCCTTATAGCAAAAGAGGGGAGACAGAGGGCCAACAGGGAGCCCACAAGCCCCCTAGGCGCGGCCAGGGGGTAGGCCGCGCCTAGCAGGCTTGTGGCCCCCTGGTGGCTCCCCTGTGGTACTTCTTCCGCCCAGTATTTTTTATAAATTCCAAAATAATTCCTCGTTGATTTTCACGGCTTTTGGAGTTGCGCAGAATAGGTATCTCAAACTTGCTCCTTTTTCAGACCAGAATTCCAGCTGCCGGCATTCTCCCTCTTCATGTAAACCTTGTAAAATAAGAGAGAAAATGCATAAGTATTTTACCGTGAAGTGTAATAACAGCCCATAAAGCGATAAATATCAACATGAAAGCATGATGCAAAATGGACGTATCAACTCCCCCAAGCATATACCTCGCTTGTCCTCAAGCGAAATCCGAGATCAATAAATATGCCCACATGTTTAGAGATAGAGGTGTCGACAAAACAAGATACAGACATGCATGCATCATGATCATAAACAGAACAACAATATCATCATATAATCTCTTATGCTAAAGTGATAATCCCTTCACAAAGTAAAGTATGGATCAAGAACTTTATTGAGAATTAACAACCAATAGCCTTTAGTCATTGAAGCAATTGCAATTTATCATAACGTCGGAAGGAGTCAAATAAGAGCTTGTAAAGAAAATCCACATACTCAATCATCCTTCGTCTTCTACAATTGCTAAAACTCACGTGGTACTCATGAGATCAAAGTTTCAGTTGGACACAAAGAAAGATAGGGGCTTATAGTTTCGCCTCCCAACTATTTACCTCAAGAGTAATATAAACAATAATAATTCATGAATACTTTCTTCCAAGTTGACATATGAATATAGATCTTTCCCTAGCATATGACGTTAGCCAAGATAAAGGCGAAATAAGGGATTGGTGTCGATCACCATGACTCTTTCAAGGATAAAAAGTAAAGGTACAAGATAGGCCCTTCGCAGAGGGAAGCAGAGGTTGTCATGCGCTTTTGAGGTTTGGATGTGCGACCTCTTAGTGTGAAGGAACTTCACTTTATATTGCCTCCTGTGATAAAGAACTTTATTATGCAGTCTGTCGCTTTTATGTCTTCTTCACCACAGGTTCGTACAAAGCTTATTGTCGACACAGTAATAGATCATACATATTTAGGGAGCAATTTTTATTGCTTGCACCGATGATAACTTACTTGAGGGATCTTCTTCAATCCATAGGTAGGTATGGTGGACTCTCATGGCAAAACTGGGTTGAAGGTTTATGAATGCACAAGTAGTATCTCTACTTAGTGCGGAAGTTTTGGCTGATAAGAGGTAGAAGCAATTGTCACATGCTAAGGGATATGTAGTCATATAACATTGTTCGGAACCGAGCAAACATAATTCATTATGTTGTCTTCCTTGTCCAACATCTACTTCTAAGAATGTAATAGTTTAATGAGTGTTCACAATCATAGATGGTGCCCAAGATGATATATTTATATGTGAACCTCTCCTTCTTTATTACTTCCTATTAATTGCAGCAATGACCAAGGTCTACATTTGTCCACCCACAACAAGTTTCAGTCAACATTCTTTCTATATGTGAAGCCATCACTTCCCATAAGATCATTACATGATCTTTCATGCTTTTGTTCTTTAGATCAAACACTCTTTATTATATAACTCACGAGCTTGAATACATTGGGGGTGACACAAAGCAAAACTCAAGCCTAGAACACTAAGAATTTTATTCTACTAGAGAAATATAAAACCAAAAAGGACCAAACTAAGAAAAAGGTAAAGTCAAAAGATGTGATGGTGATACGATACCGGGGCAACTCCCCCAAGCTTGGCACAAGCCAAGGGCATTGCCCATACCCATGCTTAGTTGTCTTCCTTCGAAGGTGGTAACAACATCAATCTAGAACATAGTGGATACTAGGGGTCAATCCCCGTCAAGAACTAACTCGATTACATGATAGATCTCATCCAACTCATCACCGTCCAGCAAGCCTACGATGAGATTACTGATGTCCCACAAGCGTATGGGATCGCAACAGTTTTCGAGGGTAGAGTATTCAACCCAAATTTATTGATTCGCTCACAAGGGGAAGCTAAAGGATATTCTCAAGTATTAGCAACTGAGTTGTCAATTCAACCACACCTGAAAGATTAGTGTCTGCAAGCAAAGTATCAGTAGCAAGGTAGTATGATAGCAACGGTGCCAGAAAAAGCCTTGGTTGACGGGATGTTAGTACCGCTTACCTAGCCTCGGCAACGGTGCCAACAAAGTCTTGCAACAAGTAACAGCGGGGTAGCAAGGAACAGTAGTAGTAGCACCAGCAAAGTAACAAGTAACAGCAGTAGCGACAATAGCAGCAAAGTAACAGCAATAGTGACAGTAGCAAAGTGGCCCAATCCCTCTTGTAGGAAGGGACAAGCCTAGGCAAAGTGACCTAGCGAGGACCAGTAGTAAAAGACTCGTAGGCAATGGATCGGTGATGGATGAGTGTGACGGATGTGATTCATCATGTAACAACTATAACACGGAGAGATATGTGGCTAGCTCCCGTTCATCAATCTAATTTTGGCATGTATTTTGTATGTAGTCATACGTGCTTAGGGAAAAGAACTTGCATAACATCTATTGTCCATCCCTCCCGTGGCAGCGGGGTCCTAATGGAAACTACGGGATATTAAGGTTATCCTTTTAATAAAGAACCGGACCAACGCATTAACACGCGGTGAATACATGAACTCCTCATACTATGGTCATCTCCGGGAGTGGTTCCGGCTATTGTCACTCCAGGGTTGCCGGGTCATAACACATAGTAGGTGACTACAATTTGCAAGATAGGATCTAAAACACACATATATTGGCGACAACATAATAGGTCCAGATCTGAAATCATGGCACTCGGGACCTAGTGACAAGCATTAAGCATAGCCAAGTAGTAGCAACATCAATCTAGAACATAGTGGATACTAGGGAACAATCCACGTCAAGAACTAACTCGTTTACATGATAGATCTCATCCAACTCATCACCGTCCAACAAGCCTACGATGAGATTACTCACGAACGATGAAGAGCGTCATGGAATTGTCGATGGAGAAAGGTTGATGATGACGATGGCGACGATTTCCCCTCTCCAGAGCCCGAAACGGACTCCACATGTGCCCTCCAGATGAAGAACAGGATGTGGCGGCGCCTCCGTATTGCAAAACGCGATGAAACCTTCTCTCTGATTTTTTTTCCAGGCGAAACGGAAGATATAGGACTGAGATTGGGGGCGGTGGTGCCACGTGGGCCCCACAAGCCTACATGGCGCGA
This sequence comes from Hordeum vulgare subsp. vulgare, assembly GCF_904849725.1. Taxonomy (NCBI): domain Eukaryota; kingdom Viridiplantae; phylum Streptophyta; class Magnoliopsida; order Poales; family Poaceae; genus Hordeum; species Hordeum vulgare. The sequence continues at coordinate 527,251,999 of NC_058520.1, read as the reverse complement.
CCTAGGGGGTGGCCGCGCTGTGTGGGCTTGTGGCCCACTGGCACACCCCCTCACGTGGATCTTTGCGCATGTATTTTTGTTTTATTCCAGAAAAAATCTCCGTAAATTTTCAGGACGTTCCGAGAACTTCCATTTTTGCACAAAAACAACACCATGGCAATTCTGCTGAAAACAACGTCAGTCCGGGTTAGTTCCATTCAAATCATGCAAATTAGAGTCCAAAACAAGGGCAAAAGAGTTCGGAAAAGTAGATACGACGGAGACGTATCAACTCCCCGAAGCTTAAACTTTGCTTGTCCGCAAGCAACTCAGTTGACAAACTGAGAGAGACAAAAGAAAAACTTTGACGAACTCTGTTTGATCTTGTTGTTGCAACTATGTCTAACTCACAACCAGAATTTCAGCAACATCACAAGAAAACCACAGAAGCAAATGACATCTAGGTCTCATGGTAAACTCATATAAATGGCATAATCAACTAGCGAGCAAATAATAATAGGCCTCAAGTGTCAACACTTCAATCAAAACAACATGAAGCAGTACGAATAGATGGTATCTCGCTAGCTCTTTCTTAGACCGCAAAACATAAATGCAGAGCACCTTAAAAGACCAAGGGCTGACTAAACATTGTAATTTGATGACCCACAATTATAGGGGATCAATCGTAGTCCTTTGGATAAGTAAGAGTGTTGAACCCAACGAGGAGCAGAAGGCTCTGATAAACAGTTTTCAACAAGGTAATAACTGCAAGCACTGAAAGTAGCGGTAACAAGTGATAGTGTAGTGAGGTGAAACGAAGCAGGTGAAAAGTAACAAGAAACAAGAGTAGCAACGGTGTAGCAAAGTGGCCCAATCCCTTTTGTAGCAAGGGACAAGCCTGAACAAAGTCTTATAGGAGGAAAAACGCTCCCGAGGACACACGGGAATTTCCGTCATGCTAGTTTCATCATGTTCACGTGATTCACGTTCGTTACTTTGATAGTTCGATATGTGGGTGGACCGGCGCTTGGGTACTACCCTTACTTGGACAAGCATCCCACTTATGATTAACCCCTCTCGCAAGCATGCGCAACTACGAAAGAAGAATTAAGACAACGTCTAACCATAGCATTAAACTAGTGGATCCAAATCAGCCCCTTACGAAGCAACACATAGACTCGGGTTTAAGCTTCTGTCACTCTAGCAACCCATCATCTACTTACTACTCCACAATGCCTTCCTCTAGGCCCAAATATGGTGAAGTGTTATGTAGTCTACGTTCACATAACACCACTAGAGGAAAAGACAACATACATCATATCAATATACCGAACGAATACCAAATTCACATGACTATTATGAGCATGACTTATCCCATGTCCCGAGGAACAAAAGTAACTACTCACAAAGCATAATCATAATCATGATCAGAGGTGCAATGAGTAGCATCAAGGATCTGAACATAAACTCTTCCACCAAGTAATCCAACTAGCATCAACTACAAAGAGTAATCAACACTACTAGTAACCTTACAAGTACCAATCGGAGTCGCGAGACGGTGATTGGTTACAAGAGATGAACCCCCTCCGACGAGAGGAGATGGTGCTGATGAAGATGTTGATGGAGATGACTCCCCTCCGACGAGAGGAGTGTTGGTGATGACGATGGGGACGATTTCCCCCTCCGGGAGGGAAGTTTCCCCTGCAGGATCGTCGTGCCGGAGCTCTAGATTGGTTCTGCTCAAGTTCCGCCTCGTGGCGGCGGAGAATCCACGAAAAAGCTCCACCCTAATTTTTTTCCGGACGAAACCCTTCACATAGCAAAAGAGGGGGGCCAGTGGGCCACCAGGGTGCCCACAAGCCCTGTAGCTGCCGCTAGGGGGGCAGGTGGCGGCTACCAGGCTTGTGGCCCCTGGTAGCTCCCCTCTGGCACTTCTTTCGCCCAGTATTTTTTATATATTCCCATAAAATTCCACGTTGATTTTCAGGGCATTTGGAGTTGCGCAGAATAGAGGACTCAGACTTCCACCTGCCGGTATTCTCCCTCTTCAAATAAACCTTGCAAAATATAAGAGAAAAGGCATAAGTATGGTAGCACAAAGTATAATAACAGTCCATAAAGCGATAAATATCAACATGAAAGCATGATGCAAAATGGACGTATCATAATTCAAGGCAATGAAGATCCAGTCATAGTCACACTCAACACAGTTAAAAGCAAAGCATAAAAATGACACAGGTGCTCTCTAATTGGTGCTTTTGTAAGAGGAGGATGACTCAACAGGAACATAAAGTGACAGGCCCTTCGCAGAGGGAAGCATTGATTTGCAGAGGTGCCAGAGCTCAAGCTTTGAAATTAGAGATAATAATTTTGGGTGGCATGCTTTCATTGTCAACGCAATGACTAAGAGTTCTCAACATCTTCCACGCTACACATGCTATAGGCGGTTCCCAAACAGAAAAAGTAAAGTTTTGACTCCCCCACCACCAATCAATCACACTCCACGGCTAGCCTAATCCTCGGGTACCTTCCATACCAACATCAATCCTGGGGGAGTTTTGTTTGCAATTATCTTTTCGATTTGAGCATGGAACTGGGAATTCCTATTACCGGCCCCTTTCTCGTGAATGGTAGTGAATAAACACATATCTAGGATAACACGCCTAGCATGGAAGATACCAATAGCTCTCTGTCACCACATGAGCGGTTCGGGCATGCAAAACAGATTATTTCTTGAAGATTTAGAGAGTGGCACATGCAAATTTACTTGGAACGGCAGGTAGATACCGCAAATAGGTAGGTATGGTGGACTCATATGGAACAACTTTGGGTTTATGGAAGCGGATGCACAAGCAGTATTCCCGCTTAGTACAAGTGAAGCCTAGCAAAAGACTGGGAAGCGACCAACTAGAGAGCGACACCAGTCATCAAAATGCATTGAGATTAACTAACATTGAGAGCAAGCATGAGTAGGGCATAAATCACCATGAACATGAACATCATAGAGGCTATGTTGATTTTATTTGAACCACATGCGTGAACATGCGCCAAGTCAAGCCACTTGAAACATTCAAAGGAGGATACCATCCTATCATACTACATCATAGTCATCTCAACATTCATGTGGGCAACCAAGATGAACCATTCTAAGCTCCTAGCTAAGTAAGCATGGCATAAGGAACTATGATCTCTAAGTTGTCATTGCAAACATGTTTCTCTCACAACAAAGTTGAATCAGGCATGAAGAGCTAGTCATATTTACAAAAACAAAATAGATCGAGTTCATACCAGCTTTTCCAGGCTCAATCACTTCATCATATATCGTCATTATTGCCATTCACTTGCACGACCGAATGATGTGAACAATAATAAGCGTCCTCGTGCATTGGACTAAAGCTGGAATCTGTAGGCAAACACAAAGGAGAAGACAAAGTAATATGGCTCTTGAAAACTAAACAGGTATGCATGCAAGAGCCACTAAACAGTGTAACCAATATCTTCTACCTTGACCCAAAGAAAAAGAAAACTATCTACACGGGAAAGCTCCCAAGAAGCAAAAAAAGAAAAAGAAAATCTTTTTGGGTTTTTCTCAAACTAGACAGACACACGAAAGGAAAACGAGAAAAAGAAAATAAAACTAGCATGGATGATACAGTGGCAAAGTGTGAACACCGGCTAACAAAGTGAAAGCATAAGCAAGAATGTAAAGTCGGTGAGAACACGTACTCCCCCAAGCTTAGGCTTTTGGCCTAACTTGGTCTACTCCCAAGGAGGGAAATAACCAGCTCTGTGGTACTTTTCCATGGGACGCTAAAATAGAAAACAGGGAAAACTAAGCTAAACCTATCATTTTTCTTCTAAGCAACCTTAAGTGAAAGCTTGGAACAGAGGTTTGTGACTCCTTGATTCATCCATCTCATGGTCATCGAAAGAAATCCGTCAATGGGGTTGATCAAATCCCCTCGACAAAACTCTCTCGAATCGCAAAAGAGAACAGAGAATTTTCAAATAGTCACTAAGTTACCTCAATGGGGATGTGTATCTCCCCAACAAGCAAATCATACTTCATCTTGACACGAGGAATAGGGCATTCAAAGCTCCCAATAAGAATCGATGAAGTTTTTTCGATATCATTGATGCAATGTACACGATATTGTTTCTTCGGAAAGTGCACTGTATGCTCATTACCGTTGACATGGAAAGTGACATTGCCTTTGTTGCAATCTATAACAGCCCCTGCGGTGTTTAAAAAGGGTCTTCCGAGGATGACAACCACGACATCGTCCTCGGGAATATCCAAGATAACAAAGTCTATTAAAATAGTGGTGTTAGCAACCACAACAGGCACATCCTCGCAATTGCCGATAGGGAAAGCAGTTGATTTGTCGGCCATTTGCAGAGAGATTTCAGTGGGTGTCAACTTATCCAGTTCAAGTCTACGATAAAGAGAGAGAGGCATAACATTAACACCGGCTCCAAGGTCGCATAACACAGTTTTAACGTAGTTGCATTTAATGGAGCAAGGTATATCTGGCACACCGGGATCACCTAGTTTCTTCGGAGTTCCACCCTTGAAAGTGTAATTGGCAGGCATGGCGGATATCTCAAGATCAGGTATCCTCGTGTTATTAGTCACAATATCTTTCATGTACTTAGCATACGGAGACATCTTGAGCATATCAGTCAAACGCATCTGCAGAAAAGACAGGTCTGATCATCTCAACGAAGCGCTCAAAGTCCTCATCATCCTTTTTCTTGGATGGTTTGGGAGGAAAGGGCATAGGTTTCTGAACCCATGGTTCCCTTTCTTTACCGTGCTTCCTAGCAGCGAAGTCATTCTTATCGTATCTCTTAGTCTTAGGATGTGGGTTATCAAGATCAACACTAGGTTCAATCTCCACATCCTTTTCATTGCTAGGTTGAGCATCTTCATGAACATCACTATTGATATTGTCATTAGGCTCATGTTCATCACCAAATTGTGTTTCAGCAAAAGAGATAGAGGCATCGTTTGGACTCTCAGGGGTAGCAGCAACGTTGCTAGCGTGCAGGTTCCTATCATCTTTCTTCTTCTTCTAGGATGACTAGGTGCATCAATGCTAACTCCTTGATACTCTTGTTCAACTCTCTTCGGATGACCCTCAGGATACAGAGGTTCCTGGGTCATTCTACCGCCTCTAGTAACTACTCTGACAGAATTGTCATTCAACTCATTGAGCAAGTCATTCTGAGCTTTAAGTACTTGTTCTACCTGAGTAGTAACCATAGAGGCATGTTTACTCAAAAGCTTAAGATCGTTGATGTTTCTGTCCACACAAGCACTTAAATGACTAAGCATACGAGCATTCTTTTCCAATTGTCTGCTAACATAATCATTGAAACTCTGTTGTTTGGCAACAAAGTTATCAAATTCATCCATGCATAAGCTAGCAGGTTTATCAAAAGGAATATCTCTCTCATCAAACCTACGCAGAGAATTTACTTCTACTACCTGTATCGGGTGATCGATACCATGGATCTCTTTGATAGGTGGTAGATTTTTGACATCTTCAGATTTGATGCATTTCTCTCGCATTGATTTCTTGGCTTCTTGCATATCTTCAGGACTGAGGAATAAAATACCTCTTTTCTTCGGAGTTGGCTTAGGAGGTGGTTCGGGAATAGTCCAAGCATTCTCATTGCACAAGATGTTATTCAACAGAATCTCAGCTTGTTCTACGTTTCGTTCCCTAAAAACACTGCCGACACAACTATCTAGACGGTCTTTGGAAGCATCGGTAAGTCCATTATAGAAGATATCAAGTATCTCATTCTTCTCAAGAGGGTGATCAGGCAAAGCATTCAGTAGCTGGATAAGCCTCCCCCAAGCTTGTGGGAGACTCTCTTCTTCAGCTTGAGCAAAGTTGTATATTTCCTGCAAGGCAGCTTGCTTCTTATGGGCAGGGAAATATTTTTCATAGAAGTAGTAGACCATATCCTGGGGGCTATGCACACAACGAGGAGCAAGAGAAGTGAACCAGGTCTTAGCATCATCCTTTAGCGAGAAAGGAAACAGCTTGAGCATATAGTAGTGGCGGATCTTATCCTCACTAGTGAATAGGGTGGCCATATCGTGCAGTTTGGTAAGATGGGCTACAACCATTTCAGACTCGTAACCGTGAAAGGGATCAGATTCGACCAGAGTGATTAACTCAGGGTCGACAGAGAATTCATAATCCTTATCGGTCACAAAGATACGCGAAGTAGCAAACTTCGGGTCATATTTCATCCTAGTGTTTAGAGATTTTTCTTTCCACTTGCGTAGATGTTTCTCAACATCATAGTTATCCTTACACGCAAGAAAATCCTCAGCTATCTCTCCCTCCATAACATAGCGTGTATCAGGCATAATAGGCAATTCAGGCATAGTAGCAGGTTCTACTTCAATAGTATCACAGTTTCAGAAGTATCATCACATCTAGCAGCAACTCTAGCAATATGTGCATCAAGGGCACCAAGTGGCAAAGCAGTATCAGGAATAGCAGGCATAGTATCAAGCATAGCATCATCAGGCATAGTATCAAGCATAACATCATCACGCATAGTATCTAGCATAGCATCATCAGGCATAGTATCTAGCATAGCATCATAAGTAGTAGAAGTGGCATCATCAAGCACAGGCGACATATCCAAATTTCTAGCAGGAGGCGAAGTCGCAAACTTACTCAAAGCTGAAGGTGAATCAAGTGCAGAGCTAGATGGCAGTTCCTTACCTCTCCTCGTAGTTGAAGGCAGGATTTTAGTTCTTGGATCTTTCGGATTCCTCATAGTGATCAGCAAACGTCAATCCCAAGTGACTCAGAGAATATAGCTGTGCTTCCCTGGCAACGGCGCCAGAAAAATCCTTGATGTCCCACAAGCGTATGGGATCGCATCAGTTTTCGAGGGTAGAGCATTCAACCCAAATTTATTGATTCGCTCACAAGGGGAAGCTAAAGGATATTCTCAAGTATTAGCAGCTGAGTTGTCAATTCAACCACACCTGAAAGATTAGCGTCTGCAAGCAAAGTATCAGTAGCAAGGTAGCATGATAGCAACGACACCAGAAAAAGCTTTGGCAATTCCCAGCAATGGCTCCCGGAAAAGCTTTGTTGACGGGAGATCAGTGCCAACAAAGTCTTGCAACAAGTGATAGCGGAGTAGCAAGGAACAGTAGTAGGAGCAGCAAAGTAACAACAGTTGCGGCAGTAGCAGCAAAGTAACAGCAGTAGTGACAGCAGCAAAGTGGCCCAATCCCTCTTGTAGCAAGGGACAAGCCTAGGCAAAGTGACGTAGCGAGGAACAGTAGTAAAAGACTCGTAGGCAGTGGATCGGTGATGGATGAGTGTGACGGATGTGATTCATCATGTAACAGCTATAACACGGAGAGATATGTGGCTAGCTCCCGTTCATCAATCTAATGTAGGCATGTATTCCGTATGTAGTTATACGTTCTTAGGGAAAAGAACTTGCATGCCATCTATTGTCCATCCCTCCCGTGGCAGCGGGGTCCTAATGGAAACTAAGGGATAGTAAGGTTCTCCTTTTAATAAAGAACCGGACCAATGCATTAACACGCGGTGAATACATGAACTCCTCATACTATGGTCATCTCCGGGAGTGGTTCCGGCTATTGTCACTCCGGGGTTGCCCGGTCATAACACATAGTAGGTGACTACAACTTGCAAGATAGGATCTAAAACACACATATATTGGCGACAACATAATAGGTTCAGATCTGAAATCATGGTACTCGGGCCCTAGGGATACTAGGGATCAATCCCCATCAAGAACTAACTCGATTGCATGATAGATCTCATCCAACTCATCACCGTCCAGCAAGCCTACAATGAGATTACTCACGAACGATGAAGAGCATCATGGAATTATCGATGGAGAAAGGTTGATGATGACGATGGCGACGATTTCCCCTCTCCGGAGCCCGAAACGGACTCCAAATCTGCCCTCGAGATGAAGAAAAGGATGTGGCAGCCCCTCCATATTGCAAAAGGCGATGAAACCTTCTCTCTGATTTTTTTCCAGGCGAAACAGAAGATATAGGAGGGAGATTGGGGGCGGTGGTGCCATGTGGGCCCCACAAGCCTGCATGACACGGCCTAGGTGGGTGGCGCGCCGTGTGGGCTTGTGGCCCACTGGTACACCCCCTCACGTGGATCTTTGCGCATGTATTTTTCTTTTATTCTAGAAAAAATCTCCGTAAAATTTTTGCGACGTTCCGAGAACTTTCATTTCTGCACAAAAACAACACCATGGCAATTCTGCTGAAAGCAGCGTCAGTCCGGGTTAGTTCCATTCAAATCATGCAAATTAGAGTCCAAAACAAGGGCAAAAGAGTTCGGAAAAGTAGATTCGACGGAGTCGTATCAATTACTCACGAACGATGAAGAGCATCATGGAATTGTCGATGGAGAAAGGTTGATGATGACGATGGCGACGATTTCCCCTCTCCGGAGCCCGAAACGGACTCTAGATCTGCCCTCGACATGAAGAACAGGATGTGGCGGCGCCTCCGTATCGCAAAACGCGATGAAACCTTCTCTCTGATTTTTTCCAAGCGAAACGGAAGATATAGAGCTGAGATTGGGGGGCGGTGGTGCCACATGGGCCCCACAAGCCTGCACAGCGCGACCATAGGGGGTGGCCGCGGCCTGTGGGCTTGTGGCCCACTAGCACACCCCCTTCGGTGGATCTTTGCGCAGGTATTTTTCTGTTATTCCAGAAAAAATCTCCGTAAATTTTCAGGACATTCCGAGAACTTTCATATCTGCACAAAAACAACACCATGGCAATTCTGGTGAAAACAGCGTCAGTCCAGGTTAGTTCCATTCAAATCATGCAAATTAGAGGCCAAAACAAGGGCAAAAGAGTTCGGGAAAGTAGATACGACGGAGACGTATCAACTCCCCCAAGCTTAAAACCTTGCTTGTCCTCAAGCAACTCAGTTGACAAACTGATAGAGACAAAAGAAAAACTTTGACGAACTCTGTTTGATCTTGTTGTTGCAACTATGTCTAACTCACAACCAGAATTTCAGCAACATCACAAGCAAACCACATAAGCAAATGACATCTAGGTTTCACGGTAAACTCATATCAATGGCATAATCAACTAGCGAGCAAATAATAATAAGCCTCAAATGTCAACACTTCAATCAAAACAACATGAAGTAGTACGAATAGATGGTATCTGGCTAGCTCTTTCTGAGACCGCAAAACATAAATGCAGAGCACCTTAAAAGACCAAGGCTGACTAAACATTGTAATTCATGGTAATGAAGATCCAGTCATAGTCACACTCAACACAGTTGAAAGCAAAGCATAATAATGATAGAGGTTCTCTCTAATTGGTGCTTTTGTAAGAGGAGGATGACTCAACAGGAACATAAATAGACAGGCCCTTCGCAGAGGGAAGCAGTGATTTGCAGAGGTGCCAGAGCTCAAGCTTTGAAAACAGAGATAATAATTTTGGGTGGCATGCTCTCATTGTCAACGCAATGACCAAGAGTTCTCAACATCTTCCACGCTACGCATGCTATAGGCGGTTCCCAAACAGAAAAGTAAAGTTTTGACTCCCCCACCACCAATCAATCACACTCCACAGCTAGCCGAATCCTCGGGTACCGTCCAAACCAACATCAATCCTGGGGGAGTTTTGTTTGCAATTATCTTTTCGATTTGGGCATGGAACTAGGAATTCCAATTACCGGCCCCTTTCTCGTGAATGATAGTGAATAAACACATATCGAGGATAACACGCCTAGCATGGAATATACCAATAGCCCCCTGTCACCACATGATCGGTTCGGGCATGCAAAACAGATTATTTCTTGAAGATTTAGAGAGTGGCACATGCAAATTTACGTGGAACGGCAGGTAGATACCGCACATAGGTAGGTATGGTGGACTCATATGGCACAACTTTGGGTTTATGGGAGGTGGATGCACAAGCAGTATTCCCGCTTAGTACAAGTGAAGGCTAGCAAAAGACTGGGAAGCAACCAACTAGAGAGTGACAACAATCATCAAAATGCATTGAGATTAACTAGCACTGAATGCAAGCATGAGTAGGACATAAATCACCATGAACATGAATATCATAGAGGCTATGTTGATTTTGTTTCAACTACATGCGTGAACATGCGCCAAGTCAAGCCACTTGAAACATTCAAAGGAGGATACCATCCTATCATACTACATCATAGTCATCTCAACATTCATGTTGGCAAGCAAGAAAAACCATTATAAGGTCCTAGTTAAATAAGCATGGCATAGGAAACTATGATATCTAAGTTTTCATTGCAAACATGTTTCTCTCACAACAAAGCTGAATCAGGCATGATGAGCTAGTCATATTTACAAAAACAAAATAGATCGAGTTCATACCAGCTTTTCGAGGCTCAGTAACTTCACCATATATCGTCATTAGTGACTTTCACTTGCACGACCGAACGATGTGAACAATAATAAGAGTGCTCGTGCATTGGACTAAAGCTGGAATCTGCAGGCAAACACAAAGGAGAATACAAAGTAATATGGCTCTTTGAAAGCTAAACAGGTATGCATGCAGGAGCCACTAAACATTGTAACCAATATCTTCTACCTTGACCCAAAGAAAAAGAAAACTATTTACACGGGAAAGCTCCCAACAAGCAAAAGAAGAAAAAGAAAATCTTTTTGGTTTTTATCAAACTAGACACACACATGAAAAGAAAACGAGAAAAAGAAAATAAAACAAGCATGGATGATACAATGGAAAAGTGTGAACACTGGCTAACAAAGTGAAAGCATAAGCAAGAATGTAAAGTCGGTGAGAACACGTACTCCCCCAAGCTTAGGCTTTTGACCTAACTTGACCTACTCCCAAGGAGGGAAATAACCAGCTCCTGGGTACTCCGGAGTGGAATGTGGATGCCACTGCTGTGTGAGATCCTCTGGCTCCCACTGATAAACTGGTGTTTGGTACTCGACTGGCGGCTCGGGCACGGGCACCTGTGGTTGGGCCAAGCCCCAATATGCGTAGATGTCCGAGGGCATAATAGTGTACCTGCCTGCATGAAGATTGAACAAAGAAGGAGCAGGCAAAGTAATAGTCTCACGAGTACCCTGACTAAATACCACGTTATAAATTATCTTTCCACCTATATCTCTATCAAGAAAGTCATGGCGAACCATGCTATCGTAATCTAGATATCTGTCGGGAAGAAGCATCTCTTCTTCCTCCTCCAGTCTAATGGGTATCTCAAAGTGTGTGGCAAGACGAGTAGCATAGATACCTCCATAGACAACACCTTTAGAACGGTTCAGGTTCAATCGTTGAGCTACTATAGCACCCAAGCTATAAGTTTTATCGTTATAAAGGGCTTCGCGCAAGACCGCAAGATCTGGGGAACTAAGTGACCCAGCTTTCCCACGACCAATCAAATTTTTTCCCACAAATAGTGAGAAGTACCGAAGCACGGGAAAATGAATGCTAGCAGCTCTAGCGCAAGACACTCCTCTCTGCTCTCCTACAACAATTGTACCGATAAAAGCTTCCAAGTCCCGTGGACGAGATTCATGAATATCCCCAACGTAAGGTAATTTGCAAACATTGCAAAAATCCTGGAGTGACATGCGCTGGGGGACATCATAAAGTTTGAACTCAACCATAGGAGGATTCTTCCTCAGATAGAAGTTAAAGCTTTGTACGAAGATATTAGTGAGGAGGAAGTATTGCGAACACTTATCTTCAACGAAGGAGGTAAGACCTGCGTTCTCCACCAAGTGATAAAAGTCCTCATAAATTCCTGTGGCGCGTAAGAACATGTCACTTGGCCACTCGCACGCTCGAACTTCCGCGACTCGAGGGACCGGATACTTGGGCTTCTTCTCACTCCCATCATCCTTGGGGTCACGGCTTGACGAGCCTCTCAAGAACCTCCTCATCTTTTCCCTTTTCTATCTCTGAAAATTTCTGAAATTTTTAGTGATTCTAAGGAAAAGTGAATAAGGCTCAACGAAACTCGTAGCAACTACTCCCACAAGTGCCTAGAGACCATATTACGCATCAAAACTACTTGGGACCAGCTAGAATCAGCATGCAAAGCTCAAGAACATGGTCACCAAGGTAGCAAAAATACGCGGAGTATAAGGCACTAGAGCAAAAACTAATTGGACCAATGGAGGAGTCACTTACCAAGGAGTAATTTCCCCAAAACAGTTCGGAGAACAGTGATTTGAGCAAAGAGATCGAAAATCCCAGCAAGAGGAGCGAGAACACGGGTTTGAGCTGCGAAACGATTTTTTCTGGAGGTAGGAGAAGCAGATGGGAGAAAGAGTGAGTGGAGGGGGTGCCTGTGGGCCCCACTAGCCTGGGTGGCGCGACCAGGGGGGTGCCCGCGCCCCTAGGGCTTGTGGCCCACTGGTGTGGCCCCCAGACAGACTCTTTGTCCCAGTATTTTTCAAATATTCCACAAAAAATCATACTAGATTTTCACAGCATTCGGAGAACTTTTATTTTCGGGGTAATTTTCTACCGGACGCTGAAACAGAAAAGAGGGAAAACTAAACTAAACCTATCATTTTTCTTCTAAGCAACCGAGAGTGAAAGCTTGGAACAGAGGTTTATGATTCCTTGATTCATCCATCTCATGGTCATCGAAAGAAATCCGTCAATGGGGTTGATCAAATCCCCTCGACAAAACTTTCTCAAATCGCAAAAGAGAACGGAGCATTTTCGAATCGTCACTAGGTCACCTCAATGGGGATGTGTATCTCCCCAACAAGCAAGTTTTTTCGATAGCATTGATGGAATGTACTCGATATTGTTTCTTCAGAAAGTGCACCGTATGCTCATTACCGTTGACATGGAAAGTGACATTGCCTTTGTTGCAATCTATAACAGCCCCAACAGTGTTTAAAAAGGGTCTTCCGAGGATGACAACCATGGCATTGTCCTCGGGAATATCCAAGATAACAAAGTCTGTTAAGATAGTGGTGTTAGCAACCACAACAGGCACATCCTCGCAAATGCCAATAGGGAAAGCAGTTGACTTGTCGGCCATTTGCAGAGAGATTTCAGTGGGTGTCAACTTATCCAGTTCAAGTCTACGATAGAGAGAGAGAGGCATAACACTAACAATGGCTCCAAGGTCGCATAACGCAGTTCTAACGTAGTTGCCTTTAATGGAGCAAGGTATCGTGGGCACACCGGGATCACCTAGTTTCTTAGGAGTTCCACCCTTGAAAGTGTAATTAGCAAGCATGGCGGAGATCTCAAGATCAGGTATCCTCCTCTTATTAATCACAATATCTTTCATGTACTTAGCATATAGAGTCATTTTGAGCACATCTGTCAAACGCATCTGCAGAAAGACATGTCTGATCATTTCAACGAAGCGCTCAAAATCCTCATCATCCTTTTTCTTGGATGGTTTGGGAGGAAATGGCATAGGTTTCTGAACCCATGGTTCCCTTTCTTTACCATGCTTCCTAGCGGCGAAGTCATTCTTATCGTATCTCTTAGTCTTATTTTGTGGGTTATCAATATCAACAGGTTCAATCTCCACATCCTTTTCATTGCTAGCTGAGCATCTTCATGAACATCACTATTGATATTATCATTAGGCTCATGTTCATCACCAGATTTTGTTTCAGCATAAGAGATAGAGGCATCGTTTGGACTCTCAGGTGTAGCAGCAACATGGTTGCTAGCGTGCAGGTTCCTATCATCTCTCTTCTTCTTTCTAGGATGACTAGGTGCATCAGTGCTAACTCCTTGAGAATCTTGTTCAACTCTCTTCGGATGACCCTTAGGATACAGAGGTTCCTGGGTCATTTTTCCGCCTATAGTAACGACTCTAACGGAATAGTCATTCAACTCATTGAGCAATTCATTCTGAGCTTTAAGTACTTGTTCTACCTGACTAGTAACCATAGAGGCATGTTTACTCAGAAGCTTAAGATCATTGACGTTTCTGTCTACACAAGCACTTAAATGACTAAGCCTACGAGCATTCTGTTCCAATTGTCTGCTAACATAATCATTGCTCTGTTGTTTGGCAACAAAGTTATCAAATTCATCCATGCATAAGCTAGCAGGTTTATCAAAAGGAATATCACTCTCATCAAACCTACGCAGAGAATTTACTTCTACTACCTGTATCGGGTTATCAAGACCATGAATCTCTTCGATAGGTGGTAGATTTTTGACATCTTCAGCTTTAATGCCTTTCTCTCGCATAGATTTCTTGGCTTCTTGCATATCTTTAGGACTGAGGAATAGAATACCTCTTTTCTTCGGAGTTGGCTTAGGTGGTGGTTCGAGAATAGTCCAAGCATTCTCATTGCACAAGATGTTGTTCAGTAGAATCTCAGCTTGTTCTATGGTTCGTTCCCTAAAAACACTACCGGCACAACTATCTAAGTGGTCTTTAGAAGCATCGGTAAGTCCATTATTGAAGATATAAAGCATCTCATTCTTCTCAAGAGGGTGATCAGGCAAAGCATTCAGTAGCTGGATAAGCCTCCCCCAAGATTGTGGGAGACTCTCTTCTTCAGCTTGAGCAAAGTGGTATATTTCCTGCAAGGCAGCTTGCTTCTTATGGGCAGGGAAATATTTTTCAGAGAAGTAGTAGACCATATCCTGGGGCCTACACAGACAACTAGGGGCAAGACAAGTGAACCAGGTCTTAGCATCATCCTTTAGCCAGAAAGGAAACAACTTGAGCATATAGTAGTGGCGGATCTTTTACTCACTAGTGAATAGGGTGGCTATATCATGAAGTTTGGTAAGATGGGCTATAACCATTTCAGACTCATAACCTTGAAAAGGATGAGATTCGACCAGAGTGATTAAGTCACGGTCGACAGAGAATTCATAATCCTTATCGGTCACATAGATAGGCGAAGTAGCAAACTTCGGGTCGTATTTCATCTTCGCATTCACAGTTTTTTCTTTCCACTTGCGCAGAAGTTTCTCAACATCATAGCTATCCTTACACGCAAGAAAATCCTTAGCTATCTCTCCCTCCATAACATAGCGCGTATCAGGCATAACAGGAAATTCAGGCATACTAGCAGGTTCTACTTCAATAGTATCAGCAGTTTCAGAAGTATCATCACATCTAGCAGCAGCTCTAGCAATTCGTGCATCAAGGGAACCTAGTGGTAAAGCAGTATCAGGCATAGCAGGCATAGTATCAAGCAGAGCATCATCAGGCATAGTATCAAGCATAGCATCATCACGCATAGTATCAAGCATAACATCATCAGGCACATCATCAGGCATAGTATCAAGCATAGCATCATCAGCCATAGTATCAAGCATAGCATCATGGACAGCAGAAGTAGCATCATCAAGCACATGCGACATATCAAGATTTCTAGCAGGAGGCAAAGTCGCAAACTTACTCAAAACTGAAGGTGAAACAAGTGCAGAGCTAGATGGCAGTTCCTTACCACTCCTCGTAGTGGAAGGCAAGATTATAGTACTGGATCTTTCGGATTCCTCATAGTGATCAGCAGACGTCAATCCAAAGTGACTCAGAGAATATAGCTGTGCCTCCTCGGCAACGGCGCCAGAAAAAGCCTTGATGTCCCACAAGCGTATGTGATCGCAACAGTTTTCGAGGGTAGAGTATTCAACCCAAATTTATTGATTCGACTCAAGGAGAAGCGAAAGAATATTCTCAACTATTAGCAGTTGAGTTCTCAATTCAACCACACCTGAAAGATTAGTGTCTGCAAGCAAAGTATCAGTAGCAAGGTAGTATGATAGCAACGGTGCCAGAAAAAGCCTTGGTTGACGGGATGTTAGTACCGCTTACCTAGCCTCGGCAATAGCGCCAACAAAGTCTTGCAACAAGTAACAACAGGGTAGCAAGGAACAGTAGTAGCAGCAGCAACAAAGTAACAAGTAACAACAGTAGCAGCAAAGTAACAGTAGTAGTGACATCAGCAAAGTGGCCCAATCCCTGATGTAGCAAGGGACAAGCCTAGGAAAAGTAACATAGTGAGGACCAGTAGTAAAAGACTCGTAGGAAGTGGATCGGTGATGGATGAGTGTGACGGATGTGATTCATCATGTAACAGCTATAACACGGAGAGATATGTTGCTAGCTCCCGTTCATCAATCTAATGTAGGCATGTATTTCGTATGTAGTCATACGTGCTTAGGGAAAAGAACTTGCATGACATCTATTGTCCATCCCTCCCGTGGCAGCGGGGTCCTAATGGAAACTACATGATATTAAGGTTCTCCTTTTAATAAAGAACCGGACCAACGCATTAAAACGCGGTGAATACATGAACTCCTCATACTATGGTCATCTCCGGGAGTGGTTCCGGCTATTGTCACTCTGGGGTTGCCGGGTCATAACACATAGTAGGTGACTACAACTTGCAAGATAGGATCTAAAACACACATATATTGGCGACAACATAATAGGTTCAGATCTGAAATCATGGCACTCGGGCCCTAGTGACAAGCATTAAGCATAGCCAAGTAGTAGCAACATCAATCTAGAACATAGTGGATACTAGGGATCAATCCCCGTCAAGAACTAACTCGATTACATGATAGATCTCATCCAACTCATCACCGTCCAGCAAGCCTATGATGAGATACTCACGAACGATGAAGAGCATCGTGGAATTGTCGATGGAGAAAGGTTGATGATGACGATGGCGACGACTTCCCCTCTCCGGAGCCCGAAACGGACTCCAGATCTGCCCTCCCGATGAAGAACAGGATGTGGCGGCGCCTCCGTATCACAAAATGCGATGAAACCTTCTCTCTGATTTTTTTCCAGGCGAAACGGAAGATATAGAGCTGAGATTGGGGGCGGTGGTGCCACGTGGGCCCCACAAGCCTGCATGGCACGACCATAGGGGATTGCCGCGGCCTGTGGGCTTGTGGCCCACTGGCATGCCCCCTCCGGTGGATCTTTGTGCATGTATTTTTCTTTTATTCCAGAAAAAATCGCCATATATTTTTAGGACGTTCCGAGAACTTTCATTTCTGCACAAAAACAACATCATGGCAATTCTGCTAAAAACATCGTCAGTCCAGGTTAGTTCCATTCAAATCATGCAAATTAGAGTCCAAAACAAGGGCAAAAGAGTTCGGAAAAGTAGATACGACTGATGGGGTTATAGTCCCAGGGTAGGGTCATAGGCCTGCCCTATAGGTCCTACCCAAGGACTACCCTTCATAGAGGGCAAGGCCCTTAGACAGTTCCGACTGAACTAAGGACTCCTCCCATCATCCAGTCAGTGAC
The DNA here is from genome assembly GCF_904849725.1 of Hordeum vulgare subsp. vulgare. Classification (NCBI taxonomy): domain Eukaryota; kingdom Viridiplantae; phylum Streptophyta; class Magnoliopsida; order Poales; family Poaceae; genus Hordeum; species Hordeum vulgare. The sequence goes on along the minus strand of NC_058520.1, from coordinate 527,234,724 downwards.
GAGCATTCGGAGCGTATTCAACGTACCGACTGGATTCCACTCTGTACATCGTAACCTCCCAGGAGGACAACGGTCATACGTTTTCATACACCATTATTAGCATTTAAGGCATACGTTACCTGTAACGTAGGCATTTATTCACCACTAATCCAACCCTGTCCGCCGGGCCGTTGTGAAGGGCAGCGCACTCTATATAAGCCGCCCTTCCCCACTGGTGCAGGGATTGGCATTTACTGTAACCCTATATTCCACTCGATACTAAGCTCCCAAGAGCACTGAGACGTAGGGCTTTTACCTCCACAGTAGAGGGGCCTGAACTCATACAAGCTCGCCGTAGCTAAGGCTCTGCCCATCCTTCCGTACCCTACACATCTACTGTCAGACTTATACCCACGACAACGACGGAGATGTATTAGTGAACTCCGTGATCATCATGTGGTTGGCGTTGAGTCCACGTTCCACCATCCCTTAGCACTTGAAGACTTGTTGCTCCATTGCTTCGAGCCTAGCCTCCACGCTTCCGGTCTTCTTGGGCCCCTCAACATCACGGATGTGCAGCACCCCCTCATGCATCTCGATAGATTTAGGGTGTTGCAGCACTCCCGCGAGGTAGGGATTGATGACCTTGATAAACCACAAGTATAGGGGATCGCAACAGTTTTCGAGGGTAGAGTATTCAACCCAAATTTGTTGATTCGACACAAGGGGAAGCCAAAGAATATTCTCAAGTATTAGGAGTTGTGTTGACAATTCAACCACACCTGAAAGATTTAGTATCTGCAGCAAAGTATCAGTAGCAAGGTAATGTGATAGCAACAGTAGCAACGGTAACCAGTAGAAATAGTGACAACAATAGCGGCAAAGTAACGTAGCAAGGACTAGTAGGAAAAACTCGTAGGCATTGGATCGGTGATGGATGATTATGCCTGATGTTATTCATCATGCAACAGTTATAACAAGGAGAGATATATAACTAGCTCCAGTTCGTCAATGTAATGTAGGCATGTATTCCGTATGTAGTCATACGTGCTTAGGGAAAAGAACTTGCATGACATCTATTGTCCATCCCTCCCATGACAGCGGGGTCCTAATGGAAAATACGGGATATTAAGGTTCTACTTTTAATAAAGAACCGGACCAACGCATTAACACTTAGTGAATACATGAACTCCTCATACTATGGTCATCTCCGGGAGTGGTTCCGACTATTGTCACTCCGGGTTTGCCGGGTCATAACACACAGTAGGTGACTACAACTTGCAAGATAGGATCAAGACCACACATATATTGGCGACAACATAATAGGTTCAGATCTGACATCATGGCACTCGGGCCCTAGTGACAAGCATTAAGCATGGCAAAGTAGTAGCAACATCAATCTCAGAACATAGTGGATACTAGGGATCAATCCCCGTCAAAACTAACTCGATTACATGATAGATATCATCCAACCCATTACCATCCACCAAGCCTATGATGAGATTACTCACGAATGGTGAAGAGCATCATGGAATTGGCGATGAAGGAAGGTTGGTGATGACGATGGCGACGATCTCCCCTCTCCGGAGCCCGGAACGGACTCCATATCTTCCCTCCAGAGGAAGAACACGAGGCGGCGGCGCCTCCGTATCGTAAAACGCGATGAACTCTTCTCCTTGATTTTTTCCGGACAAAAGGGACTAAATAGAGCTGGGATCGGAGGCGGTTGAGCAAAGTTGGCCCCACAAGCTTGCCAGGCGCGGCCAGGGGGGGGGGGGCGCCTGGTGGGCTTGTGGGCTCTCAGCTCCACCCCTTCCGGTTGATTCTTGCGCCAGTATTTTTTATATATTCCACAAAAAATCCCCGTAAATTTCCAGGTCATTCCGAGAACTTATATTTCTGCGCAAAAACAACACCATGGCAATTCTGGTGAAAGCAGCGTTAGTCCGGGTTAGTTCCATTCAAATCATGCAAATTAGAGTCCAAAACAAGGGAAAAAGAGTTTGAAAAGTAGATACGATGGAGACGTATCAACTCCCCCAAGCTTATAACCTTGCTTGTCCTCAAGCAATTCAGTTGACAAACTGAAAGAGACAAAAGAAAAACTTTTACGAACTCTGTTTGATCTTGTTGTTGCAACTATGTCTGACTCATATCGAGAATTTTAGCAAGATCACAAGCTAACCACATAAGCAATGACTTTTAGGTCTCACGGTAAACTCATATCAATGGCATAATCAACTAGCGAGCAATAATAATGAGTTTCAAACATCAACACTTCAATCAAAACAATCATGAAGCAGTACGAACAGGTGGTATCTCGCTAGCTCTTTATGAGACCGCAAAACATAAATGCAGAGCACCTTCAAAGACCAAGGGCAGACTAAACATTGTAATTCATGGCAAAGAAGATCCAATCACAGTCATACTCAATCATAGTTAAAAGCAAAGCATAAAAATGACAGATGTGCTCTCTAATTGGTGCTTTTATAAGAACAGGATGACTCAACAGAAACATAATCAATCATAGGCCCTTCGCAGAGGGAAGCATGATTTGCAGAGGTGCCAGAGTTCGAGCTTTGAAGACAGAGAGAATAATTTTGGGTGGCATGCTTTCATTGTCAATGCAATGACCAAGAGTTTTCACCATCTTCGATGCTACACATGCTATAGGCGGTTGCCAAACAGAAAAGTAAAGTTTTGACTCCCCCACCACCGATCAATCACACTCCACGACTAGCCGAATACTCGGGTGCCGTCCATACCAACATCCATCCAGGGGGAGTTTTGTTTGCAATTGTCTTTGATTTGAGCATGGAACTGGGCATTCCAATTACGGGCCCTTTCTCGTGAATGATAGTGAATAAACACGTATCGAGGATAACACGCCTAGCATGGAAGATACTGATAGCCCCCTGTCACCACATGAGCGGTTCGGGCATGCAAAACAGATTATTTCTTGAAGATTTAGAGAGTGGCACATGCAAATTTACTTGGAACGGCAGGTAGATACCGCATATAGGTAGGTATGGTGGACTCATATGGAACAACTTTGGGTTTATGAAAATGGATGCACAAGCAGTATTCCCGCTTAGTACAAGTGAAGGCTAGCAAAGGACTGGGAAGCGACCAACTAGAGAGCGACAACAATCATCAAAATGCATCGAGATCAACCAACATTGAGTGCAAGCATGAGTAGGACATAAATCACCATGAACATGAATATCATCGAGGCTATGTTGATTTTGTTTCAACTACATGCGTAAAGATGCGCCAAGTCAAGCCTCTTGAATCATTCAAAGGAGGATACCATCCTCTCATACTACATCATAATCATCATGAAATTCATGTTGGCAACCAAGACAAACCATTATAAGCTCCTAGCTAATTAAGCATGGCATCAGAAACTATGATCTCTAAGTTGTCATTGCAAACATGTTTCTCTCACAACAAAGCTGAATCAGGAACGAATTGCTAGTCATATTTACAAAAACAAAATAGATCGAGTTCATACCAGCTTTTCCAGAGGAGGATTTTAAACGGAGTCCAAACGGAACGAAACTTCCAAAAAGATTTTTGACCCTTTTTAGAGGAGGGTTTCAAAGTTCCTGTTTTTTCCGTGTTTTTGACCCTGTTCCTGTTTTTTCTGTGTTTTTGACCCTTTTCAGAGGAGGGTTTTAAACGGAGTCCAAACGAAACGAAACTTCCAAAAAGATATTTTCCGAAACAGAAGAAGATTGGGAAGCTTGAGAACCAAGGCAGGGGGTTTCCACGGACCCCACAAGACCCCTACCCGCGCCTCCCAGGCTTGTGGGCTCCCTGGGCCTCCCCTGCCCTAGGTCTTTCGCCTATATATTCCCATAAATTACAGAAAAAATCAGGAGATCATCGAAAGTAATTTTCCGCCGCCGCAAGCTTCTGTCTCCGCAAGATCCCATCTGGGGCACGTTCTGGTGCCCAGCTGGAGGGGGGATTCGGATACGGAGGGCTTCTTCATCAACACCATGACCTCTCCGATGATGCGAGAGTAGTTCACCATAGACCTACGGGTCCATAGCTAGTAGCTAGATGGCTTCTTCTCTCTCTTGGATGTTCAATACAAAGTTTTCCATGATCTTCATGGAGATCTATCCGATGTAATCTTCTTTTGCGGTTTGTTTGTCGAGATCCAATGAATTGTGGATTTATGATCAAATTATCTTTGAATCTTATTTGAGTTTCTTCTGATCTCTCTTATGCATGATTTCATATCCTTGTAATTCTCTTCGAGTTGTGGGTTTTGTTTGGCCAACTAGATCTATGATTCTTGCAATGGGAGAAGTGCTTGGTTTTGGGTTCATACTGTGCGGTGACCTCACCTAGTGACAGAAGGGGTAGCGAGGCACGCATCATGTTGTTGCCATCAAAGGTAAAAAGATGGGGTTTTCATCATTGGTTTGAGATTATCCCCCTACATCATGTCATCTTGCTTAAGGCGTTACTCTGTTCGTCACGAACTCAATACACAAGATGCATGCTGGATAGCGGTCGATGTGTGGAGTAATAGTAGTAGATGCAGAAAGTATCGGTCTACTTGTCTCGGACGTGATGCCTATATGTATGATCATTGCCTTAGATATCGTCATGACTTCTCGCGGTTCTATCAATTGCTCGACAGTAATTTGTTCACCCACCGTAATATTTGCTATTTTGAGAGAAGCCTCTAGTGAACACTATGGCCCCCGGGTCTACTCCACACCATACTTTCAGCCTTACACTTTTACTTCGTTGCAGTTTCCGCCTTCAGATCTCACTTTGCAATCAATCTTGAAGGGACTGCAACCCCTTTATAGCGTTGGATGCAAGCTCTTTTGTGTTTGCGCATGTACTCTGGACTTGACGTGATTCTCCTACTGGATTGATACCTTGGTTCTCAACTGAGGGAAATACTTACTACTCCTGTGATGCATCGCACTTTCCTCTTAAGGAAAAAACCAACGCAAGATCAAGGGGTGACATAAAGGTTTATGTCGCCGTAGCAGAAGAATTTCTGGCGCCGTTGTCGGGGAGGATCAAGTCAAGAACTCATCGAAGTAAGTGTCGCAAACTCATCTCTTGCATTTAATTAGTTTTGCCTCTCGTTTTCCTCTCCCCCACTTCTGAAAAACACAAATTTACCCTTTTCTTCGTTTTCCTTTTTCGTTTGCCTTTTCGTTCGCCCTTTTCTATCGCTTGCTCTTTGTTTGGTTGTGTGCTTGCTTGTTTGCTGAGGTCACCATGACTAAAAACACCAAACTTTGTGACTTCTTGAATACTAATAATGATGATTTTATTAGTACTCCGATTGCCCCCGCCACTAGTTCGGAGTCATACGAAATCAATGGCGCTTTGCTGAATCTTGTTATGAAAGAGCAATTCTCCGGCCTTCCTAGTGAAGATGTTGCATCCCATCTTAACACCTTCATTGAGCTTTGCGATATGCAAAAGAAGAAATATGTGGATAATGATGTGATTAAATTGAAGCTTTTTCCTTTCTCGTTGCGAGATCGAGCAAAAACTTGGTTTTCGTCTTTGCCCAAAAATAGTATCGATTCTTGGGATAAGTGCAAAGATGCTTATATATCCAAGTATTTCCCGCCAGCTAAGATTATCTCTCTCCGTAATGATGTCATGAATTTTAAGCAACTTTATCATGAACACGTTGCACAATCTTGGGAGAGAATGAAATTAATGATTAGAAATTGTCCCGCTCATGGCTTGATTCTTTGGATGATTATACAAATCTTTTACGCTGGCTTGAATTTCGCTTCTAGAAATATCTTGGACTCCGCCTCAGGTGGAGCATTCATGGAAATCACGTTAGGAGAAGCCACAAAACTCCTAGACAATATCAAGACGAACTACTCTCAGTGGCACACTGAAAGGTCACCTACTAGTAAGAAGGTACACGCTATAGAAGAAATTAACTCGTTGAGTGCTAAGATGGATGAGTTAATGAATTTGGTTGCTAGAAGAAGTGCTCCTTTAGATCCTAATGATATGCCTTTGTCTTCCTTGATTGAGAGTAGCAATGCTAGCTTGGACGTTAATTTTGTTGGTAGGAATAATTTTGGCAACAACAATGCTTTTAGAGGAAACTATGTTCCTAGGCCTTTCCCTAGTAACTCCTATAATAACTTTAGCAACTCCTACAACAATACTCATGGAAATTACAATATATTACCCTCTGATATAGAGAGTAATATCAAAGAGTTTATCAACTCGCAAAAGATTTTCAATGCGTCCATAGAGGAAAAACTACTCAAAATTGACGATTTGGCTAAGAGCGTTGATAGAATGTCTAGTGATATTGATGCTTTAAAAGTTAGATGTGCTCCTCCCAAGATCAATATGGATGAAACTTTGAAAGCTACGCGTGTTTCCATGAGTGAGAGCAAAGAAAGAACCGCCCAAATTTGTGCTAGACATGAATGGCTTAAAAAGGCGTGTTCTCGTGATAAGAATCACGAAGATCTTAAAGTGCTTGGTGTGACTCCCATTGAATCTTTGTTTTCTTGTGTCTATCCCAATGATGATGAGGCTGAATATGAATCCACTTTGGTTGCAAAATTCCCCAATGATTCGGAGTCCATCTATCTTGATGCTAAAAGTATTGAAAGTGGAGTAGAAGATATTAAAACTTTGAATAGTAATGAAATTACTACTTTGGATTTCAAGGAATTCAATTATGATAGTTTCTCCTTGATTGAATGCATTTCCTTGATGCAATCCATGCTAAAATCTCCACACGCTTATAGCCAAAACAAGGTCTTTACCGATCATATCGTCGAAGCTATGATAAAATCTCTTGAAGAGAAACTTGAATTGGAAGTCTCTATCCCTAGAAAGCTTCATGATGAGTGGGAACCTACTATCAAAATGAAAATCCAAAACTATGAATGCAATGATTTGTGTGATTTGGGTGCTAGTGTTTCCGCTATTCCAAAGTCTTTACGTGATGTTCTGGGTTTTAATGAGATTGAAGAGTGTTCTCTTAATTTGCATCTTGCGGATTCTACTGTCAAGAAACCCATGGGAAGGATCAATGATGTTCTTATTATTGCAAATAGGAACTATGTACCCGTGGATTTCATTGTGCTTGACATTGATTGCAATCCTGCATGCCCTATTATTCCTGGTAGACCTTTCCTAAGGACTATCGGTGCTATCATCGATATAAAGGAAGGGAATATTAGATTTTAATTTCCTTTAAAAAAGGGCATGGAGAACTTTCCTAGAAAGAAAATAAGACTGCCTTATGAATAAATGATGAGGGCTACTTATGGTTTGAGCACCAAAGACGACGATACGTGATTCTATCGCTTTTTGCCTAGCTAAGGGCGTAAAACAATAGTGCTTGTTGTGAGGCAACCCAATGAATTTATCTTTTTCTTTCTGTTTTTTTCCGTCCACACTTTTTTTGTGTTTTTTTTTGTGTTTGAGCCAAGCAAAAGCTTTATGACTAGTCTTGGTGATGGTTGTTTGACACTGCTCGAAAAAGACAGAAACTTTTCACTCACGAGATGATTTTTCATTTTTATTCAGAAAGAACTTTTGAGTTGATTATTTTTGCTGCTGGTTGATATGCCTTTTGCCTAGGCAGTCGCAATTTTTCAGAAGTTTTGAGGTACAAAAGTATACAGATTGCTACAAATTGGTCTGTTTTTGACAGATTCTGTTTTTGTTGAGTTGGTTGCTGGTTTTAATGAAACTATGGATAGTATCGGGGGGTACTAGCTATGGAAAAGTGAGAATACAGTAAGCCAACACCAATGTAACTAGAAATCAAGATTGCTACAGTACCTAAAGAGGTGGTAGTTTGTTTTCTTGTGCTAATGATATCACGAGTTTCTGTTTAAAGTTTTCTGTTGTGAACTTTTCAAGTTTTGGGTGATGTTGTCATGGACAAAGAGATAAGGAGTGTAAAGAGCTCAAGCTTGGGGATTACCAAGGCATCCCAAGCCAAATTCAAGGCCACCAAAAAGCCTAAGCTTGGGGATGCCCCGGGAAGGAATCCCCTCTTTCGTCTTCAATCCATCGGTAACATTACTTGGAGCTATATTTTTATTCACCACATGATATGTGTTTTGCTTGGAGCGTCTTGTATCATAGGAGTCTTTTCTTTTTGTTGTGACACAATCATCCTTGCTGCACACCTTTTGAGAGAGACATGCACTCATCGTGACTTTGCTAGAATGCTCATCGTGCTTCACTTATATCTTTTGAGCTAGATATTTTTGCTCTATGTGCTTCACTTAGATCTTTTAGAGCACGGCGGTGCGTGACTTGGTAGTTGGATTATGCTATGAAAGTATTCCCAAAGGTGATAGGTACCCAAAGAGGATACAAAAACCTCCATCTTCATGTGCATTGAGGAGAAAGAGAAGTCTTGATTCCTCTCAATTAGTTTTGAGACATGGATTTGGTAATAAGAGTTATGTTAGTAGGGTGTTGTGAATCTAGAAATACTTGTGTTGAAGTTAGTGATTCCCGTAGCATGCACGTATGGTGAACCTCTATGTTTGGAAGTCGGAGCATAATTGATCTATTGATTGTCATCCTTTGTGTTGAGGTCGGGATCGTGCGATGGTTAAAACCTACCAACCCTTCCCCTAGGAGTATGCGTTTAGCACTTTGTTTCGATTACTAATAAAAACTTTAGCAACAAGTATGTGAGTTCTTCATGACTAATGTGAGAGCATGGTATATATGCACTTTCACCTTCCACCATTGCTAGCCTCTCTAGTGCCTCGCAACTTTCGCTGGTACACAAACCCACCATATGCCTTCCTCAAAACAGCCACCATACCTACCTACTATGGCATTTTCATAGCCATTCCGAGATATGTTGCCATGCAACTCCCACCGTTCCGTCTCATGACTTGTTCCTTCACTCTCATATTGCCATTGCATGATCGTAAGATAGCTAGCGAGATGTTTCAACGTCATACGCCAAGCTAGATCATTGCACATCCCGGTACATTGCCGGAGGCATTTCCTATAGAGTCATCATCGTTCTAAGCTTCGAGCTGTGAGTAAATAAAAGTATGATGATCATCATTATTAGAGCATTGTCCCATGTGAGGAAAAAAATAGGCCAAAGAGCCCAAACAAAAAAAGAGGCCCAAGTGCCCAAATAAAAAAAGAGAAAAAGAGAGAAGGGACAATGCTACTATCTTTTTCCACACTTCTGCTTCATAATAGCATCATATTCTTCATGATTGAAAGCCTCTCGTTTCGTCACCGCCATATGCTAGTGGTAATCTTTACTATATAACTTGGCTTGTATATTCCAATGATGGGATTCCTCAAAATTTCCCTAGGTCTTCGTGAGCAACCAAGTTGGATGCACACCCACTAGTTCTCCTTTTGAGCTTTCACATACTTATAGCTCTAGTGCATCCTTTGTATGGCAATCCCTACTCATTCACATTTATATCTATTAATGGGTATCTCCATAGCCCTTTGATACGCCGAGTCAATGTGACCATCTCCTCCTTTTTGTCTCACAACCACCACCACACTCTATTCCACCTATAGTGCTATATCCATGACTCACGCTCATGTATTGCGTGATAGTTATAAAAAGTTTGAGAAAGTAAGAGTGCGAAAACAATTACTTGGCCAATACCGGGGTTGTGCATGATCTACATTAGTTGTGTGAGGATGATGGAGCATAGCCAGACTATATGATTTTGTAGGGATAACTTTCCTTGGCCTTGTTATTTTGAAAGTTCATGATTACCTTGCTAGTTTGCTTGAAGTATTATTGTTTTCATGTCAACAACAAACTATTGTTTTGAATCTTACGGATCTGAACATTCATGTCACATGAAAGAAGTTACAAAGGACAACTATGCTAGGTAGCAGTCCACATCAAAAATTCAGTCCTTATCACTTCCCTACTCGAGGATGAGCAGGAGTTAAGCTTGGGGATGCGTGACACGTCTCCAACGTATCTATAATTTTTGATGGTTTCATGCTATTATCTTGTCAAACTTTGGATGTTTTGTATGCCTTTTATTTGTTTTTTGGGACTAACTTATTAACTCAGTGCCAAGTGCCAGTTCCTGTTTTTCCGTGTTTTTGACCCTTTTCAGAGGAGGATTTTAAACGGAGTCCAAATGGAACAAAACTTCCAAAAAGATTTTTTCCGAAACAGAAGAAGATCGAGAAGCTTGAGAACCAAGGCAGGGGGCCCGTGCCTCCCAGGCTTGTGGGCTCCCTCGACCTCCCTTGCCCTAGGTATTTCGCCTATACATTCCCATAAATTCCAGAAAAAATCAGGAGATCATCGAAAATACTTTTCCGCCGCCGGAAGCTTCTATCTCTGCAAGATCCCATCTAGGGCACGTTCTGGTGCCCTGCCGGAGGGGGGATTTGGATACGGAGGGCTTCTTCATCAACACCATGTCCTCTCCGATGATGCGTGAGTAGTTTACCATAGACCTATGGGTCCATAGCTAGTAACTAGATGGCTTCTTCTCTCTGTTGGATCTTCAATACAAAGTACTTCATGATCTTCATGGAGATCTATCCGATGTAATCTTCTTTTGCGGTGTGTTTGTCGAGATCATATGAATTGTGGATTTTTGATCAGATTATCTATGAATCTTATTTTAGTTTCTTCTGATCTCTTATGTGCATGATTTCATATCCTTGTAACTCTCTTCGAGTTGTGGGTTTTGTTTGGCCAACTAGATCTATGATTCTTGCAATGGGAGAAGTGCTTGGTTTTGGGTTCATACCGTGCGGTGACCTCACCCAGTGACAGAAGGGGTAGCGAGGCACGCATCATGTTGTTGCCATCAAGGGTAAAAAGATGGGGTTTACATCATTGGTTTGAGTTTATCCCTCTACATCATGTCATCTTGCTTAAGGCGTTACTCTGTTCGTCATGAACTCAATACACTAGATGCATGCTGGATAGCGGTCGAAGTGTGGAGTAATAGTAGTAGTTGCAGAAAGTATCGGTCTACTTGTCTCGGACGTGATGCCTATATGTATGATCATTGCCTTAGATATCGTCATGACTTTGCGCGGTTCTATCAATTGCTCGACAATAATTTGTTCACCCACCGTAATATTTTCTATTTTGAGAGAAGCCTCTAGTGAACACTATGGCCCCCGGGTCTACTTCACATCATATCTTCAGCCTTACACTTTTACTTTGTTGCACTTTCCGCCTTCAGATCTCACTTTGCAATCAATCTTGAAGGGATTGACAACCCCTTTATAGTGCTGGGTGCAAGCTTGTTTGTGTTTGCGCAGGTACTCTAGACACTTGGCTTGATTATCCTACTGGATTGATACCTTGGTTCTCAAAACTGAGGGAAATACTTACTGCTACTATGCTGCATCACCCTTTCCTCTTCAAGGGAAAAACCAACGCAAGCTCAATTGGCAGCACACCCTTCCTATCAACAACATGCAAATCAAATTCTTGTAGCAAGAGAACCCATCTGATAAGTCTAGGTTTAGCATCTTTCTTTTCCATGGTATACTTAATAGTAGCATGATCAGTGTGAATAGTGACCTTCGAATCAACAATGTAAGATCTGAACTTTTCACATGCAAACACGACTGCTAAAAATTCCTTATCCGTAGTAGCATAGTTTCTTTGGGCACTGTCTAGAGTTTTGCTAGCATAGTGAATAACATTCAACTTCTTATCAACTCTTTGTCCAAGGACAACACCCACAACATAATCACTAGCATCGCACATGATTTCAAAAGGTAAGTTCCAATCAGGTGGTTGAACAATAGGTGCAGTTATCAAGGCCTTCTTAAGTATTTCGAAGGCTTCCTCACAATCATCGTCAAAAACAAAAGGAATATCCTTTTGCAATAGATTGGTAAGAGGCCTAGAAATCTTAGAAAAATCCTTAATGAACCTTCTATAGAAACCAGCATGACCAAGGAAACTTCTTATACCTTTGATATCTGTAGGGCGTGGCATTTTCTCGATCGCATCAACCTTAGCCTTGTCGACTTCAATACCTCTTTCAGAAATTTTATGTCCTAAGATGATGCCTTCATTAACCATAAAGTGGCACTTCTCCCGATTCAAGACAAGGTTGGTGTCTTTACATCTCTGCAAAACTCGATCAAGGTTGCTGAGCAAATAATCAAAAGAAGATACATAAACGGAGAAGTAATCCATGAAAACCTCAACAATCTTTTCACAAAAGTGAGAGAATATAGCCATCATACATCTTTGAAAGGTAGCAGGTGCATTACATAAGCCAAAAGGCATACGTGTATAAGCAAAGGTACCGAAAGGGCACGTAAAAGTGGGTTTCTCCTGATCAGGTTGTGCAACAGGTATTTGGGAGAAACCAGAATAACCATCTAGAAAGGGGAAGTGTGTGTGTGTTTGGACAAACTTTCTAGCATTTGGTCAATAAAAGGCAAGGGGTAATGATCTTTCCTGGTGGCTTTATTTAATTCCTAAAATCAATCACCATCCTATAGCCAGTAATAATCCTCTGTGGGATCAATTCATCTTTATCCTTAGGGACAACGGTAATACCTCCCTTCCTAGGGACGCAATGCACCGGACTTACCCAATCACTATGAGCAACAGGATAGATAATACCTGCTTCCAGGAGCTTTAGTATTTCTTTTCTTACTACCTCTTTCATCTTAGGATTTAATCTCCGTTGATGATCGACAACTGGTTTGGAATCAGGATCGATTTTAATTTTGTGCTGGCATAGAGTGGGACTAATGCCCTTAAGATCATCAAGAGTATATCCAATAGCAGCACGATGCTTCCTCAGAGTTTTTAATAACTTCTTTTCTTCATGCTCTGAAAGGATAACACTAATAATAACATGATATATCTCTTTTTCATCAAGATAAGCATACTTAAGAGTATCATGTAGCTGTTTAAGCTCGAACATAGGATCACCCTTTGGTGGGGGTGGATCTCCAAGCAGTTCAACAGACAAATTATTATTAAGGATAGGATGTTGTTCAAAGATAACTCTATCTATCTCATTTCTTTCATCCATATGCATATCATTTTCATGCTCAAGCAAGTATTGCTCTAAAGGATAAGTAGGAGGCACATCAATAGAAGCTAGAGCAATAATTTCATCCTTACTAGGCAACTCTTTTTCATGAGGTTGTCTACCAAACTTGGAGAAATTGGACTCATGTGACACACTTTCAAAGCCAACAGTGACAGTTTGCTTCTCACAGTCAATATGAGCATTGACAGTATTGAGAAAAGGTCTACCAAATATGATGGGACAAAAGCTATCTTGTGTGGTAGCAAGAACGAGAAAATCAGAAGGATACTTAGTTTTACCACACAAGACTTCAACATCTCTAACAATTCCCACAGGGTAGATAGTATCTCTATTGGCAAGCTGAATAGTGACGTCAATAGGTTCCATCTCGACAGGTGCAATCTCGTCTTTAATTTCATCATATAAAGATTGAGGTATTTCACTAACACCAGCACCCACGTCACATAAACCATGATAACAATGATCTCCTATCTTAACAGAAACAACAGGCGTGTCAACAACATGCCTATGTTTGTCTCTAGCATGAGGTTTAGCAATTCGGGCAGCATCTTCACAGAAGTGAATATCATGGCCATCAACATTGTCGGACATGAGATCTTTGATAATAGCAATGCTAGGTTCAACTATAATTTGCTCAGGGGGTGTAGGTGTTCTAATGTAGCCCCTATGTATCGTAGTTGAAGCTTTAGAATGATCCTTTATTCTAACAGCGAAGGGTGGTTTCTCAATGTAAGCACTAGGAACAATAGGATCATTATAAGCAATGACTTTCTCTTCAACTGGATTGGGTTTAACGACATTGACTTCTAAGGGAGGATGATATTTAAACCACTTCTCTTTAGGAAGATCATTATGAGCAGCAAATGATTCACACAATGAAGCTACTATCTCAGAGTCAAGTCCATATTTAGCGCTAAAATGACAAATAGTATTTGTTTCAACAAAGGATTTAACGCAATCGAACTTAAGATTCATACCTGGCACCTTACATTCATCAAACTCCCAATCTTCAGAGTTGCGTTTAATTATCTGCAATAAATTCCATTTGAAGTCAATATCTCTCTTCATAAAAGAACCGGTACAAGAAGTGTCAAGCATTGTGCGATTATTATGAGAAAGTCGAGCATAGGAGTTCTGAATGATAATTTCCATCGAGAGCTCATGGTTGGGGCATGAATATAACATTGATTTAAGCCTCCCCCAAGCTTGAGCGATACTTTCTCTATCACGAGGCCAAACATTATAAATATAATTCCGATCATGATGTACCAGATGCATAGGATAAAACTTTTGATGAAATTCTAATTTCAATCGGTTGTAGTTCCATGATCCAGTATCATCACATAGCCTATACCATGTCAATGCTTTATCACCCAAAGATAAGGGAAAGACCTTCTTCTTGATCTCATCCTTGGGCAAACATGCAAGCTTAAATAAACCACAAACTTCATCTACATAGATTAGATGCAAGTCGGGATGTGATGTTCCATCTCCTTTAAAAGGATTAGCCAACAGTTTTTGTAGCATACCCGAAGGGATTTCATAACAAATATTTTTAGTAGGTGCAGCAGGTTGAGGAGAAACTCCTTGTGCTTCCGTTCGAGGTGAAGATATCCCGAACAAGCTCCTCAAAGGATTAGTTTCCATAGTGACAAGTGACAATAAATTTCAGCACACTATATAAATGTTCCCTTACCAAATTCCACTTACCAAAGGCGCTTCACTCCCCGGCAACGGCGCCAGAAAAGAGTCTTGATGACCCACAAGTGTAGGGGATCTATCGTAGTCCTTTCGATAAGTAAGAGTGTCGAACCCAACGAGGAGCAGAAGGAACTGACAAGTGGTTTTCAGCAAGGTATTCTCTGCAAGCAATGAAATTATCGGTAACAGATAGTTGTGTGATAAGATGATTCGTAGCAAGTAGCAAGTAACAAGTAGCAATAGCAACAAAGGTCCTGCAAGATGGCCCAATCCCTTTTGTAGCAAGGGACAAACCTGGACAAACTCTTATTGGAGGTAAAGCGCTCCCGAGGACACATGGGAATTTCTGTCAAGCTAATTTTCATCATGTTCATATGATTCGTGTTCACTACTTTGATAGTTTGATATGTGGGTGGACCGGTGCTTGGGTGCTGCCCTTACTTGGACAAACATCCCACTTATGATTAACCCCTCCCGCAAGCATCCGCAACTACGAAAGAAGAATTAAGAAAAAGTCTAACCATAGCATTAAACTAGTGGATCCAAATCAGCCCCTTACGAAGCAACACATAAACCAGGGTTTAAGCTTCTGTCACTCTAGCAACCCATCATCTACTTATTACTTCCCAATGCCTTCCTCTAGGCCCAAATAATGGTGAAGTGTTATGTAGTCGACGTTTACATAACACCACTAGAGGAAAAACAACATACAACGCATCAAAATATCGAACGAATACCAAATTCAAATGACTACTTATAGCAAGACTTATCCCATATCCTCAGGAACAAAAGTGACTACTCACAAAGCATAATCATATTCATGACCAGAGAGGTAGTGAATAGCATCAAGGATCTGAACATATAATCTTCCATCGAGTAATCCAACTAGCATCAACTAGAAAGAGTAATTAACACTACTAGCAACCTTACAAGTATCAATCGGAGTAGCGAGACGGAGATTGGTTACAAGAGATGAACTAGGGTTTGGAGATGAGATGGTGCTGATGAAGATGTTGGTGGTGATGAGTCCTCTCCGATGAGAGGAGTGTTGATGATGACGATGGCGACGATTTCCCCCTCCAGGAGGGAAGTTTCCGCGGCAGGACGACCCTGTCGGAGCTCTAGATTGGTTCTGCTCAAGTTCCGCCTCGTGGCGGCGGTGATTCCTCCCGAAAGCCTCTCCCATTTTTTTCTGGAACAAAACCCTCCTTATAGAAAAAGAGGGGAGCCAGAGGGCCAACAGGGAGCCCACAAGCCCCCTAGGCGCGGCCAGGGGGTAGGCCGCGCCTAGCAGGCTTGTGGCCTCCTCCTGGATCCCCTCTGGTATTTCTTCCGCCGAGTGTTTTTTATAAATTCCAAAATAATTCCTCGTTGATTTTCACGGCTTTTGGAGTTGCGCAGAATAGGTATCTCAAACTTTCTCCTTTTTCTGACCAGAATTCCAGTTGTAGGCATTCTCCATCTTCATGTAAACCTTGTAAAATAAGAGAGAAAAGGCATAAGTATTATACCGTGAAGTGTAATAACAGCCCATAAAGCGATAAATATCAACATGAAAGCATGATGCAAAATCGACGTATCAATAGTTGAGGCGATTTCCAAACCTTCATAGACTTCTAATTCATGAACCACAATTACTCTTAGTTATAGAAGAAATTGACACCTAACCATCTGCATAGTTCGCATGTCTCAAGAGTAATAGTGCAAGCACAACTTGTGCCTAGGTGGTTTTGGTATTAATAACAACATATAGTTCATTGAACTAATGGGCCTATCAAGTATATTTTAGTAAAAAGATCAATGAATGGATTTGCTAGGATTGTGAGGAGGATCCCTAGATGCAAGGAACATCAATTGGGAGGAGCTTCATGACTCTACATTTTATCTTATGTGATAAATAAATGAGTCCATAGAAAGCGAATACTATTAAAAGGGGATGAGGTATTGGTAATGATCTGGTTTCTCAAAGTTCTTAAAGGTTAGCAACCAAAAACCTCAATCTTTCTAGCACAAAAGTTTCTGTCCAAAACCCATATGTCAAATTCGGTGCCAACAACAAATATCTATCGACCCCACCGACTTCCACCCTAGATAGAACCCAAGCCAAACCCTAGCAACTCGGTGCAATCGAGACTCACTTCGGTACAACTAAAAAGCTGTGACGAACTTGTTGGTGTCCAATTGTTAAAATCTAGAATCTCCGAGTTTTACTTTTCACTACCACCGAGATACTAGGACTGCCTAGGCCAACCAAATCGGTCTCACCGTGATGTTATCTTTCAATCTCATCGAAATGCCAAAAGTTAGGACATTTTTCACTAGTCAGTGTAACCGCGCCTATACTTTGGTTCCACCGAGTTGGGCAACAATGTTGTAATGGTTAGATTTTTGGAGGTGGCTATATATACCCCTTCACCTCCCACTCATTCGCAGAGAGAGCACTCAAAACAAGCAAACACTTTCACCATTCATTTTCTAAGAGAGAACCACCTACTCGTATGGTGATATCAAGATATTCCACTCCAACCATATGAATCTTGATTTCTAGCCTCTCCAAGTTGCTTTCCACCCATTCAATCTCTTCTACAAAGCCAAATTCTGTGAAAGAGTGAATGTGTGTTGATGAGACTATCTTTTGAAGTAGTAGAGCAAGGACCAAACACATAAAGCGTCGCTTCAATTCCATCCACGATTATATCAAGGAGGAGGACATAAACATTTGCAAAGTACATATGGATCTAAATGTTGCAGAAACATTGACTAAACCTATCTCACGAGCAAAACATGATCAACTCCAGAACTCTATGGGTGTTAGATTCATTACCACGTAAAGCTAGATTATTGACTCTAGTGTAAGTGGGAGACTATTGTAAATATGCCCTAAAGGCAATAATAAAGTGGTTATTATAATATTTCCTTGTTCACGATAATCGTTCATTATCCATGATATAATTGTATTGACCGGAAGCTTAAACAACACCGTGTCCCTAGTGAGCCTCTACTAGACTACCTCGTTGATCAAAGATTGGTTGTCATTTATAACGAGATCACATCATTAGAAGAATGATGTGATGGACAAGACCCAACTTCAAGCATAACATTTGGTCGTATCGTTAAGTTCATTGCTACGCCTTTCTACATGTCAAGTATCTCTTTCTAAGACCATGAGATCATGCAACTCTCTGACACCACAGGAATACCTTGCATGTATCAAATGTCACTTCGTAACTGGGTGATCATAAAGGTACTATACAGGTATCTTCGAGGGAGTCTGTTCGGTTGGCATGGATTGAGACAGGGATTTGTTACTTTGTAGGATGGAGATGTATCTGTGGTCCCTCTCAGTAATACAACATCACAAGAAGCTTGCAAGCAATGTGACCAAGGAGTTAGTCATGGGATCTTGTATTAAGGAAGGAGTAAAGAGAGTCGGGCAAGTAACATACCGATGGACAAAGGTAACCACATACAGGATTGATTGAATCCTTGGTATCTTGGTTCGACCTGTAGGGTCCGCACGCTTAACATTCGATGAAAATATAGTATCATTGGGATATGTATCTTGGTGACTTAATGTTGTTCGGAATCCCGGATGAGATCTCGGACATAATGAGGAGCTCCGGAAGGGTTAGAAGGTAAATATTTATATAGGGGAAGTTGGTATTCGCGTTCCACAATGGTTCCGGGTTTTACCGTTTTTTATCGGGAGTGCTCGCAGGGGTTCCAAGGGCCCACCAAGGAGGTCCACCTGCCCCGAGGGCCCCATTGGATAAGAAGGGTGGTGCACCAGCCCTTGGTGGGATGGTGTAACGCCCAAGATGCGGTCCTATCCTTATTTTAGCGCGAGGGCCTCAACAGGGATAGAAATGCATCTCGTTGCTTTGCAAGAATGGATATCGTTACAAGTACATGTACTGAAGAGATGAGTATATATAATTGGATTACACTCTCCACAAGCTACATCAAGTTCACATCAATACAACAATATACAGTCATCATGAAGAAGAGCAGGGTCCAACTACGGACGAAAACAAACGATAAAAGAACGACATCCATCCTTGCTATTCAGGATGCTGACTTGGAACCCATTGTAGATCGATGAAGAGGAAGAAGAAGAACTCCAAATAGCACACTCAGCGCGCTCACGTCAAAGTAACTTTTTACCTGTACCTACAACTGGTGTTGTAGTAATCTGTGAGCCAGAGGGGACTCGGCAATCTCATTTCCAAACGTATCAGGACTAGCAAAGCTTAATGGGTGAGGTATGATTAAGTGGTGAGGTTGCAACAAGCGACTAAGTATTTATTTGAGGTGGCTAACTTACGAGTATAAGAATAAGAGGGGGATGATCTACACACAGCGAACGTGAGCTACTAATACTCAACTGAATGATTCTGAACACCTACTTACGTCAGACATAACCCCACCGTGTCCTTGATTGGAAAAGTAGCTCACGAAAGAGACAATCACGACACTCACTTGGTAGGTTTTAATCAAGTTAACTTCAAGTTATCTAGAACTATATGTTAAAGAAAGTTTTCACGTTACCATATAACCGCGGGCATGGCTTTCCTAAAGATTTAACCCTGAAGGGGTGCTCCAACTAGTCCATCACAAACTACCACATGCTACGATCAAGGAAATCCATGGTCTCCTGGGTTCTTATTGGAAAACCTCAACCTCGAGATAGCCCAAAGCATCCTCGGAATCCCTCGCACATGACGCTCGAGAAAGGTAAAACAAGTCCAGCGAGGCCGCCCGGCGTGTCGACGATCCCGATAGGAGCCGCGTATCTCGTTCTCAGAACACGACGGATAAGCGAAGCGTACGATAACTGAAGTCCCGGGTTGCCCGAGGTAGCCTGCACGGTGCTCTAGTTTGGTACCAACACCATCAGCACTGCCCCCTGTATTATGTTGAATTACTCCTCGGGTTCATGACGCCCTATGTTTTTTCAGTATTAATAGAATTACTATGTTGGGCAAATATAGTACTAATGTTGGGCCTTGCGAGACGAGCTTTATTCCAAAACGAAAGTCAAGGGGGTCCCCATAACAACCCCAAGCATGTTAGTAGCGCTTATTTATGGAACATTACACCGGTAGCCGAAACTAAGGCGACAAAGGTGGAACAAAACACCAGGCTAGAAAGGCCAAGTGTTCCACCTTTTGTCAAGTATATAGGTGCATTAATTTAAATAGCATTAATATGGTGATATATCAAGGAACCCATGTTAGCACATCGAAGCCACTGCACCTGCAACTAGCAACGTTATCAAAAGACTGAGCAAGCGGTAACATAGCCAAACAAGGTTTGCTAGGTTGTGGAAAGGTTAGAAGTTTTCATGGCAATGTTGGGAGGTTGATATTTAACAGGTGGTAGGCAACGAGACATAACGATAGAAACGAAACAACCTACATGGCAACGATATTAATGGTATCTAGGAAAATGATCATCTTGCCCGAGATCCCGCTTGGAAGAAGAACGACTCCGTGAAGCAGATGAACCGACATAGTCGAACGGATCCTCACATTCCGACACGCTTGCGGAACTCTGTCGAGACGAAGCAAACCGGAAACAAGAATCAACACATGATATTCACCATGGCACATGCACGATATGATGCAACACATATGATGCATAATCAGTTACAAATATGCAAGGCATGGCACGACAGTTCACACAATCAAACACTACACATTAAGTGAAGCTCAATATGCAACGAGTTGCCTTTTGACAAAAATTCACATTTAATTATTTAGTTCACTCATGTTTATTAACAAGGCAATATTAAAATGTTTTTAACATGGCAAGGTGTGAAGCACAAATTAAACTACCTATCTAGGTATTTTAAATGAGGGTGGAAACGACATATAGCATTTCCGAAATGACCCCACATATTAACTTTCTAATCTGTCCAAATTTGTCCTAACCATATTTTATGTTTTTTTAACGGCAAAACAAAGTGGTTCATGTGAAACTATATGTCGTTCTAGTCCATTTAAATATATGTCTCATCTCCAACGGAGCTACTGTTAATTAACCATGACCTAAACCGTTTTTAACAAGTTGACACGCAAACTGATGCAAACAGCCCGTGAAACAGTTCAAATATGCATGAGAGTTGGAAAGTATTATTCTATGTGAAAATCTACACGTTTTACATATATAATTTGTCGCGATCCGACACATGGTTTAAAAACTATAGGCGTTTGAAAATATGCATGTTTTTCTGAAATTAATAAATTCGCAAACGTAAAAAAAACTAAACGGGCCGAATCTGGTAATGGGCTGAATCGAAGCATGGCCTAATTTAATTAAGCGTCGCTCAGGGCGAGGAATAGGCAAGGGGAGGCCTCACCTTGGGCCACTTGGGACGGCCTGGTGGAGGAGGCTCACGCAGGCTAGATCGGGTTGGGCGAGTTGCGGAGCGGCTGGGCCTGGTGACAGAAGTGGGCCTTGGCATGGGGGCGGCCCACGCGGGAGAAGGAGGCCGAGCGCTCGGGTCGTCGTCGCCCTCCCGAGCGGCAGCCCATGGCGGTGCAGGGTCAACGGCAAGGTCGGCGGGCTCCGGCTGGGCGGGACGAGGGGCGGCGAGGCTGGATATCGACGGATCCGGTCATGGGGGATCCATTCCCGGTGGCGGACGGTCGAGGCAACGCCTGGGTGAGGGATCGAGCATCCTCCAAGGCGGCCAGCTATGAGGTGAGAGAGGCCGATAGAGGGGTTAGGGCAGAGAGAGAGGGGAGGAAGGAGAGGGGGGGCGACTGTCGGCGGGTCCTTAGTCGCTGGAGGGGCGCGACTGCAGGACCGGCGAGGCCTCCGGCGGGGTCGGAGTGGGAGCTCGGGCAGGAGCTCCGCTAGCTGTGTGGTCGGGGTGAGCGGCGCTTGTGTGGCTGGCTGGCCCATGACGCTGGCTCAGACCCGGGCGGGCCTAGGATGGGCGTGGCGGGCCCGGTGACCGAGGTGGGTGGAGCTCGTTGCGCCGGTTGTCTAGGGTTAGGGCACGGAAATCGAGGCAAGGGGGTTGGCTCACCACATTAAGCATGGGGGTGTCTATTTATAGACACGGGGTTAGGGTTAGCAGATTTCATCCGAATTCGAACCGCAGGATTGCGACCGGACGGCTCCAGCGATGGCTAGGGGCTATGTTAGGGCTTAGTGGCTGTGTAGAGGGGGTTATGGGCCCGGTGATACGTCTGTGTCGTATATACTTTTCCAAACTCTTTCGCCGTTGCTTTGCACTCTAATTTGCATGATTTGAATGGAACTAACCCGGACTAACGCTGTTTTCACCAGAATTGCCATGGTGTTGTGTTTGCGCAGAAATAAAAGTTTTCGGAATGACCTGGAAATTTATGAGGACTTTTTGTGGAATATATAAAAAATACTCGCGCAAGAATTAACCGAAGAAGTGGAGCGTGGACCCCACAAGCCCACCAGGAGCGCCCCCCTGACCGCGCCTAGCAGGCTTGTGGGGCCCACGGAGCTCCACCGCCTCCAATTCCAGCTCTATATAGTCCCTTCCATCAAAAAAAAAACCAAGGAGAAGAGTTCATCGAGTTTTACGATACGGAGGTGCCGCCACCTCCTGTTCTTCCTGTGGAGGGCAGATCAGGAGTTCGTTCTGGGCTCCGAAGAGGGGAAATCGTCGCCATCGTCGTCACCAACCTTCCTTCATCGCCAATTCCATGATGCTCTTCACCGTTCATGAGTAATCTCATTGTAGGCTTGCTGGACGGTGATGGGTTGGATGAAATCTATCATGTAATCGAGTTAGTTTTGATGGGGATTGATCCCTAGTATCCACTATGTTCTGAGATTGATGTTGCTACTACTTTCCCATGCTTAATGCTTGTCACTAGGGCCCGAGTGCCATGATTTCAGATCTGAACCTATTATGTTGTCACCAATATATGAGTGTTCTTGATCCTATCTTGCAAGTTGTAGTCACCTACTATGTGTTATGACCCGGCAACCCCGGAGTGACAATAGCCGGAACCACTCCCGGAGATGACCATAGTATGAGGAGTTCATGTATTCACAGCGTGTTAATGCGTTGGTCCGGTTCTTTATTAAAAGGAGAACCTTACTATCCCTTAGTTTCCATTAGGACCCCGCTGCCACGGGAGGGATGGACAATAGATGTCATGCAAGTTCTTTTCCCTAAGCACGTATGACTACATACGAAATACATGCCTACATTAGATTGATGAACGGGAGCTAGCCACATATCTCTCCGTGTTATAGCTGTTACATGATGAATCACATCCGTCACACTCATCCATCACCGATCCACTGCCTACGAGTCTTTTACTACTGGTCCTCACTATGTTACTTTGCCTAGGCTTGTCCCTTGCTACAACAGGGATTGCCGGTGTTAGTGTTATGCATCTCTCTCTTTATCGTAGACTTGAATTGGAGAAGTTGACACCCACTAAAATCTCTCTGCAAATGGCCGACAAATCAACTGCTTTCCCTATCGACATTTGCGAGGATGTGCCTGTTGTGGTTTCTAACGTTACTATCTTAACAGACTTTTGTTATTCTGGATATTCCCGAGGATGATGCCATGGCGGTCATCCTTGGAAGACCCTTTTTAAACACTGCACAGGCTGTTATAGATTGCAACAAAGGCAATGTCACTTTCCATGTCAATGGTAATGAGCATACGGTGCACTTTCTGAAGCAACAATATCGAGTACATTGCGTCAATACTATCAAAAAACATCATTGATTCTTATTGGGAGCTTTGAATGCCATATACCTACTGTTAAGATGAAGTATGATTTGCTTGTTGGGTATATGCACATCCCCATTGAGGTAACCTAGTGACTATTCGAAAATTCTCTGTCTTTACACGATTCAAAAAAGTTTGTCGAGGAGACATGATCAACCTCATTGACGGATTTCTTTTGATGACCATGAGATGGATGAATCGAGGAGTCACAAACCTCTCTTCCAAGCTTTCACCTTCGGTTGCTTAGAAGAAAAATGATAGATTTAGCTTTAGTTTTCCCTGTTTTCTGCTTTTAGAGTCCCGTAGAAAAGTACCCCGAAAATAAAAGTTCTCCGAATGTCCTGAAAATCAAGTATGATTGTTTCTATAATTTTTCAAAAATTCTGAGACGGAGAGCTAGTCAGGGGCCTGCACCAGTGGGCCACAAGCCCTGGAGGCGTGGGCACCCCCCTGGCCGCGCTTACCAGGCTTGTGGGGCCCACATGCACCCCCTCCACTCATTGCAGCTCCCATATGCTTCTCCTACCTCCAGAAAAAATCGTTTCGCAGCTCAAACCCGTATTCTTGCTCTTCTTGCTCCGATTTTCGATCTCCTTGTGCAAAGCCCCATTTACCAAACTGTTTTGGGGAAATTGCTCTTTCATATGTGACTCCTCCATTGGTGCAATTAGTTTTTGGTCTAGTGCCTTATACGTCGCGTATTTTTGCTGCCTTGGTGACCCTGTTCTTGAGCTTTGCATGCTAAGTTTAGCTGGTCCCAAGTAGTTTTGATGTGTGATATGGCCTCTAGGCACTTGTAGGAGTAGTTGCTATGAGTTTAGTTGAGCCTTGTTCACTTTTCCTTTGAGTCATTGAAAATTTCAGAAAAGGAAGATGTTCAGGAGAAACTATCATGGTGGTTCTTCAAGCAAGAGGAGTCCCCGTCTCGCGATTCGGGAGCCCGATCCTTACCAACCGAGGAATGCACAGGTACAACCATGTTGTTGGAGCATATATCTCCATATGTGGTTTTGGTACTTGATGACAATTCCTATGGACTAATGGTTGCCTTAAGTTACATTTATAGGATTTGTCCATAGGCACTTCTTGAAGTCCATCTGTTGGGTTCAAGGAGTTTATATGATGACCAAGATGGTATTCAAGGTATTATCCAAAGAATGGTCATAGAGACACATGGTTGATCAAGATCTCAGACAAAGAGTAAATCAAGATGATCAACACACAAAGCGTACAAGATGTACCGAGAGGGATCAAGTGATCCCATGGTATGGTAAGCATTGTCCATTACGTGTTTGTGTACTAACCCATGGTCTTCGTGAGAGTTCTATGTGGGGGTTAGGTGTGTTTACATGGGCTTGCGTCAAAGGGAAGATCTTATACAACCCATGGAGTATGACGTCAAGTTGTGATCATCATCAATGGTTGATCAAGATCTCAGACAAAGAGTAAATCAAGATGATCAACACACAAAGCGTACAAGATGTACCGAGAGGGATCAAGTGATCCCATGGTATGGTAAGCATTGTCCATTACGTGTTTGTGTACTAACCCATGGTCTTCGTGAGAGTTCTATGTGGGGGTTAGGTGTGTTTACATGGGCTTGCGTCAAAGGGAGGATCTCATACAACCCATGGAGGATGACGTCAAGTGGTGATCGTCATCAAGATTGCGATGTGCAAGTTCAAGTGGATCAGCACGAAGATAGCATGCTTGAAGCTTGCCGTCCATTGTGGTGGCAATGGACTTGTGAAGCTATGTTGAAGAGTGGCTCACCCATAGTGAGTATGGGGGAGCAATCAACTAGTCTTCATCAAGCCAACACAATCAAGAAAGGTGGTCCATCGTGAGGAAGCCAAGATCATCATCATCTAGCTCAAGAGGACGAGGTGCAAGGTATAGGTTTGCCCTTGATAGGTTTTCTGGTTAGGATAGATTGCTGTTCTATCAAGGGGGGCTCTCAAGTGAGTAGCTTGATCGTATCGTTCGTTGAGAGCTCAAACCATTTGCGTCCTTGCATCATACTTCTTGGTTCTTGTTTGGTGTTTCTCTTTGTGAGTTTTAGAGCTTATGGTCATCTTCGTGACAAGCTCGAGTTCATCGAAAACGGAGTCCATATGCATCTACTATGATGTTTTCGATGTTGGAGTTTTTCCCGGTTCTTCATTCATAGAGATCTCACATCTCTATATCTTTGGCATATTCATAACCGCATGGTTGCTGTTTGGATAGCCCTTGTCGTCCTGAATCCAACAAGCTTGGGTTTGCTCGATTCGGAGCTCGTATGCGAAAGTTATGGCTATTTCAGTGGCGAGCGGTAGTACCGCTCGACCTAGCGGTAGTACCGCTGGAGTTGGCGGTAGTACCGCTGGCCCTAGCGGTAGTACCGCTGGATGGCGGTAGTACCGCCCCTGGTCAGCGGTAGTACCGCTCCAGGAGCTTAGTACCGCCTGCCTAGCGGTTGTTCGTGGACGGACCTTTTTGCGAAGACTTTCTTGGCGGTGGTAGTGCCGTTGCACTACCAGGGGCCCAGCGGTAGTACCGCTGGGGCCAGCGGTAGTACCGCTGGAGTGCCAGCGGTAGTACCGCTAGCTGGCGGTAGTACCGCTGGAGTGCCAGCGGTAGTACCGCTGGAGCTCGGGCAGAAAGTGGGGGTAACGGTCTGATTCCTTCCCCCACTATATAAAGGGGGTCTTCTTCCCCCTTGGATTTATCCATCTGTTGAGCTCTTGTTCTACCTCCATTGTTGACATTCTTAGAGCTTGATTACTCTCTATCCCTCCAATGATTCTTGCTTGTTCTTGAGGGAAAAGAGAGAGGAGATCTAGATCCACATCTCCACCAATCACTTTCTCCTCTATGTGAGGGGAACCCCTTGGATCTTGATCTTGGAGTTCTTTGTGAGCTCCTTGTTCTTCCTCTCATATTTCTCCATAGATTTTGTTGTTGTGGAGGGATTTGAGTGTGAGGTACTTGACCACTTCGTGTGTTCTTGCCATTGCATTAGTTGCATCGGTTTGAGTTCTCCACGGTGATACGTGGAAGTGAGAAGTTGAGAAGCTTACTACCTTTGGTACTTAGTACCCTTGATATTGTTCTTCGTGGATGCTTTGGCGTCCTACAAGCTTGGTGGTGTCTCGGAGCTCAATCATTGTGGAGTGAAGCTCCGGGAAGCGTCGGGGTCTCCAATTAGGTTGTGGAGATTGCCCCGAGCAATTTGTACGGGTACCGGTAACCGCCCCCAAGGGTTGCCACGTGTACGGGTTCGGTGACCGCCCCCAAGGGTTGCCATTTGTATGGGTTCGGTGACCGCCCTCAAGGGCCCTTAGTGGAATCACGGCATCTTGCATTGTGCGAGGGCGTGAGGAGATTACGGTGGCCTTAGTGGCATCTTGGGGAGCACTGTGCCTCCACACCGCTCTAACGGAGATTAGCATCCGCAAGGGTGTGAACTTCGGGATACATCATCGTCTCCCCGTGCCTCGGTTATCTCTTACCCGAACCCTTTACTTATGCACTTTACTTTGTGATACACATATTGTTTATTGTAATATATCTTGCTATCACTTAGTTGTTTATCTTGCTTAGCATAAGTTGTTGGTGCACATAGGTGAGCCTAGTTGTTTGTAGGTTTTGTGTTTGACATATTAAACGTTAGTTTTATTCCGCATTTGTTCAAGCCTAAACCTTAATATTTTAAAGCGCCTATTCACCCCCCCCTCTAGGCGACATCCACGTCATTTTCACATGTGAATGGCCTTCTCATGAATTCATGATTGAGGCAGGTTTCAAAGACGAGTTTGATATATTTGTTCACAACGCCGGGCTCCAAGAATTCATCTCCGATAAATGCGAACAATATACTGCTCTCACTGCCTCTTTTGTTCGTAGATTCAAATTTTCAGCTGGCCGTGACACATGTGTACTGTTTGATCTCTATGACAAATCGTACACCATGGATTTAGAGGATTTCAATAGAATTTGCAAGATACCTGATTGGGGTAGTCTCAATGATCCCCTAAATCTTCAGTTAGAGATTTTTTTCTCTAGTATAACTGTCGGAGAAACTAGAGATATTACACAGGCTATCATGTGGAGCATTCATTTTCCTGCCTTGCATTACTTTGCCCTCTTCATAGGTAGATGCATTAACGACAAGATTGAGCATTGTCACCTCTGCGCACCTGACCTTAGCATTCTTAAGAGCGCAGTAACGGGTGATAGAAGTTTCAACATGGGAGCTATAATAGCAAGGAGGCTGAATAAATGCTAATGAAGGGGATTTCTTTGGTGGGATCTATGCCTCTCGCATAGCAAATTTTCTTGGAGTACCCATCCAAGAAGGAGATCCCCCGCTCCATACAACTTTGCTTGATCGCACCGCTATGACACGCTATCAGTTCCTTGAGAGGGATAATGAATCCCTCCTATACCGGTTAATATTTAACCGACAGCGTGTTTTCCATATTACCCATCCTGCTCCTGCCTTCTTTGACTTTCAGGTAAAACAGAGATATCACATAACCAGAGGAGAGGCAGAGGAGTATGAGAGGGAGGCAAAGGCTGCTCGCCTCCGTGAGGCAGCTATTCAAGCGGTAGCTGCAGCGCTCCCGTACAACCCCCATTATGATTTTGGGTATCGCCCGGACCATCCATGGGAGTAGACCAACTTAGGCCAAAAGTCTAAGCTTGGGGGAGTACGTGTTTCTCACCGACTTTATATTCTTGCTTACACTTTCACTTTGTTAGTCGGTGTTCACACTTTGCCACTATATCATCCATGCTAGTTTATTTCTTTTTCTCGCTTTCTTCTCGTGTGTTTGTCTAGTTTGACAAAACCCAAAAAGATTTCCCTTTTCTTCTTTTGCTTGTTGGGAGCTTTCCCGTGTAAATAGTTTTCTTTTTCTTTGGGTCAAGGTAGAAGACCATGGTTACAATGTTTAGTGGCTCTCGCATGCATATCTGTTTATCTGTCAAAGAGCCATATTACTTTGTCTTCTCCTTTGTGTTTGCTTGCAGATTCCAGCTTAGTCCAAAGCACGAGCGCTCTTATTATTGTTCACATCATCCGGTCGTGCAAGTGGAAGGCAATAATGACGATATATGATGAAGTGACTGAGCCTGGAAAAGCTGGTATGAACTTGATCTATTTTGTTTTTGTAAATATGACTAGCTCATCGTTCCTGATTCAGCTTTGTTGTGAGAGAAACATGTTTGCAATGACAACTTAGAGATCATAGTTTCTGATGCCATGCTTAATTATCTAGGAGCTTATAATGGTTTGTCTTGGATGCCAACATGAATCTCGAGATGATTATGATGTAGTATGATAGGATGGTATCCTCCTTTGAATCTTTCAAGTGGCTTGACTTGGCGCATGTTTATGCATGTAGTTGAAACAAAATCAACATAGCCTCTATGATATTCATGTTCATGGTGATTTATGTCCTACTCATGCTTGCACTCAATGTTGGTTAATCTCAATTGATATTGATGACTGTTGTCACTCTCTAGTTGGTCGCTTCCCAGTCTTTTGCTAGCCTTCAATTGTACTAAGTGGGAATACTGCTTGTGCACCCACTTCCATAAACCCAAAGTTGTTCCATATGAGTCCACCATACCTACCTATATGCGGTATCTACCTGCCGTTCCAAGTAAATTTGCATGTGCCACTCTCTAAATCTTCAAGAAATAATCTGTTTTGCATGCCCGAACCGCTCATGTGGTGACAAGGGGCGATCCGTATCTTCCATGCTAGGCGTGTTATCCTCGATACGTGTTTATTCACTATCATTCACGAGAAAGGGGCCGGTAATTGGAATACCCAGTTCCATGCTCAAATCGAAAAGATAATTGCAAACAAACTCCCCCTAGATTGATGTTGGTATGGACGGCACCCGAGTATTCGGCTAGTCGTGGAGTGTGATTGATCGGTGGTGGGGGAGTCAAAACTTTACTTTTCTGTTTGGGAACCGCCTATAGCATGTGTAGCATGGAAGATGGTGAAAACTCTTGGTCATCGCGTTGACAATGAAAGCGTGCCACCCAAAATTATTTATCTCTGTTTTCAAAGCTTGAGCTCTGGCGCCTCTGCAAATCAATGCTTCCATCTGCGAAGGGCCTATCTATTTATGTTTCTGTTGAGTCATCCTCTTCTTATAAAATGCACTAATTAGAGAGCACCTCTGTCATTTCTATGCTTTGCTTTTAATTGATATTGAGTATGACTGTGACTGGATCTTCTTGGTCATGAATTACAATGTTTAGTTAGCCCTTGGTCTTTAAAGGTGCTCTGCATTTATGTTTTGTGGTCTCAAAAAGAGCTAGCGAGATACCATCTGTTCACACTGCTTCATGATTGTTTTGATTGAAGTGTTGACGTTCGAGACTTATTATTATTGCTCGCTAGTTGATTATGCCATTGATATTAGTTTACCATGAGACCTAGATGTCATTGCTTATGATCTTGCTGAAAATCTGAATATGAGTTAGACATAGTTGCAACAACAAGATCAAACAGAGTTCGTCAAAGTTTTTCTTTTGTCTCTTTCAATTTTTCAACAGAATTGTTTGTGGACAAGCAAGGCTTTAAGCTTGGGGGCGTTGATACGTCTCTGTCGTATCTACTTTTCTAAACTCTTTTGCCCTTATTTTGGACTCTAATTTACATGATTTGAATGGAACTAACCCGGACTAACGCTGTTTTCAGCAGAATTGCCATGGTGTTGTTTTTGCGCAGAAATAAAAGTTCTCGGGATGACATCAAAATTTACGAGGATTTTTTTGGAATAAATAAAAAATACTAGCGCAAGAATCAACCGAAGAAGTGGAGCGTGGAGCCCACAAGGCCACCAGGTGCGCCCCCTGGCCACGCCTAGCAGGCTTGTGGGGCCCACGGAGCTCC
The DNA here is from genome assembly GCF_904849725.1 of Hordeum vulgare subsp. vulgare. Taxonomy (NCBI): domain Eukaryota; kingdom Viridiplantae; phylum Streptophyta; class Magnoliopsida; order Poales; family Poaceae; genus Hordeum; species Hordeum vulgare. The sequence goes on along the minus strand of NC_058520.1, from coordinate 527,204,348 downwards.
ACCGCCTCCAATTCCAGCTCTATTTAGTCCCTTCCATCTGGAAAAAATCAAGGCGAAGAGTTCATCGCGCTTTGCGATATAGAGGCGCCGCCACCTCGTGTTCTTCCTCTGGAGGGCAGATCTGGAGTCCGTTCTGGGCTCCGGAGAGGGGAGATCGTCGCCATCGTCGTCACCAACCTTCCTTCATCGCCAATTCCATGATGCTCTTCACCGTTCGTGAGTAATCTAATCGTAGGCTTGCTATACGGTGATGGGTTGGATGAGATCTATCATGTAATCGAGTTACTTTTGATGGGGATTGATCCCAAGTATCCACTATGTTCTGAGATTGATGTTGCTACTACTTTGCCATGCTTAATGCTTGTCACTAGGGCCAGAGTGCCATGATTTCAGATCTGAACCTATTATGTTGTCGCCAATATATGTGTGTTCTTGATCCTATCTTGCAAGTTGTAGTCACCTACTATGTGTTATGACCCGACAACCCCGGAGTGACAATAGCCGGAACCACTCCCGGAGATGACCATAGTATGAGGAGTTCATGTATTCACTAAGTGTTAATGTGTTGGTCCGGTTCTCTATTAAAAGGAGAACCTTAATATCCCGTAGTTTCCATTAAGACCCCGCTGCCACGGGAGGGATGGACAATATATGTCATGCAAGTTCTTTTTCCTAAGCACGTATGACTATATACGAAATACATGCCTACATTACATTGACGAACTGGAGCTAGTTACATATCTCTCCGTGTTATAACTATTGCATGACGAATACCATCCGGCATAATCATCCATCACCGATCCAATGCCTACGAGTTTTTCCTACTGGTCCTTGCTACGTTACTTTGCCGCTATTGTTGTTACTACTGCTACTGTTACTCTGTCGCTACTACTGTCACTATTGCTACTGGTTACCGTTGCTACTGTTGCTATCACACTACTTTGCTACTGATACTCTGCTGCATATACTAAATCTTTCAGGTGTGGTTGAATTGACAACTCAACCGCTAATACTTGAGAATATTCTTTGGCTTCCCCTTGTGTCGAATCAACAAATTTGGGTTGAATACTCTACCCTCGGAAACTGTTGCGATCCCCTATACTTGTGAGTTATCACCCGACAACGAGATTTTAAACACCGAAAAATGTGTGACGATAAACTGATGACGGTGTCGCTACGCTCGACTGTTCGGGTATCAAACGGACTCCGATTGCGACAAAATTTTGCAGACGGCCCACCTATTTTAAAATAAGACCGCACACCAAATTTCAAGCCAATCCGAGAATATTTTATACACACCTTTAAAAACAATATTTTATCGATACCGCGGACGCATGCGTGTGTTATTGGTGTGAAAACGGTCAACGACGAACATGAAGAGAACCGACAACTAACAACGAATGCATGTTTTGAAAACAAGCGGCAACGCAGTGCCGATGCAATGCGGAAGATGTGCATGATGCGACGATGGATGAGACAACCAATAATTAACCCGGCGACAACAGAATAAATGGAAAATCTTGTGGAACGTCGGTCTCGGGCTGTCACAGCTGGGCACCCCACCTCCCAAGGTCGAAGGCACCCTAGGGTTTGGGAAAACCCTAGAGGGGGTCGCCACCCTTGCCATGGGTGGCAAGCTAGCCCTAGGCCGTCGCCCTCCCTTGGAGGAGTCCCTAAGGCTGACGCACCTTCACCCCCCCTATATACATGAGAGGAGAGGGAGGGCAGCCGCACCATAAGTCTTGGCGTAGCCCTCCCTCTCTCTCTAGATCATTGTCTCTTCAGATCGTAGTTTTCGCAGTGTTCGGCGAAGCCCTACTAGGATAAATCCACCGCCGCCGCTGCCACGCCATCGTGCTGCTAGAGATCGCATCTAATAATCCGCCCTCGCACGCTGGATCGAGGAGGCAAAGATGTTATCGAGGTGCACGCGTGCTGAACGCGGAGGTGTCGTCCGTTCGGCGCTTGATCGGGATGGGTCGCGATTTGATCGTGAAGACATACGACTACATCAACCGCGTTTTTGACGCTTCTGCTTAGCGATCTACAAGGGTATGTAGACACACTCCCCCTCTCGTAGCTATGCATATCCATGGATAGATCTTGCCTTCGTATAAGAATTTTTTTTGTTTCTCATGCAATGTTCCCCAACAAATGGGAATAAGGAGGATGTGACCTATAGATAGTTGCTATGGATCTGGTGGTTGATACTGAACATGAGCCTACTACCAATATAAAGTAGTAATAACGAATTACATGTCATGGGTTAGTAGTTAATTGCAGAATACTGACAGGGGTTAGTACTTCACTATAGAATAGACATTCAGTAGTTAACTGCAGAGTATTTGGTCTTTGGGATACATGTCAAACAAAATGTCAGATTTTAATCAACATGCTCTGATTTTTCCTTCATAAGTATATACTCAATACAACATATAATTCCGTCTTGTCTTGAAGTTCTCTCCTGCAAATTTAATAATGCGCCCAAGAAATTTGTGTTTAGTAACCAAGATTGCACAAGACTTTCCAAATTGTAGTTGTATGGTCCCCTTCCATTGACATTGTAATTGGATGTGCCAGTCTGTATGGTGTATAGATTGGAGTGGAGTTAGTGGGAACCAGTACATAATTTTAAGTTGCACCTTGCTAATTTTATGAATGTGTCGGTGTGTGTGCCATGTTTTACCGAAACATGCAAAAAATGGAGAATTTTCGAGAGTATGAAGGTGGTTAGCTCGCACCATTTGGAACAAGTACATCAAATCTTGGATCTGAAATGTCCAATTTGCAACTTCAAAAATTTCTTTAGAAAGACTCCAAGGTTTGGCAATAATTTAGTAAGCAATTTTCATGATTGATGGGACCCGTACGAAGGCCTCTACACGCCACCCGTTGGCTGCCGGCATTACGGCACTCCAATCACAATCTCTTTCTCTTTGACGTCAAATGATGTCCTATGACTGGTTTTATGAGACATGAAGGTGGAGCGGCCCAGCAAGGAGTCTCAGGGTTCAGCAGGACATCCTTGGAGGAGCAGTTGAGCACATGCTGCCACCGTCGACGCATTTATGCATTGGAGTTACATTCATGGAGGTGCTATTATCAAATATGAATTCGATTGGAGAATTCTCCACTAGGAGTAGTGTCTGGCTACAATATTTGTGGATCAGGAATGCAAGCCGAATCGCCTCGACGTGAGTGTTGTTGCAATGTCTCGGTGGTGCACCTCACCTAATTCAGTAGGAGTAGATCACTCCCAGTACAATTGTTTATTCACTTCTCCTTCGGTACACCCCCTTAATACAAGGACGGTCGAGATGAATCGATACATCTTCGTAACAAAGGGCGTGATGGTACAGCGAAATATTGGCGACGTACAGGCGCCAGGGTGACGTGTCGTCAGCGTGTCCACCGTCGTGACGTGGCACGTCCACGTCGTTGCGCGACGGTTCCAGTTCGTCCGTCGGTTCCCGAGGCCGCCGACTTTAATCGCGCAGCCGCGTCGTCAGTTCCCATTGGTCCCCGAGGCCGCCGCCTTTAATCGCGCAGCCGCGTCGTCAGTTTTCGTCGGTTCCTAAGGCCGCCGCCAGTTCGTCCCGTCGTTTCGGGACGCAGTTAATACTGACTGCGTCCTCAGTGCCCCGTCGTTTCGCCGTCTACCGAGGGGCGCCATTAATGGCGGCAGCGTCGTTAGTGCCTCGGACACGTCGTTCCCTGATGCCGCCGCCAACGGACCGTCGGTCTCCGCCGTCTCCCGAGGCGACGCGGCCTATTGACCGCGGGTCCGCCGCGCTCCTGAGGCCGCCGCGCTCCCAAGGCACCGTGTTTACTCCACCAGAGTAACGCCGACCAACCACCCCCCGTCGCCTCCCCTTCCCCGCTGCACTTTAAGAACCGGCGCCCCCAGCACGTCGGCCCCCATCTCTGCCCCGACGTTCTCCCCCCCTCTGCCCGTCGCTCCTCTGCCCCGACATTCTTCTCCCTCCTCCGACGACGATGGCCCACGCCGGCAGGAGCAGCTCCAGCGGCAGCAGTGCCCCGGAGAGCAGCTGGCCGCTGAGCCTGGACCAGCCGGCGACGGAGGAGCTCTACCGGTACGGGCTCCTCGTCCCACCGGGCTGCCGCCTTGCGAAGCCGTGGCGGATCAACAAAAACGGCTACGCGACGCAGGGCAACCCCGCGACGGCGGAGGAGCTTCGGACCCACCGCGGCCGGCATGCCTTCTGGGACGGCAAAAATTATACCGCCGTCATCACGCAGCTCCACCCGAGGAGACAGGCGGCCGTCCCCCAGCCCCCGCTGGCGGCCCCGCCAGTTCCGCCGGAGTTCGATCTACCGCCGGAGCAGGTCGTCCTGCGTCAGGACGGCGACCCCGACGACGCACCGGGCTGTGAGCCTCTTAGGCGACGGCGGCGGCCGCCGTGGCAGCGGAGGCGGCGAGGGAGGAGGCGGAGATCGCGGTGGTGATCCAGTCGGCGGAGGCACTGGCGACGGCGGACCCGCAGCCCGTCGTCGGCGACGAGGATGACGACGACATCGACTGGGACGACCTCGCCGTCAGTTTCGACGACGACGGCGGCTCGGACGGGGGCGGCGCGGTTGATGGGCAGGACGTCGTCTACGTCCACGAGTCTGATTAGTTTTTTCTTTCTTTTATTAATGTTTAATTAAAGTCGAGTTATATTCGAATGTAATCGTGAACTATGCTTTATTAAGTTATGTATCGAATTTTATTATACAGTATTATCTAAGTTACGTATGGAAATTATATTAATTTATGTATCGAAGTTTTATTAAGTTATTATGTATTATTTGTTTATAATATTTTAAATTTGTTTAAATATTTTTTAAAAATTAGGCTTTCCATAAATTATAAAAATAAATGAAAAATTCAGAAAACGATAAAAAGAAATATACAGATTATAAAAAAACAGTTCAACAAAGGTGGCAAGATGAAGGAGTTGCTACCCCACGTGACGACGTTTTAGAGAAGTCGATTTTACGACCAACTCCGAACGATCTCAAAATTTGATACACTGTTGGTGTTGATATTTTATGTGTGCATGTCAAATTTGAACGAGTATGAGCAAAGGTGACAAGATTTGTCACCTTCGGTCGTTTTTCGGGCATTTTAGACGAAAAAATGCAGAAAATGGATAATCAATGCAAACCCATTGAAATTTTGCATGCTTGGTTTGCACGATGTAGGTAGACACTACAAAAAATGACACATCATTCTGAGTCTCTGAAGATCCAATTGCTTCACAAAGTGAAGGATGGGGGAGAAATGTCCCGGTGTATACTACAGATTGATCGGAGTGAATGCACGGTAATGCACACATTGATCATCATGGTAGATGATGGTCTAGGATGTTTGTAAAACTTGTCCGAACATGTTGGAGATGTAATGAAGCAGTTGCTACCCCTAGGTGTCGACGTCTAGGGGGGTAGACGGCCGGGGGCCATTTCTGAGATTTTTGTACGAAATAAAATAAAATAATATGTAACTAGTGTAAAAATTGTATAGAATTGTGCATGTGATGCTGTTTTCATCATGTGAGTTTGTAAAAAAACATGGGGTGATGTCTTCACTTAAAAAAATGGAGGTGCTCCGAGACGGAGCATACAGGGCTAGTCTGGGAGACCCATTTCAGAGAAGTTGATTTTACGACCAACTCCGAACGATCTCAAATTTTGGTAGGCCCTAGGTGTTGATATTTGAGGTGTGCATGCCAAGTTTGAACGAGTTTCAACAAAGTTGGCAAGATTTGTCACGTTCGGGCGTTTTTCTGGCATTTTAGACGGAAAAAATGCAGAAAATGGATAATCAATGCAAACCCATTGAAATTTTGCATGCTTGGTTTGCACGATGTAGGTAGACACTACAAAAAATTACACATCATTCTGAGTCTCTGAAGATCCAGTTGCTTCACAAAGTGAAGGTGCGGGAGAAAGGTTCCGGTGTATACTACGGATTGATCGGAGTGAATGCACGGTAATGCACACATTGATCATCAGGGTAGCATGATGGTCTAGGACGTTTGTAAGACTTGTCCTAACATGTTGTAGGTGTAATGAAGCAGTTGCTATCCCTAGGTGTCGACGTCTAGGGGGGTAGACGGCCCGGGGCCATTTCTGGGATTTTTGTACAAAATAAAATAAAATAATATGTAACTAGTGTAAAAATTGTATAGAATTGTGCATGTGAGTTTGTAAAAAAAACATGGGGTCCAACGGCTACAGCGACGATCAACGACGGTACAGTAAATATAAAATCAGAAGATCATAATCAACATAATATCAGTAACAAAACACCACAAAAATGTCTCGTAAATAAATATAAAATATATTTTCAGTACAACGATGACGCACAACGATGATACATTTCTCACATCACACAAATAAAATATTTGAAGTACAACGTAATTTTATTGAAATAACAAATGTCTCATATTGTCTTCTTTTAACAAATGAAGCATCATGTCTACCGTTCGTACCTACATAATAAATATAAAATATTTGTTAGACTATAAAATCAATAAAATACATCATTTGAAAAACTTAATTTATGTAAAACGTACCTCTTACTTCATGTTGCCTTGTTATGACCTGGATTGTGACGGTGGTGTAACGATGATTGTTAACACCGACGAATGGGATGAACGGCATACCGTATCTGTTCATCTTATACGTGCTATCAAACACAATCACGTCTCCATAATCCTGATAGTCTCGCTAGACTGTGCGTCACACCATAATATGCTCTTCAATCTCCCCTCCTTATCCAGCACGTACTCAAAAAAGAAGTCCGGATCTTTCTCCTTTCTACTCCTTATTATACCAATCACCGTGTCAGCATCACCTTTAGAAAGGAGCTTCCTTTTCTCTCTGCAACATAGGTTGTACACATCACGCCTCAGAAGTCCGCATTTATCATACGAACCGTATCTGCTGATAAAGTTATCAACTATGACGTGCTTTCGGATCCCCCTTCCCTGATAGTGCTAAAATCTCCGCCTTCTGGAAATCATCTATCCATCTATGTGACCACAAAAATGGCACCTCATCGGGTTGAACGAGGTCATGGTTGTGCTCATCAAAAAATGCCGTGACAAACCAAACTCCACGGGCTTTATCCAGTTTCACCACAAAATGCGCACATCAATCGCAACGAGTATCCCCCCTTAACCTGCATGTGCGGCCATCCATGGTTATGAATTTCCTCCGCCGTCTTCCTGCTCTGAAGCAAACAAACCGCCTGAACCTTATAATTCCTGCAGGACCTTTTCCTCGTTTCACCTTCTCTTTCATGATGCCGAACCCACGCTCTTTGGCGTGATTGTTGTAGAACATGTACGCATCTCCTTGGGATTTATATGTCATTTTCATAACCTTACAATGCGTATCCATCATCTTTTTCAGCTTCTCAGTCTCCGCAATGTCAATCTCTACTTCACCATCATCATCGATACAATCATTTATGTCCTCCTGAAGAAATACATAAAAACCATGAGAGTTAAGTCCTATCATAATCTAGTTCACACTACTGGCTATCGTACAAAAATGATTGAACATACCTGATTTACGCTATCGTAGAAAGAGTCATCCGTATTATTTTTCGCATTCTCAACATCCACATCTTCCTGTACAATAAACACACACATGAAATAAACATTGTATTTTACAAACTTAAAGATCTAATTATATGTCACTTACGTTTTCACTGCATGTATCATCTTCATTATTCTGAAAATCCTCCGAAGGTAAATTATTATATGAAGACCATGATTCATTGGCGCTATTATAATCATCATCATTAATAGAACTGTTATCAGTTGCATCGACGGTATCTATATCATACTCATCCTTCGAATAACCAGTGTCCTCCTCCATTCAAACACCTCAAACACTATACAACAATAAAGATATAAAAAAATTACAATTAAATTTTTGTATAAGACTCGGTTTTATTTCAAGAGCTTAGGTCGCAAACCTACGATGACTCCGGTGGCAGGGGATGATCCTTGATGGGGCGGCAGCATGGTGATCGGGAACGAGGTGGAGGAGTGGTGGTCGGGAACGGGGCGACGTCGTCGGCGGCGATTGGTAGTCGTTCGGCAGAGGTGAACGAGGATGGGTTGGCGGCGTGGTGATCGGGAACGGGGGCGGCAGAGTGGTTGCCGGGAACGGGGCGACGTCGTAGGCGGCGATGGGGTAGACGTGTGGTAGTGGTGAACGCGTGGACGGGCCGGCGGCGGAGTGATCCGCGACGATGTGGTGGTCGGGAACGGCGCGGTGTCGTCGGCGGCCATGTGGAGGAGGTGCGGCGGGGGTTGATCGTCACGGGCGTCGGCGGCGGCGAGGTTAACCGCGGGCGACGTGAACTAGGTGAAGCGATGGGCTAGCCCAGCATGCACGACGAGTCAACGGGGTCGGGGGCGTGGCGTGCGACGTGACTAGGCGACGGTTTTCCACATCACCGGTGGCGACGTGGCGAGGCGGGGCGGGGCGGGCCGACGTGGCGGCGTACGTATATACTGTACGCGAATACGTTTGAAGGAAATGACCTTCCTATCCTTCTACGTTTTGTGGGGGGTGTACCGAAGCGGGGCTCTTGTTTATTATTAATCACTAGTGTCTCATCTGTTTATTCCTCATCTAGCTCATATATTTAGTGTCTCCCGAGGAAAAGAGAGGAATTGGTGCACTGCCTCGCGCCTATTTGACTCAGTCTATTACTCTCACTAAATATATAAGCGTAGACATCTAATCTTGATTTTTGAGGACCACTTTAGGATGTGATCATTACTGTTGCTTCACACCTTCTTGACATAACACAACGTTTGTGTTAGAATAATACGAGAGCCAATAATCGAGAGAAGTGTAAAGTGAATCGCTAATGTTTCATTAGATGATTGTAGATACTCATATAGGTAGAAGGGGTGCCTTGAAGAGGCATCCGTTGAGGATAGTTGGCATGAACCGACGTGATGTAAGTTTTTACCTCATCGTAAGGGCCAAACCTGGGTAAACTCGTCTCTCATTCCCGACCAACCCCTTTGATTCGGCACACATCGGCGATGCGCTCACACTTAAGTTCTCTTACAAGGACGTCTATCGTGACAAAACCATGACAGTTGCCAAAAGGCAACTGCGTGCGATTGGTACAAGGGGAGATTCCCCCATAATTAACACATGTTAATTAAGTTTTAACGCTCCCCTAATCTACAATTGTCCATAAAATATCACCATCTTGAAAGGTCTCCTCCAAAAACCCGGTGGAAAAAATGTGAGGAGTATAGTGTTTGATATGTTGCTAAAACTCCTTCAAACCCAGTGGGAAAAATAAGGAGAACATGCTGCAACATATAATAGTTGTTGTCTCCCTTAAATCAATATGTAAGAACCATAGAGTTTAGGGAACAATAAATATGTCACATATTCTTTCCTAAAACCCCGATGGGGAAAACAGAAAGTAGGACATATGATCTTGTGTTGATATTACCTCATTAAAACCCTTTATGAGAACCTGTATAGTAAACTCATGAACGGAAAAAGAGTATAATATGATTCATTGAATGGGAATAATTCAGGAAGATACTCCCCCCGATTCTTGCAAATATCGAAGCCATCACATACCAATTCCATCAGCATATTTCTGGAATGTAAAAGTTGGTAGAGACTTCATAAGAAAATCAGTCACATGATTTTATTTGCAAGATATGCATATAGCAATGTTACTTATTGCATAAACTATTTGCATCCGGGCAACACAAGAAACATTATCGTTGAGATAATGGTTGGTGGATGTAGCCTTGAGGTTTGTTTCAAAGACTCTTCATGGGAGGGATACCACACCTAGTAGAAACACTAAGCTTGTCTATGATCTGACATAGCGTGAACCAGATCAATGTATCCAATGGTATTAGTGTTCAGATTTCTCTGAAACTTGAAAACCCAGGACAATATGTTTGATGCCTTTGGAGATATCGATAAACATTCTTGAGTCCCAACCAATTGTGTTTGGTGGATCCAATGGCATTATGGAACGTTGAGTCCCAATATCTCATTTCCGTCATCTCTTGGTCTAAATAGATCTTTCTTTATGCCTAGAGAATGAACTACCATGAGAGTTATGGATGGATAAGATTTGTACACAATGAATTTATCCAGTATTTTTGGATATAGACAACATAGGATACCATGATGTATGAATGAAGGTGCTCAAGTTGTAGTAACAAGCGGTATTTTAGTTTACCCAAATTATTCCTTTTAAACCCCGTCATTTAGATGATTACATGTGTCGTCATTTCAGACACACAATCATGGATAATCATCAGTGTAGGAGTAAACCTTGTGTATAAGGAACTCACTTCGTCGATTGTACCATATGTACCGACAACAATAAGTCGTATGGTGACTTACTGATTATTTTTACATAATGTATGTTGCATTTTGCATTTCAATTCAAAAGCGAGATTCCAATGGGAACCATATATGTCTGAATCTAGTGATCCACATGGATATGTAATCACTACATCTACCCACTTCATAGATAGACAATTTTGTACTATCAATGATATAAGTTATCGAAAAGAGATTCCACTTCTGGAGAATAGTTGGGTATATGCATGAACCCTTGTGCTATAATACTTGTTCTTTGTTTCACCACCTCGTTGTTCTCAATTCTATTTCCAGAAGAAAAGTGTAGGCTTATGAATACCTTCCCATTATTGAGCAAGATCATTTCTACCTAGATTATACCCTTTGCTTGAGTTCACTCTGAGTGTTGTTAACACTTTTCCATGGCCATGGTCTTTGGATCTGAATCATTTGAAAGGTTTTGCAATCTAGTTGGGAAATATATATCGATAATTGTAGACTTCCGGTTATATGTTTCTCCAGAATCTATATATGAATATAGAGTTGATGGAAATATCCTTACCCATGGGGACTACTCGCGATTTCCCAATACGATTGAGTTGGGTATTTCGATGTCCCAATCATTATGTGCACTATGACCTGGGTTGGTGGAGGTTTCCCATCCACTCTGTATACCACCCACTGGGTCTCTCTCAATGTGTAGTTAACTTGCCTTTACTGATTCATATATCTTGATATCCTTGCTTGCAATAAGCTGAATCTTGATGTACTTTTCCCATACATCCCCCTGTTACTTTGAATGGGGAGTGGAGTGGTTTTTGTTGGCACTTCCACTCTTTCAAGCATACTTTTGCAGGATTGTAGGATTGGGTAACACCTTTATAGTCACTAAATGAATCTGGCAGGTTATTTGCAATGTGTTGCAAATCTTCTGAATGCATGGTTCAACTCTTTGAGTCGTGGATTTGAGGCAGAAATGTGTTGAACATTCCAGTAATTTCCTGACATTTTTACGGTACTTGAAATATCCCCATAATGCATGGAAATATTCCTCATGAATCAGGATAGTGGCCTTGAATAACTACCCATGCGAGGGGCTTGAGGTATTGATGGAAATACAGTTATTCCTCCCATAGATCCCAACTATATGTTCAGGGGCCATTGATGTATGTCGGGTGGTGATATCGGTATAGAACCAAATTACCGCATATGAGAAATACTTGGTAGATTTCCACGTATCGAAGATAGAGTTGAATAATATTAAGCAATTTGGTCATGAGCGCGTAAAACTGCATGACTCCAATGTAAAGTTGCTAAGTTGCAATTCCAAAGTAAAGATAATGCAATAAGTTTAACTCTTTGGATAAAGGATTCTACCAAACCATTTTGAGTCTAGACACTAGAAAAAATTGCTAAACATCAATCCGAGGGCCATAGAGAAGGTACGAGGAGAATTTCACAATGTTGTCCATTCAATTTGCTTGAAATCAATGTTAGGATAATGAGCCAATGGTTTCGTGTGAATAAAGCACGCACTCAAGGCCATCATGTAGATATGTCTTTGAGAACCATGGAATACCTAAATAGTATAGTCAATGGACGGGAAGAGCCATTTACCTCAACTTGATGCATTCAAGGAGTCTGAGTGGTTCAGCGTAGACTTTAAGGTGCGCGAGCCTTAAAATTAGCTTTCCTGTGTCACTTGTAGTGCATAAAATCCAAATGGTGATAGAATTTAGCAACATAATAATCATAAACTATTGGAATTGCTGATAATTTTTAGTTTCAACCCAATGTCTTGATGACCATGGCGAGTATGCCAAGTTTTTCATGTACAAGACACTCTGGAAAACTATATCGTACGCAACATGTGCTACGGGTTGTGTCGTATGTGTGGTACAATCTAGATGAACCATAGAGAATGTACTTTCCATATCCGTTGCATATGGTAAAGAGAAGTTATTTCTCTTTGCTGTCATCATAAGTTTTTCGATGGAAAATATTTTGACGGATACCTCTATAGTTTGGTAGGGTACAAATTAAACCGGGAAGCAATAAATCATCCTAGCGTTACTCGAGTACCCACAGGGATAGTAAATATAACTCGAGTTGAGCTAACAAATACCTCATTGCGTATAGCGATTTTAAAATATCTCCTTTCTCTCAACGAGTGTGGAAACATTTCACTTCCTTGAGTATAGAGTTCGTGGTGCATATGTCTACAAGGCACAAATCATCTTTCATCATATTAACCCTCATAGAAATATATATATAGACATGAAGATTCTCAAGAAAATCCTTGTTACATATATAGAAAACATACAAATGTGATGTAGCAAAGTGCTGATACAATATATTGTGATATACAATATATGATGAAAATAATACTTATGTTGTTGTTACAACATCATAAATGGACATAATAAACAAATTATATTGACCTCTTAGGAGATTTGAGAGACTAGTCAAAGTCTTCAAACATGTCGGTTGAGGCATATTCAACCATCATGTTCTCCATGCCCATAGGATCCCATCAACACTGATGACGTGAGGTTGAAGGTTGAAGTGACCTTCAAACCTTTGACCTTGAGATTCATCGTGTCCCAGGAATTGCTGTTACAGAAAATTAGATGCAGAAATCTGAATCAATATAATGCCTTATGATGTATAAAACAATATATTTTCTGGATTGCACGCATTGTCCCATGGGACACAAGAGTGATCACGATGTCCATACCCAGGTAGGGTAGTAATGGGCATTGAGGGTGAATGCCTCAAATTCTCTAGCCATCTGTTACCACAGATAATTAATTTACGGTCGGTAAATTAAAGACCATCATGGTTGCTGTTGTAGTGAACTTAGAAAAATTAATGGGAATTCAGGAAGTTATCTTGTAACCATTAATGTGAATCTTAAATTGCTAAGTATGACACCTTGAAGATAATCTCCAAAATGGAGTAGATCTAGCAGCACTAGGGAGTATAATCTGATGAAATCAGTAGATACTCACCAGTAATGCCTTATGTCATGACTTAGAAAAATATGTGGGAGAACACTTTGTAAAGCAATTATAATGTTGAAATGACAAAATGTAGGCTTTAACAGTAGTGGTGATGATCTACAAAATAGTAGATCTACACACTACCTTGTGATCCCAAGCATCAATTTGAAAAAAACCACTTTGAATTTTGCATCCATATTCGCAAGAAATTAAAAAAATGCAAATAGTCGTAGTAATCTCGGCATGTGTTTAACATGGAAATATACATCATAAAAATTATTTTGGAATACATCATACTCAACGGAGAAACAATACTGTAGAGGTACTAAATTTATTTTTTCCAAGAGATTAAAAATATCAGTTATAAATATACGTAATTAATCTCGACACATGGTAAACATGGAAATACATTACATCAATTTAGGATCTGAAATACATTGGTACTCAACAGAAAACAATACTAAAATACATGTACTAATTTTAGCAGATATAAAACACAAATAAATTACTGCTAGAACTTTTTTAGGATTTTACTTGCTAATGTGCTAAACAAAGATGCAAATAATCAAATAAAGCAAGCGTTGTGGGCTGCCTAAAGTCCCAGCCACAAATAAATTTGCAACTAACCTGGCCAACTCGAGCAGATAAGGGCGAGGAAGGGAGTCCGACACTAAGGGCACTACTGGAATCTGCTAGTTTGCCGACAGCTTTAAGCTTTGCCGTCAGCAATTTTACGGGGCTGACGGCAAAGAGACTTTGCCCTCAGCCAAAATACAAGCTGACGGCAAATAAAATCTATGTCGTCCGCTTTATCTAAGCCGGTAGCCAGCTGACGGCAAAGGACAAAAAAGCGGTCGGCATAGGAAGGCTGACGGCATAGGGGCTAACCGAGTCGCCGCCTCGGCCAGAAAAAAAAATTGGGGGCCTTCTTTGCCGACAGCCAGCTGAGGGCAAAGACTAACGGCTGTCTTTGCCGACAGCTGGCTGAGGGCAAAGAGGCTAACCCCATACACCTGCTTATCCCCCCGTGCCTTCTCTCTCTCACCGCGCCTTCTCTCTCTCACCGTCCCGTGCACGCGCGCCCTGCTCTCCCACGCCGCCCCTCGCCCGCCCCTCGCCGCCCCGCGCCGCCCCTCGCCGCCCCTCGCCCACCCCGCGCCACCCCTCGCCTGCCCCGCGCCGCCCCGCCCTGCGCCGCCCCGCGGCCGCCCCGCCCTGCGCCGCCCCTCGCCCGCCCCGCCCCGCGCCTCCCTGCGCCGCCCCCTCCGGCCCGCCGCCCGCCGCCGGACGACGAGGCGCCGCCGGCCCCGGCCCCCGCCGCCCCCCCGCCCGACGCCGCCGGAGTCCCCTCCTCCCCTCCTCCGCGGCCCCCGCCTCTCCCTCCCGCCGGTCCGTCCGCGCCAGGTTCGGTATAATACTTGTACGTGAATATGCAGGGAAACAGAATACATCAAGTTAGGTTAGATTTTGTTTTGGAGTATAAAATCTCAGGTTAGAGTTTGTTCTTACTATGTTCTGTATACCAAAATCGGTATATTAAATCAGGACAATTAACGTAGGTTTAGATTGATTGAGATAATAGTTAATTAAAATCAAAATATATGAGAATAAATCAAAAGTTTTTTGTACGCTAATATATGGGAAATTTTAGATTGATTGAGATAATAGTTAATTAAAATCAAGGTTTTTAATATGAAGGATGAGCTGGTCGTTCCATATTATACTCGCCTGCACTACTATACATTATGTAAAAGCTATGGCCGTGGCAAAACAGAGAAGATTGACTGAGAGGGGAACAAATTCAGAGAGCAGAAGGTAATTAATTTTGTTTCCTGGTACTACTGAGATGAAGAAATAATTAGCTTAGAGAGCCTATCCAGCGTACATGCTCACATGTTGCATATATGATCTACATCATAGTAGAGCACAACGCATCAATGATCGAATTGCCGAAATTCGCATCCATGCATTATGAAGTGTGATCTAATCATCTAAATAGGAATAAAAGCAAGGACAAAATTATAAGTAGATCAAACCTGGATCAATCTTTCCCTATCCCAAGGTGACAGCCGACCTAGGATAGAATGTGTGCTGGAGAGGAGTGCGTGAGGCGGAGGATCAGAGCAGCCTATATTTGTTTCTAGAAGAGAGAAGGCGCTATTGTACTGGCTGGACTATGTTTGATGTAGAACGTGGTGGAGTTGTAAAAAACTTGGACTATATGTTAAGAGAGAGAGATACGTTAGAGATATTATTTTTTGAGATAGAGATACGTGAGGGATGCGTAACTGACAAAAACGGACATGTGAGAGATTGAATTGGAAATATCTGGTATTTCCATAGTATAAAAATAACATAATATATATTGCAAACTTCATATTATAGAGAGTAATCTACACCGTAATAACTTGGTCCCACCAGATTAACGGCTCCTAATTTCTTTTGAATTGGTTAGCTTAATTGCCGCGAGTGCGTATTTGTGTTCATTGAGTGCATTTAAATGTGCAGTAGCTTCTCCGCGAGGGATTGGTTTTCGACGACCTCCCCTGCATTCGAAAGTGAGCACATTTGTTAACTCCTCCTCCACCCCCTTTATTTTGCTCTGTTCCGGCCTTCGTGCTGATGACACTATCTAGCTAGGTATTTTTAGTATTAAAATGCAAAGGTCTTGCGTAACCAATATGCGTCTCCCGTTCGAAAGGGTTCCTGTCATAAATATGCATGCATTTGCATATTTATAACGGTGATTCTTTCAAATTGTCCAACGTTATCCATGGACAGCCCGGGTATGTGTAGATTGGGTCGTTTCCCACGCTTTGCTCCGGATCCCATGCAGAGTTTCGACAGCTCCTCCTTGTTGTTCTCCGGGTACACATCCTCTCGGTTAGTTGCCGAGACGTGTATCAGGAGAACAACGGGGAGGTGCTGCCGAAATTTTGCGTTGGGTCGGGAGCAGAGCAGTGGGAAATGACCCAATCTACACATACTCGGGTGGGATTAGGACCCATCTTTACCTAGTAGCTGGTAGGTGTGCATGCCGTGCATCCCAATGTATTAACCATGATTAAAAAATGGCCATAATTAATTTAACATACTTGATGAATTGATATTTTATATTGTTTTATATGTGAATACTATGTAGCTAGCTTGCCAGAATGACTAATCGTGAATGGATGTATACCGGTCACCATAGTCAGAGAGATATGACCGATGAATGGTTGGGCAAAACCTATGAATTCGTGGAAACGTCGTTTTCTAAAGGCCAGCCAAAAACATGGTGCCCCTGCACTAAGTGCAAGAATTATTCGCGATAGACAAAGGATGTAATGGGTAAACACCTGCAGATGCGTGGTTTTACTTCCGACTATACCTTGTGGACATTTCATGGTGAGTCGGCCCAACGTAACACAAACGAGGTGTTGCGTCGGCGCACCGATGATCATGGTACAGGGATTGAAGACATGGTGAATGACTTTGATGATGCTCGGAACAAGGACGAAGAGATGGAGGAATCCGCGAAAGCCTTCTATGCCATGTTGGAGTCTTCAAAACGTCCTCTTCACGAGCACACTAAGATTTCTCAGCTAGATGCCATCGCACAAGTAATGGCTCTGAAAGCCCAGTTCAACATTGGAAGAGATCTATTTGACTCAGTGATGACCCTATTTGGGCGCTTTCTACCAGAAGGTCATATTATGCCTTCAAACCTATATGAGTCAAACAAAATCCTTAGTGCACTCAAGATGCCGTATGAGCAGATACATGCTTGTGAGAAGGGATGTGCCTTATTTAGGAAAGAGTATGCGGAGGAAACATATTGTCCATTTTGCAAGTCCTCCAGATATGTTGAGGTAGAAAACGGTGAAGGTGAGAAGAAGCAGAGCAAAATCCCCGTGAGTGTCCTACGGTATCTGCCGATCCTACCAAGACTTCAACGACTTTACATGCTCGAAGAAACAGCAACACAGATGACATGGCACAAACATGGAATTAGGAAAGAATTAGATGAACACGGAGTTCCGATGTTGGTACACCCTTCAGATGGTGACGCATGGAAGGCATTCGATAGTATACATAAGGAAAAAGCTAAAGAACCAAGGAATTGTCAAATCGCCATCAGCCTCGATGGGTTCAATCCTTTTGGTATGACGGCTACCCAATATAGTTGCTGGCCTGTATTTGTCATTCCCCTCAATCTTCCACCATCATCCATTATGCAAAGAAAGCACATATTTCTGACGTTGATAGTTCCAGGGCCAAAATACCCGGGGAAGAATATGAGTGTGTACATGCAAGCGTTGATGGATGACTTGAAAGAAGCTTGGGTGAATGGGGTCAACACATACGACGCAACTAAGAAAGAGAACTTTCAAATGTATGTTTGGTACCAATACTCGTTGCATGATCTGCCAGCATTTGCGCTTTTCGTTGCCTGGTGTGTGCATGGAAGGTTCCCATGCCCACAATGCAAGGCAGCTCTTAAGTTTCATTGGTTGCCGGTGGGTGGGAAGTATTCCTGCTTTGACTTGCATAGACAGTTCTTGCCTATGGACCATCCATTTAGAAAAGACAAGAAGAATTTCATGAAAGGTAAAGTTGTCAAACACTCTGCACCACCTGCGTTGACGGGGGCACAAATTAATGAACAGTTAAAATCTATGGAGCCTGATCCAAACCATCTAGGGTATTTCTTGGGTTATAATGAGGAACACGCCTGGACCCACAAGCCATGCGTCTGGGATCTCCCCTACTTCAAAGACCTCTTACTTCCACACAACATTGACATGATGCACACTGAAAAGAATATCGCCGAGGCCCTTCTTGGCACATTTTTTGGCACTGATAAGGGCAAAGATAATACAAAGGCTAGAGTTGACCAGGAGACTCTGTGTGATAGGCCATTACTAAACATGCGAGAACCGAAAGGAAGAAAACATTGGGCGACCCCAAACGACGTGAATCCAATCTCAGCCTTTTCAAAGGGAAGCTCGCACCTTCTGGTGTGGGAAAACCAAAGTTGCTGTGCGTCGAGGAGTGGCGCACACTAACGATGTATATATTGAACAATTTAACAGAAGTTCGGCCATACATCGAGTAAACGCTCTGTACATTGTTTCGCAACTTTTAACAAGTTTTGTGTCTAACAACTATTATTAATTGATACAGTCGATACGTCGAACAATTCTCGAATGGTGTTGCAATCGAGAAAGAATCCATTCTCGAGTATGAACTTCTTGAAAAGACAGGAGGCGGCTATCCCGGTTTCATCTCTTGGTTCAAAAAAAGGTACCTCCCTTATATATAATAAGTGATTTCCTTTGTTGCTATTACTCATGAGTAACACACGAAACTCTATCTTTTCTTAACTTCTAGGCTAATTCAGATGAGCAAGTCGACGATGAATTGAGACAAATAGCTAATGGTTTTGACTTTAAGGTCCGTACATTTCAGAAGTATGACATCAACGGGTATCGCTTTCGTACTACTAGCAAAGAGCTTTCAATGCCCGGTCGAAAAACAAACAATTCCGGTGTCTCTGCTATAGGCGAGGGAGGTGTCGAGTATTATGGAAGACTTGAAGAAGTCTACGAACTTCATTATTATGGTGAAAATCCTCCGAACGTTGTTGTGTTCAAATGTCATTGGTTTGATCCTACTAAGACAAGACGGACTCATGAACATCTTGGGATTGTCGAAATTCGACAAGACAGGCAGTTAAGCGGTGCCGATGTCTATATTGTGGCTCAACAGGCCACCCAAGTTTTCTATCTGCCATACTGTCGTCAAAGTGTTAAGAACCTAGAAGGTTGGTATGTCGTGTTCGATGTGCCGCCACATCTTAGACCACCTCCCCCAAATGAAGACGATTATGAACCTCAAATTGACCCAATAACATATGATGGAGAATTTTTCCAAGAATCACGTGGTGTCAGACGTCGTACCCGAAACTGCTCTACGTCCACCCTGAACACGGAGGAACAAGACTCACGTGATGATGAGGAAGAAGTGGAAGTAGAAGAAGTTACCAATGCCGATGAGCTATCAATGCTTGATCGGTTACAAAAAGGCCTTCCACATGATGTCCTTGAACCCGATGACGATATCAGTCATGACGACATGTGTGATACTGATGATGATTTTGCTTCAATTGACCATGGAGAAGAGACAGATGATCCAGACTATTAGTACTTAGTATGCATCCAAACATTGTTGTTTAATTATTCAATTATTAGTTGAATTATTCATGTATTTATTATTTTTCACTTAATTATTGTCCTTGAATTTGTACTAATTATTTAACTATTTATCGTTACAGGTGGTGAGACATGGCAGGCGGGGATAAGTTGAGGATAGCACCTGGGCAGCTACGGAGAACTTTCTTGCAGAGCTTTGCCGAGGAGCCCCGTGGGAGAGGCGTAGGAAAAAAGAGAGGCAGAGGACGTGGTCGTGGGAGAGGGAGGCTGCATGATAGGAGCCAGTCGCCACCACCCTCGGCCACTTCATCCTTTGCAGACGAGGGTGTCGCCGGTGCCGGATCCTACCGTCCAGGAGGAGACACCGATGCAGGGGGCTGAGGCGGAGGCTGAGGCGGAGGGTGAGGGTGCTAAGGCAGAGGGTGCTGAGGCGGAGGGTGCTGAGGCGGAGGGTGCTGAGGCGTTGGCTGAGGCGGAGGGTGCTGAGGCGGAGGCTGAGGGGGCTGCCAGCAAGTCGGTCTACCAACGTGGTATGACACGAGTTCCAGACCGATTGGACTTGCAGCACAGGCCATTAATTAAGCCAGAAGGAGAGAAGTAAGTTGATATATATTGTGTACCTTATATCATTATATTTCACCAAGTAGCTAATGTCTTTGCCTTATCATTATGTAGGGGGTGGGATTACCCGCAGAATACCCGGAATCCAAACTACCTCCTTGGTGCTTTACTTAGGGAGCACTTCCCCGGGATAGTGCAGTTGCCCGGTGAGGGTATGGTTCCCGAGCCAGGACTCAACTGGGAGCACTACCAAGCCGCTCTGCTCCCGGAAAACACACATGTCAATGGTGTTGTTTGCGTGAGCGTGGCCGACAAGGTGTTGGCTGATTTTTGGGTAAGTATACAATGTTATATATTGTTATTTCGTTCCAAATCATTTCACTATTCATCTGTGCATCTATTTGGCATAATTGCAGAGTCACTTTAGGGTCGAGGAGGGGACGGAGGAGGCGGCCAAGAAGAACCTCGTGAAAGAGTGCAAGAGTTTATTGAATAACACGAGGCACGAAATGCGTGTTCAGGCTGTTCGAGATTGGTACACCAAGCAAGGGGAGCCGAAGACAAAGACTGAATGTCGAAAGATTTTCCTTGATAAGACCGAGTACATGGAGGTATGTACATTCCAAAGATCAATTCTTAGGGCTAGTTAGGTCTATTTAGTTATAATACTTAGTTTCATTCTTCATTAACTTACATTCATAGGTGCCCCCGAGATGGTTGGCCGATAAGATGGATTGTTGGGAGATGATAGCGGACAGGTGGTGCACAGAGGCTTGGTTGAGCACCCACACTATGGCCAAGGACCGTCATGCCCAACTGGTTGGTGTGCCACACCACCAAGGCAATGCCAACATCAAGCAATACGCCAAAAAATGGGTATGTGTGCCTTGTTTTGTTTCATCAATAATTCGTTCGTTCATGATTTTTGTTGTACTAATTCTTTGTCTTTTCGTGTAGGCCAAACACAATAACCAGCCCGAGCCTGAGGGATACGCCGCATTTAGCATGGCCCATAAGGGCTCGTACAAGACGGCGAAGGCATATTCTGAGGGGGACGAGTCGTCGGCGTACACAAGCATGTCCGCCTACAGCAAGATGACGTCTTATTTTGAGGTGGTCAAACAGCTGCGCGGGCCTGACTTTGACCCGAGCCAGAATCCTATCGATCCAGAGGCGTTAATGATCTCTGGTGGCGGTAAGAGTCATGGCACGCTGGCCATGTGTGATGGCTTCGTCCCTATCACTGAGACTCTATCTCAGATCAAGTCGAGGCAAACGAGCTCCGCTCCTGCAATACGGCAACGCGCGAGGCTAGTTGATCTTGCCATCGAGGTTAGTTTTCTTCATTAGTTCTTTCGTTCTTTTGTCCCTGGATGGATGATGAAAATTCCTTTTGAGGAGTGGTTGCAGGCCGCACTTATGAAGGAGAGGGAGGCCACCAGGCTCTTGTTGGAGGAGAGGGACCGGAATACGCAGAGGTTGCTTGACGAGGAGAGGGCACGCAATAATGCCCATGCGAAGGCCATGCACGACTTCGTTGCGGTAAGTCAGTTGTGTGAGAAGCAAGGCCATGTGTGAGACGCAACAAGGCTATTTCTTTGACTCCTCGAAAACTAATTTGCAGGCTATGTGTGAGAAGCAAGGTTTGCCGCCCCCTCCGCCGATGCCTTCTCCGATGGGAACGGTGAGTTCCCTTTCAATGACCGACCTTGCACGGTCTTATACCATTGTCTGTTGCCGTGCTAACCACATATTTTAACTCTTGCCTTGTTGCAGCATCATTCAAGAGTTGAATCCCACGATCCCTTTGCTTCTCCTGGTGAGAGCCCTAGCAATCCAGCGACCAACGGAGATGCAGCTTCTCCTTCGTTTCCTGGCATTTGGTAAGTTATTCCTCTCCTTCTTATTCTTCTTATTGTTTAGATCAACTTAGATTATGCCAGGCTTTAATTAGCTTAGTAAATTCTAGTTGATATTAGCCATGGTTTAGTTAGCTTAGTAAATTCTAGTTGATATAAGAGCTCAAAAATGACATAATTAGTTTAGAAAGTTTTAAAAGAAACCAGAAGAGAAGAACAAACAAGAGATGAAGAAATAAGAGAAGAAGAAAGAGGAGAAAAAGATAACTTCTCTTCTTTCTTTTTCTCTATCTTCTTCTTCTTCTTCCACTTCTTCCACTTCTTCTTCTTGTTCTTCTTCTTCTTCTTCCACTTCTTCTTCTAATTGCTTAGCTTAATTTAGGTAACTTCTTTCTTATTGTATTCTTCTTCTAAATTCTTTCTCATTATGCAGATTTTGATAAAGCAGCATGGCATATGGATGGATGCTCGAGACTTTTTAATGCACTTGTGTAGTCCTAGATGAACTTTGTAATGCAATTGTATTTGTGGATGCACTTGTGATGCTTTGTAATGCTTTGTGATCTTGTTTGCACTTTAATGACATATATTCGTGTTGTTTGCACTTGTGTTGTGCTGTCCGTACTTTGTGATGCACTTGTGGTGCTGTTTAGGGGCAGATTCAATATATATACGTTGTTGTTTGTATCTATGTTTTGCAAATGCAGGGAATTAACAGAAAACAAATATGGAAAAAAAAGCAAAGAGGGTCTTTGCCGACAGCTCACTGACGGCAAAGCCTTTGCCATCGGTGGGCTGTCGGCAAAGAGGACACGTGGCGGCAGCCTGTGCATTCTGGCAACTCTGGGCATCACAATTTTTCGGCTTTGCCGTCAGCTGGGACAAAGCTGTCGGCAAAGAGGCGGCCAAGGGGACTCAGGGGTAGGCTTTGCCGTCAGCTGGGCTCTAGCTGTCGGCAAAGAGGCGGCCAAGGGGACCCAGGTGTTTGGGCTTTGCCGTCAGCTCTGCTACGGCTGTGGGCAAAGAGGGGAGGCTTTGCCATCAGCTTTGCTACGGCTGTGAGCAAAGCCTGCCGTTAACCTTCTAACGGAGCTCGGCCTGCGCCGTTGCCGCCACTGCTCTTTGCCGTCAGCCCGTGCCACAAGGCTGATGGCAAAGTCTTTGCCGTCTGTGGAGCTCCGACTGTCAGCAAAGAAGGTGATTGCCGATAAAATCTTGGCCGACACCTTTGCCGATAGCTCACTGACGGCAAAGCCTTTGCCATCAGTTAAACTGTCCTTTGCCGTCAGCTCTGGCTGTCGGCAAACCAGCAGATTCCAGTAGTGGGGGTCCTCGGGCCGACGACCTATATCTGTGGACTGGACTCCCGAGCCATTTCGGGCAGCCAATGACATATACGAGGAAGATTCCACAAGACTTGGTGATCAAAACAAGGACTCCTCTACAGTGACGTAGCCGACTAGGACTCTAGTTATCCTAGGCCTACGGTGCATTATATAAACCGAGGCCACGCTAGTCGATAGACGAGCTCATATTCATATGATCAATACTTTTAGGGTTTAAACCACAACATGCGATCTCGTGTTAGATCAACTCTGTATTCGATACTCCACCATCAATATAAAAAAGAGCATGACATAGGGTTCTACCCCCATTAAGACGGCCCGAACCTGGGTAAATATTGTCTCCCATGTCTACTGTTACCCATCGATCCAATATCCACAGTTTAGGACCCCCCCTACCCGTGATCCGCTGGTTTTGACACCGACATTGGTGCTTACATTGAGAGTTCTGATGTGTGACCGGAAGAAGGATTGATGGCTCATCTATAGATTGATTGCAGCTTTTTCTGGATAGCGAATTTATTTTCGCCATCCCCGTTTCCTCGAGCATCGCTTTGACGATTGCTTTGTTGGAATCGTGCGGAATTGTATCTACAACAACCCTGCAAAAATCTCGTCGCGTTCCGATGGATATATCTCCGGCGCTCTCTGATATACCGGAGTCGTGTCGAATCTGGACGGGAATGTGGATGAGTTTAGGACGAGGGGTCTAGTATCCATCTGGGACATCCATTGGAAAATTTCACCGTTCGGGTGCGGAATTCTTATATCGATCACCCCTCAAAATTTCAGCCCGATCCGACTGTACAAACTCCAGGAAATATCCAATGAGTACAACGAAATTTGTATCTATTTTCTTCGCGAAAATGAATCTGACCCGAGCTCATCTTTCTTCATTAATGGGGTTTTGGACATCTTTTTTGAAAGAATTTTTTAAAAGGTATTATGTGTTGTTCTAAAACACACGTCCATAAATTTTGAACCTTTTTCAAGGTAATCTTCACCATTACGCTGGTGTCAAACTAGCCCGTTAACGTTGCACCACGACTGCTGACCTGCACTAGACAGATCATCGCTTCATTGAGCCGAGATCAATCTCATCGGTTCAACACCTCGGATATCCGACCAAGAGTTCGGCATCACGAGGGCCGGATAATCTCCGAAGAATCTCGTTGCCCACGGATTGCACGCATCGGGCACGTCATTTCTCCATCAAGCCAGCATTGATCGCATCACAAATTCTGACCTGCGTCGTCATCGCCGCACCATTTCTTCTTCATGTCGACGCTCCACATGCCGACGCGCTTCGACAAGTCGGCTGGCATGGGGGTTCTAGCGCCACCTTACCGAACTACTACATCACCTCGGCTAGACCGGGGGCTTCTCCATCTCTTCATCAACCTGCTCCATGGTGATGCGTCCCAAACATATCTATAATTTTTTGCTTGTTCCATGATCTTTTGGATGACATTCTTATATGTTTTGCTACACTTTTATATCTTTTTACACATATTTGGACTAACCTACTAACTCAGTGCACCCAGTGCCAGTTTCTGTGTCCTGATGTCTTTTTTGCACGGGCTTTTACCCAATATCCCGGAGCACCAAAAATCTCGAGAAAAATATATAAAAATCAGCGCATTATAAGCTTCACGAAGCATGAAAGGGGGCCAGAGGGGTGCCAGGGGCCGCCCAGGCGACCTCTGGGCGCAGCCCACCCCTAGGCCGCGCCAAGAGGCCGCCTGGGTGGGGGCCATGCCCTTTGGTGCCCTCCTTTCGCCTATATTTACCCCTTGATAAGGAAAATCCTATACGGGATCCAGAATCGCGAATTTCTCCATCGTTCTTCCGCAGCAGTGGTTCCGAGATAGGGAGCGTCAGGAGACCTCTTCGCGGCACCCTACCGGAGGGAGGATTGACCTCCGGGAGCTTCTCCACCGCCATGGACCCTTCCCGGACGTGCCTTGAGTAGTCCTCCTTGGACCATGAGTCCATGACCAGTATCTATGTGATGTCTTCTCTCCAATCTTGTGCTTCAATGACTAGCCCTTGTGAGCTTCCCTACATGATCAAGGCATCTATGTAATTTTCCTGCTATTGTTATGCTCGGTTTGTTGGGATCCTATGGATCATGAGATTATGTTCACGTTGCTATGAGTAATATATTTGATTATCCTTTTATATTACGTTCCTTAGTGATTCATGCATGTTCTCCGTTGCTATTTATTGCTTTGGCCGAGTAGTAGATTGCAACTCCAAGAGGGAGCGTTATGCATGATTGTGGGTTCATGCCCCTCGATGTCTTGCTTGAGTGACAGAAACATGAGACTAGGGAATGTGTTGTTGCCACCAGGGATAAAACAACGGTGCTTGTGACCACGGTTGCAAGGATTGTTTACCTTACGCATAGTTCATTAATGCAGTTGTCCGTTGCTTTGAGTTTACACTTTGGGAGGGGCTCGCAACTTAATACCGTCGAGATGTTCTAGATAGATATCTCAAGGTGGATGATTAGTAAGTAGATGCTGATGAATAAACGGTCTACTTGTGTTGGTGTACTGCTCATTACTATTGAGCCTCTAACTTTCAAGTAGCATAATTAGCATTGCGGTGCGTTCATAATTTTGTCAATTGCCGAACTTTAATTTGTTTACCCAAGCATAGTTGTTTGTCGTATTTTGGGAGAGTGACATCACTAGTGAACATCATGTGACTCCGGTCCATATCACCTACATTGTTTACACCTCCATCATTTACCATTTTCATTTACTTTATCGTTACAATCACTATTACTATTCCCGCTTGTGTTTTGATCCTTTGCAAACTACAACCTATTTGTACTCATTGGGAGCAAAGTTATTTGTTGTGTGTGCAGGTCCACGTCTTGTGTTAGCGCCAGGGTGGGAGACACCTACTTGTTGATCCTAGGAGTCCTCCTGGTTCCATAAACCTTACAGTCACCGTGTAAGGGAAAACTTGCTGCTGACTACATCTCAACCTTTCACTTGGGGTAACTAATACGTCTCCAACGTATCTCTATTTTTTTATGGTTCCATGCTATTATCTTGTCAACTTTGGATGTTTTGTATGCATTTTATATCTTTTCTAGGACTAACCTATTAACTCAGTGCCACGTGCTAGTTCCTGTTGTTTCCGTGTTTTTGACCTTTTTCAGAGGAGAATATTAAACGGAGTCCAAACGGAATAAAATCCTCGAAATGATTTTTTCCGGAACAGAAGATACGCAGGGAGCTTGGGAACCAAGGCAAAGGGTCCCGTGGGAGGCCACAAGCCCCCTAGCCGCGGCCTGGGGCGCGCCTAGCAGGCTTGTGCCCCCCCCCCCCGTGGCTCCTTGGCCCTACCTCTTCCGCCTATCAATTTCCTAAAAAAAATCTGAAACCACGAGAGAGAGCCACGAAAATACTTTTTCGCCGCTGCAAGCTTCTGTCTCCGCAAGATCCCATCTAGTGACCGTTCTGGTGCCCTGTCGGAGGGGGGATTCGGACACGGAGGGCTTCTTCATCAACATCATTGCCTCTCTAATGATGCTTGAGTAGTTCACCACAGACCTTCGGGTCCATATCTAGTAGCTAGATGGCTTCTTCTCTCTCTTGGATCTTCAATACAAAGTTCTCCATGATCTTCATGGAGATCTATCTGATGTAATCTTCTTTTGCGGTGTGTTTGTCGAGATCTGATGAATTGTGGATTTATGACCAGATTATCTATGAATGTTATTTGAGTTTCCTCTGATCTCTTATATGCATGATTTCGTATCCTTGTAATTCTCTTCGAGTTGTGGGTTTTGTTTGGCCAACTTGATCTATAATTCTTGCAATGGGAGAAGTGCTTGGTTTTGGGTTCATACCGTGCGGTGTCCTCACCCAGTGACAGAAGGAGTAGCGAGGCACGCATCATGTTGTTGCCATCAAGGGTAAAAAGATGGGGTTTATATCTATTGCATGAATTTACCCCTCTACATCATGTCATCTTGCTTAAGGCGTTACTCTATTTGTCGTGAACTTAATACATTAGATGCATGCTGGATAGCGGTCGATGTGTGGAGTAATAGTAGTAGATGCAGATAATATCGGTCTACTTGTCTCGGACGTGATGCCTATATGTATGATCATTGCCTTAGATATTATCATGACTTTGGGCGGTTCTATCAATTGCTCGACAGTAATTCGTTCACCCACCGTAATACTTGCTATCACGAGAGAAGCCTCTAGTGAACACTATGGCCCCCGGGTCTACTTCACATCATATTTTCAGCTCTACACTTTTACTTTGTTTCTCTTTCCGCCTTCAGATCTCACTTTGCAATCAATCGTGAAGGGATTGACAACCCCTTTATAGCGTTAGGTGCAAGTTTATTTGTTTTTGCGCAGGTACTTTGGAGACTTGCCTTGATACTCCTACTGGATTGATACCTTGGTTCTCAAACTGAGGGAAATACTTACTGCTACTCTGCTGCATCACCCTTTCCTCTTCAAGGGAAAACCAACGCAAGCTCAAGAGGTAGCAAGAAGGATTTCTGGCGCCGTTGCCGGGGAGTATCAAGTCAAGAATAGTCTTCCTTCAACGTGTCAATTTCTGGCACCGGGGACTATTCTATGTGAAGCTTATCCAAGTAACTGTCGCAAACTCATCTCTTGCATTTACTATTTTTGGCCTCTCGTTTTCCTCTCCCCCACTTCTAAAAAACAAAAATTACAATTTTTTTGCCTTTTTCATTCGCCCTTTTCTTTCCCTTGCTTTCTGTTTGCTTGTGTGGGATAGTCTACCTATCCTTATGGCTAGTCCTATAGCTTTGAATGATACTCCCGAGAGCGAAGTTCTTAATTTCAAACAGAATGAGGGAGAAAAGTTAAAGGATGCTTGGTATAGGATTTGCAATGCTCAGAGTAGATCTACTCGTAAGCAATCTACTACCATTCTGCTTCGCAACTTTTATGTTGGAATTTCCCCTTGGAATAGGTATGTTCTTGAAACAGTCGTAGGCGGAAATTTCTTGGGTAGCCATACTGTTGATTCTTACGGTGCCTTAATAAATTTGGTAGGCTCACCCCCACTCATGGTTAATGGAACTACCTTAACCTTGGAACATGTGATGCGTAGGCTGGATATCATTGAAAATAAAGTTGCTATGATTGAACTCGTTGAAAATTTGGATAAAAAGATCCACAATCAAATCACTCAGTATGGATCAAAGGTGGGAATGACTTTGAAAAATTTAAAGGAGAGAGAACCCAAACTTAACGAAAAACTAGGTCATGATTCCGTTAGAATTGGCAAACTAGAGGATGTTATAACCAACTTGGGTTCCGCTTTTGCCGCTGTTCAGAACACTCCAAATTTTGCCCACAATAAGGCCACCAAGTTTGTTTTTTTTCCTAAAGACAGTGTAGAACCATCTAGTAAGAGAGATGAAAATCTTAAAGTGTTGAGTGTTCACCCTACTTATGGTTTGAGCACCAAAGATGACGATACTTGATTCTATCGCCTTATGCCTAGCTAAGGGCGTTAAACAATAGCGCTTGTTGGGAGGCAACCCAATGAATTTATCTTTGCCTTTTTCTTTCTGTTTTGTTGTGTCCACACCATCATAATTCTGTTATGATTGTGTTTTTTGTGTTTCTTTTTGTGTTTGTGCCAAGTACAACCTTTATGACTAGTTTTGGTGATTGTTGTTTGATCTTGCTGAAAAAAACTAGAACCTTTGCGCTCACGAAATTATATTTAATTCCTATCCATAAAGAGCTTTTGAGTTGATTCTTTTTGCTGCTGGTTGATATGCCAATTTCTCTAATTTTCATAATTTTTCATAATTTTTGAGATACCAGAAGTATACGAAGTATACAGATTGCTACAGACTGGTCTGTTTTTGACAGATTATGTTTTTGTTGTGTTGATTGCTTATTTTGATGAAACTATGGATAGTATCGGGGGGTACTAGCCATGGAAAAGTGATAATACAGTAATATAACACCAATATAAATAGAAGTCAAGTTTTCTACAGTACCTAAACAGGTGGTGGTTTGTTTTCTTATGCTAATGATATCACGAGTTTCTGTTTAAGTTTTGTGTTGTGAAGTTTTCAAGTTTTGGGTGTTGTTCTTATGGACAATGGGATAAAGAGTGGAAATAGCTCATTCTTGGGGATGCCCAAGGCATCCCAAGCCAAATTCAAGGACACCAAAAAGCCTAAGCTTGGGGATGCCCCGGGAAGGCATCCCCTCTTTCGTCTTCAATCCATCGGTAACAATACTTGGAGCTATATTTTTATTCACCACGTGATATGTGTTTTGCTTGGAGCGTCGTGTATTATAGGAGTCTTTTCTTTTTGTTGTGTCACAATCATCCTTGATGCACACCTTTTCGAGAGAGACATGCACTCATTGTGAATTTGCTAGAATACTCATTTAGCTTCACTTATATCTTTTGAGTTAGGAAATTTAGCTGGCATGTGCTTCACTTATATCTTTTGAGCTAGATAACTTTGCTCTAGTGCTTCACTTAGATCTTCTTAGAGCACGGCGGTGTCATATTTTGGAGAAATAAGAACTCTCGATCTTCACTTATATCTTTTCGAGAGTGCTCTCTCTGAGTAACTTGGTAATTGGCTTGTGCTATGAAAGTAGTCCTCAAATAATAGGCATCCAAAGAGGATACAATAAAAACTTCCATATTCTTGTGCATTGATTAGTAAGAGAAATTTGAATCCACACAATTTAGTTTTGAGATATGGATTCGGTAATACTAGAGTTATGTTAGTAGGGTGTTGTGAATGTAGAAATACTTGCGTTGAAGTTCGTGATTCCCGTAGCATGCACGTATGGTGAACCGCTATGTTAGGAAGTTGGAGCATAATTGATTTATTGATTGTCATCCTTTGTGTGGCGGTCGGAATCGCACGATGGTTTACACCTACCAACCCCACCACTAGGAGTATGCGTTTAGCACTTTGTTTCGGTTACTAATAAAACTTTCACAATAAGTATATGAGTTCTTCATGACTAATGTGAGTCCATAGTATTGATGCACTTCCACCTTCCACCATTGCTAGCCTTTCTAGTGCCGCGCAGCTTTTGCCGGTGCACAAACCCACCATATACCTTCCTCAAAACAGCCACCATACCTATCTATTATGGCATTTGCATAGCCATTCCGAGATACATTGCCATGCAACTCCCACCGTTCCGTCTCATGACTTGTGCCGTCACTTTCATATTGCCATTGCATCATCGTAAGATAGCTAGCAAGATGTTTCAACGTCATACGCTAAGCTAGACCGTTGCACATCCTGGTACACTACCGGGGCCATTTCCTATAGAGTCATCATTGCTCTAAGTATTGAGTTGTGAGTAAATAAAAGTGTGATGATCATCATTATTAGAAGCATTGTCCCATGTGAGAAAAAAAATGAAAAGAGGCCAAAGTTGCCCACGCAAAAAAATGAAAAGAGGCCAAAGAGCCCAAACAAAAAAAATGAGAGAAAAAGAGAGAAGGGGCAATGCTACTATCTTTTTCCACACTTGTGCTTCACAATAGCACCATGTTCTTCATGATAGAGTGTCTCTTGTTTTGTCACTTCCCTATACTAGTGGGAATCTTCATTATATAACTTGGCTTGTATATTCCAATGATGGGCTTCCTCAAAATTACCCTAGGTCTTCGTGAGCAAGCAAGTTGGGTGCACACCCACTAGTTCTCCTTTTGAGCTTTCACACACTTATAGCTCTAAGTGCATCCGTTGCATGGTAATCCCAACTCATTCACATTGATATCTATTGATGGGCATCTCCATAGCCTATTGATACGCCGAGTCGATGTGACCATCTCCTCCTTTTTGCCTCACAACCTCCACCACACTCTATTTCACCTATATTGCTATATCCATGGCTCATGCTCATATATTGCGTGAGAGTTGAAAAAGGTTTGAGAAAGTAAGAGTGTGAAAACAATTACTTGGCCAATACCGGGGTTGTGCATGATTTATATTCATTGTGTGGGGATGATGGAGCATAGCCAGACTATATGATTTTGTAGGGATAACTTTCTTTGGCCTTGTTATTTCGAAAGTTCATGATTGCCTTGCTAGTTTGCTTGAAGTATTATTGTTTTCATGTCAATAGAAAACTATTGTTTTGAATCTTACGAATCTGAACATTCATGTCACATGAAATAAGTTGCAAAAGACAAATATGTTAGGTAGCATTCCACATCAAAAATTCAGTCTTTATCACTTCCCTACTCGAGGACGAGCAGGTGTTAAGCTTGGGGATGCTTGATACGTCTCCAACGTATCTATAATTTTTGATGGTTCCATGCTATTATCTTGTCAACTTTGGATGTTTTGTATGCATTTTATATCTTTTTTGGGACTAACCTATTAAATCAGGGCCAAGTGCCAGTTCCTGTTTTTTCCGTGTTTTTGACCTTTTTTAGAGGAGAATATTAAATCGAGTCCAAACGGAATAAAATCTTCGAAATGACTTTTTCGGAACAGAATATACGCAGGGAGTTGGGAACCAAGGCAAAGGGTCCCGGGGGAGGCCACAAGCCCCCTAGCCGCGGCCTGGGGGGGCGCGCCTAGCAGGCTTGTGGGCCCCCCGTGGCTCCTTTGCCCTACCTCTTCCGCCTATAAATTCCCTAAAAATCTGAAACCACGAGAGACAGCCACGAAAATACTTTTCCGCCGCCGCAAGCTTTTGTCTCTGCAAGATCCCATCTGGGGACCGTTCTGGTGCCCTGCCGGAGGGGGGATTCGGACACGGAGGGCTTCTTCATCAACACCATTGCCTCTCCGATGATGCGTGAGTAGTTCACCACATACCTTCGGGTCCATAGCTAGTAGCTATATGGATTCTTCTCTCTCTTGGATCTTCAATACAAAGTTCTCCATGATCTTCATGGAGATCTATCCGATTTGATCTTCTTTTCCGGTGTGTTTTTCGAGATCCGATGAATTGTGGATTTATGATCAGATTATCTATGAATGTTATTTGAGTTTCCTCTGATCTCTTATATGCATGATTTCGTATCCTTGTAATTCTCTTCGAGTTGTGGGTTTCATTTGGCCAACTTGATCTATAATTCTTGCAATGGGAGAAGTACTCGGTTTTGGGTTCATACCGTGCGGTGTCCTCACCCAGTGACAAAAGGGGTAGCGAGGCACGCATCGTGTTGTTGCCATCAAGGGTAAAAAGATGGGGTTTATTTCTATTGCATGAATTTACCCCTCTACATCATGTCATCTTGCTTAAGGCATTACTCCGTTTGTCATGAATTTAATACACTAGATGCATGCTGGATAGCGGTCGATGTGTGGAGTAATAGTAGTAGATGCAGACAGTATCGGTCTACTTGTCTCGGGCGTGATGCCTATATGTATGATCATTGCCTTAGATATCGTCATGACTTTGCGCGGTTCTATCAATTGCTCGACAGTAATTTGTTCACCCACCGTAATACTTGCTATCATGAGAGAAGACTATAGTGAACACTATGGCCCCCGGGTCTACTTCACATCATATTTTCAGCTCTACACTTTTACTTTGTTGCTCTTTCCGCCTTCAGATCTCACTTTGCAATCAATCGTGAAGGGATTGATAACCCCTTTATAGCGTTGGGTGCAAGTTTGTTTGTTTTTCCACATGTACTTTGGAGACTTTCCTTGATACTCCTACTGGATTGATACCTTGGTTCTCAAACTGAGGGAAATACTTACTGCTACTGTGCTGCATCACCCTTTCCTCTTCAAGGGAAAAACCAATGCAACCTCAAGAGGTAGCAGTAACCAACGAGGAGCTAGAAGTATATACATCATCTCGTCATCAAGCAAAGTTTTATGGTGCCGTTGGCGGGGACTCCAGTCATCAAGATAGGGGAGTTGCACGCTATCCTTTACCTTTGCTTTTTAGTCTTGTTAGTTTTCTTTCTAGCTTTTGCTTTAGAGTCTTATACCAAAAACCACAAGAAATAGTTGCTTTGTTCTTTCTTGCTGCTGTTGCTATGGGTTCTACTGAGAACACCAAGTTTTGTGAGTTCACTAGTCACAACAACAATGACTTTATCTACACTCCCATTGCTGCTCCCGCCACTGGAGCCACGTCCTATGGGTTAAACCTGCTTTACTGAATCTAGTTATGAAAGATCAATTCTCCGGTGCTGGAGATGATGCTGCTTTGCACTTGAACATTTTTTTGAGCTCTGTGATATGCAAAAAATAAAGAAGTAGATGGTGATATTGTTAAACTTAAGCTTTTTTCCTTTCTCCTTGAGAGGAAGAGCTAAAGTGTGACTTCAATCTTTGCTTAGGAATAGCATAGATTCTTGGGATAAGTGCAAAGATGCTTTTATTGGAAATTATTACCCGCCTGCTAAGATTATCCAATTCAGAAGTAACATTATGAATTTTAGACAATTGGATAATGAATATGTTGCTCAAGCTTGGGAACGTATGAAATCTCTTGTTAATAATTGCCCTACACATGGTTTTACTACTTGGATGGCTATCCAAACTTTCTATGCAGGGTTGAACTTTACCTCGCGGAATCTGTTAGACTCGGCCGCAGGAGAAACCTTTATGTCAACTACACTTGGTGCTGCCACAAAGCTATTGGATGAGATGATGACAAATTATTCTCAATGTCACACCAAGATAGCTCCAAAGGTAGGAAGGTAAACTCTGTTGAAGAGATCTCTTCTCTCAGTGACAGGGTTGACATGATCATGACTCTACTTACTAAGCAAGCTCCTATTGATCCTCATGATGTTCCTTTAAATTCTTTATTTGCCCAAGAAAGAGAGAAAGTTGATGTTAATTTTATCTCTAGGAACAACTTCAATAATAATGCCTACATGAGTAATTTTGGTAGCAATCCCAGACCGTTTCCATCCAACAACTATGGGAACAACAACAATTATCCTAGCACCAAAAATTCCACTTCTGAATGAGAGAGCATGCTTAAAGACTTTAACACTTCTCAAAAAGCCTTCAACAAGAATGTAGAAGAGAAACTAGAAAAAATAGATAGTCTCTCTTTGAAGGTAGACAACATAGCTCATGATGTAGAGATGCTTAAAATTAGAACTTCCCCACTTGAGAAAAGGAACCTACACCCATGAATGCTATTCAAGTACAAATTAATGAGAACATAAGAATGCTAGCCAAACTTAAAGATAGATGGGCTAGAGAAAAGGAAGAGGAAGAGAGATTAAGAGCCATCCTACACACACTACCCTTGCTACTATACAAGTTGTTGAGGATCTCAAAACTTTTAGCACCCATCGCACTCCTAGTCCCAATGGACCTATTAATGGTGATGCTAATACCTCAACTATAGGACAAGAAGGTCCTTAGCATTTAGAGACTACCAAATGAATGAGCTTAGATGACATTACTACCACTTTAATTAATGGTAGTAATCTTGATTTTGATAATTGTAGTCTTTCCGAAGTTATCACCTTTTTGCAAAGAATGGCTAAAGACCCCCACACTAGTACACTTAATATTGCCTTCACCGAGCATATTACCAATGCTCTTGTCAAAGCTAGGGAGGAGAAGCTCAAGCTAGAGACTTCTATCCCTAGGAAACTAGAAGATGGTTGGGATCCTATGGTCAAGATTAAATTGAATAATATCTCTTGCTTTGCCTTATGTGATGTTGGAGCTAGTGCTTCCGTTATGTCCAAAAGAATGTATGATATGCTTGATTTGAAATCTTATGATCCATGGTCTTTCGGTGTTCGTCTTGTTGATTCTTCCATAAAGAAACCTTTAGTGAGAATTGATGATGTTCTTATTATTGTCAATGATAATTATGTGCCCGTTGATTTTCTTATTATGGACATTGAGTGTGATCCCTCAAGTCCAATTATTTTGGGACGTCCTTTTCTCCGCACCGTTGGTGCTATCATTGATATGAAAGAAGGGACCATTAGATTCTAATTTCCCGTGAAAAAGGGAATGGAACACTTCCCTAGAAAGAAGATTAAGTTACCTTATGAGTCCATTACTCGGGCAAGCTATTCTTATGGAGTTGATAACACTTGATCTTTTTGCATTATGCCTAGCTCCAAGGCATAAAAGAAAGCGCTTGTTGGGAGGCAACCCAATTTGTTTTGACTTTCAGTTTTAGTGGTCTTGATGCTTGTTACTCCTATAGCAACATAATTGTATCTTTATTCTAAAGCTTTGTGCCAAGTTTTAGTCTCCGATTGCAAGAA
The DNA here is from genome assembly GCF_904849725.1 of Hordeum vulgare subsp. vulgare. Lineage (NCBI taxonomy): Eukaryota > Viridiplantae > Streptophyta > Magnoliopsida > Poales > Poaceae > Hordeum > Hordeum vulgare. The sequence goes on along the minus strand of NC_058520.1, from coordinate 527,168,772 downwards.
AATTCAAAAGTTGTGACATGTTGTCCAGAAACATATTCTGCCTGCCTGACGGAAAAATTCGCCAAAAATCACCAGATCATCTTTTTGATCTGAATTGTTTTGACTGCATGATCTATATAATTGTGTTTTTCGCATCTGTTCTGAGTTTTTTTTTATTTGAGTTGCAGAAGTAACCCGAAGTAATTATTTACTACATGTTGTTCTATTTTCACAGATTCTGCCATGTTTTGCGTTTTCATCATTTTGCAAATCTTAAGCTTGCTTTTCCTTTGCAAAAACCTTTTGGCAATCATAAGAAACAATAGCTTTTCGTGAGAATCATTATTTCTAGTAGGTAATGAATTATTTTATCGTGGGTACTAACCACTCTAATCAGCTTATGATGAGTTTCGTATGAAGGGAGTTTTCAAGTATGCGATGGAAGATGATGAAAGAAGATAATGGAGTGTCAAGCGATCAAGCTTGGGGATGCCCCCATGCACCCAAAAGAAATATTCAAGGAGACTTAAGCATCTAATCTTGGGGATGCCCCCGTGCATCCCCTTCTCTATCAACAATCATCAGTTCATCCATCTCCATGCTATATTTTTATCACTTCATATGTTATGTGCTATGCTTGGAGCGTACCACTCTTTCATTTTTAGTTTGTTTTAGTTTTTCTTGTTGTTCATAACAAGTTGGAACCTAGCCTACCTTGTTTGGGAGAGAAACACGCTCCATTCCACTCTAGAACACAACATAGGTTTTCATGCTTATCTTTTATGTGTGTTCTCTATCTTTACTTAGCTACTATCAAGCTTAGCTCTAAGTTTTCATGCTATATATTTTTAAGAGCTATTATTTAGGTTGGTTTTGGAACTCTCTTGAGTTATCATGCTTATCTTGTTTAGAGAGTTGGCTTGTTGCACTGAGTTGTGTGTCTTGCATGAGTAGGTAATTAAGATTGCTATTTAAGTATAGTAGTAACTTGCAATAGTTTGGAGGTATTGATTTGAGTAATGTTTGGACTAATGGTGCCAAGAGCATGAGGCTATTAGTGATAGGTGTCGTATTTTGTGAAATCCGTGTGTTTTTAAAAATTCAAAATTAGTTGGGAACTCTAGCTACTAAATTGATCAATAACCTCTGGAGGGGTTGGAATTGTAGAGTACCCTTACGTTACCATGGGTCGAGGATGCACAAGGATAACCAAACCCCCAAACACTTCTCCTCGGGGTACTTGTCTCTTTGTGAATTTCCTAACTAGATAGAGAGTTACCGATAATAAGTGTATGAGTTCTTCGGACTAATGTGAGTATTCGATTGTTGGCACTTCCACCATCCATATTTTGCTAGCCTCTTCGGTACCGTGCATTGCCCTTTCTCACATTGAGAGTTGGTGCAAACTTCGTCAATGCATCCAAACCCATGACATGGTACGCTTTGTCATACATAAGCCTCATTATATATTTCCTCAAATCAACCACCATACCTACCTATTAAGGCATTTCCATAGCCTTTCCGAGATACATTCCCATGCAACATCCACCATCTCATGACTTGATCTTCACGTCATACATGCTTTTGCTTGATCGAGGACCCGCATGATAGTTGGGCCTTTCCCTTATTACCGCTACATGGCGCGCTAGTATCATTGCATATCCTGCTACACTGGCAGAGGCATACATTTTCATACATCATGATAGTTTTCACTTGTCTTTATGTTGATTACTTCTTATAAAGTGTGATGATTTTCTTTTTATTCTTGTAAAAACTAGAGTGTTGCCATTAAGTGAGGAAAAGATCCCAAATAGGACAAATGATAGATAAAAAAGAGCCAATGAGGCCACACAAAAATAAAATAAAAAATAAAAATAAAAATAAATAAAAAGAGAGAAGGGGGCAACACTACAATTCCTTTTGAAAGATCCACACTCGTACTCCATTGCTATATTTGTACTACATAGAGATTATCATTCATGCATAATTATGTGGGGACCCTTACACTATAGAACTTGGTTTGGATATTCCAATGACGAGCCTCCTCAAATGAGCTCTAGGTCATCGTGAGCAAGCAAGTTGGATGCACCCCCAACTAGTTCCATTGGAGAGCTTACCTTAGCTCATGTGTGCATCCGTTGCATGGCAATCCCTACTCCTCACATCATATCTATCATTTGGCTTTCTCTCGCCTATGGTTGTCCTCATTGATGTGAGCCTTTCACACCTTTTTTGTCTTCCTTCCCCATCATTATTGTATTTTCCATCCTAAGTGCCAACATATCTTGCTTACGCTCATCCATTGCATGAGTGCTCAAAGTCGAAAGGGAGAGGATCATTTTGACTTGTGCCTCACTAGTGGTCTGGGGATGAGTCAAAATAAGATTCCGAAGGTGACCAAGTGTGAGGTTTAGTAGATTGAGTTCTCAATTAAAAAATATTTTATGCTCTAAGCCCATCTCCCACTACTTGCACGCAAACACCATTTGGACACATTCGAGTCACGGACAGAGGGAGCTCTTGCACCTTTATGTTCTTACTTTGCTAAAATCAATACTAGATATAGACTCTTGCTTGTTATTGTCTTGACTTGAATTGCATATCTCACTTGCTTTACTTTGAAGTTCTTATATGTGTGTTAGCATGACACCATAGATATTATTTGTGTTATCATTTACCTACTCGAGGACGAGCAATAATTAAGCTTGGGGTTGATACGCACCAAACGTATCTATGATTTCTGCTTGTTCCATGATCTTTCGGGTGACATTGTCATATGTTTTGCTACGCTTTTATATCTTTTTACACATATTTCGACTAACCTACTAACTCAGTGCACCCAGTGCCAGTTTTTGTGTGCTGATGTCTTTTTTGCACAGGCTTTTACCCAATTTTCCGGAACCCCAAAAATCCCGAGAAAAATATATAAAAATCAGCGCACCAGAAGCTTCACGAAGCACAAAAGGGGGCCAAAGGGGTGCCAGGGGCCGCCCAGGCGACCTGTGGGCGCGACCCACCCCTAGGCTGCACCAAGAGGCTGCCTCGGTGGGGCCCACACCCTCTGGTGCCCTCCTTTCGCATATATTTACCCCTTGACGAGGAAAACCCTATACGGGATCCAGAATCACGAATTTCTCCATCGTTTCGCCGCCGCAACGCTTCCGAGATCGGGAGCGTCAGGAGACCTCTTCCCGGCACCCTGCTGGAGGGAGGATTGACCCCCGGGAGCTTCTCCACTGCCATGGACGCTTCCCGGATGTGCCGTGAGTAGTCCTCCTTGTACCATGAGTCCATGACCAGTAGCTATGTGATGTCTTCTGTCCAATCTTGTGCTTCCATGATTAGCCCTTGTGAGCTGCCCTACATGAGCAAGGCATCTATGTAATTTTCCTGCTATTGCTATGCTCGGTTTGTTGGGATCCGATGGATTATGAGATTATGTTCAGATTGAAATGAGTTATATATTTGAATATCCTTTTATATTATGTTCCTTAGTGATTCATACATGTTCTCTGTTGCTATTTATTGCTTTGGCCGAGTAGTAGATTGCAACTCCAAGAGGGAGCGTTATGCATGATTGTGGGTTCATGCCCCTCGATGTCTAGCTTCAGTGACAGAAACATGAGACTAGGGGATGTGCTGTTGCCACCAGGGATAAAACAACGGTGCTTGTGACCAAGGTTGCAAGGATTGTTTAGCTTACGCATACTTCATTAATGCAGTTGTCCGTTGCTTTGAGTTTACATTTTGGGTGGGGCTCACAACTTAATACCGTCGAGATGTTCTTGATAGATATCTCAAGGTGGATGATTAGTAAGTAGATGCTGATGAATAAACGGTCTACTTGTCTTGGCGTACTGCCCATTACTATTGAGCCTCTAACTTTCAAGTAGCATAATTAGCATTGCGGTGCGTTCATAATTTTGTCAATTGCCCAACTGTAATTTGTTTACCCAAGCATAGTTTTTTATCCTGTTTTGGGAGAGAGACATCACTAGTGAACATCATGTGACTCCAGCTCATATCACCATCATTGTTTACACCTCCACCATTTACCGTTTTCATTTACTTTACCGTTGCAATCACTATTACTATTCTCGCTTGTGTTTTGATCCTTTGCAAACTACAAGGCCGGAGAGATTGACAACATCTCTCTACTCATTGGGAGCAAAGTTATTTGTTGTGTGTGCAGGTCCACGTCTTCTGCTAGTGCTAGGGTGGGAGACACCTACTTGTTGATCCTAGGAGTCCTCCTGGTTCGATAAACCTTACAGTCTCCGTGTAAGGGAAAACTTGCTGCTGACTACATCTCAACCTTCTACTTGGGGTAACCAACAAGGAGCGAGAAGTATATACATCACCTTGTCATCACATGGACTTTGGCGTCATCGGCCGACCAACTTCGCCATCTCGACTGGACTGAGGGCTTCGCCTTGCCACAGCGGTTGTGCCGCATCACAACTTCATCAAGTCGAACTCTTCGCTCGGGCACCTCAACGCTCAAGCTATATTTTTTCTAATTATTTACTTCACTTAAGTTAATTAAGTAGAGAATTTTTATTGTTATTTGATATTATTTTTGGCTTCCACTATTTTATGTCCACAGGTGATCGACTCCGACTGTGTTAGACTGTCACCTCAATGCGCCAACGCCGTCACCACGCCTCCGTCAACCGAATTGCGTCATCGACATGGTCGACTAACGTGGGGGCTTCGTCATCACACTATAGAACTACTCTGTCTCCTCGCGTGGACCTCGTGTTTTGTCTGGGCCTTCCGAAGTGTTGGGTTGTCACTTCATCATGCCACTAGTAGAAAATGGCCCATTTATCCCGGTTCCAGAGGCCCATTAGCCCCAGTTCTGCAACTGGGACTAAAGGGCCAAGACTAAAGCCCATAACCTTTAGTCTCGGTTCCCTTACTAACCAGCACAAAAGGGACTCCATGTGTCCTCTGCGGGGAGCCCAGGCAGGAGGGCCTTTAGTCCCGGTTGGTCACACCAACCGGGACCAAACAGCATCCACGCGTCAGCATCTGGCAGGAGCTGAGGTTTTTGTTTTTTGAATGGGGGGGGGGGGGGGTTGGGGGGTTTTGGAGGGTTAATTTAGGGGTTTCATAGCTGGCTAATAGAGAGAAGTGTCCTCTCTTTCTCCGTGCTTGGTCGAACAACAAGTTTTCGTATATCTTTCCGATGCTATTACATATATACAATATATCATCTCTTACAATTAATACAAAACATCATCTAATTAAGATCCAATGACAAATCCACATGGCATTTGATACGTCCATTTTGCATCATGTTTTCATGTTGATATTTATCGCTTCTTTGGCTGTTATTTCACTTCACGGTACTATTCTTATGCCTTTTCTCTCTTATTTTTCAAGGTTTACATGAAGAGGGAGAATACCGGCAACTGGAATTCTGGCCTGAAAGTGGAGCAAAGTTGAGATACCTATTCTGCGCAACTCCAAATGCCGTAAAAATCAACGGAGATTTTTTCCCCAATATATAAAAAATACTGGGCCGAAGAAGTACCGGAGGGGCACCAGGGGGTGCCCACAAGCCTGCACGGCGTGGCCACCCCCCACGCCGCACCATGGGGGCTTGTGGGCAGCCCACTGGCCCACTGGCCCCCCAATTTTGCTATATGGAGTGTTTCGTCCAGGAAAAATTTCAAAGGGGAGCTTTTTCGTGGTTTCTCCGCCACCATGAGGCGGAACTTGAGTAGAACCAATCTAGAGCTCCGGAAGGACGATCCTGCCGGGGAAACTTCCCTCCCGGAGTGGGAAATCGTCGCCATCGTCATCACCAACACTCCTCTCATCGGAGGGGCTCGTCACCATCAACATCTTCATCAGCACCATCTCATCTCCAAACCGTAGTTCATCTCTTGTAACCAATCTATGTCTTGCGACTCCGATTGGTACTTGTAAGGTTGCTAGTAGTGTTGATTACTCTTTGTAGTTGATGCTAGTTGGATTACTTGGTGGAAGAGTTTATGTTCAGATCGTTGATGCTACTCATTACACCTCTAATCATGACTATGATTATGCTTTGTGAGTAGTTAGTTTTGTTCCTGAGGACATGGGATAAGTCATGCTAATAATAGTCATGTGAATTTGGTATTCGTTCGGTATTTTTATATGTTGTATGTTGTTTTTCCTCTAGTGGTGTTATGTGAACGTCGACTACATAACACTTCACCATTATTTGGGCCTACAGGAAGGCATTGGGAAGTAGTAAGTAGATGATGGGTTGATGAGTGACAGAAGCTTAAACCCTAGTTTATGCGTTGCTTCGTAAGGGGCTAATTTGGATCCACTAGTTTAATGCTATGGTTAGACTTTGTCTTAATTCTTCTTTCGTAGTTGCGGATGCTTGCGAGAGGGATTAATCATAAGTGGGATGCTTGTCCAAGTAAGGGCAGTACCCAAGCGCCTGTCCACCCACATATCAAACTATCAAAGTAACGAACGCGAATCATATAAACATGATGAAACTAGCATGACAGAAATTCCCGTGTGTCCTCGGGAGCGTTTTTCCTCTTATAAGACTTTGTCCAGGCCTGTCCCTTGCTACAAAAGGGATTGGGCCACTTTTCTGCACCGTTGCTACTTTTGTTACTTGTTGCTTGCTATGAATCATCTCACCACACAATCACTTGTTACCGACAATTTCAGTGCTTGCAGATTTTACCTTGCTGAAAACCACTTGTTAGATCCTTGTGCTCCTCGTTGGGTTCGACACTCTTACCTATCGAAAGGACTAGGATTGATCCCCTATACTTGTGGGTCATCAAGACTCTTTTCTGGCGCCGTTGCCGGGGAGTGAAGCGCCTTTGGTAAGTGGAACTTGGTAAGGAAACATTCATATAGTGTGCTGGAATTTCTTGTCACTTGTCACTATGGATACTAATCCTTTGAGGGGCTTGTTCGGGGTATCTTCACCTCGAACGGAAGCACAAAGAGTTGCTCCTCAACCTGCTGCACCTACTGAAAATATTTGCTTTGAATTTCCTTCGGGTATGCTTGAGAAACTGCTGGCTAATCCTTTTACAGGAGATGGAACATCATATCCGGACTTGCATATTATCTATGTAGATGAAGTTTGTGGTTTATTTAAGCTTGCAGGTGTGCCCGAGGATGAGGTCAAGAAGAAGGTCTTCCCTTTATCTTTGAAGGATAAGGCGTTGACATGGTATAGGCTATGTGATAATACTGGATCATGGGACTACAATCGGTTGAAATTGGAATTTCATCAAAAGTTTTATCCTATGCATTTAGTACATCGTCATCGGAATTATATTTATAATTTTTGGCCTCGTGACAGAGAAAGCATCGATCAAGCTTGGGGGAGGCTTAAATCAATGCTATATTCATGCCCCAATCATGAGCTCTCGAGAGAAATTATCATCCAGAACATCTATGCTCGGATTTCTCATGATGATCGCTCCATGCTTGACACTTCTTGTACCGGTTCTTTTACGAAGAGAGATATTGACTTCAAATGGAATTTATTGGAGAGAATTAAATGCAACTCGGAATATTGGGAGCTTGAAGAAGGTAAGGAGTTAGGTATGAATTTCACGTTTGATTGCGTTAAATCCTTTGTTGAGACAAATACTTTTTGTGACTTTAGCGCTAAGTATGGACTTGACTCTGAGATAGTAGCTTCATTGTGTGAATCCTTTGCTGCCCATATTGATCTCCCCAAAGAGAAGTGGTTTAAATTTCATCCTCCTTTAGAAGTCAATGTAGTCAAACCCACTCTAGTTGAAGAGAAAGTCATTCCTATAATGATCCTGTGGTTCCCAGTGCTTACATTGAGAAACCACCTTTCCCTGTTAGGATAAAGGATCATTCTAAAGCTTCAACTTTGATACGTAGAGGCTATATTAGAACACCTACACCCCCTGAGAAAATTTGAGTTGAACTAGCATTGCTATTATCAAAGATCTTCTATCTGAAGAAGTTGAGGGACATAATATTCACTTTTGTGAAGATGCTGCTAGAATTGCTAAACCTCACGCTAGAGACAAACATAGGCATGTTGTTGGCATGCATGTGGTTTCTGTTAAGATAGGAGATCATTGTTCTCATGGTTTATGTGACTTGGGTGCTAGTGTTAGTGCAATACCTCAATCCTTATACAATGAAGTCAAAGATGAGATTGCACCTGTTGAGATAGAACCTATAGATGTCACTATTCAGCTTGCCAATAGAGATACTATCTGCCCTGTGGGAATTGTTAGGGATGTTGAAGTCTGGTGTGGTAAAACGAAGTATCCTGCTGATTTCCTCGTTCTTGCTACCGCACAAGATAGCTTTTGTCCCATCATATTTGGTAGACCTTTTCTCAATACCGTCAATGCTCATATTGATTGTGAGAAGCAAACTGTCACTGTTGGCTTTGAAGGCATGTCACATGAGTTCAATTTCTCCAAGTTTGGTAGACAACCTCATGAAAAGGAGTTGCCTAGTAGGGATGAAACTATTGCCTTAGCTTCTATTTTCGTGCCTCCTACTGATCCCTTAGAGCAATACTTGCTTGAGCATGAAAATGATATGCATATGGATGAAAGGGATGAAATAGATAGAGTTGTCTTAGAACAATATCCTATCCTTAAGAATAACTTGCCTATTGAACTGCTTGGGGATCCACCTCCACCAAAGGGTGATCCTGTGTTCGAGCTTAAACAGTTGCCTGATACTCTTAAGTATGCATATCTTGATGAAAAGGAGATATATCATGTTATTATTAGTGCTATCCTCTCGGAGCATGAAGAAAAGAAGTTACTAAAAACTCTAAGGAAGCACTGTGCTGCTATAGGATATACTCTTGATGATCTTAAGGGCATTAGTCCCACTCTATGCCAGCACAAGATCAAAATTGATCGTGAATTCAAACCAGTTGTTGATCATGAAAGGAGATTGAATCCTAAGATGAAAGAAGTAGTGAGAAAAGAAATACTAAAGCTCCTGGAAGCAGGTATTATCTATCCTGTTGCTCATAGCGATTGGGTGAGTCCGGTGCATTGCGTTCCTAAGAAGGGAGGCATCACCGTTGTCCCTAATGATAAGGATGAGTTGATCCCACAGAGGATTATTACTGGCTATAGGATGGTGATTGATTTTAGGAAGTTGAATAAGGCCACTAGGAAAGATCATTACCCTCTGCCTTTTATCGACTAAATGCTAGAAAGGCTATCCAAACACACACACTTCTACTTTCTAGACGGTTATTCTGGTTTCTCCCAGATACCAGTTGCACAATCTGATCAGGAGAAAACCACTTTCACCTGCCCTTTCGGTACCTTTGCCTATAGACGTATGCCTTTTGGCTTGTGTAATGCACCTTCCACCTTTCAAAGATGTATGATGGCTATATTCTCTGACTTTTGTGAAAATATTGTCGAGGTTTTCATGGATGACTTCTCCGTTTACGGGTCTTCCTTTGAAGATTGCCTCAACAACCTTGATCGAGTCTTGTAGAGATGTAAGGACACCAATCTTGTCTTGAATTGTGAGAAGTGCCACTTTATGGTTAATGAAGGCATCGTCTTAGGACATAAAATTTCTAAAAGAGGTATTGAAGTCGACAAGGCTAAGGTTGATGCAATCAAGAAAATGCCATACCCCACAGATATCAAAGGAATAAGAAGTTTCCTTGGTCATGCTGGTTTCTATAGAAGATTCATTAAAGACTTCTCTAAGATTTCTAGGCCTCTTACCAATCTCTTGCAAAAGGATATTCCTTTTGCCTTTGACGATGATTGTGAGGAAGCCTTCAAAATACTCAAGAGGGCTTTGATAACTCCACCTATTCTTCAACAATCTGATTGGAACCTACCCTTTGAAATCATGTGTGATGCTAGTGATTATGTTGTTGGTGTTGTTCTAGGGCAAAGAGTTGATAAGAAGTTGAATGTTATTCACTACGCTAGTAAAATTCTAGACAGTGCCCAAAGAAACTATGCTACTACGGAGAAGGAGTTTTTAGCAGTTGTGTTTGCATGTGAAAAGTTCAGGTCTTACATAGGTGATTCCAAAGTCACTATTCACACTGATCACGCTGCTATTAAGTACCTAATGGAGAAGAAGGACGCTAAACCTAGACTTATCAGATGGGTTTTCTTGCTACAAGAATTTGATTTGCACGTTGTCGACAGAAAGGGTGTTGATAACCCAGTAGCAGATAACTTGTCTAGGTTGGAGAACGTTCTTGATTACCCACAACCTATTGATGATAGCTTTCCCGATGAGCAATTGAATGCCATCAATGCTTCACGTAGTGCACCGTGGTATGCTGATTATGCAATCTATATTGTTGCCAAATACATACCACCTAGTTTCACGTACCAGCAAAAGAAGAAATTCTTCTTTGACTTGAGACACTACTTTTGGGATGATCCTCATCTTTATAAGGAAGGAGTAGATGGTGTTATTAGACGGTGTGTACCTGAACATGAACAGGGACATATCCTACAGAAGTGTCACTCCGAGGCCTATGGAGGACACCATGCGGGAGATAGAACTGCACACAAGGTATTGCAATCAGGTTCCTATTGGCCCACTCTCTTCAAGGATGCCCGTAAGTTTGTCTTGTCTTGTGAAGAATGTAAAAGAATAGGTAATATTAGCAAACGTGAGGAAATGCCTATGAACTATTCACTTGTCATTGAACCATTTGATGTCTGGGGCTTTGATTATATGGGACCTTTTCCAAAATCCAACACACACACGGTGAGCACCCCCCCCACCCCCTGGTAGCCGTAGGATCTAAACGAACGCATCAGATTAGATATCACGTACCCCTTCGGTCTTTTAATTAAAAACCGAACGGTTTTCTTCACTTAATATTAGCCAGGGAGATTTTGTTTACGTTGCGGCCGTTCGTCCGTTAGTCACCGCAACACACACACCCTGACCAATCAGAAGATGCCATGTGGGACCCCCTGTTCACAAATCAGTTTTTTCTTTTTCTGTTTCAATTCCAAAACAGAGAAAGTTCCAATCTTGTTTTGATCATAACTTTTGATCTAGAGATCAAATGAGGTTGACTCTTTTTCCTGTAGATCACAAATTTGTCTGTAGTTTTTAAAAACATATAATTTGTCTATGTTTGAAATATTCAAATTTGAATTAGATCAGATTTAGTTTAGAACTTGTTTTGCTTATTCCAGGAGTTTAAAAACAGCTTTTAATTTAATTCTTTTTGCTACTGATCACTAGTGATCTTAATCATCAGTGGTAAAAATTCAGAAGTATTTGAGTATTTTAGCTCACTGTTTCTTGTGAAACAATTTCTGTTTCACCTCTTTTAGGATTGTGACTAATTTCCTTTCCTTAGTTGTTTTTAAATTACTTTTCTTTTATATTTCAGAAAGATTATGTTTTGTGTCTGTTAGTTAACAGTAGTTTTGCAACAAGTTTTGATTTTTATTTTTATATGTTATCATGAAATCAATTCTAGTTCTCTAATAACTTGCAATTGGTTTCTCCACTGTTTCAAATCCCGTTTGGAAATAATTTCAAATAGTTTTGTGAAAAATACTTTATTTTATATTAGTTAAATTTATATCTTAGTTCCCTGTTATTATTTTCCGTTGGACAAAAACTATTTAGTGTTTGATGTAGTAGAAGACTCCCTAGTCTTATTTGAAGTTTCCTTCGGATTCTTATTCACTCTCTCTTTTGTTTGGATTGCTAGAATGATTGCTAGTATGAGTGCTTATGTGAATGATATGTTTGTTATATAGATTTCACCGGAGAGTGACGAGTAGTCTATCAAGTTATTTCTCGAGAAATTCTTCTTCGTCAACATCGCCAGGCAAGTCATTTGATCATGTATCACCTATGTTTTATGCATCGTAGTTCTACCATCCTATGCCCAATTGCATGCTGACTAGGTACTTGGAAATTATGGTTACATATTGTAGTATCATGTGGTAGGCACCCAACAACCCCGTTACTTGGCCCGGGACGACAAATTTCATATTGCTATGCTTGAGTAGACGGGATTCTGGTTGAGAGTTTATCACGAGTGATGCAAGAATAATTTAATAACCAAGACCGGTTAATTCAAGACTTTTCAAGACCTCATGATGCAATGCAACTCTGGGTGAAGGACGGTTGATCGGCTCCCTGGAGAAACCAGTGGATGACCCGGGATGCTGGAGACGGCCATGACATCTTGCGGAAAGCTTCACCCAGGCTCAAAGAGACGGACGGATATTTTCAAGACCCAAGGCTTACCTGCACAGCCACAAGTCATTATGGGCTCTGGCTTGGTTGGACAACGCGGCGACTCTGGACAGGCGGTGCTAGCAGATGTAGAAGAACGGTAGGATTGGATGGGCACCGACAGGGATTCAGAGGGACCCGTTGAAAGACCATGTTTTGATCATCCGGTCTTCAAACAACCTGAAGTGCGAGGACATACTCGGAGGCGATCAAATCTTGTAGGGAACGTGTGCAAAACTCTGCAGAGTACTCAAACCTAATCGATTAGCCGTGTCCACGGTCATGGACAACTTGAGCCAAAGGAACTGAAGTTATCTGGAATTCTCAACACCATTATATATATTGATGTGGGTAATATTGATAACTTGGGTATGAGAACTGGTTGGCGGAACCATCTCATTAACAACCAACTACGTAGTAATATTTGCTTTTAGCCCCTCTCTTGATGTAGGAGAAAACTTTGCTTTTCACTAAAAACTTACAGCCCCACCTATCATATATGCATATAGTATAGATGATATTTTACCCCTCTCTTTTGTGACTTGCCGGCATATTCAATATGCTGACCTACACGGCTGCAACGTCTTATGTTGCAAATATTTTTCTTCGACGAGTAAGAGTACGATTCAGGGTTACGGTCTACACTCAACTTGCCGTTGGTGTTTATTGGGACTCCACTCCCTTGACTGCTTCCGCTGAGATATTTAAGGTATATATCAGTTTTACGCTATTTACATGTGATTGCACTTTGATATATACATTGATGTACTGTGTGTGCCAGCATATTGATCCAGGGATGGCACAGAAACACAGAGGCTTGACTCGATTTGAGTCAGGTCGCTACAGAAATGGTATCAGAGCACATGTTGACTGTAGAACGTGACCATAGAAACTGGAAATTTCTTAGGAAAGGATCTCTCAAAATTTCTATTTTTCAAGAACACCTTTTACTTCTCATCTCTTCTGATTTCATCAAACATTCTCTCTCACCCCAAATAGTTAGACAACGCCCTTTCCCCTTTGACCACGTGAAGGATCAACCGACTCCCACTTCAAAGTAAAGAGGATTTCATCATGCAGTTGAAGCTACACCAAGTGAAGACTCTCAAGACCCGAAGAACTCGAAGACCCCGAAACTTCCAATGTTTATTAGAAGTCCAAACCCCAATTATATACCCACGTTAGTTACGATGATTTGTGAGCCATCATTGATGTGTGTTTTCTGACGCCACAACTAAAACCTATTCTCAAAAATATTGCTTGTATTGTGTGTATCTCCCCCTCTCTTACCCGTCTCATCCCCAAAACCTCAACCCTACCAGATGGAGTATGAAGCTGGACTTGTAGTCTCTGAACCAATGACCCAGCTGGAGGCCGATATATGGATTCAAAACATGGAGAACCACTTCGGGAGCAACTTGATCTCAAGGAAGTATGAAGTGGGACACACTCTTCAGTACTTTACACAAAGTGCTGCAATCTGGTGGAAAATGCATGATGCCATACAAGGATTTAGTGGAGCAGAAACCTGGTACGAATTCAAGAAGCCTTTGTTAAGATCCCGTCTTATTCAAAGGTGCTATGATAATCCGAAGGAGAAGACTTGTGCATGCAAGATCTGTGGAGAAATAGGACACACCCAGGAAGAACACCAGGATGGATGCACTCATTGTGAAGAAAATCACCCAGCTGAGGAGTGCCCAAGTAGTCAGGTGACTTGTTTCCTTTGTGAAGGAACCACCCACTACCCAGCTCAATGTCACATTTACCCCAAGGTACAACAAGTTGTCCAGCAGCAGAAAGAAGCAATGAAGGAAACACTCAAGAAGAAGATTCTAGAAGAACTGGTGATGAACGAAAATATTGAAGACCCTGATGGACAAGGTCTGACCAGATTTTTCTCCAATGCATGCTACTCATGTGGAGAAGAAGGACATTATTCACAGGATTGCACGAAGAGAAGCCGAGAGTATCTGGGAAACTTCCCGACGGAAAAAGTGGAGTTTGATTCACTTGAAATAGAAGAGCTGGCCAAAATGAAGGAGTCCACAAAGAAGAAAAAGTACCCTCGGAAGAGCCAAATCTCTGCAGACATAGACCTGAGTCATGTGAGATGTTACAAGTGTATGGAATTTGGCCACCACAAATACATGTGCTCAGGAAGGAAGCCGGAAACCCAAGGAGCAAAAGCAAACACTAAGACGCCTCGAGACTTGTCGGAACTCATTTGCTTTCGTTGCAAGGAAGCAGGACGTATTGCTAGCGATTGTCCACAAAGGAAGAAAGCTAAAAAGGAGTAGTTAAGTTTTGACCGTGGCAATTAATGTAATCTGAAGAACTCTTGTTTTTCATGAGATCATGGAGAGAAATTTTTTGTAACAGAAGTCCCTGAGATTGTAATAACATCATGAATAAATGGAATTTATTGTCTCATGACTGTGTATGTTGAAACTGTATGCGTTGTTTCTCTTCGAACAAAGATCTCTGAACAATTATGAGGATAAGAGAAAATATGGTCTATGCAGGCATGAGTTAATTCATTTTAAGTGTGGTAGTAATTGGTAAATCCACAGGATCCATTGAGTAGGAATGTACCATAATTACCAATGAGACATATACATTCCTCTGAGTACCTATTTACTGACACCTGCAGATGACAACTCTATACGAGTCATTCCTCAAGGGCCCAGAAATGATCATGACCCTGACCAGTGATCATGATTACCCGAAAATCCTTAAGGACATGATGAAGCACATTCATCTTGAAGGAGATGCAGTCTACAAAGGCTACCCATTCATGGAAAGTGGAGTAGAACTTTGGTATGTGGAAGTACATCTCCACCGTGTCAAAGGAGTTTTCCCAAAGACTATGGGGCAATACTTTTTCATTTCACGTGTACCACGAGCAACCTTCTTTGATGCTGTTCGTGAAGCTGCCATGGAAGCCATACGTCAGATTGGAGAGATACTTGAAGCAAGACTCCGTCATACCCAGGAATACCTGAGTGAAGTGCATGCGGAGATGATGGAGATGAAGCTCATGACCACCGTGATGAAGCAAAAGATGGATGATTTCAAGGAGCACCTCGGAAAGTTCGAGTGGAACTAAAGTACCTCCAAGAGAGGCAGATGAATAAAGTTGGCAAGAAATGCTCGACCATACCGAACAATGTGGATGGTAGCATTTGTAATAAATTACTTTAGAGTTGGAATTTTGAGGAGTTAAGGATGTAATAAAGGATTGATTATGAAATGAGTATGATTTATGGATGAAGCAATACATTTTCATGGTAAACACACCAGCGGAAAGCATCCCACAGAGTGGAGTGTGTACCAAAGATAAGTCTGAGGATTATTATTATATGATGGTTACCCCAAGAGTATGATGGAATCAAACGCGATGGAAATTTAAAGGCGGAGTAATCCCAAGTATGCCTGAAACCCACAGACCCCAGGACTAATAAGGATCAAGTACTATCTTTTTGGAGAAGGAAACTTGTTTCAGCAAACGTTTTCTTAGGAGCATACGAAAACCTAAGAGTTTTGAAGATACGATAGATGTTCTGTTCAGCTTGTAGAACCAATGGATTTATCCGAACTTCGTTCATCGACAAGAGAAACTCTGCAACGCTTGTGAGGATGCCCAAGTGTTAGAATACGAGATTCACTAAGCCTTATACAAGGTAATGATTTCAGTGCGACATGGCTTGGCCACCATGACGACTTACTATTATCATTCTCTTGCTATTTGGAATGGTAAATCTGAGAGACTTACCCGTAGTGAGAGATGACGTTCTTTGAACCTTTTGTTTAAGCCTTAGAATGGTATGATGAAAACCCATGTACATGGCACTTGTTGTCACACGTAAGAAATTTTACGGTGAGGATGAAACCAAGACCCCTCTCTCTGCAGGATAACCACAAATGGTAGACCACCATGAGAACCATCGATATGTTATTTAGAATTGACCACGAGACTGTCAGTTAAGAAGACCCAGTAACGGAAGAAGCTTATATCAATGGAAGAGCACTCAATTTTGATGGAAAACGTTATGAATATAACGGGAGAGCATCACCAAAGGATTTAATATGAAGACTGTGCGATGTCAGTTGCCAAAACCCCAGAGGATTGTTAAAATCTTAAGGGACCAGTATCTCTCATTTTAAGTGTGGTAGCATCCCACTTTGCCGGAGGTTGGATCTGTTAGAAGACCCCCAAACCCTAACCTTTCTTTCTAGCCCCTCCGAATCTCGAGGAAGAGATTCATTTTAAGTGTGGTAGGTTTGTAACATCCCAAATTTGGGAATGTTAATATAATCATTAGATTGATTGTTTGTTTGTTTTGAGTGATTGAAACTTGAGTGAAATTTGAAAACTTTTTTAAAACTTGCGAATGAGAGGGAATAAAATGACTTTCCCCTTTTTCCGCTGAATTCAAAATTCATCCATCAGAGAAGATGACATGACTTCTTCAAATATAAAGAATTTGGATGGAGCTGGCATTTGAATTTCTTTCGCTTTTGATTTGCAATTCTATTTTTTATTTTCTCCACTCAAGAAATGCCAGGAAATACATTCTGTCAAACAGAAAAGAGAGGAGGAACATGACTCTCCGACAAGAGGGCATTTTAAAAGTTATTTGAACCCTAAAACTTAGAGGGTCATTTGAAAATTATTTGCAAAAGAAAATAAATCTTTTAGGCAATTTTGTGAAAATAATTTTTTTCTGAAGTTTTTATTCTGGTAGTGGAAAAATGTTAATCAAATTCTATATTTTCTTCTGATAATTTTGGTATATTATATTCCCATTTTTGGAATTATTTTGATCCCTAAAACCTCCCTTTTCTTTCCTGTTTTTAGATAAAAGGAAATTTTTGCTTTAATAGGAAACCGCCCTAGCGCGTTTTTTTTCTGGGCCAGATCCCACCGGGACCTCCTCCCCACCCAGCGCACCCACCCCCTCTTCTTTTCTTTTTTTTTCTCTTTTCTTTTCTTTCCTTCCTTCATCTTCCTCTTTCCTTCTTTCTCCCGTGCCCCTTCCTTCCCCAGCGCGCCTCCCCTTT
The DNA here is from genome assembly GCF_904849725.1 of Hordeum vulgare subsp. vulgare. Taxonomy (NCBI): domain Eukaryota; kingdom Viridiplantae; phylum Streptophyta; class Magnoliopsida; order Poales; family Poaceae; genus Hordeum; species Hordeum vulgare. The sequence continues at coordinate 527,151,483 of NC_058520.1, read as the reverse complement.
CCATTGCGTGATCTCCTGGATCACGGGATCTCTTCCTTCCCTCGCTCCCCCTTCCTTCCCCGACCCCCTCCTCTCCCCTATTTAAGCCGCAGTCCCGAGCCCCCCTCCTCGGCCCCCTCCTCCCCACGACCGCCACGCCGCTCCGCCCCTACAGCGCCTCGCCGGCGAAGAACTCCTGGAGCCACCCCCCGCCACCCTGCCGCTTCACCACCGCGCCTCCCTGCCCCAACCAACGCCGCCACGAGCTTCCCCATCGCCGTCGTGTTCCATTTTCCTCCCAAGGCCCGAGCTCCCACGCTGCCATACCTCATCCCCAACCTCGCCGGAGTTAGACGCCACCAGGAACTCGAGGAGCTCGAGCACGACGCCCTCGACCATCTCCCGCCTCGCCGTATCTCCCCTAGGACGCCGGAGCTCCTCCGCAATGTCCCCGTCACCTCAGTCGCCGCCGGAGACCACCGGAGGGCCCTCCCCGTCGACAGCCACCTTCTCTACCTCGCCGGAGAAGGAGCTCCAACAACACCCCACGGTGAGCACCCCCCCACCCCCTGGTAGCCGTCGGATCTAAACGAACGCATCAGATTAGATATCACGTACCCCTTCGGTCTTTTAATTAAAAACCGAACGGTTTTCTTCATGTAATATTAGCCAGGGAGATTTTGTTTACGTTGCGGCCGTTCGTCCATTAGTCACCGCGGCACACACACCCTGACCAATCAGAAGATGCCACGTGGACCCCCTATTCACAAATCAGTTTTTTCTTTTTCTGTTTCAATTCCAAAACAGAGAAAGTTCCAATCTTGTTTTGATCATAACTTTTGATCTAGAGATCAAATGAGGTTGACTCTTTTTCCAGTAGATCACAAATTTGTCTGTAGTTTTTAAAAACATATAATTTGTCTATGTTTGAAATATTCAAATTTGAATTAGATCAGATTTAGTTTAGAACTTGTTTTGCTTATTCCAGGAGTTTAAAAACAGCTTTTAATTTAATTCTTTTTGCTACTGATCACTAGTGATCTTAATCATCAGTGGTAAAAAATTCAGAAGTATTTGAGTATTTTAGCTCACTGTTTCTTGTGAAACAATTTCTGTTTCACCTCTTTTAGGATTGTGACTAATTTCCTTTCCTTAGTTGTTTTTAAATTACTTTTCTTTTATATTTCAGAAAGATTATGTTTTGTGTCTGTTAGTTAATAGTAGTTTTGCAACAAGTTTTGATTTTTATTTTTATATGTTATCATGAAATCAATTCTAGTTCTCTAATAACTTGCAATTGGTTTCTCCACTGTTTCAAATCCCGTTTGGAAATAATTTCAAATAGTTTTGTGAAAAATACTTTATTTTATATTAGTTAAATTTATATCTTAGTTCCCTGTTATTATTTTCCGTTGGACAAAAACTATTTAGTGTTTGATGTAGTAGAAGACTCCCTAGTCTTATTTGAAGTTTCCTTCGGATTCTTATTCACTCTCTCTTTTGTTTGGATTGCTAGAATGATTGCTAGTATGAGTGCTTATGTGAATGATATGTTTGTTATATAGATTTCACCGGAGAGTGACGAGTAGTCTATCAAGTTATTTCTCGAGAAATTCTTCTTCGTCAACATCGCCAGGCAAGTCATTTGATCATGTATCACCTATGTTTTATGCATCGTAGTTCTACCATCCTATGCCCAATTGCATGCTGACTAGGTACTTGGAAATTATGGTTACATATTGTAGTATCATGTGGTAGGCACCCAACAACCCCGTTACTTGGCCCGGGACGACAAATTTCATATTGCTATGCTTGAGTAGACGGGATTCTGGTTGAGAGTTTATCACGAGTGATGCAAGAATAATTTAATAACCAAGACCGGTTAATTCAAGACTTTTCAAGACCTCATGATGCAATGCAACTCTGGGTGAAGGACGGTTGATCGGCTCCCTGGAGAAACCAGTGGATGACCCGGGATGCTGGAGACGGCCATGACATCTTGCGGAAAGCTTCACCCAGGCTCAAAGAGACGGACGGATATTTTCAAGACCCAAGGCTTACCTGCACAGCCACAAGTCATTATGGGCTCTGGCTTGGTTGGACAACGCGGCGACTCTGGACAGGCGGTGCTAGCAGATGTAGAAGAACGGTAGGATTGGATGGGCACCGACAGGGATTCAGAGGGACCCGTTGAAAGACCATGTTTTGATCATCCGGTCTTCAAACACCCTGAAGTGCGAGGACATACTCGGAGGCGATCAAATCTTGTGGGGAACGTGTGCAAAACTCTGCAGAGTACTCAAACCTAATCAATTAGCCGTGTCCACGGTCATGGACAACTTGAGCCAAAGGAACTGAAGTTATCTGGAATTCTCAACACCATTATATATATTGATGTGGGTAATATTGATAACTTGGGTATGAGAACTGGTTGGCGGAACCATCTCATTAACAACCAACTACGTAGTAATATTTGCTTTTAGCCCCTCTCTTGATGTAGGAGAAAACTTTGCTTTTCACTAAAAACTTACAGCCCCACCTGCCATATATGCATATAGTATAGATGATATTTTACCCCTCTCTTTTGTGACTTGCCGGCATATTCAATATGCTGACCTACACGGCTGCAACGTCTTATGTTGCAAATATTTTTCTTCGACGAGTAAGAGTACGATTCAGGGTTACGGTCTACACTCAACTTGCCGTTGGTGTTTATTGGGACTCCACTCCCTTGACTGCTTCCGCTGAGATATTTAAGGTATATATCAGTTTTACGCTATTTACATGTGATTGCACTTTGATATATACATTGATGTACTGTGTGTGCCAGCATATTGATCCAGGGATGGCACAGAAACACAGAGGCTTGACTCGATTTGAGTCAGGTCGCTACATATATATACATGCAATGAACGAGCTGAGCTAGAGACTTAACTATAGAAGTAAAACTTACAGATAGTAGGAAGTCATGAGTTGTTTGTCGAGGGCCAGTTGATTGTATAACTGAAAAAACTCCTCAAATTGAAGAGTAAGCATGGGAAGTCCACTGAATTCGTTCTCTGGTTTCACTGCCACATACATAGCGCTTTTCCCAGACTCCCTGCAGGTTTTGATGTACCACTCATGCAATCTGTGCATCATCGTTGTTAGAGAAGGATGACCAGGTTTGACGAGAGGCTTCCCGTGCACGTATTTATATTGTTCTTTTGTTACATCATCCCCAAGTAATCATCAGGATTGGTACCGGGAACCATCTCCGAATGATTAGCGACGACGATATCAAGCTCGGGAATTGTTTTCCCACTTCTTTGTTCTGCTAACCTTGCATCACTAGAAGTAGTTCCCGATCACACCTCTTGTGCATATGTCTTTTTAAGAATGTGGTCATAGTTGGAATCCGACGGAGGCGCTGGTGGTTGCTGCAGTTGATTGATAGTGCGCCCACTTTCACCGGATCTAGCTTCTCCTTTGGAGGTGGAGTTTTCTTTGCAAAATGGGCCCTCAATTCGGCATGAAATATGTCCTCGTTTTCCTCCTTGGTCCTCTCATATGGTAAATTTTCCAGAGGCTTGAGAGATGGATCGTATCTGAATTGCCTCCCGCCTCTGCTTGTACTGCAAGCCACCGGAGAGAAGGAGGCATCTCTCTTCCGCTTGAGAGAAGGAGGCGGACTGCTCTGACGCGCCGGACGAGCCGGAGCGGCGGCGTTTGTCTTCCGACGTTGCCGACGAGGCGAAGGCGGAAGCGGACTGCTCTGATGCACCGGAGTAGGCGAAGGAGGAGACGAAGTGCCCTCACGCGTCCGAGGAGCTGGAGAAGGAGGCGGAGTGCCCCGATCACTCGCCGGAGGAGGAGGAGGAGGAGGAGGGGGAGGAGGAGGCAGAATGCCCTGACTCGTCATCGTCGGAGGAGGAGGCAGAGGCGTCCAGTTTGGAAGCTTGATGAACTCCTTCCGCCATAGACATGTACTCCCGAGAGCATGAACCAGCTGAATCTCCCCTTCACCTGTAGGGTGGTCAAGCTCGAGCTACTCAAATTCCTCCATTACTTGAACCACCATCACAACAACATAACCATGTGGAATCGGAAGGCAGTGAAAAGTTCCGTTGGGTTGAGGAGGTTCAACAGAGCCGACAGCTGCCTTGAAAGTGAGGTTCCGACATTTCATAATAAGCTCGCAACGTGGAGCCTCCGTGATAGTATCCACGAGGTAGCTAGGAGCCGTGAAGTCATGCTGAACGGGCTCCGTGGAAGCCACGCTGCTTCTCCGCTGAGATGGCGGGGTACCTTCTCGGGTAGCTTCGTGCACCTGAGATGGTTGGCCGGCAGCTCGCTGGCTCTCAAGTTCCTCAAGCTTTTGTAGTCTTGCCTTGATCTGCTGCATGTCGCTCAGCTCCGCTTTCCTATTTCTCTCCCGGCTTCTATAACCGCTTGCGTTAGGAAACCCAAACTTCCACGAAATGGATCCTGGTGTGCCTCGTGTTCGTCCAGGGTGCTCAACATTCCCTAGGGCCTCAGTCAGCTCGTCGTTCTCTCTGTCTGCAATGAACATCCCTTCCTGCGCTACGGCGATACACTTCTGAAGCTTGATCATGGGTATTGCAAGTTGCTCGTTCGTTCAATGGCACTTCCCTGTTTCAGGGTCCAAAATTCCCCCAACCCCAAAGAACCAAGTCCTTGAACGGTCTGGCTAGTTCAATGTTTGTGGTTGGACCCCTTTAGCAATCACGTCATTCTCAGCTTTGTCCCACAACGGCCGGGCTTTGATGTAGCCACCTGACCCCGTGTGATGGTGATATTGCTTCTTGGCGGCATTTTTCTTGTTTGTCTCTGACATTTTCTTACCCTTGTCCGATGACTTATAGGCCACAAATGCGGGCCAGTGATCTCTTATATTCTCAAATCGGCCGGTGAATTCTGGAGTCTTCCCTTTGTCGACAAACATTGATTTCAAATCATTCTTCCACCTCCTGAATAGATGTGCCATCTTCTTAAGAGCACACGCCTTGACCAGTGGCTCTATAACTGGCTTATTCGGATCCTCCTCCGGCGGTATGGTGAAATTTGCCTTCAGCGCGGTCCAAAGATCATCTTTCTACCTATCCATGACATAATCACCTTTAGGGACGTCATCGCCCTTAGGCTTATTCCATTGCTTGATGCTGATCGGGATGTTATCCCTAACTATGGCTCCGCACTCAGCAGAAAATGCGTCCTTGGTCCGAATGGGTAGAATCGGTAGGCCATCTTCCGCGAGTGCTGTGATCGTGAACTTTTCATCCATGCGCAACCTTTTCTTCGCGCCTCGTCTCTTTACCGAAGTTTGGCTCGATCCGGAGGGCTATAAAAGAAGAAATAAGAGTTAATATATGTACATACCTTCGGGCTTAATTAATATATATACCTCACTAGACTTTGCAACATCTCCCTCCTCCGTTCGGTCACCAGAGCCATCATCATGGTCTCCTTCTTCCTCCGGCCTTCGGTCACCGGAGCCATCATGATCATGTCCTTCTTCCTCCATTGTTCGATCATCCAAGCCATCATCCTCTCCTTCCAGACCATCGGTGTCGTTGAGATACGACAAATAATCACCGAGCATTATCTCCCCCGACAACTGTTCTCTTTGATCCATATAGTTTATGCAAATATTTCAACTCCTTGTATGAATAACCGAATTACACGAACTTCTATGTTTTAAACAGGCATATAATTTTTATATTTCAATTCCAAATGTTGAATAGTTCATAGATGTACGTTATGATATATAATGCAATAGATCTCAAGAGGCAAAAAGGTTTTCTTTCAGTTAGAACCAATAATCAACTTAATACATCTCAAATTTAATCTCGAATACATCTCTAGTATAATCTCTTCCACTCGCGGTTCATCATCAAACTAATCACTCAAAGAGTTGTCGTTGTACTGAGGCCCGGGTGGTGGAAACCCATAGAGAAGGAACCATAACATGATCATAGCTCGGGTGAGATCCCTGAAGAACCTGCCAGGTATTGGAGAACCTGGTGTCCAGCGCAACCAAGTAGAGACGGACATGCTCGTCCTCCTCCCTCACACGGCGAAGTACCTCCTCCTCGGGGGCCGGCTTCCTCCGCACCAAAAGTGGCCCGCGTGACCGCCACCAAAGAAGCTCTGGGTCTACGACAGGAGCCTGATTCCTCGCCAAGATGCGCGTCCCAGAAGGTAGAACCTCCCAGTGCCAAGCCGGCGGAGCCCAGTCCTGCACATGCTCGTGCCTATCAAGCAGGTGGTCGCCACCGAGTCAACGACAAGGATGCGCGATGGGCATCGTCAACGTCGAGAACAATTTCTACCACTACTTAAAGCCCTACTATTTGAAGAATAAATGTGGAATTATTATATTCAAAGCCCTCATATTTTACCGCAAAAAAAGAAATCTAAAACTAAACCTAAAATACATCTAAAACTAAAATACATCTAAAACTAAATTTGCAAAAGCTTTGACTCATCCAATTTAATATGAAATCTAAAACTAAAATACATGTAAAACTCATCTTTGACTCACCGGGGCCGATGGGCTCGGGGCGGCAACGACGACGGTCTCGGGGGGCGGCGATGACGATGACGGACACTGGGGCGACGGCGACGGGCTCGGGGCGTTGTCGACGGGCTCGGGGGCGATGACGACGGCCTCGGGGCGGCGAGGCGACGTGCTCGGGGGCGGCGACGATGACGGGCTCGGGGACGGCGGCGAGGACGAGGAGGACTGAATCGACGACGGCGACGACGACGAGCTCGGGGGCGACGACGACACGCTCGGGGGCGGCGACGGTGACATGCTCGGGAGTGGCGACGACAACGGGCTCGGGGACGGCGACGACGACGAGGAGGACTGGATCGGGGTGGCGGCGACGAGGAGGAGGAGGACGGGCTCGGGGTGGCGGCGACAACGAGAAGGACGAAGGGCTTGGGACGGCGGCGGCGAGGAGGAGGACGGGCTCGGGGGGCAAATGGGAGAGGTTGGGGGACATTTCGACAACTCCCGCCTACATGCGAAAACCAGTGGTCCCGGTTCGAGGCACAAATCGGGACGAATGCACCCCTTTCGTCCTGGTTGGTGCCTCAAACCGGGACTAAAGGCCAATTTCCAACACCCCAAATGGCGGGAAGAAGAGACCTTTAGTCCCGGTTGGTGCCAATAACCGACACGAAGGGCGTATTTCATGTCGGTTGGTGGCACAAACCGGGACTAAAGGCCTGTGCCTGCCACGGCCGCGGTGCGGTTGGATGTTTAGTTCCCACCTCACTAGCCGAGAGAGTTTATAAGCGTTGGTGCGCAGACCCTCTCGAGCTCCTCTCAACTGCAAGCTTCCTCGCCTAATTTGTCACTACATGTGGGCCTAGTGGGCCTTCTACGGGCTTGAATCCTGGCCCAACTCTCTCGTTGGGTTTCTAGTCGTATTCACGTCGTGGTGGCCTACTAGGTGGCATTTAAAAAAATCAAGTTTTTCTTGTTTCGTTTTTTACTTTATTTATTTTATTTTGTGACTAACTTTACTAAAAAATAGATTTTTGAGTGATTCTTTTTCCTACTATTTAATATTATTGTGTTTTTATCATTATATTCAATTTGGTAGGTTTTAGGTTATTTTAAATGATTGTTTTAATCAAAAACGGATATGTTACAGAAGGGATTTCAGTTTTTTGAACTTATTTGAACTCAAGACTTTTTGTGTGTTCAAAATGCACCATTCAAGGGCACATCATCAATTTTCAACACTTTCACAGTTCATTTGGTATTTTCCATGCATTTACTCTTTTTTGAGCTAAACGGCCCAGAAATTGAAAAGCACTACGAATGAACTCTGAATAGGTGCAAAGTTGGCATGGTATCATCATTTCACCCACATAGCATGTGCTAAAAGTTGGGAGGGTTAAGGCAAAAACGGGATGCACTTCGTATACAAATCGGACAATCTCTTTCGAAGTATCGCGGTTTCTTACAAAAACTCATCTGTTACAAAAGGGATTTCATTTTTTTGAACTTATTTGAACTCAAGACTTTTTGTGTGCTCAAAATGCAGCATTAAAGGCCACATCATCAATTTTCAACACTTTTCGAGTTCATTTGGTATTTTTCATTCATTTACTGATATTTTTGAGCTAAATGGCCTAGAAATTGAAAAGCACTACAAATGAACTCTGAATAGGTTGAAAGTTGGCATGGTATCATCATTTCATACACATAGCATGTCCTATAAAGTTGAGAGGGTTGCGGCAAAAACTGGATGCACTTCGTGTACAAATCGGACAATCTCTTTCGAAGTATGAGGGTTTCTTACAAAAACTCATCTGTTACAAAAGGGATTTCATTTTTTGAACTTATTTGAACTCAAGACTTTTTGTGTGTTCAAAATGCACCATTGAGGGCCACATCATCAATTTTCAACACTTTCTGAGTTCATTTGGTATTTTTCATGCATTTACTCATTTTTTTTGAGTTAAATGGCCCACAAATTGAAAAGCACTACAAATGTACTCTAAATAGGTTAAAATTTCGCATGGTACCATAATTTCACCCACATAGCATATGCTAAAAAGTTTAGAGTGTTGCAGCAAAAACTGGATGCACTTCGTGTACAAATCTTACCATCTCTTTCGAAATATCGCGGTTTCTTTAAAAAAAACTCGTGTGTTACAAAAGGGATTTCATTTTTTTGAACTTATTTGCACTCAAGTCCTTTTGTGTGTTCAAAATGCACCATTCGAGGCCACATCATCAATTTTCAAAACTTTCTGAGTTCATTTGGTAATTTTGATGCATTTACTAAATTTTTTAAGCTAAATGGCCAAGAAATTTAAAAGCACTACAAATGAACTCTGAATAGGTTGAAATTTGGCATGGTATCATCATTTCACCTACATAGCATGTTCTAGAAAGTTGAGAGGGTTGCGGCAAAAACTAGATGCACTTCGTGTACAAATCGAACAATCTCTTTCGAAGTATCAGGGTTTCTTACAAAAACTCATCTGTTACAAAAAATTTACATTTTTTGAACTTATTTGAATTCGAGACTTTTTGTGTGTTCAAAATGCACCATTCGAGGCCGGATCATCAATTTTCAACACTTTTTGGGTTCATTTGGTATATTTCATGCATTTACTAATTTTTTTGAGCTAAATGGACCAAAATTGAAAAGCACTACAAATGAACTCTGAATAGGTTAAAATTTGGCATGGTATAATCATTTCACTCACATAGCATGTTCTAAATAGATGAGAGGGTTGCGGCAAAATCTGGATGCACTTCGTGTACAAATCGGACATTCTCTTTCGAAGTACGAGGGTTTCTTACGAAAACTCATCTGTTACAAAAGGAATTTCATTTTTTTGAACTTATTGGAACTCAAGACTTTTTGTGTGTTCAAAATGCACCATTCAAGGCCACATCGTCAATTTTCAACACTTTTTGGGTTCATTTGGTATTTTTCATGCATTTACTGTTTTTTTGAGCTAAATGGCCTAGAAATTGAAAAGCACTACAAATGAACTCTGAATAGGTTGAAAGTTGGCATGGTATTATCATTTCACCCACATAGCATGTGATAAAAAGTTGAGAGGGTTGTGGCAAAAACTGGATGCACTTCGTGTACAAATCGGACAATCTTTTTCGAAGTATCACGGTTTGTTACGAAAACTCATCTGTTACAAAAGGGATTTTATTTTTTGAACTTATTTGAACTCAAGACTTTTGTGTGTTCAAAATGCACCATTCAAGGCCACATCATCAATTTCCACCACTTTCTGAGTTCATTTGATACTTTTCATGCATTTACTGTTTTTTTAGCTAAATGGCCCAAAAATTGAAAAGCACTAAAAATGAACTCTGAATAGGTTGAAAGTTGGCATGGTATCATCATTTCACCCACATAGCATGTGCTAAAAAGTTGAGAGGGTTGCGGCAAAAATGGATGCACTTCGTGTATAAATCGGACAATCTCTTTCGAAATATGAGGGTTTCTTACGAAAGCTCATCTGTTACCAACGGAATTTCGTTTTTTTAACTTATTTGAAATGGATGTTTCGTTTTTCACTTTATTTATTTAATTTTGTGAATAAATTTACTAAAAAATAGATTTTTGATTGATTGTTTTTCCTGCTATTTAATATTACCGTGTTTTTATCATTATATTCAGTTTGGTAGGTTTTAGGTTATTTTAAATGACTGTTTTAATCAAAAATAGATTTGTTACAAAAGGGATTTCATTTTTTAACTTATTTGAACTGAAGACTTTTTGTATATATATGTGGTCGAAATGCATGATACCATGAAGTTTTAAAGGGATAAACCATTCAAAAGTAGTAAATGAAGTTAGAAAGGGCTAAACCATTCAAATTTGGAAATTATAATGGCAGAAATAGAAACTAGACATATATAAATTGGTCCAAGTAGTACATAATGATACTAGTCCAAACAGTACATAATAATAGGTAGCATAGATATATATACAAGTGTTCGCCATTGTGAACACTACTCGTCTGAATCGTCTGAATCAGAATGTCCACCTTGTCTGAGGTGACGCTGGCCATAGTTGACAACTCGAATCTTGTGGTACAACTCGTATGAAATGTATGCATCTTTTGCTGCATACCCAATGTTGATACGGTCAACTGGGGTCCTCTCCCAAAGTCTGTGCGGAGACTTTGGGAATTTGGTCTTCATATCACCATACTCCTCGTCGATCACGGTGACTCCCATATGAGCCATTGAAGTCTTGTCATGTCGAAGCCTGAATACCTATTGGAGATCAATGAGGCAATCAGCTGGTATCTCAATACCAAATATGTGCCTCATCTTCAGCTTGTCGTTCCTTAAGTCAACGGTAGCAAAACTGATGCCACTGCAAAGGAAGTCCGTGAGTTCTTGACAATGCTTGTCACTACTGCAACAACAAGAAATTAAATGGAACAAATGTTACATAGTGCTGCAACAAGGAAAAATGTTTCACTACAACTAAAGAGAAAATTATCTTTAGGATTCAAATGGAACATATTGCTATCCTATACAATTTTCATATCCTATGAATTGGTCAAGAAGCAGTAAATTAACTATGACATGTATATATATATATATATATATATATATATATATATATATATATATATATATTCCCACGGTTTTGCAAATATGCAACAAGCTAGACATATTGCATATTGCTATCCAATGGAACCTAGAGAGATCACTATAGCTATCCAATGGAACCTAGAGAGATAACTATAGCTATCCAATGGAACCTAGAGAGATCACTAGCTATATGCAATTTTCATAACTATGACATATCATATTGCTATCCAATGGAACCTAGAGAGATCACTAGCTATATGCAATTTTCATAACCTTGGATCAAAGAACACCACATAAAATTGTCTCACTACAACTAAAGAGAAATTGATCTTTATAGGATTCCAAAATGGAACATATTGCAATCGATCCTATGCAATTTTCATATCCTATGAATTGATGAAGAAACCCTCAATTAACTGTCCAATGGAACATATATAGAAACTGCATATTGCTATCCAATGGAACATAAAGAAATCACTATATATATGCAATTTCCATAACCTTAGATCAAAGAAATCCTAAAAACATACCTCGCCCATTGGAAGATCAAGACATGGTGTTTAAAACATAGTTGGATGATGGCAACACCTCGTTGATCGGCTGTGTACTCCAGATCAAGCCCCAAGAACTTCTCACGATCCACCGCGGTGTCAAGCCACCGTCCCTTCAACTGTCTAAGAAAATGCGGCACCTCCCTGGTCTTGTTCGTGTACACGACATCAAGCTTCGTCTTGCCATGTGCGAGCACCTCTCCGAAGCGAGTTGGCATGGTGGAAGAAGAGAAGGGAAGAAGAGAGGGGAAGAAGAGAGGAGAGCGAGAGAGGAGAAGAACATAGAAATGGCGATAGACTCAGCTTTGGTTGTGCTTTTGCGAAGCGGGAGGCAAACCGTTTGGGCCTTAGTCCCGGGTTGAGCCACCAACCGGGACTAAAGGGTGATACGAACGGTTGTCACCACCACTTCGTCCCGGTTTGTTCTACTAACTGTGACTAAAGGGGGATACAAACGGTCCACCTAGCCCCGATTTGATCCACCAACCGAGACTAAAGGGGGATACGAATGGTCCCTGCCTATTGGTATCGGTTCGTGTCTGGAACCGGGACCAAAGGGTTGACACGAACCGGGACCAATGGCTCATGATGCCCGCCTGGCGCCTTGGCCTCACGAACCGGGACCAATGACACCATAGGTCCCGGTTCGTGAGTGAACCGGGACTAATGGGATTTTTTCAAGTGGACCAAAGCCCTATTTTCTACTAGTGTGCCGAGCTCTTATTCGGCTACCTCGTGACTTGCTTGGGGGTTGTGACCTTGACCTGCCACAAGCTCAGCCCTCGTCATCAACACCGAGCACATTAACCAGGTAAGTCGCTTTCATGCTCAACTTTTTTCAATTTTTAATTTTTGTGCAGTTGAACCATCCTTCATATTTGTGTTAAGAAAATAAGTTGGTTGTTAAAAACTAAAATTGTTAAGAGCATTGTTTGTTAAAAAGACTTCCTTTACCTATGTTACCTGGGGGCTCTTCAAAATTTATATGAGTCGTTTTATAATGTTTTCTTCATCGTTGTTGGAAAGTCTTTTTCTACCGCTCCTTTCTCAACCCGAGTGTGTGGTAGATAGCCGGATTGCCTAGTTTCTTTCTAAAGGCGCTCGAGTTTAGTTCGCTAAACTGACCTTGGAGAAACACTCCGCCTTCGGAATATGGAGGTTGAAGCCGAAGGCTTACCCACTTGAAATGTTCAGATTCTATGTGTCATGTTAAAGCACGACGTAAGCACAAACTAATTTTAAGACCAATTTTCGGATTGGTACCAAGAAACTTGGTTTAGTTCAGACGTCAATTTTTTGCTAATTTTTTTTGGTTTTTCGTGCTTTAGACACCATTAATCTACTTTTATGTTTTTCTTTTAAGAGGCGGGACATCCTCATGGCTGAGGTGCCCTACGTAATAATTCAACTCGAGAGATCTTTTCTAACACGCAGCTCGGTATCTTTCCTGTCGGCCTACACCTTGGCGTTGGTGAAACGCTCATGACATTTGGACTAGTTCATGAGAGATTCGATCCTCAGGTTGCTGGGCCGCACCCAACATGAGTCTCGGGATACTGTTTGTCTCTAGCATAACTCTCCTAATACAACACCAAAAGCCTTTAAAGTATCGGAAAAATCAATGAGGTATTGTGACTAGAGCCAAACCCACCAAGGGCCAAGGTACTCCGAGGAGTCCTCGACAAAACGTTCTCGAATATTGCTTTATATGCATCAGTTTCGAATTGTATCTTAGGTCAATAGTTGGGTTGCCTGGATCTTATGATTGCCTCCTACATTCCGCTTTGTTAGGCTAGGTGTACAAATGGAGAACCACTGTGATTGTACTTCCGGTTTAAGTGGTCAAGTACGTGAGTGGAGAAAGTTGGAAACTAACTATCACAATGAGCGCAAAGCTGGTTAGCGATCCGATGACTCTATCAATCTATGAGCCGATAGAGGTTATCTCGTAGGCCTTTCATAAAAATTGGGTGAAGTGTTCATGGCTTGACCTCGGCTGACGCCGAACACTAACCGGGGCTAGTCAGTGAGCTACCAAACTTTAAGCTACTATGACTAAGTGAAAGTTATAAAGCCTAGATATTCGATTGCCTCGTTTCTGCTAACACAAATGCCTCCGGGCACCGATACGTCGGCTAAGGGTTGTCTTGTTAGTGCGGAAATACCCTACATAGTATCTACAACAGGGTGGAAGCCGATGATGGGCCACTTTCAGATTATAAACAGTCATAATGGAGCCAAAATTGCATACAATATAAAAGCGTTTGTATTGAATATACAAGTGTTGCCTTCCGTGATCATCATTATAAAGCAATAAATATGCATCAATGTGACTTAAGATTTTAGCCAAGCTAGGTTGCCTCGCTCCTGTGCTTACTGATAACCCACAAGTATAGGGGATCGCAACAGTTTTCGAGGGTAGAGCATTCAACCCAAATTTATTGATTCGACTCAAGGGGAAGCCAAAGAATATTCTCAAGTATTAGCAGTTGAGTTGTCAATTCAACCACACCTGAAAGATTTAGTATCTGCAGCAAAGTATCAGTAGCAAGGTAGTATGATAGCTCTCATCCAACCCAGCAAAACTAACTCGATTACATGATAGATCTCATCCAACCCATCACCGTCCAGCAAGCTGATACGTCTCAAATGTATATATAATTTTTATGGTTTCATGTTGTTATCTTGTCATCTTTGGATGTTTTATGTATCTTTTATATCTTTTTTGGGACTAACTTATTAATTCAGTGCGAAGTGTCAGTTCCTGTTTTTTCTGTGTTTTTGGCTCTTTTCAGATCTGATTTTGGAATGGAGTCCAAACGGAATAAAATCCTCGAAATAAATTTTTCCCGAACGGAAGAAGATCAGGGGGCTTGAGGTCCAAGGCAAGAGAGCTACAGGGGGGCCACAAGCCCTGTAGCCGCCACTAGGGGGGCGGCGGCTAGCAGGCTTGTGGCCTCCCTGGCGCCCCCCTGACCTAGCTCCTTCGCCTATATATTCCCTAAAATGCAGAAAAAATCGGGGAATCCACGAAAATACTTTTTCACCGTCGTAAGCTTCCGTTTCCGCGAGATCTCATCTAGAGAGCCTTCCCGGTGCCCTGCCGGAGGGGACTTTGGAGTTGGAGGGCTTCTACATCAACATCATCGCCCCTCCGATGACTCGTGAGTAGTTCACTTCAGACCTACGGGTCCGTAGTTAGTAGCTAGATGGCTTCTTCTCTCTCTTGGATCTTCAATACAAAGTTCTCCATGATCTTCATGGAGATCTATCCGATGTAATCCTCTTTGGCGGTGTGTTTGTCGAGATCCGATGAATTGTAGATTTGTGATCAGATTATCTATGATATATATTTGAGTCTTTGCTGATTTCTTATATGCATGATTTGATATCCTTGTAAGTCTCTCCGAGTCTTGGGTTTTGTTTGGCCAACTAGATCTACGATTCTTGCAATGGGAGAAGTGCTTGGTTTTGGGTTCATACCGTGTGGTGACCTTTCCTAGTGACAGTAGGGGCAGCAAAGCACGCATCGTGTTGTTGCCATCAAGGGTAACAAGATGGGCTTTTGTTGTAGATATGAGATTGTCCATCTACATCATGTCATCTTGCTTAAGGCGTTACTCTGTTCTTTTGGACTTAATACATTAGATGCATGCTGGATAGCGGTCGACGTGTGGAGTAATAGTAGTAGATGCAGAAAGTATCGGTCTACTTGTTTTGGACGTGATGCCTATAGATATAATCATTGCCATAGATGACGTCACGAC